>NC_133618.1:471658868-472858868 GCF_048593235.1 Sminthopsis crassicaudata
GGTTATAACTTATGAGTTTTAATGAAGAAGGGAAGTTTAGCTTGCTTAGGATAATTATATCACTAGTCATTAATGGGAAATTGGATCACAATTCAATCTGGTGGCAGAAATGGTAGATTATGGGTAGGAAGCCCAGGCAAATTCATTACACAAATTGGGCTTGATAGATTTTACCCCTAAAGTGAAGTCCTCTGACTTCCTCTCAATTACAGTGTTTAAATTAAACTGTGGGCAAAAATACTAAAGATATAGAAAGTTCATTGCCCCCCCCCCCAAATCCATCATTTAATAGTGATATTTCTGAGGAGCTGATTTTAAAAAATTTTCCTTGTATAGGTTGGAGGAACATATTTTGCCTATGAAATAATTGTAGATATTTTCATGTTAATAAGTGCTTCTTTCTCAACTACTAATTTTAATGTGAAGAAATAGGAAGTCAAATTTTTCTTGAACTCCTTTCATGAAAACATCAAATTTCTGTGTACTCCTAGCATAATATAAAGAGGTCACCTTTAATTGATGAAGTCTTTATATGTATAAGTCTTGCAAATGAAGAGTGCTTAAGACTTCGTCTTTGTAAGGAGTAAGTATTCCAAATTTATTTAATGAATGAATAATATCTTTATTATTAAAATATTATAATACTACTTATTAATTATATTATTATTTATTAATATTATTTATCAATAATATCTATATTATTAAAGATATATTATTTATTATTATACTTAAAGATATTATATTATTTATTATTAAAGATATTATATAATAATATATTTAGTTGTTGAATACCTACTTCTTTATATGTATGTATGATGCAACAGATGAAATTAAACTTTGAGAAAGGTTAAAAAATATTTTGTTGAAGGTTTCTTTCCTATCACCTTTTATGTTTCATTTTAAATTGCAGTTATCATCTGGAAAAATTCCAGTTCTCCAAACTTGAATAATAATATAATCCTCAGTGGAACTTCTCTTATAGGAAGGAGTAGTGTTCTTGACAATAGATCCATCTTGCTATCATCCCAACTGACGGATTGTTACAAGATTTTTGCCAGGCCTTGGTTTTTGCCACTCTTAGTTTATATTACAATTATATTGAACCCTCCCAAAAATCCTCAGAAAAACAACTACTATTAAGTATTCTTCCTTTCCCAACTGTTAATATATTTCCCATCATCAGTGAAACTGAGAATCTGGAAGGTTAAGTGACATACTCAAGTCTAGATAGCAGCCAGAAGCAGAGGTAGGATTCCAAGTCTTGCCTAAAATAGTTACTTAAGAAATATTTTTCTGATTGATTGAAGGATATTATTATTGATTGTGTGACTTGGGTGACTTGAGAGAACAGAAATGGAGGCATAAAAGAAAATAAATTGCTCTTGTATGATTGTTGGATAATATTTATCTCAAATAAGCATTTAAAAAACACTCATCATTTTCTCTTTTCTTTCTCCTATATATGCTAGTATCTTTATTTTCACAGGAAAACAATATCCCCTCATTCTGAGCTGACAATATGAAGCTGAGATTTTATATGGTGTGGGTTTGCAGCAAACAGGATCTAATCAGATGGGACTTTTTTTTTTTTTTATTGATCTTGTTATTTCTTGGTTACAGCAAAGGAGATGAGAAGCAATAGAGAGGAATTAGGGAGACAGGTACTTCAGAGTGAATCTGTTTAATTACAAACGAGGGAAGATGGCACCAGTTAGTAATTTAAGTGTAAAAGATAATAAAGGCAAAGAATCAAAAGGTTCAAAATATTGAGATGAACTCAGATATTAACCAAAATGTTAGCTAATTCAAGGGGAAATGTATAAAATTAAACCAAACACTATAAATGAGGATGTTAGGTTCTATGAACTGATTTCTAAGATCTCTTTCCTCTGTCATTTCCAACATCTTAATCTCATAAAAAGATTTAGGTTGAATTTCAAAGATGAGATGGCTAGCATCTTTAATTAGTATTGGTCAAAGCTACTTCATTTATCTTAATTTAAGAAATGAAGGAACATAAAGAATCTGCATGTGACAGCAAAAGAGTCTGGGATTTTGAAAAGTAAAAGTAAAAAAAAAAGGTAGTGATTTAGTGGGGGGGGAAAGAAAAAGAGTAAGGGAATATTTGAACGAAAATTAAACTAGCTATCAGAAAATACAGAGCATGTAGGGTAATAAGTTGGATGAAGGGGAGAAAAAATTGTTGTTTTGTAATAACAAATGAATTACTCTCGTTCAGTTTTGCAAATAGAACTGTACTAAACAAGCAGCCATGATGTTATTAGATAACTTAATTGTACCAGGCAACATAAAAAGATCTGTCTTTGCATTAGGATTAAATAACACAGGCTTAGAATTCTTCCTTAACTAGACTTATTGTGTCTTTTAATCAGAATTTTAAAAAATTTCATTATTTTATAAAATTACCACACTGGGCTTGAGGTCAAAGAGTGATATATTCTTCCTGCCTATCCTCGTTTAGTGTTCTAGAAAAGCTGGGGGAAATGAGGAGGGAAAATGGGAGAAGGTAGTAGCCATTGCAAGTGAAATATTACTGGTGACATTCACTCCCAGCACAGAGCTGTCTTTGGGAATCTCTTTAGCAAAGTATTTAAAGCAGTATCTTTATCTTTCCCCATGACCCCTCATTATACTCTGCCCCTATCATGTGCAAATTATCTTTAAGTTATTAAATCTATTTTTTTTCTCAGAGGGAAAGAAAATTTTTGTACATTGTATTCAAGATGAAGGAAATACCTGATTAAATTTTTTCCCTTTAATGATGTTTTTCCCCCAATTTATCAAATGCTGGACTGTTAGTCTCCCTCTTATCTCCTTCATGTACACCGGACTGGGCCTTCATGGAGGCACTCAAGTTAGTCTGTTTGAGAGATTAATGGTATATGGAAATGTCATTTAATGGGACATCATTTTAATCTGGGAAAAAGAAAAAAATTTCCCTAGAAAATCATGAAAAAAATAACAACTAAACTCCTTAACCTGGGATACTCAAATTTGTTTTTCAAAAATATTTTGAAAACTGTATTTCAGTATAATACCTTTCCTTTCTAGTTTTATGTATTTTACTTAATGTATTGAAAAATATCTAAGAAAGGATACATAGGATTTTTCAGACTACCAAAAGGACCCATCATATAGAAAAGATTAAAACTTCTGCTTTAGAGTTTAGTGAGATTCTCCGAGATGAAAAAAAGTTAACTACAAGGCCTCTAGAGAAAAATGGTTTTATGGAGGCAGTTCAATAATTCAAAATATAAGCTGATATATTAATTACTGTTACAACTATTGTTCTAAAACATTTTAATTAATTTAGAAATATTTTTTTAAAAAATAGATTACTGAAAAAAATCTTATGTTGAAGTCAAATTTTCCCTAATACAAAGATTAAAGGCCCTTAGACAAATATATTCAAGCTTTTAGGGCAATTCAAGTTCTTAGTAGCTACAAACTGAATGCTATTGCGTCTATAAGCAAGGGCTCCATTTAACTTTATATTTCTGTCCAGATAATGGCTGAGTCCAGACTTCTTGACCTGGTAGTTCAGCATTGATTTATAATCCAGTGATAAATTCATCTGAAAGGGGGAACTACCCACTAGCTTAGAGAAACTTCCAAAGGGATGGAGGAATTGGAGCTCCCAGTAGCTGAGCACCTACTGCTCTAATTGATTTGACTCTTACCTCTTTAGCCCAGACCAGGTGATGCAAGGCAGGAGGGGAAGAAAGCAGAAATCCAAGGATCAAAGGAGAAAACATCAAATTTTCCAGAATAAGAAAAAGAATGCAGAGAGTGGAAAATGGAAAAGTTATTCTCCCTAATCTTTGATAGGTGAGATTTATTAGAATTTATTTGGGGCATATGATGATGTCATGTCTTTTCTTTTTTAAAAAAATACATATTATTGATTCCTTTTGTTTTTATATCACTTAGGTTTCCCATTGTCTCCTTTCTACAGTTCCTTTCGGAGAACTATCCCTTCTAATAAAAAAATGTAAATATAAAGGGGGAGGTCAATATCCCAGAAGTCTGATATGCTATGGACCATACTTGTGGTTCTCTACCTTTAAAAGAAGATGGGAAATTTCTTTCCATAAATCTCTATCTTTTTGGAACCAAGATTGGTCATTATAAATCTGCATCTTTCAGTTTCAATTGTTTTGTCATTATTATTGTGGTCATGGTGTGTATTTTCTTGGTTCTGCTTATTTTATTTTGCATCTGTTCATATAAGTCTTTCTATGGTGTTGGATGATTTCTAATAAGAATGTAACTTTAAAAAAGATTTGAAAACAATAATTTTCTTTATATTAAATTTCTTGTCAGAAATTTTTATGTGATGCTTTTTTTTTTTTTTCTCAGAAAGTTTAAAAAACTTCACTTAATTTTACAGGTTCCCCATAGCTTAAATGAAATCAGTCACAGACACATTTTATAGAGTTTTCTCATAAATTTATCTCTGATTCTGTCATTTCTCCTCAAGAAAAGAAGGCCCATCAGGAGTGAAACAAGGTTGCCCACTATCACCATTATTATTCAATATTGTATTAGAAATCCTCGGTGCTGTGTTATCATCACGCTTAAGGGGATTCTGACTTAGAGGCATTCAGTCATAATCCCACAGATGGTAGCTTCGCCCCATTGGCTCCTCCGCCAAGCACATACACCAAATGTCTGAACCTGCGGTTCCTCTTGTATTGAGCAGGATTACTATGGTGACAACCCCTCATCAGTAGGGTAAAACTAACCTGTCTCACAACAATATTGTATTGAATCGCAATAAGAGTGGAGAAAGAGATTAAAGGAATAAAAGTAGGTAATGAGAAAATCAAACTGTCACTCTTTGCAGATGATATGATGGTATACTTAGAGAACCCCAGAGATTCTAATATAAAGTTATTAGAAATAATTCACAACTTTAGCAAAGTTGCTGGATACAAAATAAATCCACATATATACTCAGCATTTTTATACATCACCAACAAAATTCAACAGCAAGAGATACAAAGAGAAATTCCATTCAAAACAAATGTTGAGAGTATAAAATATTTGGGAATCCATCTACCAAAGAAAAGTCGGGAATTATATGGGCAAAATTACAAAACACTTGCTGCAAAAATAAAGTCAGATTTAAATAATTGGAAAGACATTCAGTGCTCGTGGATAGGCCGAGTGAATATAATAAAGATGACAATACTCCCCAAACTAATCTATTTATTTAGTGCTATACCAATCAGACTCCCAAGAAACTATTTTAATGACCTAGAAAAAATAACAACAAAATTCATATGGAAGAATAAAAGGTCGAGAATTTCAAGGGAACTAATGAAAAAAAAGTCAGATGAAGGTGGTCTAAGTGTACCTGATCTAAAGCTATACTATATAGCAGCAGTCACCAAAACCATTTGGTATTGGCTAAGAAATAGATCAGTAGATCAGTGGAACAGATTAGGTACAAAAGACAAAAAAGGGTACAACTATAGCAATCTAGTGTTTGACAAACCCAAAGATACCAACATTTGGGATAAAAATTCATTATTTGAAAAAAACTGTTGGGAAAACTGGAAATTAGTATGGCAGAAATTAGATATGGATCCACACTTAACACCATATACCAAGATAAGATCAAAATGGGTCCATGACTTAGGCATAAAGAATGAGATAATAAATAGATTAGAGGAACAGAGAATAATCTACCTCTCACACCTGTGGAGGAGGAAGGAATTTATGACCAGAGGAAAACTAGAGATCATTATTGATCACAAAATAGAAGATTTTGATTACATCAAACTAAAAAGTTTCTGTACAAACAAAACTAATGCAAGCAAGATTAGAAGGGAAATAACAAATTGGGAAAATATTTTTACAGTTAACGATTCTGATAAAGGCCTCATTTCCAAAATATATAGAGAACTGTCCCTAATTTATAAGAAATTAAACCATTCTCCAATTGATAAATGGTCAAAGGATATGAACAGACAATTCTCAGATGATGAAATTGAAACTATATCCACTCATATGAAAGAGTGTTCCAAATCACTACTGATCAGAGAAATGCAAATTAAGACAACTCTGAGATACCACTACACACCTGTCAGATTGGCTAAGATGACAGGAACAAATAATGATGAATATTGGAGGGGATGTGGGAAAACTGGGACACTAATACATTGTTGGTGGAGTTGTGAAAGAATCCAGCCATTCTGGAGAGCAATCTGGAACTATGCCCAAAAAGTTATCAAACTGTTCATACCTTTTGATCCAGCAGTGCTACTACTGGGCTTATATACTAAAGAAATACTAAAGAGTGGAAAGGGACCTGTATGTGCCAAAATGTTTGTGGCAGCCCTTTTTGTAGTGGATAGTAACTGGAAAATGAATGGATGCCCATCAATTGGAGAATGGTTGGGCAAATTGTGGTATATAAATGTTATGGAATATTATTGTTCTGTAAGAAATGACCAACAGGAGGAATACAGAGATGCTTGGAGAGACATCAACTGATGCTGAGTGAAATCAGCAGAACTAGGAGATCATTATACACTTAAACAATGATACTGCATGAAGATGCATTCTGATAGAAGTGGATATCTTCAACATAGAGAAGATCCAACTCACTTCCAGTTGATCAATGATGGACAGAAATAACTATACCCAGAGAAGGAACACTAGGAATTGAATGTAAACTATTAGCACTACTGTCTTTCTACCCAGGTTACTTATACCTTTGGAATCCAATTCTTAACGTGCAACAAGAAAATTGGATTTATACACATATATTGTATCTAGATTATACTGTAACACATTTAATATGTATGGGATTGCCTGTCATCTAGAGGAAGGAGTAGAGGGAGGGAGGGGAAAATCTGGAAAAATGAATACAAGAGATAATGTTATAAAAAAATTACTCATGCATATGTACTGTCAAAGAAAAATTTTTATAATTATAAAATTAATAAATAAAAAAAAGAAAAAGAAAAGAAGGCCCAATTTCAAAGGGAGTTTTGATATCTCATAGCTCCACAGGACCCACCTTATTCCTAGCTCTTATTGAAGTTGACAGAAAATTTGCTTGATTCTATCTTAAAGTTTTTATAATGAATTAATGGAATAGAAATTAGTTTTCATAAAATAACTCAAGTTATCAAGCAAAGTTTAAAAAACAGCTTCTCATGCTTTATTCAAAAGCAACGAGAGTTTTTGCTCAGGATCTTTAATGCAGTGTTCACTCATAAGAATCAAAAAAAATATTAAGGAGGACTTATTGATTTTTCACATGCATTTGTTAATATGAGGCATTCCAGTTTTTGGTTTGCAAACTTCACTTCTTCTCCTAAAGACCAAGGACTTTGACTAATCCCAACTCTGACTAATCCTGAGGCCCTCCAGAGAGCTACTCTGGACATTATATATTGGCACTCACCATGTGGCTTGCCAAAGATGAATCCTGGACTTTGGACTCTGGTGAAGTCCTCTCTCCTCAGCATGCTGTGTCAGATAGATTCTGACCCTTTCCCTCAGCCCTCCAATCCTTGCTTCTGATTACCGCATCACAACATATTCAGCAAGCGCCATTCATGAGGAGAGCCATCATATGACCATATGTTTATAGAACTATTATCACACCTTGAGTAGGTAATTAGCCTTAAATGCACGGCTGTCTTAGATTCAAATACACTTTTTCAGAGTTCTAGCCCTCTACAAAAGGAAACAAAATAGATACCCATTAATTATTGGCTAAACAAATTGTACATAAATGTTGTAAAATATTACTATGCTGTAATAAAATTATAAATATGATGAATACAGGGAAGTCTGAAAATATTTATATGATCTGATGAAAAGTGAAGTAAAAAAATCAAGATAATAATCTACACAATGACTATAATGATGTGAATGGAAAGAGCTGCCAAAAATGAAACAAGAGTGCATTACAAGATTACAAGGAACAAACACAACCTTAAAGAAGAGAATTAGGAAGACATTCCTGTTATGCTCCTTTGCAGAGGTGGAAGGTTCATGGGCATGATATATTGCATATATTTTTGGACTTTTTAAATGTATTCATTAATTGTATTTATTATTTTCCCTTTTCCCCCTTATTTTTCTTTTCTTTAAAAATATTTCTTTTATGAATTGGTTTTTTAGAAGAGAAGAAGGGAAGATACTAGTAGAAATTTTGGTAATATAAGAAACAAAAGATACTAATACAAATTTATTTTTATTATCCTTAGGTTAGATTAACCAACCAACAACTAGTTAATAGGTTCCTCCAATGTGCCAGGCATTGTGATAGGTGCTGAGGTAAAAATATAGGTGCTGAGAGATCTCTACTTTCAAAGAACTCAAATTTTAATGGGAGAAAATATTCTGCCTCCAGGAAAGAGCTACTAGCAGATAAAAGTGCTAGTTCAGCTCATAAACCTATAAAGCCAGTCCCAAGGCCCCATTGGTTTAAACTTTATTGTTAGTAATAGAGATTGAATGCTTTGTTCTGCATGGGAAGTGGAACAGAATTGATAAATACAAGAGAATTTCACTTCTTTCAGTCTCCTTTGAGACTTCTCTAGTTCTCTTTAAGCCTCCAGGGTGTTTCTGACTTACAATTTCAAGAGGATAGAGAGAAGAGCCCAATCCCATCCCAGGTTGTTAAAGGAAAATATTCTGGGAAGACATGAGAGTAATTTCTGTTGTTGAAATTAAGAAAACTAAGGCTCAGGGAGGTCATTTGACTTGCCTAAAGTTCCACAGATAGTATACATCAAAGATGAGAGGGACCTAGATCCTCTGGCTCCCCAGAAAGGATTTTCCATCTTACCAAATTGCAAGGAAGATCCGAGCTACTACTTCTGAAAGTATTGAGATAAATGTCACAAGTCTGGGACAAAAAGCTGGCACATTCCAAGAATTCCGGTTTATGAGCTGAACTAGCACTTTATGCCACTTGAGGAATTCCCACACTCTGTTGAAGAGTGAGATTGGGAAGGAGAATGTCATATGTTTTCTCTATAGTCATTGTATTGGTGATTTTCCCTTAACTGTTTTTCTTTTTTATAAGAGATTGTTCTATTTGGGAAGGGGGATGTTTGAAATGGGAATATATAAAAATGACTATGATGTTAAAACAAAAGGTATTAGTGACATTTAAAAAGAAATTTGGTTTCATTACATAGAATACTTCAAACTAGAACAACTAAGTGTAACTGGTAGAAGCGCTTAGGGGACTTGCTTTAATTAATAGACCAGCATATTGGTGGTATATAAGTGGTTGCTTCTAAAGGGTTGAAATGGCTTGAAAGCAGTTTTTCTTAATTATTTAAAATATTTTCCCTACAGTCTTTACAGGACTGTATTGTAAAGTACCAATTATTGGGCAATCTGAATTCTGGAAACCTTAACTTTCTAAAAAGCACCCAAGAAATTGAAAATGGGGGGAAAAAAACCTCAAGTGGCATAAATTACAAAGATTTTTCCCATAGAAACAGACTGGAGCTACACTTTGATTTCTCAAGTAGACAATATTTTGATTTCATTTTACATACTTATCTACTTTGCACACAACAAATGTTTGCTATTGAGTTGAACTGAATTAAATTGTCTTTTCTCTGGCATTATTCAATTCTGCTCCTATTATAATCAGAGCTGTGAAAAGTAGATGAGAAAATGAATAAGGAATATGGTTTCAGTAAAAACAGACAGTGAGAGCAAAAAGTGACAGTGGAGAACAAAAGCATCCCCAAGGGAAGAACAAAGAATGCTGTCATCTCAAATAAAACAGCAATGTGTAACCTTTAAGGGTGTAGAGTCAAAATCCCATAAATACCTGAATAGCTCATGAGGGAATCAATGAATGAAATCACAGGGCCACTAAGGAGAGCAATTTAGCAGTTAGGGGAACTTTCTCAAAGGACAAACTAAGTCTTGAGAATCTTGACAACTCCAGAAGTTATCTCTGTATTATAGCACAATAATATAATGATCAAGATAGCATCATGTGATAGGAGCACTGGATCTGATGCAGTCAAATGTTTTAGATTTGAATCCTGACTCATCTCCCCACCTCTGTGACTTAGAGCTAAGTCTTTTAACTTTCCTGGTCCTCAGTTTCTTTATCTGTTAAGTGAATGAATTAGATTTGATCAGGAATTCTTAACCATTCTGTGGCATGGACCTTTTTGTTAGATTTGTGAAGCCATTGGATTCCTTCTCAAGATGACAGTTTAAAATGCATTAAATTCATAAACTAAGCAAATAAGAATATTGATGATATGCTAACTACTTCATGATACCCTCCTCTTAGATTCAGCCACTGTTAAGAGAATTTTTTACAGTAGAAATAAACACTACTTGAGATAACATACTTTTAACCAATTTTAATCACCCCATGGAACTTCTGAGGAAGTCAGAATTAATCAGTAAACCTTTACTGGGACCTTATTATATGCTCACTTCTGTGCATAGTGACAGGTAATTGCTAACAAGTTCCCACCCTGACTTCCCTGGGACATTGCTATTTAAAGCAAATAATGACATTTAACATTTCTTTTGCCTGCAACATTTTTTAAAGAGCTTTTTTTTTCTTTCTAACATTCTGAAAGGTAAGTAACATTATCAGATGTTATGAGGTTATGTTTTTCAGTCAACTATTGAGCATTGAAGCCTGGATTCCAGCCCAAACCTCTTAGTTCCATGTAGAGTAGTATCCTCTAAATATGACATGGTTCCTGGCTTCTAAAGTCTTACAATCTTATAGGGATTAGCTAATTTGAAACAGTTATAAACATGATTAAATAGACATTGTTATATATTATCTATACATTTTTATTTGGTATAGACTATACAAAAACTATAAAGAGAAGGAGGAGGTAAAGATTAATGAGGCCTGAGCTAATCAAGAAATGTTTCAATAATATTTTATTTTTTTCAAATACATATATAGTTTCCAACATTCATTCCTATAAGACTTTGTGTATCTTAATTTTTTCTTCCTCTCTCTCCTTCATCTCTTCCCCAAGACAGCAAGCAATCTGATAGAGATTAAACATGTACAAATTTTCTAAATATATTTCAATATTTGTCATGTTGTAAAAGAAAAATCAGACCAAAAAGGGGAAAAACATGAGAATGAAAAAGCAAACAAACAAAAAGATGAAAATACTATGCTTTCATCTACAGTTCTCCTCTCTGGATATGGATGGCATTTTCCATCCTAAGTCTATTTTGTAATTGTCCTGGATCACTACATTGGTGAGAAGAGTGAAGTCTATCATAGTTGACCATCATATAATCTTGCTGTTATGTATAATGTTTGCTTGGTTCTGTCCACTTCACTCAGCATCAGTTCTTTCCAGACTTTTCTGAAAATAGTCTGCTCATTAATTCTCATAGAACAATAATTCAATTGAACTTTTCAAGGCTTTATTCTCCCACAGAAGATATAGAATGTAGTTTACATTTAAAAGGCCCTAACTCTTAATAAACAGCTTTGCCTCTTATCAACTTTGCCCTTTGATAAAGTCTAAAGGGGACCAACTCTCACACTAACTTTGCTAAAGAGGATTCTGAAATCTAAAGGCATTAAATCATTTGCCCAATATTATATAGTTAGTTAGAAGTGGGACCAGACTATAAAACTACGCATATCCTTTGATCCAGCAGTGTCACTATTTGGTCTGTATCCCAAAGAGATCATATGAGAGGTAAAAGTACCCATAAGTGTGAAAATATTTGTAGCAGCTCTTTTTTTGTGGTGTTAAGGAATTGGAAATTGAGGGGATGACCATCAGTTGGAGAATGTCTGAGCAAGTTATGGTATATGAATATAATGAAATATTTTTTGTTCTGTAATAAATGTTGAGCAGGCTGATTTCAGAAAAGCCTGGAAAGATTTAGATGAATTGATGCTGAGTGAAATCCAGAACCAGAAGCACATTGTACACAGTAACAGCAAGATTATGTGATGATCAACAATGATAGTCTTAGATCTTCTTAGTAATGCAGTGATCTAAGACAATTCTAATTGACTTGGGATAGAAAATGCCATCTATATTCTAAGCAAGAACTATGGGACTAAGTGTGGATGGAAACAATATTTTTCACCTTTTTGTTTGTTTGCTTTTTCTTTCTCATGATTTTTTTTCCCTTTTGTTCTGATTTTTTTTTGCACAACATTGCAAATATGGAAATATATTTAGGAAGATTGTACATGGGGAAGGTAGGTATGCAGTGGATAGAGCACCAGCCCTGAATTCAGGAGGACCAGAGTTCAAATGTGGTCTCAGACACTTAACAGTTCCTAGCTGTGTGACCCTGGGCAAGTCACTTAACCCCAGCCTCAGAAAAAAGAAAAAAAAAAAAGATTGTACATGTTTAATCTATATTGGGTTGTTTTCTGTCTTGGGAAGGGGGTAAGGAGAGAGGGAGGGAGAAAAAATTTGGAACACAAAATGTTAGAGAAAAAAATGTGAGAACTATAATTGGAAAAAATAAAATACTAATTAAATTAAAAAAAAAAAAGTGGGACTAAAACCAAGGGAATAGTCCTTATACTTTGAACCCAAGTGAGATGGAGCACCAATTAAAAAAAAGTTTTATAAAGATTAGTTTGACAGCATATATGGGATAGATATGAATGCAAGAGGGGGAAAGAGCCTAGAGCTAAATAACCCAGATTGTATTTGACAAGGCATAAAATATTAAGGGTCTAAATTTTACTGGCAGTAGAAATAGAGAGGGAAGAAAGACATCTTAGAAATGCTTCTTTTTTCCTTCAATTTTTAAACATTTTTATTTAAAGTTTTGAGTTATAAATTCTACCCCCCCTGCCCTTTCCTCTACTCCTCACTCCTTCAGATGATAAGCAATTGGATATAGGTTATATAAATGCAATTATGTAAAACATTTCCGTATTAGTCATTTTGTAAAAGAAGACTTGAGAAAAAGATAAAAGAAAGGATGTTTAAAATAGCTTATTTCAATCTATATTCAATCAATCTCAGTTCTTTCTCTGGTGGCAGATAGTAAGCTTCATCATTAATCCTTTGTGATTGTCTTCCATCATTGCATAATTGGGAATAACTAAGTCATTCACAATTCCTCACCAAACAATATTGCTGTTACTGTGTATAACATTCTTCTGGTTCTGTTCACTTCCTTATGTATCAATTCATGTAAGTCTTTTCAGGTTTTTCTGAAATCTGCTTGTTCATCATTTTTTATAACACAAAAATATTCCATTTCAATCATATACCACAGCTTGTTTAGATATTTCACAACTGGTAAATATCCTTTTAATTTATAATTCTTAAGTCACCACTAAAAAAGAGCCATTATAAATGTTCAAAAAATAGGTCCTTTGCCCTTTTTTGGGATGTAGACCTAGTAGTGATATTACTGGATCAAAGAGTATATACAGTTTTATAGCCCTTTGGGCATAGTTCCAAATTATTTCACAGAATGATTAGATCAATTCACAACTGAACAAACAATACATTAATATCCCAATTGTCCAACATTGTCTCTAACACCTAACATTTTTCTTTTTTGTCATATTAGCCTGATAGATCTGAGGTGGTTTTAATATAATTTAAGATGTGAGTTATTTAAATTTGAATTTCTCTGATCAATAGTGATTTAAAGCATTTTTTCATGAGTATAGATAATTTTGATTCTTTGTTTGAAAATTGCCTGTTCATATCCCTTGATGATTTATCAATTGGGAAATGACTTGTATTTCTACAAATCTAACTCAGTTCTCTCTATATTTGAGAAATGAGGCCTTTATCAGAGTTACTTGTTGCAAAAATTCTCCCCCCACCCAGTTTTCTGATTTCATTATAATTTTTGTAATGTTGGTTTTGTTTATGCAAAACCTTTTGAATTTTATATAGTTGAAATTATCTATTTTATATTTTCAGGCTCTCTATATCTTCTTTGGTCCCAAATTCTTCAGTTATGCTTGAATTATAAAGATAAACTATTCCATTCTTTCTTAATTAGTTTGTGGTATCATCCTTTATGTCTTTCACCAATAGGAAGAACAGGTCCATCATCAGATGCTGGATGCATGCTACATTGTGGACAATGATATTGGTCTAACCCTGTAAGCATCTGGGAAAGGACTGGGGTTGGGAGAAGCACCAAAGGCATCTTGAAGAATATCATCAAATCTTAAAGTGCTTCTTAGATAGAAAAAACTGCTGTTATTCTATCTATCAAATGGCACAAATGGGCACAGGAAAGGGTTCAAGGTGAATGTTTTTTGTTTGTTTTTTTGTTTTTGAAATAGACTGGTATGTAAATAGATTTATGTCTAAATCATCTATCCATTTTGATTTTAAATTGATATAAGTTGGTCTATACCTACTTTTTGCCTTAGTTTTTGCAGAAGATTTTGTCAGACAGTGCATTTTTGTTCCAAAAGCTTAGATCTTTGGATTTATTACTATGGTAATTTTCTATAATATAATAACTACCTAATCTATTTCACTGGTCTACCACTCTCTTTATTAGCCAGTACCAGATTGTTTTGATAAGAACTGCTTTATAATGCAATTTGAGATCTGGTATGCCTAGGTCTTTTGCATTTTTTTTTCCCTTGATTCTCTTGATGTCCTTGGGTCTGTAGAAGCACTGTGGTACTTTCTCAATCAGAGAGAATTTTTGGGGGAAGTAGGTCTTTGGGTCCTGGCTGGGCCTGACTTAACTGCTCCCTGTCAAATTCTGGCAGAAAGTGATTTCCTGGAACAGTTAATCTGCCCCCAGAAGTAATTCAATTCAATTATGTAGTAAAATCCAGGCACAGAGGCAATGAAGACAAAAATAATAACTGCCCTCAAAGGGCCTAAATTCTCTTGTCTATGGCATAAATACAGAGAAGTAAAATGATGGATAATCTGAAGAGACTACAGACACTAATAAAAATGAAATTAAGGAAAACCTCACAGAGAGGGGGAAGCTGATCTAGTCCTGAAGAAAGATAGGACATGGAGAAAAGGAAGGAAAACTTTCTTTCTGGGCATGGGTAGTGCTACTGATGGTGGTGGTGGCTACTTCTATTGAGTTAGGCCATGTAATGTTGAATTTATGGAATACAATGGAGCATTCTGGTTAAAACACAAAGTCCCTGAATATGAAATAGTATTAGCAGTTTGGATGCAGACTGTGAAAGGCCCTAAAGGTCAGGTTAGGAGCTCATATGAAATCTTAGAGGGGAAAAGGAGTCAGTAAAGGATGTTAAGCATGGGAGTGACATGGTCAGAACTGTGCTTTAGGAAGGTTAATTGACAGCTGTATAGAGAGAGGAGAGACTGAAAAGAAGGGAACTAATTAGAAAGCCATGAGCCCTTTGCAAGAGTCTTTGAGAGAGGTTATGTGGGCATGAATTTGAATATTCTCTATGTTCAGGCAGACAGGAGAACCAGGAGAGGATGGTGTCCCAGAAATTTCACATAATATATGGACTGAGACAAAGTCTTTACATTTAGTAATTAAGAGATTTGGAGGATAGACCATTAAGGAAAGAGCTACCATGAGTTTTTGGAATTCAGTAACTGTATAAATGCTTATGGCAAATTCTTTGGCAGATATTTTGGGTAGGGTCAGATAGAAACCACTTGATGCAGCCAGAGACAACCTGTCTAGTTAATCCCAAACCACCCCAGATTCTAAGATAGGTAAAAACTTATGGAGATGAAAGAGGCAGAGTATTTCTCTAAGGTAGTTGCTTTTACAATAGTGAGGAGGTTACTTGGCACCTGATGACTTACCATGGACTACAGGGAGCTAAACAAAATAGCCATAACAATCCCTGAAGTCATTTCTGACTTTTTCAATATGGTGGACATTCAAGCACCACAGGAATGGAATTGAGTAATCAGTTTTATTGCCTTTTCCCCCTTTTTGTTTCTGTGTTTCTAATCAGGAATAGTTTATATTTCCATAGGAAGAATTCCAGTGTACCTTCACAAAAGTATCCCCAGGTCCTAGCTGAACTCTTCCTCTTAGTGTTAATCTGGTGGACAGATACCTCACTTTCTGAGGAAAATTATATTCACTACTATATCCTGACATAATGTGGGCCAGACCAGACAGGGCCATGGTAACCAAGGCTCTAGATTGGATGGTGGTCTAAAGAAGGGATGAGTTGTGGGAGATAAATATTGAAAAATCAAAAGACCAACATGTTTGATCAAATACAGTGCATGAGGAGAGGCTAGATGAACCTGGATCCAGTCCAGGACATTTGCTAATGAAACAGACTTTGGCAATGTGTAGCAGGAGTAGCAGGAGTTTTAGAAAAGTGGACAGCATCACAGGCACTGAAAGCCTTCACCAACAGGAGCATTTTCAAAGATTCCAGCATTAACAGCTGCAGTGCAAAGCAGCAGAGTGCACCTGGAGCACCAGGAGTTGATAATGTTATTGGTAATATTCATGGACAGGCAGCATCTTTATTAGAGCTTCTCTAGTCTTAATGCTGACTTTAATGCCTTTCTTCTGCTAGCCCTTCCTGCCCAGAGGGCCTGATTCCTGCAGATCTGTTTGTCCTGGTTCACTAACAATTCCTTTCCCTGAAAGAGAAGCTTGCACAGGAGCCAGCAATAATCCAACAGCAGATGCTAGCATGAAGACAGAGGTTTTGCCAGGGGGCGTGAGATAGGGTAATATTTGTGGGATAGGGGGATGGTGCAGATAAGCCTGCACTGATTCCTGGACAATAGATATGGGTCTGAAACCTAGAGGGAACCATTTGACTAACTAAAGGCCCTGTAAGAATTTGACCAATGTCTCTTCCCTCCATGAGTTGTTTGTGGGTCATATTGTGTCTCTATAAGGCTATCAAATGCCTTTGTTAATATGAAAAATGTAGTCAAATTTTTTACAAAAACGATATAGGTTGAAAATGTTAATCCATTACCAGTTTGGATATGGGGTAATGATACCAAATTATAATGGTATGGGATTGTATCATCTTTCTAAGGATAAGGCAACTATGTTTGCTTAAATGGCTTAATCATTATCACCCTAAGCCATGATCTCCCACCTCCCAGAAGTCTCTTGTATGATAAATTTGCACCAACATAGGAAGGGAAAAGGATGTTCCAGAGATTTTTGTATCTAACTTCTAAGTCTTACCTGTAAATGTCAGACTGCTTTTGGACATAGTTCTGGGTGACAAGTTGACTTTCCTTATTCTATCCCTGGAGCAAAGTATCAAGAATCTCAAAGTCTCCACTCCCCTTTGTCTGCAGGAATTCATACCCTAGAGAAATGGTTCTGATCACTTACAAGGAGCAGTTTTCCTTTCACCTGGGATAGTCTGACAGCCCCTCAGAAAGAGTTCTTGGGGACACAATGGATAGAGCAGTGGGGCTGGGGTCAGGAAGATCTGAGTTTTCATCTGGCCTCAGAAACACACTGTGTCTCTGATCCTGAGCAAGTCACTTAGTGATTGCTTTTGTTTCCTCAGTTGTAAAATGGGGATAAACATAGCACCTTCCTGACAGAGCTATTGTGAGGAACAAATGAGATAATATTTGTAAAGTACCTCATACAATGTCTGGCACATAGTAGGTACTTTATATATGCTTTTCTTTTCCTTCTCTTCTCCTCCCTTAAAAAAGATAGAATTATTGAGAGATGCTTTGTTTTATATTAGCAGAAGGGAAGTCTTCTCAAAATTATAGAGAATGTCTATTTATCTGGAAGAAAAGGAATCTTTAGTTGATGACCTAATGATTGAA
Source organism: Sminthopsis crassicaudata (assembly GCF_048593235.1). Taxonomy (NCBI): domain Eukaryota; kingdom Metazoa; phylum Chordata; class Mammalia; order Dasyuromorphia; family Dasyuridae; genus Sminthopsis; species Sminthopsis crassicaudata. Next base: position 471,676,631 of record NC_133618.1, read on the forward strand.
TTCATTTTTTTAAACACTTTTTTTTATTAAAGCTTTTTATGTACAAAGCATATGCATAGGTGATTTTTCCATCATTGACCCTTGCATAATTTTTGTTCCAAATTTTCCCCTCCTTCCACTCTCTCCCCTAACTTGCAGGAATTCAATATATGTTAAATATGTTGAAATATATGTTAAATCCAATATATGTATATGTATTTATACAGTTATCTTGTTGCACAAAAAAAAATCAGATCAAGAAAGAAGAAAAAGAAAAACTGAGAAAGAAAACAAAATGCAAGCAAATAACAAAGAGAGTAAGAATGCTATGTTGTGGTTCACACTCATTTCCTATAATTCTCTCTCTGGGTGTAGGTGGCTCTCTCCATCACTGAGCAAGTGGATCTAGTTTGAATCATCTCATTATTGAAGAGAGCCATGTCCATCAGAATTGATCACTGTATAATACTAATGTTGCCATCTACAATGATTCCCTAGTTCTGCTCATTTCACTTAATATCAGTTCATGCAAGTCTCCCTAGGCCTCTCTGAAATCATCCTGCTGGTTGTTTCTTACCAAACAAAAATATCCCATAAATTCATATACCATAATTTATTCAGCCATTTTCCAATTGATGGGCATCCACTCAGTTTCCAGTTTCTTGTCACTACAAAAGGGGCTGCCACATACAGTGTTGCACATTATGGGACCCTTTACCTTCTTTAAGATCTTTTTGGATTATAAGCCCAGTAGAAACACTGCTGAATCAAAGGGTATGCACAGTTTGATAACTTTTTGAGAATAGTTCAATAGTTCCAAATTGCTCTCCAAAATGGTTGGATCCCTATCAGTGACCCAGTTTTTCCACATCCCCTCCAACATTTTTCATTATCTTTTCCTATCATTTTAGCCAATCTGACAGGTGTGTAGTGGTATCTCAGAGTTGTCTTAATTTGCATTTCTCTGATCAATAGTGATTTGTATTACTTTTTCATGTGGCTACAAATAGTTTCAATTTCTTCATCTGAAAATTGTCTGTTCTTATTCTTTGACTAATCAATTGGAGAATGGCTTGAACTATTATAAATTTGAGTCAATTCCGTATATATTTTAGAAATGAGGTCTTTATCAGATCCCTTGGATGTAAAAATGTTTTCTCAGTTTATTATTTCCCTTCTAATCTTGTCTGCATTAGTTTTGTTTGTACAAAACTTTTTAACTTAATATAATAAAAATTATCTATTTTATGATCAACAGTGATTTCTAGTTCTTCTTTGGTCACAAATTCCTTCCTTCTCCACAAATCTATGTTCCTCTAATTTATTTATAATATCATTCTATATGTCTAGATAATCTACTCATTTCGACCTTATCTTGGTGTACAGTGTTAGGTGTGGGTCTATGCCTACTTTATGCCGTAATAGTTTTCAATTTTCCCATCAGTTTTTGTCAGACATTGAATTCTTATCCCAAAAGCTGGGGTCTTTAAGCTTGTCAAATACTAGATTGTTATAGTCATTGGCTATTTTGTCCTGTGAACCTAACATATTCCACTGATCAACTAGTCTATTTTTTAGTACCAAATGGTTTTGATGACTGTTGCTTTATAATATTGTTTTAGAGCTGGTACAGCTAGGCCATCTTCATTTGCTTTTCTCTTCAAAGAATTCCTTTGAAATTCTTGACCTTTTGTTCTTCCAGATGAATTTTATTGTTAGTTTTTCTAGATCAGTAAAATAGTTTCTTGGGAGTTTGATTGGTATAGCACTAAATAAATAGATCAATTTAGGCAGTATTGTCATCTTTATTATTTTTGCTCGACCTATCCAAGAGCACTTTATATTTTTCCAATTGCTTAGATCTGACTTTATTTGTATGGAAAGTGTTTTGTAGTTTTGCTTATATAGTTCCTGACTTTCCCTTGGCAAATAAATTCCTAAATATTTTATATTATCTGTAGTTATTTTATTATTTTATTTTTTATTATAGCTTTTTATTTACAAGATATATGCATGAGTAATTTTTCAGCATTAACAATTGCAAAACCTTTTGTTCCAACTTTTCCCCTCCTTCCCTCACCCCTTTCCCCAGATGGCAGGTAAACCAATACATGTTAAATATGTTAAAGTATAAGTTAAATACAATATATGTATATGTGTCCATACAGTTATTTTGCTGTACAAAAAAAGAATTGGACTTTGAAATAGTGTACAATTAACCTGTGAAGGAAATCAAAAATGCAAGCAGACAAAAATAGAGGGATTGGGAATTCTATGTAGTGATTCATACTCATTTCTCAGAGTTCTTTCTCTGGGTGTAGCTGGTTCAATTCATTACTGCTCTACTGGTTCATCTCATTGTTGAAGAGGGCCACGTCCATTAGAATTGATAGTCATATAGTGTTTTTGTTGAAGTATATAATGATCTCCTGGTCCTGCTCATTTCACTCAGCATCAGGTCATGTAAGTCTCTCCAAGCCTTTCTGAAATCATCCTGCTGGTCATTTCTAACAGAACAATAATATTCCATAACATTCATCTATCACAGTTTATTTAGCCATTCTCCAATTGATGGGTATCCACTCAGTTTCCAGTTTCTGGCCACTACAAAAAGGACTGCCACAAACATTTTGGCACATACAGGTCCCTTTCCCTTCTTTAATATTTCTTTGGGATATAAGCCCAGTAGAAACACTGCTGGATCAAAGGATATGCAAAGTTTGATAACTTTTTGAGCATAGTTCCAAATCACTCTCCAGAATGGATGGATGTATTCACAATTCCACCAACAATGTATCAGTGTCCCAGTTTTCCCACATCCCCTTCAACATTCCACATCATCTTTCCCTATCATTCTAGCCAATCTGACAGGTGTGTATATCCATAGTTATTTTAAATGGAATTTCTCTTTATATCTCTTGCTGTTGGATTTTGTTAGTGATATATAAGAATGCTGATGATTTATGTGGATTTATTTTGTATCCTGCAACTTTGCTAAAGTTGTGAATTATTTCTAATAGTTTTTTAGATGATTCTCTGGGGTTCTCTAAATATACCATCATATCATCTGCAAAGAGTGATAATTTGGTTTCCTCATTACTACATTAATTCCCTTAATCTCTTTCTCCACTCTTATTGCCTGCCAATGCTAGCATTTCTAATGCAATATTGAATAGTAATGATGATAGTGGGCAACCTCATTTTACCCCTGATCTTATTGGGAATGGTTCTAATTTATCCCCATTACATATATTGCTTGCTGATGGTTTTAACTAGATGCTACTGGCTATTTTAAGGAATAGTCCATTTATTCCTATACTCTCTGTTTTTATTAGAAATGGATGTTGGATTTTATCAAATGCTTTTTCTGCATCTATTGAGATGATCATATGGTTTTTGTTAATTTGGTTATTGATTTAGCCAATTGTACTAATAGTTTTCCTAATATTGAACCAGCCCTGCATTCCTGGTATAATCCTTGGTCACAGTGTATTATCCTGGGGATGATTACCTGTAATCTCTTTGCTAATATTTTATTTAAGATTTTTGCATCAATAGTCATTAGGGAGATTAGTCTATAATTTTCTTTCTCTGTTTTTGTCCTACCTGATTTAGGTATTAGTACCATGTCTGTGCCATGAAAGGAATTTTGTAGGAGTCCTTCACTCCTCATTTTTTTCCAAATAGTTTGTATAGTATAGGAGCTAATTGCTCTTTAAATGTTTGGTAGAATTCACATGTAAATGGCTGAATTCTTGAATGAATGTGACAGGTAGAAAGGGGAGCTCCTCAGATGAGGTTTCTACAGTGGTAAAGATTTAATGTGGCCTCTTACCTTAGTAAGTTCCTTAGTGGAGTTCCTGTTTGTAAGGCTTAACAACAATGAATAGGTGGTGGGCAAATTTTGGTGCTGACTTAGCATCAGGACAGGTTCCTTGTAAGAAAGTGATAATTTCTTAGTTAATTCCCTACAAGGCTCTTGAATCATGAAGAGGATCAATGACTGTGCTGGGAATGTCATTATCTGTGCTGTGAACCTGTTGTTCTCTCTTGCTTATAGTCTCTACTGTACCCACTTGGAACTATAAAGATCCCACATCACTCATCATGTGGATCAGATCATCAAGAACCATGAAATGGGGTAGATGTAGCTTTAGATTTCTGATGATTTTTCCCTCCATATTTAGTCACTTATCCTGGGGTTGGACAGGGTGTTATATTGCTTATTGCTTTTCTTTTAATGGTCAAGTAAGTAGTAGAAGATTTAGAAGATCATTAGTATTTTGCCACTAAAGGATAGAATATAATCAGAATAATATTAGCAACAAATACAAATGCTGGGCTAGTTTTCATCTAAAAGGAAGGAAAACCATCTTCCATGATTTACTGGACCAGGAGACCAGGGCTCCAGATTCCCCTTAGCCTGATCCAGGAGAAATTAATGCCTCTTAGATTTGACAGGTATCTCTCTACTTTGTGAAAGAACACACTCCTCTGACTAAATACATTTCTACCTGGAGATGGAAGGACCTGAATCTAACTGAACCAGTGCTGTATCCTTGCTAAATGCCTTTTCCATGGTATAACTAAGTAAACTTCCTTTATCGTAAAATAGATGGTCTATAAGTATTTCATTTCATTGCAATTTTGAATCTAGCCTGAACCACTGAATGACCCAAAAGAGACCTAGATTGAGAAGGTAAATTTGTAAATGCCAGTAAGAATTCCAAAGCACAAAGAGAAGTTAAAGGAAGAAAAGGAATAAATCTAGAGAGGATTAGGATTAAGCTGGATGGGTAATAATGGGACCAAAGTTAGCACCCTGGGAAAAAATGATTCTGAATCACTTGATCCTTAATATCTATCATCTTATTTTTCTTCTGTTCTCATCAAAATCCCTATTTACAAGAAGTGCCTCTACTTACTCTCCTCTCTTTTTAACCACTAACAGTCTGGCTTTCAACCTTATTCTTTCAAATCTGGTTTCTCCAAAATTACTAATGATCTTAGTTCTTAAATTCAATGGCTTTTTTTCAATCCTCATTTTCTTTTATATCTCTGTAGCCTTTGATCTGGTTTAGTCACTCTCCTCCCTGATATTGTTTTCTCTCTAGATTTTAGAAATACCACTTTTCCTGGCTTTTCTCCTACCTGACCATTCCTTTTTTTTTTTTTTTTTTGTCTTCTTTGCAGAATCTTCTTCCATGTCATTCTTTTTAACCATAGATATCCCTGAGGATTCTGTCCCGAACCTTTTTTTTCTTCCTTCTATACCATTTCTCTTGATGAACTCATCAGGTCCTATGGATTTAATAACCACTTCTATGCAGATGATTCTTAAATTTCCTTTTCTTTCCCCCATCTCTCTGCTGAACTCCAATCTTCCATCTCTAATTCCCTTTCAGACATCTCAAGCTAACATCTGAAGCTCAAACTGTCCCAAACAGAACTCATTATCTTTCTCCCTAAACTCTCCTCTCTTCCTACACTCCTGATTGCTGTTGAGGACACCATTCTTTCAACCCCTTCATGTTCACAACTTAGACGGCATTCTGAAGTTCTCATTATCTCTCACTCCTCATATCCAAACATTTGCCAAATGCCCTCAATTTTTTCTTTACAACATCTCTCAAATATGTCATCTTTTTCCTTTTATAGTACCACCAAATCAGTCTGGCCCTCAACACCACATCCTTGTACTATTGCAGTAGTCTGCTGTGGGTCCGCCTTTCTCAAGTCTCTCCCCACTCCATTCCATCCTTCATTCAGTTATCAGTATGTTTTCACCCTGTTCAATAAACACGTTTCTGTCGCCTCTGGGAGCAGATACAAAATGCTTTGTTTAATATGCAAAGCCTTTCATTTCCTAGCTCCTCCTATCTTCCAGTCACATTGCCTCTTCTCAAATTCTACCTCTCAGCTGCAGACTTTTCCTCTGGTTTTCTCTCTTGCCTCTACTGCTTCATCTTCTGTTCTAACTTGACTATTGACATTTTTGTTTTCCTTTAAGCCTCAATTAAAATCCCATCTTCTACAGGAAGCTTTTCTTTACCTCTTTTAATTCTAGTACTCTACCTCTTTTAATTATTTCCTCTTTATAACTTGCTTTGTATATATTTGTTTGTGTGTTGTCTTCCAATTAGATAGTAAGCTTTTTAAGGGCAAGGATTGTCTTTTGTCTCTGCAGCATAGTGCCTGACACAGATCTATGTTTATTGAATTAGTGAATGAATGAATTTACCAAATACTTACCATGTCCCCAAAAGCATTTATTCCCATGAAATAGTTCTTTTTTCCTTTTCTTTTATAGGAGCTTGTGGTTATTAATAATTTTTAGGTTCTTTTCCCATACATTTCTCCTAAAAGACTCCTTCTATGGGAAAATTTAGAATCACAAACAATAATATTGATTAATGGCTTGGCTAACAGCTCTCTTAGTTCTAAAGTTTCCAGCATGGGTGTGTCCCATTGGCAATATAAATTACCTCTTCAACACTAAATCAAAGCTGCCATCTTCAAGAAATATCTATATCCTTGTGACAAAATTCTAAGATGTGGAATTAGTAGCTTTAACCCAGGAGAAATCTCAAGAGGTCATCTAACCCAATCCTTACCTAAGCAGAGTCTTCTCTAATATATTTTTGAGAAGCTGTCTTTCCCTTTGAGGTCCTTGGTCAGCCTAGTACATACCATGGCAGCCTAAGCCACTTAGGGACAGCTCAAATTGCTAGGCAGTTTTTCCTTATTATGGAGCCAAGGTCTACACCTCCCAATCTTTTTTCTGAAGGCTACCTTATACAGAAAAGTAAAATAAAGTTTGGTAGCTTTCCCACATAGACATGTATTAGAAGGCATGTATAATAGTCATAGGTGTTACTCTTCTGACTCAAACCTTCCATGTGGCTTCAACTAAGCAGGATATTTCAGGGTTTTGATGTCCCTCGCTTTGGTGGTAACCATTCTATGGTCAAAATTCAGTCAAAAATCAATCCATGTGATTTCTCCAACTGGTTACCAGAATTTGAACTCAATACTACAGAGTGGATCTCAGTAGAGCAGAGTTCAGAAGAATTGTACCCTCATTCAGTTCTGTGAAGTATGCAGATTCCCATTCCACCCATTCCCAGAGAGTTTTCACAAAAGATATTTCGCCTGTTTCAGTATAGTTCTTTTCATATGTGAACTTAAACGGTTCTCATTCAATATCTAACTGTTTTTTTGTGGGAAAACAATATGAAAGCCCCCAGAAAATAGAAACCAGAAAATAGCTTCATAGCCGCTACCTTTCATTGCTTATGGAATTGTCAGGATTCTTCTTAGTGCTGGAGCCTAAGTCAAAAACATTTACAATCTTTTATACAATCATAACTCACCCTTTTATAAGATATGAGAACCTCCCTCCCCCTCCCCATTCCTGTTCAATACATTTGGATAGTTGAAGAAGTGATAAGGGTTTTCATTTCAACTTTTTGTTCATTTGGGAGTCAAAGTAGTTTTGTAAAGGGCTAGAACTGAGCAGATACACTTGGATAACCGAGCACGTGAGGCTAATTACCAATTGGACAATTCTCTATTAACATGTTTGGAGGATGAACCTACTCAACTCTTTGCTGGCTCGATTGGTGGGTGTGGACAGAAAAGGAGAAATGATATGAGTAGGTGGAGGAGGAGGAGGAGGGTCATTCTCCTGGCAGTGGAGAGAGAGGAAGGAGGTGTGGAGATCACTAGATCTAACCCCCTGACCAACTGCAAAGGACCAAGAATAAAGACTTTTGCTTATCCTGACTCCTGCTGAATCTAAGATATCCAGGGTCTCAACAAGTTTAGAGAGTGAGAAGTGATGAGTGGAGAATATAAGGGTGTTCATTCTTTATTCTGTCTTTCTTTTTTAGGTCTAGTCTGACTCCATTATTCCTAGGCTTTACTTCTTTCAGAATCCAAAATTTTTAAACCCTAATCTCTTGCAAAAGCAATACAAAGATCATTATTGAATGACACAAAACATGGGCAGCAATAACCTGCCACACTGACCTCACCTTATTGAAATCCTTTCCAAAATCCCTGGCAGTTTTCCTCTGTTCCCTATTTTTGCCTATGCCCCCAGATGTCAACCCCACTGCAAAAATAAGGCCCAAAGCTGTCCCATAACTTAGTTACAGAGGAGTAAAAAGGCTCTTTCACAATGCTGAAAAATTTGGTTTTCTAGCATCCCTCAAACTTTATGTTCAGCTTTGGGTTTAACTACATTCCTTTTCCTCATCTTGTATTTATACTATATTTATATTTATACTATAGCCTATTCAACCTCAAGGCTGAATATAGCTTACAAAGTCACAATTTGCTCTATCTTTAATAATTAGGGCTTTAAGGAGGGGATGGGAAAGGCTTCCTGTGGCACTTCCCTTTGCTTGGATAATGATGTAATTTGTGACTGGCTTTCATTTACCTTTCTGATTGGAATTTGTTGTCAGAGTAAATTACTGGTGGGAAGAGGAGAGAAACCCTTTTCTCCCCTTGCTAGAAATCCAAGGGATAGAAAATGCTAGATCCAAAATGAGTCCTTGAAAAAGAAAGATGGGCAGATCTTTTATAGGCTGCTAAAGGGTGAAGATTCTTTAAAGGGGTTCATCCTTCACCTCTTAGTAATATATTCTCCTATTGTTTCCCACTTCTTTAACATCTTGGCTCTTCAGTAAAATTGTAAGTATGAAAAGGAAAGAGATACATAAAGTTTTACTTGAACATAACTACTACTCCCCCTCAAGGTGAAAGTGATCTTTTCCTTGTTTTTTTGTAAAATGACATTTTTCTGGAATTTCTTCAAATTCCCTTCTTTCTAATATAATAATTATATTAGATAGCAAACCTATAGAAATACATTTATTCCTCTTAGGTGACTATAAACCCTTTCTTTTTAAAATTTTTCATCAAATTAAAAAGGCTTCAAAAAGAATTAAGTTAGCCAGTCAATAATCGAAACAATGGGCCTTTTGATTTCATATATTTAAAGAAAATCCTCAAAGGAAAGGTCACATGTTTCAACCCATGACAACCAAAGAAATAGGAGGTAGGAAAACAAGAAAAGTTTACTAATGGAACTCACAATCTTTTAGACAGGGACCAGGACTGATACTTCCAAAGTAGGGCAGGATTTTCAAAGGAGGGATAATATATCAATGTGGGGGTACTAGCCAAGAAGAGAAGATTTGACTCAAGTCATAGATAGCTTGTGGATCAGAGAAACACTGGATCAGAAAAGCACCAAGTTTTTCCATACTACAATATCATCTTTGAATCTCCGGTTCTTAGCAAAATGCCCTATTCATAGAAGGTGGTTTAATATGTTTGTTAAATTTAATCAAATTCAAATTTTGCTCCTTTATAGTCTATTATCTTGAATATACAATAGATTCTCACTTTGATTCTTATATTTGTGTAGTTTCCTATTTCTCTTTCAAGGTTTTACTGCATACATTTCTTTATAAACTTTCATCTGGTTTACTCCTGAGACTTCTCCATGCCCCTGAAGGGAAGCTGAAGGAAGGTCAATTCTCACTCAGGGAGGAAGGGGATCTGGGAGAGTCTGTATCCTCTAGGGAAGGAGTTGTCTCTCACCTGGCCCTAAGGACGTAGGGAAGGGATTCATTGCTAGGGATAAACACCTTGGTGTTTCTGGAAAAGGATGAGTTCAGGATTATTCCTCATGTTGGCCAGCTCCCAGGTCTGCTACCTCATTGTGTTTTCTGAGGCCGGGATAAGGTAGGCTTGGATTCCTAGCTCCCAGTCATTTCAGGCCAACATTATAACTGAGAGTAAGCTTTTTTCCCACAATATTCCTGTGGCTACTGAAGACACTGAGAAAAAGGCAGGTCTTCCTCCACCAGAGAGGTAAGGGTCTGAGCAAAACTTGGGCCATACCTCTCCCCCAAACCATTAAGGTATAAGTGGGTGCTCAGAAAAGTAGAGGATACATAGATGCCTTCTAATTCCTATTTTCATCAATCTGGGAAGACTTTTATTTTCCTAGATTTCAGTTTATTTTGCTTGTGTCAGGAGGATATTTGATGTCTGACACATGGAAGGTACTAAGGTAGCTCAGATTTCCTTCAAAATATAATCCTTCAGGAAGTCCCCAGGTCAAGAGGGCCCTGTGGAATTCCAAAACAGTCTCCAGTACCTCATTTTCCCTTCATATAAATAAATGTTCTACCTTATTTTATTTTGTGAGACTCTAGTTGGATTTTATTACATATATATGTATATGTATGTATATATTTCATATATATGTATGCATATACACATATGCACACATATAGTGCTTTGTAAATGATAAAGCATTATAGAACTGCCAGTCATCATCATTGTCATCATCATCTTATTTTGAACAGACTTATGATTTCACTGACATAAGGAACATCTGGAACTTCTACCAATGCAAATCAGCAACTGCTCTACACTATATTTTATAGCCTGAGGTACTGAGAGGTCAACTGCAGTGTGTAGGGTCACACAAACTTTGTGTGGAACACTCAAAACACATAAACAAGTGGAACCTGACATATAGGTCTTCTTTATTTGGATGCCAGTTCTTTATCCACTATATTATGCTTGACTTCTGGTGATATCAGGAAAAGGGAATCAATCTGTGGGGTGGATGGGGCTAAACAGTAAGAGCTTCCATAGCTTACAGTGTGGGTGGAAGGATGAAAAGTAATTGGATAAAAAAAGATTTGATTATTGGAGAGAGGCAGAACACCAGAGGCAATGGAAATCTCAACAAATTAAGAATGATTAGTTTATATACATATATATATATATGTATATCTATACATATATATATATATAATTACACCCCCAAACACAGAAATATATACATATATATAATATACTTTATACACACACACACACCTGGTTCAATCAGGAAGGTGTGGAGAGAGTGATTGAAAATCATATATGTACATTTTTCTCCTGCTGTTTGTTTTGCTTTTTCATTAATTATATGAATGATTGTCAAATGTGCCTATAGATCATAGAACAGTTCAGATAAAATGGACCTTAGAAATGATCTCATTCAACTCCTTAATTTTGTAAATGAAAAAACTAAGGATGTAACTTGTCACAGGTACATCATCGTGAATTAACACAATTGCCAATACTAGAACCCTGATCACTTACCTCTCAGTTCACAGTGCTTTCCACCATGCTCTCCCAAACTTGTCCCCAAGTACTTATAGTAGAGATAATCATAAAAGAAGCCTGTGGATAATATTTAGCATCATCATTTATGAAGTATTTACTACATACAGGGCAATGTTCCTGGTGTTGATTAGGAGATATAAAAATAAATAATACATAGTTTCTATCCTCAAGAAATTTACAGTCTAGTTGGGGAGAAGAAATACATATGCACATACATATATATAGATACAACACTACATAACACAGGATGGTTTCCACTTCCTTCTTTGAATGATTTATAGAATAGTAGAATAGAGCTGAATCTTGATGAGAAGACATTTGTTTCATCTGACTGACATTGATGCTGGGAGGATCAGTGGGGTGATCTTTAGACATAGGAGCTATATGAGGTACATGGCACATTAATTTGTATGTGATAAACATGAAGTACTTATTTGTTGTATTGGTGAATTATGGAAATAGTGTTAATGTTGTAGGTAGAAAAATATGCTATGAATTGATAGATATGATAGATTGATAGGAGAGAAAAGAGAGAAGGAAAGAGGGAAGGAAGGAAGGAAGGAAATAAGGAAAGAGGAAAATGAGCTTTTATTAAGCATCTACTGTGAATTGGCACTTTCTTAAGAACTTTACAAATACTATCTAATTTAATCCTAACGACTTTGGGAGGTAAGTGCTATTACCATTCCCATTTTTACCAATATTATCAGGAAAATGGATGCAAACAAAAGTTAAATTCCCCTTTCAAGAGTTCCATTTTGATTCTTCCGGTTGTTTAGTGCTGCCTCTCATAATTGTGAATAATCTGTATTTACTCACTTGTGAATATTTTGCATCTCATTCTTCCCTACTTTACTCTAGTAGGCTCTCTTAGTAGGTCTTACTCTAGTAGGTCTTGAGGGAAAGGAATGTCACAGTTTTGAATTGATTTCTTGGTTTCAGGTCCAATTCTTGCATTGAGTACGCATTTGATCAATATTTGCTAATTGGTTTTTTCCTACTCCACTCCCTCATTTCTAATCCTGATGATCACACTAATCAATAGGCTTTCTCAGTTGCATTGCTGTAATATGACAAACAAATTTTCCACAATCCCATAAAAATGTAGTTTTTATCTTTGGCATCTAATATCATTAGAATGCTGTGAACTTATAATAGTCAAGCTTGGTTTCAAAGAAATTTGAGAAGTCAGTTTCCCCTACTTCTGTGCAGAGGTGGAGGATAGATGTAGAACACTGGAGACAATGAGGTGGTTCAGTAAATAGAGCATTGGGCCTGGAGTTAAGGATCTGGTCTCAGGTTTTTACAGCTGTGTGACCTCAAGCAAGTCACTTAAACCTGTTTGCTCAAGTTTTCTCTCCTATAATTTAGGGATAATAGCATCTACCTCTTAGTGTTGTTGTGAGGATAAAAAAAGGATAATACTTGTGAAGTGCTTAAAGGGACTGGATGATAGTAGGTGCTTAATAAGTATTATTGATTAATCAAGTCACCTTAAAATGAGCATGTAAATGGAAAGGAAAACAAAAAAAATTGACATGTATTGAGAAGGTATGATAGACAATAAGCAATGAGGAATGGCAGTAAGTCAAAGATTACTCCTAAGTGAATCTTAGCTATGGGAGTTATGGGAGAGTGGTAGAACTCATTACAGAAATGGAGCAGTTTGAAGGAGGGGTATTTTTAGAAGAAAAAAAATTATGATTTCTATTTCATACAAGTTTATTTTGAGATGTCCACCAGATGTTCACAATTCTGGATTGAGTTATCTAGAAGGAAGGTGGAGATTCAGAACTGGAATTCATGAAAGAGATAAGGTCTAGAAATGTAAATTTCGGATATGAATACAAGGAAGTGATAGTTAAAACGATGTGAACAAATGAGATAATTAAGAAGTAAAGAGAATGTGGAGAGAGTCTAGAATAGAGACTTGAGCTTTACACATGCATGAAAGTTAGAATATAAACAATAAGCCTACAAAGGACACTAAGAAGGATAATTTGACAAAGAAAAAGATATGATAATTCAACTCAGAATCCATGCAAATAAAAGCTCAAAACTAAACTTGAAAAGAAATCTGCATTTTTTGAGTACTAAAATCCAAGAAGCTGAGAAATATGGAAAGCTGGATAAAAAGAGAGAGATTATGCTTCAGAGAAGTTATTAAAGGATTAGACATTAATCTTCAAGGAATGATGGTGAGCAATTTTCCTAACAACTAGATTACTCTGAGGTCGAAGTATTTTGGCCACACTTTTAAGTCATGTGCACAAACATCCTCTCTTCCTTCAAAATGACTCCCATCCTTAAGGCTATGTCTTATGGAGAAGACATTAGAAAAATGTTTCTAGTAATTCCATGGCATATATACTGCATTCAGCCGTTATTTGTCACTTGACTTATTGTACTATGACACTATGTACTATGACACTAGTGATATATTGGTAAGGAGTTAACAATGATCTACCCGGGGAGGGAAGGAAAGGTAAGTTTAATCTGTATATATTAACATCTTCTCCAATTTAGACTATCATCATAATAATAAATTAATCCCTGATTTGTGGCATTGCTAATTTCCAAAGTATACATACTCACATTAAAAAGTGAACAGTTAGCTTTTGCAGGTCAGTATAAATTTGCTCTAGCACATCTCACAATGACATTTTCATGAATTGAAGGAATACTGAATATTATTCATGCCCAATCAAAATTATCTATCATGGGTTGAGGACTCATAGAGTGTTGTTTGAGGATAGAAATAAGCTTATCATAATAAAGACAAAATTCAGGTGGATATTTCCCACTGATTGATGACTTACTACCCGAATAGTGTATCCTGTCAGTTTTTTGGATGGTCTTGTGAAACAGAGTTTTGTTCATGGAAAATTAGACTTGTCTCCATTATTCAAGGGATCTCAAAGGACATAGTGACAACACTTTGGTGGTATGTCATTTTGATTACAAGTTAACTTGGTCAACCTTCAGCTTTCACAGATAAAAAGACCAAAGGAATTATGATACATATAAAAGGTTAGAGGAATAGCCAAGAATAGAAGCCATTTTTCTTGGAAAAAGAAATGTTATAAATGAAAGAATAGTTTGTTATTAAAACTAAATTTATGAATGTTCAATAGAGCTAACTAGTTGTACCACCAGAACTATAGTTCTAGCATTTGATTCATGTGATACATCATGTGTGTATTCCTTAGAGTGAAGGTACTATTTCATAGAAAGATAAATCTTTACCTTGAGAGTTTTGAATAACAGTTCAGAAATATGAGAATACGGGAATGAGAACATAGGTATCCTGAATAAAAACTAAAGTGTGGATGAAGAAGCTATGGAGTCAGGTTTCCTTCAGGAACAAGTAGGTGCCTAAGTCATAGTGGAAATTGAGGAAGAGCAGAAGTGAACCATTTTGGTAAGACTGTCTACCATCATTTAGATGGCATTATATTCCTAGATGCTATATTATACCTTTCTCCTTTAAGTTCCTTTTGCATAATAAAATTTATAAAACACAGAAAGAAAGGAAATTGACAGAGGTTGCAATAATTCTGTTAAAAGTCCTTCTGGATTCAAGGAAAGTTTATACAACTTAACATATAAGAATCTATGTGGCAGTCATGATTAATAAAAGTTTCAGACAATTGTAAGATCTTAAAAATAATTTTTGTTCAATTGCCATGGTTTTGTGACGAATTTGAAGCATGTACCCCCAGGTTCAAACAAGGAGCATATAGAAATATAAGAGTCCATCTGAGAGTAATTTTGGCTCATGTGCAGGCATCAAGCCCACTTGGAAAATGGATAACAACTTTATTATAGATTTCCCACTCCTGCTATTGGAAGATTAACTAATAAGTCTAATTAAGACTTAATGGGAGCTTTATTATACTGAATTATTTTAACTTAATGTATTTGTAATTTAATTTAATTTAATCAAAATTCTTCATCTTATACCTTACTGTTTTTTTCTTTTACTTATTCATAAACTGTTCACCTATGCATAAATCTGATAAGTAATATGTTCTTCAAATTTTCTTATAATATCTCTCTTTATATCTAAGTCATGTGTATCTATTTTGATCTCATCTTGGCATATGGTCTAAAATATTTATCTATGCACAATTTCTGCCAAACTGCTTTCCAGTTTTCTCAATAATTTTTTTTTTTTACCAAATAATGAATTCTTATCCCCAAATCTTAAGTTTTTACATTTTTAAAATACAGGACTACTACATTTATTTGCAGCTGTAAATTGTGTTTCTACTCTGTTCCATTGATCTACAATTTTAAGAAGCTTTGCCTTATAAAATAGTTTAAGATCCAGTACTGCTAAACCTCCTTTTTTCTACACTTCTTTTTTTTTTCATTAGTTTCTGTGATATTTTTGATTTTTTTTTCTTCCAAATGAATTTGGTTATTATTTTTTCTAATTCAGTAAAACAATTTTTTGGTAATTTTATTGAGATAGCATTGAATAAATAAATAAGATAAAATTGTCATTTATATTATATTGACCTTGTCTATCAATGAGCAATTAATATTTCCCTAATTATTTAAATCTGATTTTATTTGTTTAAAAAGTTCTTTATAATTTTGTTCTTCTAGTTCCTGTTTTGGTTTAGCAAGTGTACTCCCAGGTATTTTATGTTATCTAGAGTTAATTTAAATGGGGCATCTCTTATTATTTCTTCTTGCAGGATTTGTTTGTGATGTATAGAAATGCTGCTGATTCATGTGGACTTGCTTTATATTGTGCTACTTTATTAAAATTACTTGTTTCTACTAGCTTTTTAGTTAAGCCTGTGTAATTTTCCAATTATATCATCATGTTACCTGCAAAAAGAGTTAGTTTTGTTGTTCATTTCCTTTTCTGATTCTATTTTTTTTCTTCTCTTATTGCTATTCCTAAGATTTCCAAAGCAATACTGAATAATGTTGGTGACAGTGAGCCTCCTTGTTTCACACATGATCTTACTGGAAAGGTTTCTAGTTTATCCCATTATATATAATGCTTGTGGATAGTTTTAGATAATTTTTAATCAATTTAAGGAAACATCCATTAGTAGCTATACTTTCAAGTGTTTTTATTTTTTAATGAAAACAAATGTTGTTCTTTATCAAAAGTTTTTCTGCATCTATTGATGTAATAATATAGTCTAATATGTTAATAGTTTTTCTTATGTTAAACTATTCCTGGAATAATTCCTGGGGTAAATCCTATACATAATATATAATAGATTTGTAGTTTGATGTAGTAATCTTTTTATATTATGCTATGTTATGTTTGTTTTATTCAAATATTAAAAATAAATAAAAGTTTAAAAATTTAGTGGATGTAATGTTTATATTTTCTAAAAGGACTAGTTCAAGTGATTAGTCCATCAGCCACTAAAATTTTTTGGGTTTTGAAACAGAACATATGCTCAAAAATTTTATTGTCCAGCAATGCAGATGATAATAAATTTGAGCCTATCAAAGATAATGCCATGTGTACCTGGAATCAAATGTAAACTTATGTAATGTAAATTATATAAAATTGTAAAATGTAAGCTTAATGTAAAAATGTAAGCTTAATGTAAACAATGTCACATTCTGCATCCTTTTAATTATTGCTTCAGCTGTGAATTGCTCCTTTCAACCTGTATGTTTCTTAAATCAAAGAGGAAATTTCCGGGGGTAAAAGGTGTGGGATGGGACATTGTATTTTCTCAGCACTTTGTATAATGTTCTACTAATTTTTTAAAAATCATAGTACTGGAGTGAAAACACTTTTT
Source organism: Sminthopsis crassicaudata (assembly GCF_048593235.1). Lineage (NCBI taxonomy): Eukaryota > Metazoa > Chordata > Mammalia > Dasyuromorphia > Dasyuridae > Sminthopsis > Sminthopsis crassicaudata. The sequence continues at coordinate 471,693,592 of NC_133618.1, forward strand.
CTAGGAAGGTTTTATATATTTGTATTTATTTCTTGCTCTGAAAATGCTATTACTACTTTTAAAATTGTACTGTTATTTATTCTTAATTAGCCCTTTTACAGTAGACACTGTTTTTCTCTTTGCATTTCTCCATAGAGCTAAATGCACAGTACACATTAAATATATAGTGACTGATTAAAACATTGATGGACATGCTTTGTGATTGAGTATAAAAATCTGTAAGTTGGTCCCTTAGCTTTGTTAAATACCTGTGAAGAAGCATTAACCAATGGAAAAATAATTCCCTTCTTCCAACTGGAAGCAGCATTTTGGATAGAAGATCACAATTATTGGTGTAAGTAATATGTCTTTGAGACTTCATTTTTCATAATACTTGGAAGTGACAACATTATCTAGAGAACTCTGTGTAAGTAAAGTAGTGACATCACCAATTGAGAATTCTGATTAATGAGGAGGCCTTCAGAATAATGGGTAAAGAAATAATTTGAACATTTAAAGAAACTCCTACTGCCATAGGCTACATAGTCTAAATGGGCGCCAGTAAAGTTTTAAATGTATTTGAAATTTATATAGTCTCTCTTCTTTAAAAAAAGTTATATAAAATAAAATTAAGATTAGACATGTCATTTATAATTTAATATAAGTAGGTTATGATCTACTTTTTGGAAGAGATCAATGACAAGGTTAAGCATGGCAATGTGACTGGGTTACCGTAGAGCATTCCTTAGGCAATTACATATATTCAGTTCCTTTTTTTCAGCTCTGCTAGACAAAAAAAAAATCTAATGTCTGAAACAAGAAAATTATCTTTTCCTCTTCTTTTCTATCCTCTTCTCTTTTTTTCTCTTGTTTTTACTTTAATTCTCTCTCAATATTAAGTAAAGTGAAACAAACAGGTCAGGTTTTCTGCTAACCAATAAGTTTTTAATCAGATTATTTAAAATTTAGGAATAAAAATGAATATTTAAAAGAAAGACTGGAACTATCTAAAGCTATGTGGAAGTCTGTCAAGTGGGGCTGACAGGAATAGAAAAGGAATAAGGAATTAAAGTGAGTAGATAACCCATGGGAACTTTTGATTCCCCATGAAGAAAAAAAAAAAAAAAAAAAAAAAGGAGGTAAAGAGCATATCACTCCTTTTCTCTCCAACTCACAGATTTTGCCCAGTTCATACTTAGATTCTTCCCATCCCTTTGGTTCAGGAATCGTTGCCCTGCTTACACTGACCAAGACATTCTAACAGTTTGTTATGGTTCTTTTCCCATGTCTTCTCTTAGATAACCCTTGATCTCAAAATCAGGGGCAGGAGTAGAACTTGGCAATTTCTTGGTGACCATTTTAACAATAGGTCTATACATTTCAAGTTTCTTTTTGTCTTCATATCCCTCTACTCCCTATTGTGGGTATGACTAACAGCAGGGTATATGATTTAACAACTTTAAAACTACCTCTGTGACTATTAAGAAAGTACTGATTTTTAAAATTAGAATGTTAATTTTATTCATTCATAATAATTTTCTTCTTAAAGTGAATGAATTTTTAAAAACAAATGTAAAAAATCCCAGAAGTCTTCATTAGGTTTTTCTTTAATTAAAATCATTTGTATTATGATTGATTATCCATAATTGGGGTTTTTCATTTTTTCTAAACAAAGAGTATATTTGATTTCTTTTTTTAAATTGGTAAGTATATGCTTGTAGTTTATTTAATAAATTTACTAAATTATATATAATATTGTTTAATAAAGGCTATAATAACCGCACCAGAAAGAAGAAACGAACATATGAGGTTAGATGCCACATGAAGGTATATGAGGTGAGGGGATAATGTGGCTTATGAGAAAATGGACTTCATATTGAAATTTAGCAAGAAATCAATTGACAAGCTTCTATGGGCCAGGCACTGGGGATAAAATGACAAAATCAAAACAGATGCTATTCTTAAGGGGTTTATTTTCCAACACAGGGGTTATATTCCAACACAGGAGATAACATGCAAATATAAATACATACAAAACACATACAAGGTAATCTGGTATAGAAGGCAATTAGCATCTGGGTGAATGCACTAATACTCTTGACCTCAGCTAAGAGGAAACTCCGAGGTCAAAGCCTTAGCCATGGGCCATATTTCCACAGAGCAGGTTCACAGTTTTAGCCTTCAAATCAATAGGAAAACCTTATTCTCCAAGCAATTAAGAAACAAACTACAAGGAAATTTCTCAATGATAGTATATTATAGAACAGTTAGTTTCTAAATTTAGATCTTCTAATTAGCTTTGAAAATTTTGCCAAAACATAACCTCTCTGTACTTCAGTTATTTCATGTATAAATCGTTAAATTTTAGCAGTTTAGGTAATTCACAGGTATAATTTGTTAAATGAAGATTTAGATTAGGGTTAAGCATTAGTTTAAGGATTATAATGGTTTAGCTCTAATCTTTTGTCAACAAAAAACCCTGACATCTTTTATAACACATTCTTAAGATATAAAATCAAATCTCTTCTTATAAAATAGCCTTAGTTATACATTCAGAGACCAATTCCCAGACTGGATAAACCATAAGTCTGACCCAGGATTGATATTCTATTTATGTTTGTTGGAAGAGGTCTATGCCATTTCTAAAACTGACCCACATTCCGTTTTCCTGAGTACAAGCTCTGCTTTCTGCATTGTATCCTTAATATTATGCCATATTAGAAACCCCCTTTTCCCACAATCTGTCTCCATGTCTCTACTCTGGGAAAAAGAGAAATGTAAATTGGGAAATTATAATGTATTCTGCTAGTTAAAAAACATTTCTCTGTCTCTGCAGCTGGGTACCAATTTCTATGCTGATGGCTGGGAGAAATTGGACAACAGTGAGTGAGTTTATCCTCCTTAGCTTCTCTGCTCTGCAACCCCAGCTTCAGGCGTTGCTTTTCCTACTGTTTTTGATCATTGAACTTATTACCCTGATGGGCAATGCCCTTATTATACTGGTCACTACAGCTGACACTGGCTTGCACAGTCCAATGTACTTCTTCCTCAGGAACCTGTCTCTCCTAGAGATTGGCTTCAACCTGGTCATTGTTCCCAAAATGCTGGTAACCCTTCTTGCCCATGACACGAGCATCTCTTTCCTGAACTGTGCTGTTCAAATGTATTTTTTCTTCTTCTTTGGGGCTTCAGAGTGCTTTCTGCTGGCAGCCATGGCCTATGACCGCTATGTGGCCATCTGCGACCCACTGCGCTACCCAGTTGTCATGAGCCCCAAGGTTTGTGTGTGGCTGGCTGCTGCCTCCTGGTTATCAGGACTTCCTGTAGCCACGGTACAGACCACATGGCTCTTCAGTTTCCCATTCTGTGGCTCTAACCAAGTAAATCACTTTTTCTGTGATAGCCCCCCTGTGTTGAAGTTGGTCTGTGCAGACACAGCATTCTTTGAGATTTACGCCATTGTAGGAACTATTCTGGTTGTCATGGCTCCCTGCTTATTGATCTTGGGCTCTTATGTTTGTATTGGTTCTACCATCATCAAGATGCCTTCAGCTGAAGGAAAACGTAAGGCCTTTTCCACCTGCTCTTCCCACCTCCTTGTTGTCTCCCTTTTCTATGGATCTGCCAGTCTTACCTATTTCCGACCTAAGTCCAATAACTCCCCCGAGAGCAAGAAGATGCTGTCCCTATCCTACACGGTGGTCACCCCGATGTTAAACCCTATCATCTATAGCCTGAGGAATAGGGAAGTGAAGACCACACTTTATCACATTCTCCACAGAAGCCTAGGATCCCGGAAACATTGATCTAAAACTCCAAATTACTCCACCTTTGACATCATAATTACAGGATCATTGATTTAGGGCTGGGAAGGACCATAAGGACCTAGTGAAGAGGATAGGAAAGTTTGATGAAAGGAGAATACCTTTGGCTTGGAGGAATCCTTTCCTCTCTGTCCTACTCAGTGGGAAGATCAAGAAAGACAAAATATTTCTAGGATCTCCCCACAACATATACAGTGGAGAGAAGAAAGCAAAAGGATGAATGAAGAGTCAGGAGTTGATACTACCAATCTGCCAACAAGTTGATTGTGAGACTGTCTTTCCCCTGATGTCTTGTATCCATAGTTCTCACCACTGCCAGTGGAATTATGGCACAACTTGACCCAAATATGCTAGGTATGTACATTTATACATTTGCCAGAAGGACATGTATTTTAGCCAAGTTATAATCTCTTTGTAATAGGAACCTGTAGAAGGACAACCAGATTCTTTGTTCAACTTATTAATATTGCTGCCTCCAAAGATGGCTGTCCTGTAGCAGAGATAGGCAATTCCTTTCTAATTCAGTAAGTGAATGCTTTCTAAGCTATGGAAATTCAAAGACAAAAACAAAGCAGTTCCTGCCTTCAAAGAGTTTGTATTCCACTGACAGAACGAAATGAAAAATTGTTTATTAAGTTTTTACAAAGAATAGTGAATATGAGGGTCTGAGTGGACACCGAATTGGGGAAGGGTTTTTTTTTTTTTTTTAACACATTAGATGAGAAAATGTGTGTCTTACACTTTGTGGGAATTGAGCAATGGGGCAGTAGGGGCTGGACTAAGGAAAGGAAGGTCTATGGTTTCCTATGACGGCATCCAGTGATGATGGGACTTAGCATTCTCTTGCATTCCTAACACTTAGCTTACTGCTTGATACATTGTAAACTCTTAATAAATTATTTTCCATTTTATTTTATTCCCTTGGTGGAATGTAAAAATTCTTGAAGACTATTTTATTTTTATTTGTGTATTTCCATTGCCTAACAATTGTGTATTTTTAAAATATTTATTGAATTAAATTATAAATATTAAATGTAAAGGAATTATTTATCTCTGCAACAGAAGAGTAATGAGTAATGCTTGTCAGTGCCCTGGCAAGGTGCTAATTACTATGTTTACAGAGAAGTAAACATATGTTTATAGAGAACTCTGGGTGAGATCCACTGTGTGAATTAGAAAAGGTAAAGTCAATTTAGAAGAAATTTAAGGATTCTAAGAGATGGAAGTGAGGAGAGAGTGAACTCCAATGAAAAAGGACATTCTATACAAAAGCATAGATATGAAAGGGAGAATATCAAATTTGGGGAAGTACCTGATAATGCAGTTTGGCTGGAACATAAAATGAATGAGGGGGAATAACTCTTCTTATTCTTTGACATCCAATTTAATATCTCAGAATCAATTTTGGTGTTTTTGCTGGTTGTCTTTTTTTAAGATGGTTAGAGAAAAATAAGTCTCTAACATCAATATACTAAATCCAAATCCATAGTCCTTCACTGAATAATTTCCTAGGATTTCTACTTCTTCTGATGAAAGATCCCAGCTCTCTCTAGATCCTGTTTTCCAGTTTTCACATCTTATGAAAAATTTCCTCTTAAATCATGCAATACAAATAAATAACAATGGCACTTAAAGTTAAGAAACTGAAAGAGAAGAATTGCTATATTTCACCAAATAGAAACTGAAAAATTCATATTAAAGCCAACATTTTACATATACTCCAAGACTGATATGATTACATATGTTATTTAACCATATAGGAATACAAACAGTTTAATTTCATTGTTTCCTTATGATTACTCTTTCATGTTTACCTTTTTATGCTTTTCTTGAGTCTTCTATTTGAATGTCAAATTTTCTATTCAACTCTGGTCTTTTCATGAGGAATCCTTGAAAACCATCTATTTCATTAAAATTGATTTTTTTCTCCCTTAAGAATTGATCATATCTGTAAAATCTTTATGAGAATTTTATATGCACACGAGAGTATCGTTTAGTATTTTTCATGCAACCATTTTAAATTTAAACATAATTTATTCATTTTAAACATTCTTTTCTTTTTAATTTTTGATTTCCGGATTTCCAGATTCTCTTCCTCTCACCCCCTCTCCCACCTACTGAGAAGGCATACAATGTTATATTAATTATATTTATGAAATCATGTAAAACATATTTCCATGTTAGCTATATCAAAAAAAATGAAATGATAAAATTGTACTTCAATTTGTATTGTATATCAGTTCTCTCTCTGGAGGAGAGCCCTTTAGAATTGTCTTGGATCACTATATTAAACAGATCAATCACGTCTTGATCATCATCATTACAAGATTGCTGCTACACAACACTGTATAATAATCTCCAGATTCTTCCCACTTCATTTTATAAAAGTCTTGCCATGGATTTTCCCCCCTGAAACTACACCCACCCCATCATTTTTTATAGCCCAATAGTATACCATAATAATGATATATCACAGCTTGTTCAGTTTTTCAATAGATGAGCTCAATGTCCAATTCTTTGCCACAAAAAGAGTTGATGAGTGTGTATGTGTGTGAACTTTTCTTTTTAATTTCATCTTTTTGGGGTTACAAACCTAATAGTGGTATTGCTGGGTCAAAGGGCAAGTCAGCTTTATAACCCTTTGGGCATAGTTTCTGATTGTTCTCCAGAACAATTAGACTAGTTTAGTACTTCACTAATAGTTCATAATGTACCTGTTATCCCTCATCCCTCTCCAACATTTGTCATTTCTGATAGATGTGAGATGGTTTCTTTAGAGTTATTTTACTTTGCCTCTATCTAATAAATAGTAATTTAGAATATTTTTAAATGACTATAGACAGTTTTGATTTCTTTTGAAAACTGCCTGTTCATAGCTTTGGTTATTAATTGGGGAATGGGTCTTAGTTTTGTAAATTTGGTTCAGTTCTTTATCTAAGAAATTAGTTCTTTATCAGAGAAATTTGTTATAAAATTTGATATTCCTTTATTGTCTTTGGTACTGTGGTTTTTTTTCTTCTTTCCTGAGGCTGGGGTTAAGTGACTTGCCCAGGGTCACACAGCTAGGAAGTGTTAAGTGTCTGAGACCAGGTTTGAACTAGGGTCCTCCTGAATTCAAGGCTGGTGCTCTATCCACTCCGCCACCTAGCTGCCCCGTCTTTGGTACCTTTTAACAAAATATAGTTTCTTTTGTTACATCTTTCAATTAGGTCTAATTTTGCTTTTGCTTTGTCTGAGATCATAATTGCCACTTCTGCCTTCTTCACTCCAGCAGAAATATAATAGACTCTGATCCAGCTCTTCATTTTGTTTGTGTGTTTGTTTTAATGTTCAAAATATGTCTTTCTACACAATATATTGTTGGATTCTGGTTTCTAATCCATTCTACTACCATTCTCATTTATTTATTTAGCTTATCACATTCACACTCACAATTATGATCACTAATTATGCATTTCTCTCTATCCCATTTTCCTCTGTTTATCCTTTTCTCTTTCTTTTTATCCTGTCCTCCTCACATATTTGTTTTGCTTCTGATCAGTGCCCTATATTTTGTATTCCTTTCCTTGCCTATCTCTCTATTATGTAAGATAGATTTCTATATGAGTACATGCATAGAAATGTATGTATATATACATATATGTATGTATCTATATATGTATGCATGTATCTATCTATCTATATATATAAATGCATATATGTGTGTTCTTCCCTCTTTGAACCAATTCTAATGAGAGTGATTGATGTTCAAGCATAGTTCACCACCACCATCCCTTCTCTTTTTTGTATGCCTCTTTTTCATCTTTTTGGAAGATCATCCCCAAATTATCAACTCACACTATTTATACAGATCCCTTCTAATTGTCCTAATAATGATTAAGTTCTTAGGAATTACATATATTATTTAACCATATAGGAATACAAACAGTTTAATTTCATTGTTTCCTTATGATTACTCTTTCATGTTTACCTTTTTATGCTTTTCTTGAGTCTTCTATTTGAATGTCAAATTTTCTATTCAACTCTGGTCTTTTCATGAGGAATCCTTGAAAACCATCTATTTCATTAAAATTGATTTTTTTCTCCCTTAAGAATTATACTCAGCTTACTGGGTAGACTATTCTTGATTGTAATTCTAGTTCTTTCACCTTCCATAATATCATATCCTGTGTCCTCCACTCATTTAATGAAGAAGTTGATAACTCTTCTGTGATCCTGACTGTGATCCCATGATATTTGAATTGTTTCATTTTAACGGCTTGCAATATTTTCTCTTTGACCTGAGAACACTGAAATTTGATTATAATATTCCTGGGAATGTTTATTTTAGAATCTCTTTTAGGAGATGATCAGCAAATTCTTTTGATTTCTATTTTAACCTCTGATGCGTATCAGTGTTTTCCTTTATACTATCTTGAAATATGGTATCTAGGATTTTTTTGTGATTGTGGCTTTCAGGTAGTCCAATAATGCTTAAATTCTCTCTCCTCCATCTATTTTCTAAGTCAGTTGTTTTTTTTTTTCCAATGAGATATTTCACATTTTAAAATATTTTTTATTCTTTTGATTTTGTTTCATTATTTCTTGAAATTTCACTTGCCCAATTTGAATTTTTAAGAAATTATTTTCTTTAATTGCACATTTTAACATGGATTGGTTGCATCTAAGGGAAGGTGTGTAGAGGAGGGAGAAAAATTTGGAACACAAGGTTTTGCAAGAGTCTGTGTTGAAAAGTATTTTTGTATGTATTTTTAAAAAAACTATTATAAAAAAAAGAAAAAAAAAAGGAATTATTTTCTTCACTGAATTTTTGTACCTTTTTTTCCCAATTGGTTTATTCTGCCTTCAAAGGAGTTTTTTTCTTCAGTGAATTATTACACCTCTTTTTTACATTTGGCCAATTCTGTTTTGAAAAATAATTTTTTTCAGTATTTTTGTGCCTCTTTCATCCAGAAATTAATTCTCTTTTCATAATATTCTTGTATCATTCACATTTGCTTTTCCATTTTTTCCATACTATTTGTTATGGGAGTCACCTGCTAATGGCTGCTACGGATCTAATACTGACCAGCAGAATAGATTGTGTCATGTGAAAAGATGAGAATGATACAAGGAGACAGAGAGGCAGTTTCAGTGAAAATCTCTTAACCTCTCTCTCTATTACATTCCCCATACAGAATATATAAAAGTTTTTTTTTAAGTATTACAAGGTTATTAAAATAAAAGCATACATTCTTTCACAAGCAACATCTGCATCAATAAATATATTTTAAGACCTCCAGACTCTTATCACTGAATGCCAGTGTGGGTCAAAGCAATCTCTAAAGTCAGCCAGTTCTGCTCAGAGAGTGAGATAAAGATTACCAAAATATGTCTTTTAGTCTTTCTAAGTGTGTTGTGACTCACATCTGTGGGGAACTGGGATTCTTAGTTGGTGGGGTGCTTTGGAGAAATGATCTGCTCTTTAAAGATGTAGTTCCATTGAACCTTTTTATAGGCTTTTCTGGGTTACACACTTAAATGTGGTCTTCAACAATTCATGAAATGCAATGGAAACATTTTTTGCCAATTCTTCAGCAAAGATAGCAGATTATACACCAGTCTGCAAAGCTTCAGCTGAAACAGTAGTACAAGTAATTAATGTAGCAAGAGGGCTTATTCCTTTAAGAAGTCCAACAAATCGTTTTATCCTTTTTACTAAGGCATCAGATATTATTTGTAATGAAAGATCTCTTGCTGATTGATACCAGGAATAATTCAATGAAGTAGGGAAAATAGCAAAAGAGGGCTGTTCTATAATTATAATTTGTTGCATACTACAATCTATACAGGATGCTTAAAAGCAATTTATGCAAGTAATGTTAAATATTCCTGATATTTTATTGTATTTTATAGTCAATTCTCCTTGTTTATCTCTAGTGGCAATGAAGGCTTGAAAGTAATTTGTGGAAGCTTGTACAGAAGATCTTCTTCCTCCTATAATAAATGCATTTTCACGTCTTATACAATTCACCCAATCAAGACTAGAAAAAATCCTTCACAAGTTTGGGGACTCTTTTCCATCTCTAGTTTATATGAGATCCTCCACTAGTGTTTCTGTGTGTGATAAATAAGGCTATTCTCTTCTCCAATGAAATAGTGTGTTTGGTAAAAAACCGTTTGCAGTGACAGTGAGATGTAAGTTACAGCATTTCTCTCACGATGGGCTATGGACCCATGTTGTGGAAATGTCTTTACATGGTAGTATTTTGGGGTACCTAATGAAACCATGATTTTTATTAATGGCTACTGAGTGGTATACAATTTCCATATTCCCCAATATTTTCTTGATCCTATAACATGTTCTTTTGCTCATTCTTCATGTGATACTAACTTAAGACACCAGATATCAATTACATTTTTACCAAAGCATATAGGAACATGATTACCCTTGCTTGTAAAGTTAAAAACTGTTGGATCTAAGTTTCCCATAGGATTTATTTCCCCCCAACACCATCGCATTATTTGTAGTTATGTCAGTAAGTAACAATTCATACCTACCATGGTGGAAAAGGAAAGTAAGTCTAATATTGTGCAGTGGTTGTTATCCAAGTCTGCTTGCTAAAGGATGTAAAGAGCATTGTCAGAGTCACAGTAGAACATAAGCCTCTTGTTCTCTGCCTTCTTCTTCTGGATGGTCACTTCTGGTAAGGAAGCTGACAAGTTTGCAGGGTGAGATGCTCTAACAGCTGCCGAATCTTGTGGATGTTTGCTTTCTCCCCATGATGTGGATGTGTCTGGTTGGAATCCATTTTTCTTCTCCATCACCTGTTGAAACACAAATATACCCTTGCCACATCTCAGTAGATGTGATGGTCTGCGCCATATATTCGTGTGGGGTCTCGCCACATGGCTCTAATAAATTGTGTTTCAGGGCAGAGTGGAGATGGCGCCCGAAGGAACCCTGATAGGAGGGGATAAAACTTGTCTGTGGGGCTTAAGCCATTGTCATCAAACATCAGAAAATTAATGGTGAAGATAACATAAGCTAGCTGTTGTGATGATGAACCTTGACCTATATTATTCACTTTTTTGTTTTTGTAGAAGTGTCTTAAAGCCTCTATGATGGGCCACAAATCCTTGACCTTGTGGATTATAAGGAATGTCAGAAACATGTGAAATATACATCTCTGTACAAAAAGCTTTGGATGAGACTGAAGTATAAACAGAAGCATTGTCAGTTTTTAACATTACTGGAAAGCTCATGAATTGTGCAGCAACACAAAAATGATTTATAATAGCTTGAACACCCTCAGATTTGCTAGTGTAGCATAAGTAAAACCAGAGTATGTGTCCACTGACACATGTGCATACTTCTGGGTTCCAAAAGATGGTATGTGATAAGGAAATATTTTGCCATGTCGTGCTTTTAATTGTGTCTGTACTTCAACAAATAATTAGAATATAGGAGTTGGTTGAAATGTAAGATGTGCTGTCTCTAAATACTTTGAAGCAAAAATAGCATAAGCACTGTCAGAAAGTAAAATAATGTCCATAGACCAAATCTTTAAAGCCTGTAAAAAAGCAAATAATTAATTTTGTTGTGTAGACTCAAAAGGAGTGTAAGACTCATGTTTTTGGTTGAGAGGACAAAAACAAGCTGCTCTATTATGCTTAGTAGCATCAATAAAAACATTAAGACCCCATGGAATAGGTTTGTCAATAATTATTCTGGGTATCACTTAGGGCCCATGTAGAATACAATTTTGCATTAGATAAAGAAGAGTCATGTAAATAAGACAAGAGAAATTATAACAATAACAGCCATTCTGATGATGTCTAAAATAAATTATTTAGGAATCCTGCAGAAAAAGGGATATATATTGAAATTACAGGTCATACAGTCAAAATAATGATCCTTTTGACAACCTTGAAAAATAATCTATCATGGTAACATATGGTGTTAATGAAGAGTTAAACTGCATCAGAGGTGTCATCAATTCTATAATAGTTTTTTCTCAATGTAATATCAAAGTGGGGTATTCAGGAGTATTCAACAGGCTAATACTTAACCCTTTGTTTGGGTTGATGAGATCTGTTTGAGTCTTTTCAATGCTTTGTTCTACTGTTTATAGTGCTTTCATAGCTGACTAAGTTGGTGAAAAATTTAAATCTGAATCTCCTCTCAAAATATCATATAAAGGAGCCAATTGTTCATTAGACAATCCTAGTTTTGGGTGAAAGCCATTGTATGTCACCCATAAGCTTTTGAAAATCATTTAAAGTTTTAAATTTATCTTTTCTGATCTGTAATTTTTGTGATCTTACAGCATCTGCTGTAACCTGAAAGCCTCAAGTACTGAAAAGGAGGGTATTTTTGTACTTTCTCTGGGGCTATTACCAGACTATGCAATTTTAACTGTCTTATCATTTCTTGTAAAGCTTGCTCTAAGATAAAAATATCCTTATTCAACTAGCCAAAGCTTTTTTTACAATCTACATTACATTTTTCTTCAAGCAGCTGCTTCAGGAGTACTTCTGCTACTCCTTCATTACCAACTGATCTGGCCAAGGCTTCATTAAGGCATCCAAGAAAATCAAAAAACAATTCTTGTGGTCCTTGTGTAATTTTTGTAAATGAAATTCCTTGATCTTTCCTTACTGGAATTTTCATCCAAGTGTTTAAGGTACAAGAAACTATCTGCTGATAAACCTCAATAGGGTATCTTATCTGCTCAGTACATTACTGTCCTTGCTAATATCTCAAATGTGGGTTGGTATCCTTGTTACCATTAATTCTTCTGGCTGTTGGCACAGAAGAGCCTCTGGTGGCGGTGAAAGCCACATTTCTTTATCTTTATAATTAGGATTACTAGATAAGACATACATCTTTTCCTTAGGTAAAGATGAAGAAATTAAAGGAACCTTATGGGTTCTTGTTCCTTTATTAGTTTTACTAAGCATTTTTCATTATGTCTCTTGGCTTGGCCTTTTGATATGAATTTGGTCCATTTTAATTACCCTCACTGAAAAATGTCTTACCAAGTCTTTCTCCTTCCCCACAAAGGGTTACTGAAGGGGCTTCCCACGAGAGATCCCATCATGAACAACTCTCAAGTGCTGCTGCTTTTTTATTTCTTGTGTTTCTGGTTCTCCAAGTTTGGGAACCACTTGTTACTGGAGCCACCTGCTAGTGGTAGGGATAATGGTTGTTAGGTAGTTTTCAGACAAAATGTCTCACTCATATGTCAAAATTACATAAGACTTTAGGTACGACCTGATTATGGAATTATCTCTGTACTGACATCAAATATATAGTGTTAAGTAGGCAGATTAGATTCACTAAAATTATTCATCCACATTGTGAGTGATAGCCTCTGTAATCTTTCAAAAGAGGGATTTTGACTTAATGGTAAAGTTTTCCAAATTTTCCTTTTAGCAGATGACCTTGTACTAATATTTTGTGTCTTAGAACACTGCAGAGCTTTCTCAATGAATTTCATAATAATGTTAAATAGATTGGCCTAGCCATATATCCTTGAATAGTTGATTAAAACTATGATCCATATCATATCTTAACGAGGCAACTTGTCAAATCAGTTCATTTGTAATTTTTATGCTTCATTTGCTTGATGTATGCTTTACTATGATCCCTTATCATCCATCATAGTGAATACTCTAAATATTATCCTTTTTCCTCATTCCTAAATCACACCCCTATAATCCACTAAATTTTCAGCATATAATGTAACCTCCAACTTCACTGCGAAAGTTGAAGTCAAATTATGTAAATTTTAATTTTCTTTTTTTCCTACCTCAACATTTATTGGCATTATCATATTCTTCCTTATCTCTCAATTTAGTAGAATGAGTAACTCTTTTCATTGCTAAGGTTTATCCATCTATTTGCTTTTTCTTGACCTTATTCCCTACTGTCTCTTCAGAATCTTCCTTATCTCTCAATTTAGTAGAATGAGTAACTCTTTTCATTGCTAAGGTTTATCCATCTATTTGCTTTTTCTTGACCTTATTCCCTACTGTCTCTTCAGAATCTTCCTTCATTAATTATCTCCTATCTCTCAAATACCATTAAACGCTTCCTCTTCACTGGTTCATTCCTATTGCCTACAGATTTGCTTAAGTACCTGCAGTATTATAAAAACCTTTCCTTGACCCTTTCTATTCCATTAAGTTTTGCCCCATATTTATTCTCCCCTTCAAAGATCCAAATTTTGAAACATTATCTACCCCCTATATTTTTATTTCTTTGTCCCCAGACATTTTATATTATGTAATATAATTATCATCCTCACAACTTCCATGAAACAACTCTCTTAAAGGTCACCAATGCATTCTTAATAGCCAAATACAAAAGCCTTTTTTCAGTCTTCATCATCTTATATTTCTCTGTAGCCCTTAACAAGATTAATCATCCTCTTTTCTGAATATCCTCTCCTCCTCATTCCACTGATTCTCCTATTACCCCTTAATTTTTGTTTCTGTTTCCTTATTGCCTTCTTGATCACTTAAATTGGGTATTCTCTAAGTAAAGTTTATCCTTGATTTCTTTGACCACTACATTCTACTTGAATATTAAGGAATAGTAGAAAGAGTATTGGACTTGGACTCAAAAGAGACTTCATTAGAATCATGATTATGATACTTACCAGGATAAAAATCACGAGTAAAGGAGCAGGTAGATGGCACAGTGGATACAGCATCATCTGGCCTCAGACACTTAACACATCCTAGCTGTGTGATCCTGGGCAAATCACTTAACTGCAATTGCTTCAGGGGAATAAAAGAAAGAAAGAAAGAAAGAAAAAACAATCATGAGTAAATCACTCATTGAGCTTCAGTTTTCTCAGTTGGAAAAGTAGGATAGCAAAACTTTTGTATCTACCTCATGAAGTCATTGGGTTTTTATTGCATTTAAAAAATAAAGATAGACTTAAATAAATGAAGAGATATTAATTGCTCATGATTGGGTTATGCCAATATTATAAAAACAAAGTACTGCCTAAAATAATTTATTTTTCAGTGCCATGCCATTCAATCTCCCAAAGGATTACTTTATAGAGTTAGAAAAAAATTAACAAAATTCATCTGGGGAAACCAAATGTCAAGATTCTCAGGGGGAGAAGAGAAAATAAAGGTAAGGTAACCTAGCAATACCAGATCTCAAACTACACTTAATTATCAAAACTATTTTGTATTGGTTAAAAAAATTAGGAAAGTTGGTAAGGGAATTAAATTAGGAATGCAGCACTTACAAATAAATGAACACGATGGTATAAAGGTCAATAAATCCAAAGACCTCAACTGTAATATCCAGACTAGCTCCCTGGAGGGCCTCAGGATCGGCCAGAGTCAGGATCAATCAAAGTCCTTGGTCTTTAGAGGGAGAAATGAAGAAGGCAGCTGCCCTGCAGCTTGCCAAAGATGTATTGTGAATTCTGGAGTCTGAAGTCTCCAGCCTCTCTCCTCCTCATCTTGCAGCAAAGTGACCCTGACTTCTCTCCCTCAGCCCTCCAATCCTTGCTTACAATTACCTCAGCACCAAACATTCAGCAAGCGCCAATCATGAGGAGAGCCCTCACATGACCATATCATCTAAGTATATGCTTATAGAGCCATTATCTCACATTGCATAGATAATTAGCCTTAACTGCTCTGCTGTCTGATTCAAGCACACGTTTTCAGAGTTTCAGCCCTCTATATACCATAGATCTCACCATTATTCAAAACTATAATACCTCCATGATTTGAACTCTAAAATTCCCTTGGTCATAATCTCCTATCTTTCCAACTCTCCCCCTGCCTTACTTCTTCTATTCTTCATCCTTTCTATGTTTCCACTTTGTATTCAAGGCCTTTCCTGAGACGTCCAGATATTGCTCAGAGAATCAATATATGGAAGGATCAAAAGTATTTTGTATTTAGTGACTTGCACACAAATTATTTCCTCACAGTAGACTGTTAGTGCCATTAGGGGAAGGACTATTTTGCCTTTGTAACTCAAGAGATTAACACAGTAACTGTCACATCTACAAATAATAAATACTTATTAAACTGAAGTGAAAGAATGAAATTTAGAGAATAACTAGAGTTTGTCAATAAGAACATAAAGAGGACACATCTTCTGACTCTACAGAAAACTATGAAAATACATTTGAAGGTGACAATAAGGATATAAAAGAGACCTTAACATTGACCTGTATAGTGTGTGTGTGTGTGTGTGTGTTTTGCTATAAATAAAATCATAGAATCTTAAGAGTTAGATAGCACCCTAATGGTTATCTTTCCCAGCCTCTTTTTGAAGGATGCAGTTCATTTATAACATCCCTAATATTTAACATCTATGTTTTAACATTTATGTTTAGGTGGCCCTATTTTTGGACAAATTTTGAGGAATTTTTTACTTAGGTAGAGTATATGAGAAAGAAATTTGAAGCCAAGGGCATTAATTCATAAGAAAATATGCAGTGGAGAAGAAGGTTCTTGATTTTAATTGGAATTTGAAAATGCTTTAATTTGAATTCATTTTTTATTCTTACAATATATACATAAACATATATGTGATACGTGAAAAAAATTTCAAACATATTCTCATCTAATTAAACACCAGAGAACTTGTGCAGAGAAGAAATATACTGAAATTAATAGCTATGAAAAATTATTTTTACAGCAGACCCACCATGACCAAAATCAGAACATTTATAATGGAGAGAAACCTCATAAATGTACTGAATGTGAAAAAGCCTTTAACAGAACTGCACATCTTAAATTACATCAGAGAATTCATACTGCAGAAAAACCCTATAAATGTAATGAATGTGGGAGAACATTTAGGTTGTATTCAATCCTCAATCAACATCAGAAAATTCATACTGGAGAAAACCCCTATAAGTGTAATGAATGTGGAAAAGCCTTTAGTAGAATTTCATTCCTTACTGGTCACTAAAGGATTCATACTGGAGAGAATCCATATGTCTGTAAAGAATGTGTGAAGGTCTTCAAACAGAGATCATCCCTCAACCAACATCGGAGAATCCACACTGGAAAGAAGCCCTACAAATGTAATATCTGTGGAAAAGCTTTCACTGGTCGGACGCGATTTAAGCAGCATTACAGAAGGCACACTGGGGAGAGATCCTATAAATGTAATGAATGTGGGAAAGCCTTCAGTGGAACTCCATTCCTCAAAAGACATCAGAAACTTCATACTGGAGAGAGACCTTACAAATGTGATAAATGTGAAAAGACTTATAGGCTGGAAGAAAATTTTTTTTTTTTTTTAATTCATTTTTCCAAATTATCCCCTCCCTCCCTCCACTCCCTCCCCCCGATGGCAGGTAATCCCATACATTTTACATGTGTTACAATATAACCTAGATACAATATATGTGTGTAAATACCATTTTCTTGTTGCACATTAATTATTAGCTTCCGAAGGTATAAGTAACCTGGGTAGATAGACAGTAGTGCTAACAATTTACATTTGCTTCCCAATGTTCCTTCTCTGGGTATAGTCATCTCTGTCCATCATTGATCAACTGGAAGTGAGTTGGATCTTCTTTATGTTGAAGATTTCCACTTCCATCAGAATATATCCTCATACAGTATTGTTGTTGGAGTGTATAGTGATCTTCTGGTTCTGCTCATTTCACTCAGCACCAGTTGATTTAAGTCTCTCCAAGCCTCTCTGTATTCCTCCTGCTGGTCATTTCTTACAGAGCAATAATATTCCATAACCTTCATATACCACAATTTACCCAACCATTCTCCAATTGATGGACATCCATTCAACTTCCAGTTTCAAGCTACAACAAAAAGAGCTGCCACAAACATTTTGGCACATACAGGTCCCTTTCCGCTCTTTAGTATTTCTTTGGGATATAATCCCAATAACAGCAATGCTGGGTCAAAGGGTATGCACAGTTTGACAACTTTTGGGGCATAGTTCCAAATTGCTCTCCAGAATGGCTGGATTCTTTCACAACTCCACCAACAATGTATCAGTGTCCCAGTTTTCCCACATCCCCTCCAACATTCATCATTATTTGTTCCTGTCATTTTAGCCAACCTGACAGGTGTGTAGTGGTATCTCAGAGTTGTCTTAATTTGCATTTCTCTGATCAGTAGTGATTTGGAACACTCTTTCATATGAGTGGAAATAGTTTCAATTTCATCATCTGAGAATTGTCTGTTCATATCCCTTGACCATTTATCAATTGGAGAATGGTTTGGTTTCCTATAAATCAGGGTCAGTTCTCTATATATTTTGGAAATGAGACCTTTGTCAGAACCTTTACTTTTAAAAATATTTTCCCAATTTGTTACTTGGCTGGAAGAAAATCTTGTGCAACATCAAAGAATCTATTCTAAAGTGAAACCTTACAAATGTATTGAGTGTGGGAAAGTCTTTGCCTATAGAATATCCCTTACTCAACATGAAAGAATACATAATAGAGACAAATCCTATGAATCTGGAAAAACTCCCAATCAAATTTCATACCTTACCCCAAGTCAGAGAAATACTAGAAAGAAATCTTTTCAATGTACCAAATGTGGAAAAGCTTTCAGTTATAGTGCAGCCTACATTAGACATCAGAAACCTCACAGTGGAGAATAGCCATGTGAACAAAGAAAAAACAGCTTTTACAAAAAAGTCCTTTTTACTATTTCATTTCTCTCTTTTATACATTTTGGCTACTATCCAGAAGCTGCCAGACTGAGAACATCAAATTAAGACATGTGCTATTCTACAGAGGAAAATGATAAACAGATATTTGAGGCATTATTTAAAAAAAACAACAAAAAACAAACTACTAAAACAAATAAACCTCATTCCTTTAAGAAAACAATGTAATTTAATAGGAACCTTTGAGAACAATGGAAATGAGCAAATATAATTGTCACATGTGAGTCATGATCATTGAAAAACTGTGATATAAACAAAAATATAAGCCAAAATTTTTGTTCATATATGTGTAATTACAGTTGGAAATTACATTCCTGACAACTGATACTGAACTTTTTTTTAGATGCAACAGATTTTATTTAATGAGCTATATGTGGTAGATCTTAACAAATCCAAACTAAACTATATATAAATCAATATAACTCACTAACAAACTAAGGAAAATTGTGAATTTGGGAAGTGAATTGATTATTGGATTAATTTTGAGGCAAAAGGAAAAACTTGAATTTTATGTGATAATTATTTTATAATTTCTTTGAGGTAGCGACAATATTTTTTAGCTATATTATTACATAAGAGTAATTGGGAGGCATGCTTTGTTGGCTGAGAATGAACTGCAAATTGTAAGCCAATGAATGAACTTGTATCATTGTGCTCATCTTGGTGAGCTCAAATTAATTGGCAGCTTTCTTGAGGGATAGATTTCATTCTCTTCTGTAAACTATAAAGCAAGTGTTTCTTAGGGAGGAAATATCCAGGCCTGTAGAAATCATGGGCAAAGCTAGGCAGAGAAACCTTTATTTAAAGTTTAGATAACATCTAGTACCTAGCTTAGTCTAGTGTGACTAAGTAGTACTCTTTCATAGTTATACTTGCATATTGTTTCCAAGTGTGTATACTCATTTCTTAAGAAACACAAAACACTGAAAAGATGGTGATGTGAAAGGGCTGAGATATATGCCATCTTTTCATTAGACTGAGGAATTTAACATGATTAATTAATTTTAGGAGTGATAATAGATATGGCAGAATAAGATGGATTTCATTCCCTTTGATGATATTAACAGCAAAAAAAATTTCAAATAGAATAAATTGAATTAAGTTTTAATAGTGAGCAGTCACAGCAAGAGTGCTTTCTAAGGGCTAGCATAGCTAAACATGCAATGTTCATCACTAAGAGATTGGGGATGAATTATTTGGCCATGGCAACCCATGAAACAAAAATGGAAGGTGACCCCTACTGTAGTGATGGTGGAAGAATGAGGGAAAAGGAGAAAGAGTACTAAAAGTCACAAATTTTAAACATCAATAAAATTTAATTTGAATGTGGTTACTGTAAATGTGAGGCACTTTTATGATGACTAACGAGTAGCCATATTACAGAAGGAACTAAATTTTGTTGGTGTTGACATTATTGGTATAAAAAGTTTGACTGAAATAAAAGAATGATATTTTAGTCCAGTGTTTATGGTTAGTAGTGTTTATGTTAAGAATAAAGAAGTAAAAGAGACATATGGGCCTATGTACACACTAGAGCCTCTAAATCAAATGTTCATAATTCTGAATAAATGGTTGTTAGTTGACCTGTACTTGGGCTACAGAATATTGTTTTTAAGTATAAAATAAAGTAAAATACATATAAGTTACACCCATATGGACATGAACAAAATATATTTAATTCATGGACATGAGTTTAAGTATCCCCTTCTTATCCTCAGATAGAACTAAAAAGGATTCAGAAATTATGTTATCCAACCCTCTTATTTTACAGATAAGAAAACTGAGGCTCAAAGCAGTTAAATGATTTATTTAAAATCATGTAGCTAGTTAATGGTAAAATGTGATTGGAATCCAGATTTCTTGACTCTTAATTTCCTCCATACTTTTGAAGAAAACTTCCCAGCCAACATTTTAAAAATGTCACAATTTTACTGACCATCTGGGTTCTATTTCCAGTCTCTTCCCCCTTACTGTCTATCCCATCCATGTTACTTTCAATAACTATTTTACAGATTAATTAGATAATTATAGTTTAAAACTTTCCTTTAGTATCTATTGCTTTTCTGCTGATTCCAAATGGTGCATGATATTGATCTGCATCATAGAAATCCTGCTTATGGGGAGAGAAAATGTATATGGAAGTTTGTGCTAGTAATAAAACCCAACCCAAAGTCCTGTGAAAAGAATAACCAAAGAATAATTTGAAATATTTTTGAAAAAATAGATAAATTGCATATTTACAGAAAAGGTAAGAGGAAAAAGCAGAGATTGGGTCTTAGCTCAGAAATTATATTGTGCCACTCTATTTGTCTTTGCAAGAAGAATAGTGTTTTCCTATCACCTCCACAGATAATCTGCATTGAGGACCTAATCTCCAGTTTGAGAAAGTAGAAAATGGGTTAGTTGAAATCTAAAGGGCAACACAATAAAACTGTTCATTTTCAGTTCTACAAAATGAAGACTTTTTTTTTCACCTAAGAATAAGAAGCAGAAATTCATTAGTCTGGGGGTCCAAAAGAGATTAAGTTCAAAGAATCTTTGAAGCCTGTGTCAAAACTCTGCTAAATATTTGGGAGGGCCCCTTACCATTAACAAATAAAGAAGCAAAACCACCCAAGTGAGCACAATTGGTTGAAGAAGACAGGCTCACCCAGTGTGAGTTCTTATAGCTGAATATGGAATTCTTATAGTTTTCTAGCATTGCATCTCTATATTATCTGTCCAGTGGTACCCACTCCTCTTGAGTAAAATTCACATACTTACCCTTTTATGACCTTGAATCCTGAAATGGTAAACATAGAAGCAAGCAAGCAAACCCTTACTGAGTACCTACTATATTCCAGCCACTGGAGTTGCAAATATCAAAATTAAATAGTCCCTATACTCAAGTAGTTTTCATTTTACATGGAGAAGTAACATGTACAGAGGTAAATATTATTAAAAGGGTTAAGATGAAATCAGAAAAGGGCTCATATAGAAGATTTCACTTTAAATTAATTTTAAACATAGCCCTCAAAAATCTTCCCTCCTCAAGAATCCTAGAGAAGGGAATCCTATGATAACAACATTGAAAGAGCTAGAGAGAAAATGGTTCTAAAAGTGTTGTCCAAGGCAAACATTTACTTGGACAATCTTAGATTGTAAGCACTACACAAATAGGAGATAAGGTCTCTACCTTAAAAGAATACACATTTTACTTGGGAAAAAGTTACTTATGCCCATGAAAAACTAGTAATAAGTATAAGATCATACATAATGAAGTGTTAAATTGGGTGACAGAAAAGAATTCTTCAAAGAGGGGACACATTACTGTGGGTCTGACTTGTGAGGGAGGACTTAGCAGAAAAGCTGGTTTTAAAAATATGTAAACTCTAATAGCAAAAGATATATATATATATATATGTATATATATGTATATACACATATACATATATATATATATATATATGTCAATTTAGATTATGAGAAAACTATCAACCAATTGCCTAAGGCTAGAAGGAGCACGTCATATGTGGTGGAACAGAAAGAAACCAGCTTAAAGGAAGCAGACAGTCCATAATAAAGATTATGATCTTGTTATATGCTTTATATGTTATGACAGCTTTAGCTATCAAAGCTTCTGCTATGTGGATATATCCAATTCTGACATAGAACTTACATTCTAGTTCTAGCTATGCATTTCTACTTTTCTCCTTAAACACATATACAAACTAGACTTATTACTTATCCTGGCCCCCAACTCCTATTCTTCTTACAAAGACAAATATGCAACCTTATATCAATATGACCTCAGTCTTCCACACAAATAATATGCAAATAGTAAAAAAGGATAAATAAGTGTGGGGTTGGGGAGGAAGGATGATATTCATTTAAATTTAGATATTATCTCAAAAACATTTAAACAATTCAGTAACTCCAATTGTCATTTAATTTGGTATTTGTTATTGAAACATGCACACAGGATTATCTGGTTTGCACCAAGATTTTTGAAGTTCTGTTTTTCCCCTCTGGCAATTCATTATTTTTAAGGTATTATTGCTCACAACCTTCTATCATCTTTTTCCAGAATGTTTTGGAAATGAAATTGTTCTTTAATTCAGTGTTGCTAGTAATGGTTATTGGTGTTTTTTTTTTCCCCTTTAGCAAAAAGATCAGATGTTTGTTATCTAAGATAGCTCCTTAGGCTTTTCATTTTAAAAATGTTTTTAGAGTTGTTAAATTTCAAGGAACTAGCAATACTGAATCAATATAGTCACTTTTATTCACATCTCAATTTATAACATCAACATTTATAACATGGATGATCACATCCATGTCCTGGGCTCTCTTCTATCTCCTTTCTCCTTTTTTTAGACTCTCATCCCCTTGAGTGTCTCCCATCTTCAGTACATTAAACACCTGCTAAAATAAAATTACTAAAGTAATTTCATTACTAAATGACTGATTACTCCATTACCAAAAGATTGATGTTATACCTCCCCTCAAAAAACCTCTAGTGATTCTCCATGCTCCCTTAGAATATATTGAAAGTTCTTTGTTTATATTATGTATTTATATATATATATATATTCATAATTCAGTTCCAGAATACTTTTTCATATATATATTATTCCCCTCTTTGTACTTATAGTTTCCTCTGGCAAAATAAATGTAAGCTTCTAGAAAACACAGAGCTAATAGGTATCCAAAGTCCAACTTCAGATTAGTCCTCTTAAGTACATTCTTATACGGAATTAATTTCTCATTTATGAACTTGTGTTATTTCCTTAATCAATCTAAACTTTAGAGCAAAGATTGGAATTGTTCATAGAGCCTTGTGGTAGACTTGAATAATTTGTTAAATGAATGAATGCTGAGTGAAAGAAAGAGATCTCGAAAGAGGAACAAGAAGTAAATAAGAAGCATTTCTTATTTATATACCATATACCTTATATCAATATGATCTCAGTCTTCCATACAAGGGAAATCATATTCATGTTCCTGATTTAGTTGTTGGGAGAGAGTACCAGGATGGGGCAGAGGAGGGACATCAAAGAATATGCTTACGTGCTGAGAACAGAAATGACATTTTGGGAGAGAGAATAAACTCCAACTCACCTGAAACACAGCTTTCGGAAATATAGCATTATTTTATTTGTTTTCCTCCTTTACACTTCTCTTTTAAGGAAGAGTAGAAATATGAGAAATAAAAGCTGGAGAAAGGAAGCTTATGTTGAATTTCCCAAAATAAATGGACAGGAAATCCCTACAGACAAATTAAGGCTGATGCTTATACTTTTCTGTCTTCACAAGAGTCAAAGATAATAGAAAACTAGAAACAGAACCTTCATCCTTTCCAGAATTAAATGTCTTGGCCACTGCTTTCTGAAACTATGTCACTGTCTAGAAATAAGTTGATAGAGGCAGGTAGAATTATTCTTATTTTATATACAGCATGAGGAAACAGGTTTACAAAAGTGAATATGTCTTTGTTCCCTATATTCTGTATGCTATTGGATAAGTCAGTGTCTCTATTCATAAACTATCCTTTAATTTAATGAAGAAAAGTATTTTAATTTCCTGATCTGATCCATAAAAATAGGATAACTCTCTGGGAGGGGGTGAATGGGAAAGACACAATGAGAAATAGAGATAACATAAAAACAAAAATATCAATAAAAATCTGTTTTTTAAAAATAAGCCAATGTACTGAGCTCTTTGAGTAAAATAATTTGAGAGATATGGCACCAACTTTATTTTCTGAGAATTGTTTCCTAATAGATTTTAGAGATAGAGAGAGGACCTAGCTTCTTGTTATTAACTAGTTCTAGGGTCTTAAGAACTTGTATTCTCCAGGTCTCACATGCAATATCAGTAAAATGAAGGGAAAATATATTCATATCTATCTATAATGACATATTTATATCTATCTATATTCATACATCTACATATATATATACATATATATATATGCACCCACATTTATATCTATCCATATCTATATTATATATAGATTTATCCCTATCCCAAGATTTTTGTGAGAGAAAAAATGGATCAACTATGTTAAGGGGTTTTAAAAAATGATAATTTCTCCTCTCATCCAGCCAGGCTATCAAAAACTTTTAGACAGAAAGTCTTACAAGAGGTAACTAGACCTCATTCTTTAACTTCTATCATAGGATTAACCAATCCAAAAGTTTCTCAACCACCTTTGGATTTATACAATATTGCAGATTTAACTAAAAGGGCTTTGAGGTCTGAGTTGGATGTGACCCAACAGAGAGGCTCAAACTGAAACCCCGCAAACTCTCAATTTATTAAGCCTACTGTTGAACACAGAAAAAAAAAAAAAAAAAAAAAAAAAAAAAAAAAAAGTTAGCTTCACCTTACATTCTGACTAAAGATCTCTCCTCTTTTAAATATGTTTCTCTTTTGCCCTATCTCTGTGTTTCTCACCTTAATCTTCAAAAATTTCCATGATTGATCCTCTTTCTGTAATGTGAATGACTAAGAATCTAGGAGCTAATGTATAGCTTCAGCTGGGATAGCCTTTCAGCAGCTTAGTGAAGCAAGGGCAGGCAGGGGTGCCCCTTTACCTAGTCTACTCGTGGTAAAACCCATTCCTAAAATGTTATTCCCACCAGGATTGACAAAAATGATGACTGCATATGGGCAGTTAGGAAGAGGAAATGAGTCAAAGATGACCCCATAGTGGTGAACTGCTACTCCCCATAGGGACTGCTACTATCAAAAAATGGTGGAGGAAAAGGTTTGGGAGAAAAGGTTGGTTTGGGGCATTTGGAGTTTCAAATCACCATAAAACATCCCATGGTATTGTTAATCCCTGAATTATTAAAATTATTATAGTCCTACTCCTTTTTTCCTAGCCATTAGGCCTGGGAGAATTGAGTCAGGATCGTGGATAATTCCTCTCAGTTTGAGTATTGCCCCTCCCCTTGTTGTCTTCTGCCCTCGAGCTTTTTATCTTGACCCTCATCCTGTCAGGACTAAGTTATAGTCCTCTCCTGTAATTATGGCTTGTCCACTGACCTACTGTCCTCACCCCCCTAATCTGCCTGTGTACTCAGGCCATATATCCTGTTTAGCTTAAAAAAAAAAAAAAAAAAATCCTGCCCCAGTTGCTCAGGATCAGATGATTTCTGAACATGAGTTTGATTTGGTCAGCTAGCTTAACTCTCCACAATTAAAATATTAAAAATTAATCTCTGTCTTGCCTCAGTTTCTCTGGCATCATAGAATTTAGAGCTGACAATGATTTAGCCAACTCCAGCTTCCTCCATTTATATTTGAGGAAAATGAGATCCAGAAAGGTTTTTAGACAGCGCGCATTTAGGGTTGCTGCCTAATTGTTCCCGAGTTCACCAGACCAGCAGTTGGTTCTCATGCCATTGAAGGAGTCCCTGAAGCATGCTGCTCTTGGGAACCACTTTGGAAAGTGAAAGTCACTTGAACACTCGCCCTTCCTCTGCATCATTTCAGGGTAACAATAGACCTCAGGGCCACTGGAAAGAGGGAGAAATCTCTTGGCCTTGGTCTCCCTCGTACCTACAGGAGGCAAGCACCACCTGTGGCTGCCAGACTTCTGACTGGTTGGAAGGGCGGTTGGTTCCCCGAGTGGCGCTGCTTGCTCTGCTGTGCCCCCGTACACAAATGAGTAGTAACCCTGGTGTTCTTGCCCCTGGACTGGGGATGTAAAATGTACTGAGGCTCTGAGCCTGGAACTTGGCACCTTTTGTAAAAGGAAGGGCAGAAGAGGGGCGGGTGGATGGAGCAGCAGTTTGAATGACCACAACTTTGGGGTGAAATCCTGTCCTGCCACTCTAACTTCCCCTTCTGAGCCTATGAAGGGATGCGGGTCCTGGAGTCCAGCAGACTCACCTAGCGGACCTCCAGTCCCGCCTCAGACATTTACTGTGTCACCCGGAACAGGCCATTTAACGCTCTGCTTTAAGTCTTTCATCTGTAAAAGTAATCTGGAGAAAGAAATAGCAAACCAAAACCCCAAATTAGGTCACAGAATATGGAATATGACTGAAACGACTCAACAAAAACGACAGGTAGGACTAGGTGTGCTCTGAGCACCAACAGCTATAGATTCCACGTTCCTCTGTGCTAGGAGGCCCTGCAGACAAGTCTGTCCTAGATACTTCATAGCTGGCATTTAAAACACACAGCCGTTTAAATTTTGTGAGGAGCTTTATTGGCTCATTTTATTCCTACAACAATCTTAGAGAGGTAGTTACCATTATTAAGAGGAAGAATGAGAGATCATTTTGACCACGTATTATGGGTAGTCACACTACTCTCCAGTCAAACTGCAAATGCTCACATTATATCTACATCACTGTGGAGTCACACTTCCTTTCACAGAGAGCAAATTGGCATTGTTTTTATGTAGCCACGCTGTTACACACTTGATTCAAAATTCTGTTGGTCTATCTGTTTATTCTCTCTTCTCTCCCCCCAGCTTCCAAAAACAAAACAACGCAACACAAAAACCACTCAAAAGCAAACAATAAAAACAAATTACAAAAAACAGAACAAACAGAACAGAACCCCAAACCCCAAATGATAAATGGTTTCTCTTTCCAGGTAAGGCAGAACATGTAATTTGGACACAGTCAAGGTTAAAAGTCTATGGTCTTGGTTTTTGTAATTTGTTGTTCTGGTATGTCCAATGTTCAGGATGCCATTTCGCTCAAGCAAAAAGCACAGATTTGAGAGAGGAGACGGAGGAACTTCAGTGGGGAAAGGGAAAGGAGGAAGCATCCCAACCAAATGACCAGAACCAGATAGCAGTCTGATCCCTTTATACACTTAATCAACAGAAATCTAATTGTAGCACAATGACAAGATATTTTTTCCCAGGAAACTTCTGCAGACTTATCCTCATTCTTCTTCTTTTTTTTTTTTTAAATTAAAGCTTTTTATTTTTCAAAATATATGCATGGATAATTCTATAACATTGTATTTGCAAAACCTTGTGTTCCAGTTCCCCCCAACTCCCACCTTTCTCCCCTAGATGGCAAGTACTCCTATATATGTTAAGCATGGTAGAAATATGTGTTAAATCCAATATATACATACATATTTATACAATTATTTTGCTGTACAAGAAAAATAAAATCAAACAAGAAAAAAATGAAGAAAACAAAGTGCAAGCAAACAATACAAAGAGTGAGAATGTTATGTTGTGAACGACACTCAGTTCCCACAGTTCTTTCTCTGGGTGTAGATGACTCTTTTGATCATAAGACCATTGAAACTGGCATCAATCATTTCATTGTTGGAAAGAATCACATTGCTCAGAATTGATCATCATATGATATTGATGTTGTCATGTACAAAGGTCTCTTGGGTCTGCTCATTTCGCTTTGCATCAGTTCAGGAAGTCTCTCCACATCTCTCTGAAATCATCCTTCTTATTGTTTCTTATAGAACAATAATATTCCATAATATTCATATACCACAACTTATTCAGCCATTTTCCAATTGATGGGCATCTACTCAGTTTCCAGTTTCTGGCCACTGCAAAAAGGGTTTTTACAAAGATTTTTGCACATGTGGGTTCCTTTCCCTCCTTTAAGATCTCTTTGGGATATAATCCCAATAGTAGCACTGCTGGATCAAAGGGTATGCACAGTTTGATAACTTTTTGAGCATAGTTCCAAATTGTTCTCCAGAATGGTTGGATCCATTCACAATTCCACCAACAATGCATCAGTGTTCCAGATTTCCCACGTCCTCTCCAACACTGGTCATTATCTCTTCCTGTCATCTTAGCCAATCTGAGATGTGTGTAGTTTACCTTCATTCTTTTGTCCCAAACCTGGGGTTACTTTATTCATCCTTCTTTCCAAGTACAAGGACATTGAAGTCAGAGTAGTTTTAAAATTTATAAGCCCAGCACTACACAGTACTTTGCACATAATAAGATATCTTAAATAGCTGTTCCTTCAAGATTTCCTCCCCAATAAAAATTAGAAAGCCAGTATGCATAAACTTGAATTTTTTTTTACCTGATTTAGCTCACTGCAGGGAAGGCTCAAAGCCTAATCAAAAATACTTGGGAGCAAGAGCAACAAAAAAAAGATAGTCAGAGCTGACACTGGTCCCCAGGCTATAGGAAGAGGAAGAGGAAATTATTCTGGAGTGAGACTACCCTCAGATTCAACAAATAATCTTCATACTAGGCAGCAGAAGTTCACAGGTTCAAATAAAAGAGGATAGATAGATTCTTGCTCAGTTTCAACTGGGGGAAAAGATCTGGCTGAATCAAATATGGAATACAAAGGTGAAATGTAGGAATTCCAAGAAAATGTCAAGGTGCAGGTGTAGGTAAAGAGAGATTTTAGTGCTCTGAACAGAGTCAACATGCCACAATAAGATTAATGGGTGTCAGGGAAATTTATAAGATCCAGGGTTTGTTTTTTTTTTTTTTTTGCCTATTAGAGGGGGGACTTAGTAAATCTATGCTGAAATGAATTATAATTGTTCTATCATTGTTCTGGAAGTGACAAAACCTGACTACTTCAGAGTGAACCAGAACAGTATCAAGATAGTTATATAGAATGCTCAGTTGTGAAACCATTCTTGTAATTAAATCCTCATATTGTTGACTTAATAATAATAGCAAGAATTTCTATAGTGCTTCAAAATTTGCAAAGAATTTTATATCATTTATCTCATTTGGTCCTCACAGCAGTTGTATGAGGTAAATGCTATTATTATCTTTATCTTCTAGATTAGGAAACTAAGACTAGCTCAGGGTCACACAGCTAGTGTTTGATACAGGATTTGAACTCAAGTTTTCCTGACTCCAATATATATTTTCAGTTTTATATTCTCTCCTTTCCTTCACCCACTCCTTTATTCAATGAGAAGGCAAGAAATATAATACCATTACACATAAAATGTGACATAATATGCTTGTGTTACTACTGGGCTTATATCTCAAAAAGATCTTAAAGAAGGGAAAGGGATCTGTATGTGTAAGAATGTTTGTGGCAGCCCTTTTTGTACTGGCCAGAAACTGGAAAGTGAGTGGATGCCCATCAATTGGAGAATGGCTGAATAAGTTATGGTATATGAATGTTATGGAATATTATCTTTCTGTGAGAAATGACCAACAGGATGATTTCAGAAAGGCCTGGAGAGACTTACATGAACTGATGCTGAGTGAAATGAGTAGGACCAGGAGATAATTATATACTTCAAGAACAATACTATATGATGATCAATTCTGATGAACCAAATCAGTTCCAATAGAGCAGTAATGAACTGAACCAGCTACACCCAGGGAAAGAACTCTGGGAGATGATTGTGAACCACTACATAGAATTCCCAATCCCTCTATTTTTGTCTGCCTGCATTTTTTATTTCCTTCATAGACTAATTGTATACTATTTCAAAGTCCGATTCTTTTTGTACAGCAAAATAACTGTTTGGACATGTATACATATATTGTATTTAATTTAAACTTTAAAATATTTAACATGTATTAGTCAATCTGCCATCTTGGGGAAAGGAGGGGAAAAATTGGAACAAAAGGTTTGGCAATTGTCAATGCTGTAAAATTACCCATGCATATATCTGGTAAATAAAAACTATAATTAAAAAATAAAAAAATAATAAAAAATTATGCTTTATTTTCCTGAGAAAAATAAAGGGATATGTTTCAATTTACAAACAGCCCATTGGTTCTTCATCTGGAGGTGGATCATTGAGACCTTTGGAATTATGTGGATTATTGTATTAATCAGAGTTACTAAGTCTTTCACAAGATATTTTCCTTAAAATATTCTATGTAGATTGTTCTAATTCTGCTCATTTCACTTTGTAACTTTCATTACTTTGTAATGTTCAGGCTAGCTTTCTGGAGATCCTTGGGACCAGCCTTGATCTTAGTGCAGAAGGCAGGAGAGCCACCAGGAGGATGGTCAAAAATGAAAAGTCTCATTTCTAGTCCTCTCAGTGCTTAAATACCCTATTACAATTACATCATTACTGCACCCTGAATATGTGTGAACTAGAGAACCATTACATCACCATGCTAAGTTCTATGTATGTATGTTTTACTAGATTTTAGTATGTATACTAACAAACCATCATCTCATCAATTCCACTGAGTTAACTCCTTGTTATAAGTATCCTTGTTTCAAGTATACTTCTCCAGAGTTCTGCCCTATGCAAATCCATATAGATCTTTCTTGTTGTTTGCCTTTCTCAAAGAGGACCAAGGATTTTAGAAAAATGATGTCTTGCAATTCAAATGCAATACATGGATTTGAATGAGGAAGAGCTGTGCAAAGTCATTAGCTTCCCTGTCTCCTCCAGAATTATCAGAGTCCATTGGCAAGACATAGGTCAAAAGGACTAATAATGACCCTGTATAGGTTTTCCTAGGTTTTTCTGAAATCATCCCTTTCATTGTTTCTTACAGCACAGTAGTAATCTGTCATACATAACAGAACCTATTCTCTAGTTCCTCAATTGAGGGATATCCCCTCAGTTTCCAATTCTTTGCCATCACAAAAAGAACTGCTATAAATATTTTTGCACATATAGATTCTTTTCCTTTTCATTTGATTTCTTTGGGTATAGATCTAGTAGTAGTATTGCTGAGTCAAATTTTATAGCCCTTTGGGCATAGTTCTAAACTGTTTTCCAGAATGGTTTAAATAATTATACCTATTTCCCCATATTTCCTCTAGTATTTTTCATCTCCCTTTTGTCTCATGTTAGCCAATCTGATGGTTGTGAGATGTTTGTTTTTCTAATTTTTTTAGATGCATGTCCTCATCTATTCTTTTTGTATTGTTGATGTGTGTTAAATTTTGCACTAAGTACTCTTTTAACTGTATTCTAACTAGTTTAGCATGTTTTCTATTTATTGATATTATATAATATATATTATACATATATATATAATATTGGTATTAGCATGTATTCTATTTAATGAAATTCAATGTTTCTATAATTTGTGCTTTGACCCACTCATTCTTTAGGATTAGATTATTTAGTTTCCAATTCATTTTAAATCTGTTATAAACTCTTTATTGACAGTGATGTTTATTGCAGTATGGTCTGAAAAAGGTCTTTATTATTTCTGATTTTCTACATTTGTTTTTGACAGTTTTATGTGAAATTTGCCATATACAATTGAGAAAAAGATATATTTCTTTTTATTCCTATTCAATATTCTCCAGAGGACTATCATTTCTGAATTTTTCTGAAATTTTCTTAATTTCTTTACCTTTTTTATTTTATTGTTAAATTTATGTCCTAGAGGAATTTGCCATCCCCCACAAGAATTTTACTGTTTTCTTCTGTAACTCAATTAGCTCATCTTTCAAGAATTTAGATGTTATGCCATTTTGTGCGTACGTTTATTATTGATATGAATCCATTGTCTATAGTACCTTTCAGTAAAATGTAATTTTACTGATTATCTTTTAATTTTGCCTATATCTGCTTTTGTTTTGTCTGAGATCATGATTCCCCCCCCCCCACACACTTAAACAATCTATCATACTTCACTTTAAGTTAAAAAAGGGGGAGATTCTGGTTTGTAATTTAATCTTGTTTTTAAATATCAAAATTTCTATACAGCTCTGGTCTTTTCATCTGGAATGCTTTAAAGTTCTCCTTTTTAATGGTGATCCATTTACCCTTGGCCTCCTTCCCCCTCCATTAGGATTATAAGCAATTTTGGTGGATTATTTATTCTTGGTTATAATCTTAGCTTTTCTGCCTTCCAGAGTATGATATTCTAAGTATTCTGCTCCTTTAAAGATGGTGGTTGATAAACCTTGTGTGATACTGTTTGTGCCTCAATATTCAAATATTCAAAATATTTGAATTCTTTCTAACTGCTTTCAGTATTTTTGTTGTTGTTGTTGTTTGTTTGACCTGGAAGCTCTCAAATTTGACCATAATATTCCCGGAAGTTTTCATTTTTGGATCTCTTTCAGAAAATATTTTTTCCCCATTTCTCCTTTGTCTTCTGTTTCTAAGATGTCTGGGCACTTTTTTCCTCATAATTTCTTGAAATATAACATTTGAAATCCTTATTTTTTAAAATCATGGCTTTCAGGTAACCAATAATTCTTAACAGAGCTCTCCACAATCTATTTTCTGGCTCAGTTATTTTTGCTATGAGATTTTTTTTTCCTATTTTTTCAATTTTTTGACTTTTCTTTTATTGATTCTTAATGTATCATGGAGTCATTAGCTTCCACTTGATCAATTCTAATTGTTACAAGTGTAACTTCCTTCACTGAAATTTTGTACCCTTTTTACTATTTGGTCAATTCCAACTGTTCAGGGGTTCTTTTTTTTTTTTTTTTTTATGCCTCTAGCCTCTATTACCATTTGGCTAATTCTGATGGAATAATTTTAGTACTTTTTGGGCCTCTTTTGCCAAACTGTGTTTTCCCCATAATTTTCTTGCATTGTTTTTATTTTCCTAATTTTTTCTCTATTACTCTTATTTTTTAAATGGTTTTACTTTTTAAAAAAATTATTTTCCTTGTCCAGAAATTCCTATTGGGCACTGGACAATGGAACTGCTAAATGGTACCCAATCTTGTGCCCAATATTAGCACAAAGGTCTTACTTGGAATTTATTTCTAACCAAGACTAGTCTCTAAGCATTGATTACTCCAGATGTTGCTACTGCCATTACTAACTCCACTGGCCCATAGCAAATAACATTTCCCCCTGCCATGCTTCAGGAAAGCCTCACTTCAATGTCTTGAGACTTGATTTTCTATCCTAGATGGCCTTGGACTGAAACAAAAAATGACCCTTCATGACTTTTTGTTGGTAACCTGCTCAGAATTCAGTTTGATGTGCTTTAAAAAAAAAAAAAAAGTTGTTTAGAAGGATTAGTTGGAAGAGCTTGGAAAAATTGTTCACTTTATTCTTCCAGTCTCATTCTACCCCTTCTCTATTTTCCTTTTTTGTCATGCTTGCCAACCTGATGTATCATGATGTAAGGTCTCAGAGATGTTTTAACTTTCATTTCTTTTTATTAATTAGTGCTTTGAAACACTTTCATATAGATGTGGGTAGCAGAGATAGCAATTTTCTTTGAAAATTGACTGGCCTTATCCACTGACAATTTAAAAAAGATGGCTCTTACTCTTATTAGAAAAAACAAAACAAAACAAAACACAAAACCCAAAAAACTTCTTATAATGATTCCTTGCTTTCTTCTGGGGGTGTGAGTGTGGGTTTCCCTTCTAATTTTAACTACAAAAGTTTTGTTTGTGCAGAAACTTCTCAGTTTATATAATCAAATTGTTCATTTTGTGATTCTATTCATTGTGTAATCAGAATTCTTATCTATAATTGAGAAAGTCAATTCCTTTCTTGTTCCTTAAATTTAATATAAATTTTACATCTAGGTCATATGTCTATTTGGAATTTTCCTTGGTATATGATGAGATGTTGGTCTAAATCTAATTTCTGCCAAAATAAATTTGGTTGTTTTGTCAAATTACCCTGATAACTGTTTTTGGATTTACTGTAGAACATTGTACCACTCTAATTTACTTGCATCTGTATAACTGTATACCTATTATGTTCCAATAATCAACTCTTCTATGTTTTAATGAGTAATAATTCTAATGATTTTACAGTCTATTTCAGTTCTGTAGAATGTCCTTTTTCCTTTTTATTTTCCTTGAAATTCTTGACCATTTGGCTATGAAACTGTACATAACTTTTGATCCAGCAGCCTCCCCAAATAAAAAGGTTATGAAAGAGGGAAACAGAGCTACATGTGGAAACAAAGTTTGCAGCATTTTGTGATAACAAGGAATTGGAATTTGAGTGGATGCTTATTAATTAGGGAATGGCTGAAGAAATTGTGGTATCTGAATGTAATGGAATACTTTTGTTCTGTAAAAAATGAATAGGCCTAGAGAGACTTACATGAACTGATGCTGAGTAAAGTGAACAGAACCAGAATATTGTACCCTAGTAATAGCAAGATTGTGTGATGATCAACTATGACAGACTTGGCTCTTCTCAGCAATACAGTGATCAAAGATAATTCCAATAGACTTGGGATGGAAAATGCCATCCACTCCCAGAAAGAACTATGGAGATTGAATGTGGATTAAAGCATACTATATAAATTACATATCTTTATATGCAACTGGAAAAATACTATAAAACAAACATCCCCCCAAACACAAACAAAATTAAAAAGTTGTTGTACAAACTAATGCAGACAAGATTAGAAGGGAAATGATAAAACTGAAAACATTTTTACATTTAAAGGTTCTGATAGACTTCATTTCTAAAATAGAGAAATTACTCAAATTTATAAGAATTCAAGTCATTCTCCAGTTGATAAATGGTCAAAGGATATGAACAATTTTCAGATTAAGAAATTGAGATTTTCTAGTCATATGAAAAGGTGTTCCAAATCACTATTGATCAAGAAATGCAAAATAAGACAATTCGGAGATACTCTGATTGATAGCCAATCTGACAGGTGTGTAGTAGTATCTCAGGACTCAGAAAACTGGGACACTAATACATTGTTGGTGGAACTGTGAATGGATCCAACTATTCTGGAGAGCAATTTGGAACTATGCCCAGAGTTATCAAACTGTGCATATACCCTTTGATCCAGCAGTTTTTCTTCTGGGCTTATATCTCAAAGAGATCTTAAAGGAGGGAAAGGGACCCACATGTGCAAAAATATTTGTGGCAGCCCTTTTTGTAGTGGCAAGAAACTGGAAACTGAGTGGATGTCTATCAGTTAGAGAATGGCTCAATAAGGCATGGTATATGGATGTTATGGAATATTATTGTTCTATAAGAAATGATCAGCAGGATGATTTCAGAGAAGATTGAAGAGATTTAACATGAGCTGATGCTAAGTGAAATGAGCAGAACCAGGAGATTATAAACGATAAGATTAAACGATGATCAATTCTGATGAACATGGCTGTCTTCACCAATGAGATGATTCAAATCAATTCTACTGTTCAGTGATGAAGAGAGACATCACACCCAGAAAGAGGACTGTGGTTACTAAAAGCGGACCACAACATAGCATTTTCACTCTTTCTGTTGTTTTTGTTTTTTCACTTTTTTTTCTTTCTTGACCCGATATTTGTGCAGCAAGATAACTATGTATACATATATTGAATTTAGCATATATTTTTAACATATTTGACATGCACTACCTGTCATCTAGGGGAGGGAGTGGAGGGAAGGAGGTTTTGGAAGAGAAGTTTTGCAAGAGTCAATATTGAAAAATTACCCATGCATATGCTTTGTAAATAAAAAGATTTAATAAAATAATAAATTAAAAAAACAAACTTTTATTACTTCCTCTTCCCCCCAGGTCTACAACAATCCTTGGATCAAGTATAAACTATTATCTCCAATATTTCCTCCTGTAATGTTTTTGTAATTTATATAGTACCCATGTGTTTTGATAGGTGGACTCCCAAATAGCTTATATAATGTATTCTGAATAGAATTTTGGGGAAAATATGTATTCTAGATTACCTTGTTAATTTTACAAAAAAAAAAAAAAAAAAAAAAAAAAAAAAAAGATGGGGAGTCATGTGGATTTTATTTTATATCCTACTTTGCTAAAATTGTTTCAATTATTTTTAGTTGACCACCTAGGATTTCTTTAGGTAGATTTCACTAACCTAAAAACACCTACTCCCCTCAATTATTTTCTTTGTAAGCATTTATACCAACCTGTCCCCAAACTCTCCTCTGTTTGGTCATCCTCTCAACTGTACTCTTAAATGCCCATTGGACGCCTTTGTTTTCTTGGGCCTCTTGCTAAGCAAATTTAAACTTTATCCTATTGCTCATTTTGAATTGAAGTTGCTCATAATTATTACATTAGCCTTCTGTCAAGAATTTTAAAAGCTGGGCAGCAAGGTAGTGCAGCGGATAGAGCACCAACCAAGTCAGGACGACCTGAGCTCAAATTTGGCTTCAGACACTTACCACTTCCTAGCTGTGTGACCCTGGGCAAATCACTTAACCAGTATTGCCTCAGGAAAAAAAAAAAAATTAAAAAGTGAAGTAGTCAGTGGCAGGTAGGTGGTGCAGTGGATAGAGTATCAGCCATGGAGTCAGGGGGACCAGTTATTTGATCTCAGACATGAAACATATATAGCTGTGATACTGGGCAAGTCACTTAACCCCAATTGCACCCCCCAAAAAAAAAGGAAATAGGTATTCTAAATCAGTGTTACCCTGGCTTACATGTAATATGTTCTGCTTGGCAAGTTAGCTAAGTGTTTGTTTGCTGATTAAAATGGTTTTCAGACTCTTTTGGTCTCCTAATTGATGTTTGAGTTGCATTAGTTTTTAAAAAATATCTACATTAAATCGCATGATTGGTGTAAATGTTTTTTCCCTCATTCCATTTTTGGGATATAAATTAATGTGTTTATACTGAGCAGATTTAATGGTAATATATATTCTTTTTAAAATTTTCCTTTAGTTTCGTATTTTGATTTTTGCTTTAATGACTCAATAGTCTGAATATAAACAATTTAGAAATGATCCCATTAGGCATTTCCTGTCAAAATATAATTCCATTTTTAAAAAATATGTTATTTCATGGTGATCATATTTATATAAACATAAACACATCTTTTTTTCCTCAAAATATCATAGATGTGAGGCTTCAGTGTTATGTCGTTACCTTCTTTATTGCTACACTATATGTATTGAGATGGGTTTGATTTTTGTTTCAACCATCTTTACTTCTATACCCTTATTATTGATGTATCAAAGTATTATTTAAACATGTTTTATGTCCATATAGGTGTAATTTTTATGTTTTTATATACATAAAATAATATTCTGTAGCCCAAATAGAGGTTAGCTGACAACCAAAGGGGTCCTTCACCCATCACCATTTATTCAGAATTATGAACATTTGATCTAGAGCAGAGGTTCTCAAACTATGGCCAGTGGGCCAGATGCGGCCACTGAGGATGTTTATGTGGCACCCTCTGGGTTATGGCAAATGGGCTGAGGGGTGGTGACAGAGTGTGAGCTTTTGTTTTTACAATAGTTCAGCCCTCCAACAGTCTTGAGGGACAGTGAACTGGCCCCCTATTTAAAAAGTTTGAGGTCCACTGATCTAGAGGCTCTAGTGTGTACATAGGCCCATATGTCTTTTTTTTAGTTCTTTATTCTCTGCCTTTAACAGAAACGATATTATATGTAATAAATATTCCAGGAAACACCTTGCTACCTTTGGGAATAGAGTAAAACTAATTAACAATTTCTCTAATTTTTTCTCAAGACTTGAAAATCATTCTTTTATTTCAGTCAAATTTTTTATACCAATAATGTCAACACCAACAAAATTTAGTTCCTTCTGTAATATGTCTACTTGTTAATCATCATAAAAGTGCCTCACATTTAGGGTGTCCACGGCCAAGTTAAATTTTATTGATGTTTAAAATTTGTGATTTTTAGTACTCTTTCCTCTTTTCCCACATTCTCCCACTACCACTACAGTAGGAGTCACCTTCCATTTTTGTTTCATGGGTTGCCATGGCCAGATAACTTATCCCCAAGTAGCAATCTCTTAGTGATGAACACTGCATGTTTAGCTATGCTAGCCATTAGAAAGCACTCTTGCTGTGACTGCTCACTGTTAAAACTTAAAATTCAATTTATTCTGCTATTTGAAACTTTTTTTTTTTTTGCTGTTAATATCATCAAAGGGAATGAAATTCATCTTATTCTGCCATATCTATTTCCACTCCTAAAATAAACCATGTTAAATTCCTTAGTCTATTGAAAAGATGGCATGTATCTCAGTTCTTTCACACCATCATCTTTTCAGTATTTTGTGTTTGCTAAGAAATGGGTATACACACTTGGAAACAATATGCAAGTATAACTATGAAAAAGTACTACTTAATCACACTAGACTAAGCTAGGTACTAGATGTTATCTAAACTTTAAATAAAGGTTTCTCTGCCTAGCTTTGCCCATGATTTCTACAGGCCTGGATATTTCCTCCCTAAGAAACACTTGCTTTATAGTTTACAGAAGAGAATGAAATCTATCCCTCAAGAAAGCTGCCAATTAATTTGAGCACAATAATAAAAGTTCATTCATCAACTTAAAATTTG
Source organism: Sminthopsis crassicaudata (assembly GCF_048593235.1). Taxonomy (NCBI): domain Eukaryota; kingdom Metazoa; phylum Chordata; class Mammalia; order Dasyuromorphia; family Dasyuridae; genus Sminthopsis; species Sminthopsis crassicaudata. The sequence continues at coordinate 471,732,228 of NC_133618.1, forward strand.
CAGTTCATTCTCAACCAACAAAGCATGCCTCCCAATTACTCTTTATGTAATAATATGGCTAAAAAAAAATATTGCCCCTACCTCAAAGAGATTATTCAAAATTGTCTTTAGTTAGTGTTATATCGATTTATATAGTTTAGATTGGATTTGTTAAGCTCTATCACATGTAGCTCATTAAATAAAATGTTACTTCTATAAAAAGTTTAGCATCAGTTGTCAGGAATGTAATTTCCAACTATAATTATACCTATGTGAACAAAAAATTTGGCTTATATTATATTCACAGTTTTTCAATGATCATGACTCATATGTGATAATTATATTTGCTCATTTTCATTGTTTTCAAAGGTTCTTATTAAATTACATTGTTTTCTTAAAGGAATGAGGTTTATTTCTTTTAGTAGTTTTTTTTTTTTTAATAATGCCTCAAATATCTGTTTATCATTTTCCTCTGTAGAATAGCACATATCTCAATCAGATGTACTCAATCTGGCAGCTTTTGGAGAGTAGCCAAAATGTATAAAAGAGAGAAATGAAATAGTAAAAATGACTTTTTTTGTAAAAGCTGTTTTTTCTTTGTTCACATGGCTATTCTCCACTGTGAAGTTTCTGATGTCTAATGTAGGCTGCACTATAACTGAAAGCTTTTCCACATTTGGTACATTGAAAAGATTTCTTTCTAGTATTTCTCTGACTTGGGGTAAGGTATGAAATTTGATTGGGAGTTTTTCCAGATTCATAGGATTTGTCTCTATTATGTATTCTTTCATGTCGAGTAAGGCATGTTCTATAGGCAAAGGCTTTCCCACACTCAATACATTTGTAAGGTTTCACTTTAGAATGGATTCTTTGATGTTGCACAAGATTTTCTTCCAGCCTATAAGTCTTTTCACATTTATCACATTTGTAAGGTCTCTCTCCAGTATGAAGTTTCTGGTGTCTTTTGAGGAATGGAGTTCCACTGAAGGCTTTCCCACATTCATTACATTTATAGGGTCTCTCCCCAGTGTGCCTTCTGTAATGCTGCTTAAATTGCGTCCGACCAGTGAAAGCTCTTCCACAGATATTACATTTGTAGGGCCTCTCTCCAGTGTGGATTCTCCGATGTTGGTTGAGGGATGATCTCTGTTTGAAGGCCTTCCCACATTCTTTACAGACATATGGATTCTCTCCAGTATGAATTCTCTGATGTCCAGTAAGGAATGAAATTCTACTAAAGGCTTTTCCACATTCATTACACTTATGGGGTTTTTCTCCAGTATGAATTTTCTGATGTTGATTGAGGATTGAACGCAACCTAAATGTTCTCCCACATTCATTACATTTATAGGGTTTTTCTCCAGTATGGATTCTCTGATGTAGAGTAAGATATACATATAACCTGAAAGTTAGTCCACATTCATAACATTTATAAGGTCTCTCTCCAGTGTGAATTCGTTGATGTTGAACAAGGGATGAAGGGTGACGGAAAGTTTTCTTACACTCACTACATGTATAGGGATCACCTCTGATATGAACTTTCCGATGCTGAGTAAGGTGTGCATTCTGGTTGAAAGTCTTTCCACATTCATTACATTGATAGGGTTTTTCTCCAGTATGAATTCTCTGATGTAATTTAAGATGTGCAGTTCTGTTAAAAGCTTTTCCACATTCATTACATTTATGAGGTTTCTCTCCAGTATAAATGCTCTGATTTTGGGCATGGTGGGTCTGCTGTAAAAATGATTTTTCATAGCCATTAACTTCAGTAAATTTCTTCTCTGTACAAGTTCTCTGGTGTTTAATTAGACGAGAAATATGTTTGAAATTTTTTTCACATGTATCACATTTATGATATCTCTCTCCTGTAAGAATAAAAAATGAATTCAGATTAAAGCATTTTCAAATTCCAATTAAAATCAAGAGCCTTCTTCTCCACTGCATATTTCTTATGAATTAATACCTTTGGCTTCAAATTTCTCTCTCACATACTCTTACCTAAGTAAAAAATTACTAAAAAGAGATTTGTTCAAAAATAGGGCCACCTAAGCATAAGTTACTTATCACTGCAGGTCTCTGAGATGTTAAATATTAGGGATGTCATAAATGAGATGCATGCTTCAAAAAGAGGCTGGGAAAGATAACCATTAAGGTGTCATCTAACTCTTAAGATTCCATGATTTTCACTAATAATCAGAGAAATGCAAATTAAGATAACTCAGAGATACCACTATACACCTGTCAGATTGGCTAAGATGACAGAAAAAGATAGTGACGAATGTTGGAGGGTATACCGCAAAACTGGGACACTGATGCATTGTTGATGGAGTCGTAACCCAATCCAGCCATTCTGGAGAGCAATTTGGAACTATGCTCAAAAAGTTATCAAACTGTGCATACTCTTTGATCCAGCAGTGCTACTACTGGGCTTATATCCCAAAGAGATCTTAAAGAAGGGAAAGGGACCCACATATGCAAAAATGTTTGTGGCAGCTCTTTTGGTTGGGGCAAGAAACTGGAAACTGAGTGGATGCTCATCAACTGGAGAATGGCTGAGTAAACTGTGGTATGTGAATATTATGGAATATTATTGTTCTGTTAAGAAATGACCAGCAGAATGAATACAGAAAGGCTGGAGAGACTTACATGAACTGATGCTAAGTGAAATGAGCAGAACCAGGAGATTATTATACACTTCAACAACAATATTGTATGAGGATGTATTCTGCTGGAAGTGGATTATCTTCGACAAAGAGAAGATCCAATACAGTTCCAATTGATCAATGATGGACAGAATCAGCTACACCCAGAGAAGGAACACTGGGAAATGAATGTGGGCTACTTACATTTTTGTTTTTCTTCCCAGGTTATTTTTACCTTTTGAATCCAATTTTTCTTGTGCAATAAGAGAACTGTACAGATCTGCATACATATATTGTATCTAAGATATAATTTAACATTTTTAACATATATGAGACTGCCTGCCATCTAGGGGAGGGGGTGGACGGAGGGAAGGGGAAAAGTTGAAACAGAAGTGCAAGGGACAATGTTGTAAAAATTACCCATACATATGTTGTCAATAAAAAGTTATATTAAAAAAAAATTCCATGATTTATTTATAGCAACACACACACACATACACACATACACACAGACACATACACAGACACTCACACAATACAGTATTCTAAGGCATTTTCCTTACAATGCTGTGAAACCACCTGGAGGTAGAACAATGAACTCCACAACCTCCACTTAAGTAGACAGCTCAGCTCAAAACTTTTCCTCATTTCTCACCTGGTTAATTTACTTTAAGAATTCTCTGACTTTTCCCCCATATCCTAATGATCCATACCTTTCTCACCAATGTCCTCCTTTATTTGTCTTCTCCCATTAGATTTAAGTTCCTTGAAGGCAGAGGCTGTCTTTCTTTTTAAAAATTTCTATCCCTAGCACTTAGTAATGTCTGGTATGTAGTTGGTGCTTAATAAATACTGATTGAGACAGATAGTGAAATTATTCTTTCCTGACATACTTATCTTTTTTATAGCTGAGGAAAGTGATGTTCATCAGGTTAAATTAAACTGACCATAATATGTATCTAGAAGTTGAATTAAGTGCAAAATTAGATTGTAATAAGGAGAAACTGAAGATCAGAAGGAATAATCAGAAGATGAAGGTCAATGAAAAAATAGTAAAAGATAAAAATCAGAATATAGGGAAGGAGTTAAGATTAGGTAAAAAGGTCACCTCTGAATCTTGAGAGATGCACTGAAAGACAAAGGGAAAAAAACAACATTTAAGAGGAACATGATGGTGGTCTTCAAATATTTGGAGGGAATTTTACAAAGGGGGATTTAGTCTCCTCCTTCTTTATTCCAAAAGGGAAAATTAGAATGTTCAATATAATAAAAATCAAATAAAGCTATTCAAAAAAGAGAATTTTCTACTTTCCCAATATAATAGGTACTATACCAATGATCAATATTCAACAATCAATATTCAAACAATGACTCAATAATTATCAGCTAAATATCTAGAGAAAGAATTCCCATATGTGGCAAATTGTACTGGAAAATATCTAAGATCCCAATTAAAGTATAAAAGAACACAAATCAAAATGAATTTGATCTTTAATAGAATTGGGGAGCTCTGAAAGTTACCCAACTAACACAAGATACTAACCCCTCATGAAGATTAGTGATTCCTTTTCTACCTAAATTCTTACTCACTCACCTGGACAAATGACTCTTGGGATTTCTCTCTTCACCATCCAGGGCTCTTTCCCTTGTTCTAACAAGAAGATCACCTCTGGTTTAGAAACTTTTGTCCCTATTCACAGGGAAAAGACAAAGAGTTTGGACATTTTGTAATAGGAAATAGTACTATGGCAGGATGAAGTCTTACTGATTAGTCTTCAGGACTTCTGAAGAATGGAAAAAAACTGCAGGATCATGGAGTCAATGAAATTATTCCCATTTTAATTTAACATTAAGCATTTTTCACATGGGAATGAAGAGTAAGAAGAACCTGTACTACAAAGTGTTAAAGATCCTTACCTCAGATCTCTAAGATTCAGGCTTAACTCAAACATTTTATAAGACTGTATTACTTTTTAAAAACTGAGAAAAATGGATATTGCAAATCACATAGAAATGTCATTCTTATCTTACCTAGTGAGATTATATTCCTGTAGTTTTCCAACATTACATCTTTGTAAAGGTCTCTTTGATCAACATTTAGTTCCTCCCATTCCTCCCAGGTGAAGTCCACAGCCACATCCTTGAATGTCACAGATTCCTGAAATGGCCAAATACAGTTATTTAGCATGAGCTTACTTCTCCCTTTACTCCGGAATAGTGGAGGAAATTGAAAGCATCACAGCATATAGATAAGATTTACAGGAAAAAGTTCTGATTATGTTTAGAATACTCAAAATTTTCAAATCAAGCATTCATTTATTACTATATTGTGTTTACAGTACTGTACAAGATTGTGGCACTTAAAAAAAAAAAGGTACCCTTAAGGAGTCTTATAAATGAAGAAAATTTAGAAACATGACATAAAGAATAGAGGAAAGTGCTTAAAAATTTTAAATAAGTGCCTAAAAGAGTAGAAAAAATACTGAAGCTGACTGATGATATAAAACTTCAGAGGATTTTATATCCTTAGTCTAAATTAGTTCCGACTCTTATGCAATATACAAAGTGTGTTTCTGTAGTTGACAGCTGGTTGTCCAGCCCACGTTTAAACTCTCTTGATGACGAGACAAATTACGCACCTATTCCAACTGAGCTGTGATTACATTTTTTTTTTCTTTGGTTGATCTGAATTGAGCATTTATATAACATATATCTATTTAGCAAATTCTATTCTCTGGCGTCCACAGAATAACTAATTTGTTATCGACTTTTGTCAACACACTTCTTAAAATGTATATTTGAAACTCAACATCTTATTTGAAACGTGATCAGCTCTGCTATTTATTATATGACTTTAGTAACTCCCTTCAGCTCTCTGGGCTTTAGTAGTTTCCTTATACTTAAAATGAAAAGTGGGCCATATAATCTTCAAGATTCCATTTAGTTCTAAATTCTATGATCTAATGTTATCTGCTCTATTCTCATTGTATAATCTGAGGTTTACAACATTTTTAACTAAATTTTTAGGGACAGAATCTTCCAATATATGACTAAAGAGTTATCACCAAGTTCACTGTGAAGGAAATCTATGAGAATGAAAATATACTGACAACAATCATCAAAAAAGATTCAACATTTGGACATTAAAAAAAATAAAAATGCCAGTGAAACAAACTAAGTTAAAATGAATGTGATCAAGATTTTAAGATATGCTTATAAATAGATAGGTTTCAGTTTGGTTAAATTTAATTGGTTAGGTATAAAGAATCATAAAAAAAAAATGTGAGATAATTGGGATGTACTATGTAATATAACACTATCATTCTGTTTTAAACTATATATTTCTTAGACATTGTTGTCCCAAGGGACTGAAGGTCAGGATTTGGATGAAAAACAGGGTTTGGTTACTAAGGGGAGGAAGAGAAAGAGGAAGACATGAAAAGAAAATAGATTATAATCCAAAATGAGACTTCAGAATTCTTGAAAATGGAGATAGTACATTTATGGGTGACAGCAAGATGAAGAGTATGATCATGTTTGTGTGTGGCTGAGGTGGGGTACAGATGATGGTAAATAAGGAAAGGAACTGAGTGATGAGGATGTTTGAGGGAAAGTGAAAATACACACACACACACACACACATATACATATTATATATGCATATGTGTTTAAGTCCACGAGTATGAGAGCAGGTCTTAGAGAGGAAAGAAAAATTGTCAGCCAGGTATAGAACTCATTGAAAGAACTCATTGAGGAAGGAAGAAAGTCATCTTGAAGCCTGTAGACAAACGCTACCAGGATTTTGATTGGATAGAGGATATGAACTTCCAAGAAGGACAAGTTACTGAATGATGGAGATAGGAGGAAAATCTGTAAGTATTAATGAGGAGCAAAGAGTATTCCAACTCCCATGCCTTGATCAATTAGTTAAGGGGAATGACTGAGGTGCAGCCAGTACTGGGAATTATGTTCAGTTCTCAAATATTATCCTAGACTGCATTTCAAGATATCTTTTCTTATGGTCTAGCTGTACCTGATCTAGAACTATATTATAAAGCAACAGTCACCAAAACCATTGGGATTGGCTAAGAAATAGACTAGTTGATCAGTGGAATAGGTTAGGTTCACAGGGCAAGATAGTAAATAAAAATAGCAATCTAGTGTTTGACAAACACAAAGATCCCAACTTTTGGGATAAGAATTCATTATCTGACAAAAACTGCTGGGAAAACTGGAAAGCAGTATGGCAGAAACTAGGTATGGACCCACATTTAACACCACATACTAAGATAAGATCAAAATGGGTCCAAGATTTAGGCAAAAAGAACGATATCATAAATAAATCACCTCTCGGACTTGTGGAGGAGGAAGGAATTTGTGTCCAAAGGAGAACTAGAGATTATTATTGATCACAAAATAGAAAATTTTGATTACATCAAATTAAAAAGTTTTTGCACAAACAAAACTAATGCAAACAAGATTAGAAGGGAAGTAATAAATTGGGAAAACATTTTTACAGTTAAAGGTTCTGATAAAGGCCTCATCTCCAAAATATACAGAGAATTGACTTTAATTTATAAGAAATCAAGCCATTCTCCAATTGATAAATGGTCAAAGGATATGAACAATTTTCAGATGATGAAATTAAAACTATTTCCACTCATATGAAAGTGTTCCAAATCACTATTGATCAGAGAAATGCAAATTAAGACAACTCTGAGATACCACTACACACCTGTCAGATTGGCTAAAATGATAGGAAAAGATAATGAAAAATATTGGAGGGGCTGTGGAAAAACTGGGACACTGATGCATTGTTGGTGGAGTTGTGAAAGAATCCAACCATTCTGGAGAGCAATCTGGAATTATGCCCCAAAAGTTATCAAAATGTGCATACCCTTTGACCCAGCAGTGCTACTACTGGGCTTATATCCCAAGGAAATACTAAAGAAGGGAAAGGGACCTGTATGTGCCAAAATGTTTGTGGCAGCCCTTTTTGTAGTGGCCAGAAACTGGAAAATGAATGGATGTACATCAATTGGAGAATGGTTGGGCAAATTGTGGTATATAAATGTTATGGAATATTATTGTTCTGTAAGAAACGACCAACAGGAGGAATACAGAGATGCTTGGAGAGACATCAACTGATGCTGAGTGAAATCAGCAGAACTAGGAGATCATTATACATGCATTCTGATAGAAGTGGATATCTTCAACATAGAGAAGAGCTAATCCAATTCCAATTGATCAATGATAGACAAAATCAGCTCCACCCAGAAAAGGAACACTGGGAAATGAGTGTAAACTGTGAGCATTTTTTTTTTTTTCCTCCCCAGATCATTTTTACCTTCGGAATACAATTCTTCCTTTGCAACAACAATAACAAAATTCGGTTCTGCACATATACATTGTACCTAGGATATACTATAAGATATTTAATATGTATGGGAACGCCTGCCATCTAGGAGAGGGGGTGGAGGGAAGAAGGGGAAAAATTCGGAACAGAAGGGAGTACAAGAGATATAATGTTGTAAAGAAAAAAAAAATTACCTATGCATATGTACTGTCAAAAAATGTTATAATTATATATATAAATGTTATAATTAAAAAATAAATTGAAAAGATATATTTTCTTATTCAAGATTTTTATGTTACCTAAAATTTTAGAGCAATCATACCTGGCTGCTTTCATTAGAAAGTATGTAACATTAGAAATTTCTCTCTCCAAGCTAGAAATGGCTTGGATATAGATTAAAGTTACACTAAACTGTTTCTGGAAGACTGGTACCTAAATGCAGAATACAGTAATAGTAATAGATTTTCTTCAACATGATGCTGTGAGAAGTTCAGATAAAGAAATCAGGAATGCTTAAGCTGGAAAACAAGAGCTTTAGTGGTGAGAATATAATACTTGTTTTCAAGTATTTGAATGATTGCCACATGATACAAAAATTAGATTTGTTTTGAGTGCCATAATAAAAGGCAGAACTAGGAATGCAAGGGTGTTGGGGAATTTGATACTAATGTAAAAAAAAAAAAAAACTGTCCAGAAGTGAAACAGGCTATAGATTAGGAGTTATTGGGTTTACTTTCAAAGGAGATCTTCCAGATCTACCAGTTTTATGATGATGGGTAGGATATTGCAAAGGTGATAACCATTCAGAAATTAGATTTGACCCATCAGGGTCCTCCTTCCAATTGTGAATTCTTTTTTATATCCAACTTTTGAAAATTTAGGTCTTTTTAAGAAGTGACCTTTCAGTGTGAAAGCAAGTAATAAACTAAGTACCAACATATCTTTTTATTGTGTAAGACTGTAAAATAAACCATGCATTTAACTATCATTGGAAGGAGATGCCTTTAGAATCTGGTTTCCTTGTCAGGAACATGTAAATAAATATCCAGCTTTCAGAAAAGTACCAACAAATTCCCACCTGAGACTTCCAGGACAATTTTGGTAAGGCTATGTCATATGAATCATGGACAATGGACACTTTGATAGGAATCATAGCCATCCCCTGGCACTCTTAAAGACAGGATATTGTTTAGACATTTAAGTATGAATATGAATACCTTTTTACAATGGATGTAGTATTATTTAGAGATAATTATGGGACAGTGAAAGGGACACTGGTCTAAGAATTGGAAGATATGAGCTCAAATCCCAACTCCAACACAACTAGCTATGAGGCCCTGGCTAATTCACTTAATCTCTTCTCTACAAATGATAATACATTCTATGCTTCATCAGGTTATTGTGGGGAAATAAACTGTAAACTTGAAGGGCTAAATCCTTTACTGATTTAGGTTCTATTACTTTTATATACTTTGGGATTCACTCTAGATAGTCACATTAATGTTTGCCACTGAGGTCACTATTATACCATTTGGAAAGCTTCACGTCATTCTTCATTCTTAACCACTTTAATCTCTTTTTTTCTAAGAGACATTTCTTTCCATTAATATAACTTAATCATATCACATAATTGCTTCCTTTTTGAGAATACCATAGACTTTTAAATTTTTTTGCAGGATAAATTCTAAACTAGCTATTATTCAAGTCAACAAAATTAATGTCATCATTTTCTAACATGACCTCTTCCACAGGTATGTTCATTTCTTCCACCAGCCTATTAATGTTTCAAACATCTGAGGGAAAACATTTGCTACTCAGACCTTGGAATGTCTTTGTTTAAAAAAAAGAAATTCAAGTACAAAAGAAGTAAACATTTTACTTCCTGAGCCTTTTAAGTGGCGTTTTAGGAAGAAATGAAATTTTAACTCACCTGGGATCCAGCTGTCAGGAACACAGAAGACATTCCTTCCTCTTTAATGCTCCCCTTTTGGGGGAGAAAATCCTGAAAAGGAAGAATTGGAGACAAGAAATGAACATATGGGAGACTATCCTGATTAGTTTAGAACCCTTCCACATACTAGTTGAAAGCAATTGCAATGATCTGCACAAGGCAGTCAAAGAAATTTCAGAACCACTTCATTCTACTGAAACTGCTCTCTTTAAGGTTACTAGGACTTTCTTATTCAATCCATTTCCTACCAGATGCCTTTCAACCACTTCCTCATCTCAGATGCTCTTAACTTTCTTGACTTGTGTCATTGCTCTCTTATTCCTTTTTCCTAACTGACTGCTCCTCCTTAATCTCCTTTGCTGGATCATCATCTATTTCTTACCCAAGATTCTGTACTTTTTAATCTTCTGGTGATCTGATATTCATTCCTATCAATTCAACATCTCATAGAAACTGTCTTTGCCTTTAACTTCTCTATTTCTGTTAATAGCACTATCATTGTCCTTGGCTATGCAAGTACCAAACTTTGAAGTCATCTCTCTCTCTCCTTTTACCAAACTGTCACCAAGTTTTATTAATTTTATTTCAATGACATCTTTCAAATCTGCTCTGCCATTCCATTCATAATGCAACCACCTTCCCCTCCCCAACCTATTTTTTACATTCACATCATCTCCTGCCTAGACTACTATAATAGACTCTTTATTAGTCTTCCTGACTCTAGCACCTCCCTGACTCCTACCCATTCTTCACATAGTTGACAAAATAACTTAATGCAGAGAACTGATCTGCCACACTGTTCCAAAACTTTCAAAGACTCCCTATTAGGATAGAGATAAAATAGAAACTTTTTAGCCTGGCAACAATTGTGACATATAGAGAAGTGGAAAAGTGATATATATTTTGTTAGAAGAGACCTGGGTTCAAATCCCAATCCTGGCAGACTTTTGTCTCTGGGCAAATGTTGGAGAAATGTTTCTATAACAATATTATTTCGATTACAAGAGAAACTTCATAAGAATCTTGTGAAAATGTTCTATCTATATAATCCTAAATAAATGTGATTATCTTGCCTTCTACTTACCTTACTAGACTTATTTCATTTTATTCTTTACTCATTCTAAATTCCAGCCAAATGATATATCCAACTCTTTTCTGTTCTCATCCAGGCCATATACCATGCATCTTTATTAATTAGTGAAAACATTTTCCCCCCCTCCCCAACATTCAGCTCTTGTGTTACCTTTATAGTACCTGGCAAATAGTAGACATTTAACAAAAGCTTTCTGAGAAAACTCTTTTCTCAAATTTTCCTAGATCACTTTGCTAAATTTCACACAGAATTTAATAACAGAGGCATGCTCTCTGGTTGCCATTTCATCTTGATCTTCTCTAGAAAAGTTGTAACTTTGTAATGCCCTTCACCAAATGTGATGTCTAGAATTAAACACTACAATCTGATCAGCTCAGAGATAAAATACTATCACAATCTCTCAAATTCTAGACATTATACTTCTTAACACAGCTCAGTATTGAAGTAGGTTTTTAGATTGCCACGTTGTACTGTAAACTCATTTGGTGTTCACTATTCAATAAAACATCCAAGTCTTTTTCTCCAGACCTTGCCACCATTGTTTAGTTGTCCATCATTTTTAAAGTTACCGTGAAGTTTTTTAAAACTCAGCATGTTATTTTACATTTATTCCTATTTATTTCCCCAAAATATTTTTGCCATAAGACCATTTCTTAGTGATCCCTAATTTGCCCCCATCATATACCTTATATTATAATTATTTGAGCATATACCCCATCCCCCTTTAGGTCCATCTATTTGGAGGTTATTTAATCAAAGTTTGTTATTTTCAAGATGAGTGAAGAGCTCAGTGAGACTAAGCCCCTTTCTTAAGATTAAAGGAGCAATGTTGAGATTTAAAACCGAGTCATATGACGCTAACCTTTTCTTCCTATGATACCACATATAACCTTTTGCATCCTCCTACCTTCCTCAATATGTGAAGTTTGAAGTACTTGTTTTTTGCATCTTGGTAACTTCTTTACTTAATGGCAATATTCTAATTCCCCTGGCTCACTCAAAAAATTTATGAGCAAGTCACGTAGTTCTTTGGAGAAAACAGTTTTATAAATAAAATTGTTTACAGCAGATCATCAGCATGGCCTAAGGCAGTGAAAGAGAACTTGATTTGATATTCCTAGATTCTAGTCTGGCTTTTTAAAAAAGCAACTACCTCTCAGAGCCCGTCACCCCTTATATTGGGAGGGATAATGCTTGCCTAAAGGTTTCTCAACAGGAAACAAATTACATCACAAAAATAAGGAAAAGTGGCAGGGGACAACCAGGAAATGTTAGTGTGGATGTGGAGAGTAAAGGGCACTAGTTGGTGAAAGGGAATAAATCAGGACTAGCGAATCATCGGCCGACTTGCCATACACCTCACACTAGGCATCCCTCTTCCTCTTTCTGAGCCAAAGGGGAGAATTCACCTCTCAGCCCCAAGACCAAAAATTCCCGGCCATTCTTTTTTGTGATTTTAATTTCTTTCCTAAAGAATGTGTCAAGATCCTTCAGTCACCTCCTCCCAAATATCTCTGAAGGCTCTGACGTTCTATTTAGTTGTGACAACTTCTGAGCTTCCCAGCGGGACTTGGGAATCGTTCCTCCCAGTCTCTAAGGCTCCGCCCCAAACCCTAAGTCTCCCGCTGGGCCGGCCTCCTCCAGGCGCTCCAACACCCAGACAGCGATCTCCTCGCAGACAACCCTCCCCTGGGTACCTCAGGCTGTCCGCTGGGCAGAGACAGGAAGAATCTACAAGAGGGACGGGGTAGCTTCGGTTCCCGAGTTCCTCAGAAATGGCAGGCGGCCCTGCACATACAAATGGCATAAGACGCGCTTCATTCACTAGTATCTTGGACAGCCAACGAACAAAGTTCTCTCGGGACAGTCACGGATGCACGGGAAGAACCCGGGCTTTCAAGAGACCGACACCAAGTACTCCACGCTGGAAAGAAGTGCACGCGTTCGCAGGACTGAGACTTACTGATTAAAAGTATACGTTTTACCGGAGACGGGCTCCGGAGCATTCTGAGGTGGTGTTCGGCCAACCAAGAGAACCATTAGCTCCAACAAAGCACTCTTCCCGTAAGAGGAGGCGCTGCAAGGACGAAACGGGTCAGAGGCGTATTAGGGCAGAGCGCCACACTTGTCCTTTGTAAGAAATATATCGAGAAAAAGACAATCATCGACCACGAAAGGGCCGGTTCAAGTCCTTTCTCACGCCCTTATAGGAGCGAGGAGCAAACAGCCAGCCGCTTCGCCCACCACCCCCGAGCCCCTGGCAAGTCCGAGTCTGCGGTTCAGAACTCACTGTTTGGGCAAAGAGAGAGTACGGAAGCCGGGGCACAGCCCCGAGCCGAAGGTCAGGGCTCTGCACATGCGCAAAAAGGAACCCCACCCCCAGCCCTCCCTACGCTCGCCCCGCGCTCGGGGCAGCAGCATATCTGCATCCCTCATCACCTCTGGCTGCTCCAGCCACAGACTCAAAGACAAAACGCTAAAGTCCCTAAATACCTGGGCTTTGGGCCTTGGGTCCACTCTGGCTTCACACAAAAAACGTGTCTTGAAGCCGACAATCGCTTTCCATGATGGCAGAAGGGTTGCGCGCGCACTAAACGGGCGTTGAAGTTGCGCATGCGTGCTGACAAACCTTCGCTTTATAATGCCTAGAACGCTCTCTAACCCTTTGCGCTCTAGTAAAGGCTCTTTTCTTATAGGTCTCTGTAGAGAGAAAAGCTCTCCCGCACTGGTGGGCGAGGCACCGAAGGGCAGGGAGGACTCCGAAGTGGCAGCTGTGTGGCTGCATTCCGGGGAAATCATTGTTGAATGCTACGTTTTACAGACTTGGGGTGACAGTAAAAAATGAATGTAAGTAATAAAGAAGGGATGAATAGAAACCCTTTAGAAACCAGTCTGTAAGTGGCAGACTCTGCTAAAGGCTAGAAACCACCTACTCGCTAATCTTTTTGTTCGGCAGTTCGGCCTAGGGCCTGTGGCCCTAATGGTCCATGTGGAAACGGCGCCCAGGCCCTATCCGCACAGTGAGAGTCATCATCTCACATTGTTTAGTGTTCTTGACGACACATAACCAGCAGAATTGGGTAAGTTTGCGCCTCCACGCTTCGGACCTCTCAGAACTGCTGATACCAGAAGAAAAGATCTACTTGTCTGTGACAGGGAATGATAACTGCTGGAAGCAAACCCTGTGAGTGCCAGTTCCAACGGCAACGCGGAGAAGAAAAGAGTTTATCTCTACACCCCAAGCGATTTCCAGATTGTCTAATTAGCATTTGAAATTTAGGTCGGGATGGAATAGTGAGGGCCAATATTGGTTAAGGAACTTGCAGTATTCCCATACTTGAACACGAACGGGTTCATTTCCTGTAGACCCTAAGCTACCGAGCCGTCAAGAAGGATTTTGTCATCATTGGTGCTTCTTGCGGTTTCTTTGTTTATACTTATTTGAGTTTCCAGACTTCTAGTCTTCTGAGATCTTACCCTAAGTGATCGGGTAGTGTGGGAGTGCACGTTTGAGAATGAGACCAAATGATCCAAGGGACACTGCCGCCGTGGGGTTTCCCAGCCCACCGACAGTCACTTCCGATAGTTAGTCTCTGTAGGTAACTCAGGGTTATATGAAGTCTATTGGCTGCTCCTTGGCATGGAGAAATAACCGCATCCTGACCAATAAAGTGCCATATTAGGCAAACATCATTATCCTGTATGAGCTTTACCTCCTCATTTCCAATCTCTTTTAGTTCCCTAGATTAGGATTTTAGTAACATTTAGGAATATTGCCAGTGAGACACCTGGGAGGTACAGTGGAGAGAGAACTCTCTGGAGTCAGAAGTAGCTGAGAGAAAATGTGACCTCAGACATTTATTAGCTATGTGACCCAGGGCAGGTTACTTAACCTTTTTTTTGTCGCAGTTTCCTTGCTCATACAATGAATTGGAGGAAGAAATGTCAAAATAATCCTGTCTTTGTTGAAAAAACCCCCACATAGGATCATGAAGATCAGCAAATTGGACAAAAACAAGTATCTTTTGTCTCCCCTCTCCCCACTTCAGTGATTTTTCAGTGTTATTCTCCCCACAAAATTGATCATTTGTAGGGAAATGTGGAATTTAATCAGTGGAATGTTCTTTCTTTCCTTCGCTTGACTCTTTATAATATTTCCTTAAATTTTTAGTCTTATCTGTTTTTGATTATCTTCAGTGGTCTAACAATTACTTTGGACAAGCAATTATTTAAATTATTTAGATAGATTTAACTGAGGGTTCATTGATTAGGTACTGATGTCAATCATTGGCACAATAGAGAATTATCTGCAGATTTTTTATAATGCTTAGAGCATAGACTCATCTGTACATTAAAAAAAAGGAGAGCCTAGGGCACTACCTTCAATAACCTTATATAGACTACAAATATATAGGTAGTATAGAAAAATGGAATTAAAGGAAAGGAGGGGAAGCCAAGGGTAAATGTTTCAGAAGGGAAGAGAACTTTTAACAGCTGATCAGAACAAGAGCTAACATTTGTTTCCCAACCTTGCTAACGCAATTGGGGTGATTGATTCAGTGTCTTCTTGACAGGAGTGAAACTTTGTCCCCTTTAATCTAAAATAATCACTCTGAAATTGTGTCCCTTTTGATTCCTGGCCTCCTAAACTCCAGAGAGTCTAGAAGAAGGCATATTTTCCAGGCTGGGTACCCTCCCACCCCCAATGGTAGCCTGATCCCCATTCAGAAAGCCTTAGAGTGATTTTCATTCAATTGGAGATCTGGGCCTGATATTGATAAGTATCTAGGACTGGGGACATTGCCTTTCTTTTCAACTGAAAGTTTTAGCTTCAGACTTCTAAAAAAGACAGTTCTAAACTCCAGATCCTTGTAGAAGTCCAGAGAAGAAAGTAGGCATTTGCTAAGGGACCTCTCCCTTTTGGCACTGCTGCCTACCAGGACTCTTGCCCTCTGTGAAGAGACATTCTCTTCTCAGTGCTAACCTCTATTCCCTACCAGGATTTTGCCACTGAGGAAGTCAGTCTTCCTAGCAAAGCTGACTTCTCAGTGCCAGTAAAAATTCCTTTTTTGCCACTAATATTTCGGGTTCATGAATTCTTTCATGTTGGTCCTGTGCTTCTGATCAAAAGGGGGATTCCCACAACTCTCTGCACTGCCACTAACCATGCATCATTCTGATTACACATGGTAGCAAGAAGTCTGAGCCAGGGTTTCTTTTCCATCACAGTTTTTCTTTTATTACAGGACAGCAAATGTAAGCCAGAAATTCTTTTGCCACTATGTGTTAGAACCATAACCCAACCCTCCAGGAAAACTGGATTTGAGAATTTAAATTGATCCAATAATTCCAAGTCCCTTTTGCATACCTAAAAGACCCTTGTCTCCCCTCTTGCATAACATTACCAGCAACATGGCAAGATCTATATGAATGAGGCAAAATGGAAGTAAGAAAATCTGGAAGATCATTGTGCACAATAGCAGCAGTGTTATAAAGATAATCAACTGTGAAAGACTTGGATACTTTGACAATACAGTGATCCAAAAATTTCAAAGGATTCATGATAAAAAAAATGCAACCATCTCCAGAGAGAAAAATTGATGAATTGAAATAAAATTAAAGTATAATTTTGTTACTTTGTTTTTCTTGTTTTCTAAAAAGAAATACAGCCAATATAGAAGTGATTTGTATGATTGCAATGTATAATTGATATATTATTTGCCTTCTCAGTTGATGGGAAAGGAATAGGAGAGGAGAAAATCTGGATCTTAAAATTTGAAATGAATTCTAAAAAATTAATACATTCTTTAAAATGAGTGGGGTATGATGACATACATTCTTAAGCATTTGGGTTTCCCAGTTTTATTTTATAGTTATTAGTTTACATTAGAAAACCAAAATACTGAAAGATGTGACAAAACTGGGACAAATACATCTGAGGTACAATTTATATAAAAATAATTACTTGTTATATATACAACCTGGGACTTTCTCAGGGGAGAGCTCTACCTTCTTTCCATCTTGTGCCTCTAAAATACAGGATCTAGGCTGCAAATCTACTCTGTACTTATGTTAGTGCTAATTTTGCTGACAATTCCTTTTCCTACTGCCAGTGGGCTTCTAGCTCACCTGATTTATAGTCCTGGAACAAAAATCATTTAATAAAGTTTGTTATTGGATTTCTTTATCATTATATAGTCTCATAGGACCTTCAGAGTTTTGCATAAGTAATAAAAGTTTATTATTTCTATAATAAATATTATGTAATATTTACATAGAGCTTTAAAGGTTCCAAAGTACTTTACATATATTCTCTCATTTGAGGCTCACAACCACCTTAGAAGGTTGAGGTTATTGCCCCATTTTAAAATTGAGAAAATTGAGGCACCCAAATATTAAGTGACTTCTCTAGGGTCACACAGCTAAAGTACCTGAAGCAGTATTTAAACTACTTCAGTTCTGCCAAACACCACCTTCAGAATTCTATGTACTATATATACCACCTAGCTGCCTAGCTGAATAATATGTGAGAGCTAGTTGGTCTTCTTTCCAGTTCCTGAAATAATCTTCTTTTTCGGTTATAAATTTTCTGAATATCTTATTTTACATTTTCAGTTTTGATTTTTTTTGGAGGTTGTGATATTACATGATTCCCAACCACCAGAAGAATATTGTGTTAAAAAAGCTGGGATATTGAGAGATGTTAGTGTGGTAGGACTTAGAGGAGCCAAGATTGTCATCAAACACTCCAACTGGTCTTTGAATTATATGACCCTAAAAAAAGTTTAAAGCATGACCTTTAATATGACATTGCATTCCTACTTTCCCACCTACCCCAAGTCTAGCCCCCCAACTCAATAATCTACAAAGTGACTCTTTGAATGCTGCAGAAATCCTGGGATAGAAAAGCCAGGGTATGCCAAGAGCTGAGCACAGTGCTAGACATAATGCATAGTACTCTCTGTCCAAACCTAAATCCTAGGAAGAGAAACTAGCCAGCATGGCTCTTCCCGGTAGGATCCAGGACTACACTCTTGATCAGAACTGAATAGTACAAGATCATAGCCCTTACCTTCCTTCAAACCCATAATAAATAAGAGCACAGCCAGAGAGAGCAACCTGGGGCATTGTGGATGAATCTACCAAGACACAAATGGCCTCAGCCTTTGGGGCAGGAGAAAGGCTTTAGACAAAATCTAGCTCAAGCAGCAGTTGAATCCCAGGATGGGAATAACTGGAACTCAGCAGTTCATATTTATTAAAAATTTGCCAAGGAATATCACTTAAGGTCATATTTATGATTTCTAGTGTCAACTGTCTAATGCTAAAATTAAGATGTACACATATCTAGGTAAATGTCTTGCTATTTTTATTACATTTAAAAGATTTGTCTATAGTATAAATTCATTGCATTCATATGGTTTCTCTGCTGATACAAAGACAATACAAGTTAGTGCTGAAATCTTTGCCATATTCATTACATTTACAGAGTTTCTTTTCAATATGAAGTCTCTAATGTTGAAACAAGGGTGGTTTCTTAAAGAAACTTTGGAAAGAATTTCACTCCCTACCTATACAATTCTAGTATTAAGGAATAGAAGTCAAATTCACTTAAAGTAATTAGTCTAATCAACAATTTCCCTAACCTTAGAAATATTCACATATTATTTTTGGTATTTGATCAAAAAGTGTTGCAAAAATGGTCTAGTAGAAGCCCTGAACTATAAATTTAGGTAATTAAAAAGCCATCTAGCAATGTAAAAAATGCTTAATAAACAAATTAGTGTTAAATTAACCATTAAGCAAATTGATCATAAAAAAGTTGTATAAACTGATGCAGAACACCTTATAGAAACTAGGGAATATATTATCAATATACAGTGGAGAAAGGGATGGGAAAGAAGCAGCATATTTCTCATTCAAGTACATCAAAGTTTTAACTGGTACAATTATAACCGTAAGCTATTTGAATATGGGATGATTCCAAATGAAACTTTTTCATTGATTAAATTCCTAGTATTATACAATGGCCTTTAATATTTGACCAAGGTTAAACTGTGTCTAAAGACATTCTCACATTGACTACATATTTAAAAATTTTTCTCTCGTATGGGTTCTCTGATGTCGAGTAAGATGTACATGTAAGCTGAAGGCTTTTCCACACTCATTACATTCATAAGGTTTCTCACCAGTATGAGTTCTGTAATGTAGGGTAAGGTCTGCATGTCGAATAAAACCTTTCCCACACTTGCTACATTTATAGGGCTTTTCTCCAGTATGAATCCTTTCATGTTTGTTAAAGGATGATCTATCAGAAAATGCTTTTCTGCATTCATTGCATTCATAGGGTTTCTCTCCAGTATGAATTCTCTGATGTTGAGTTAGATTTGTACTATATCTAAAGGCTTTCCCACATTCACTACATTTATAAGGCTTCTCTCCAGTATGAATTCTCCCATGTTGAGTACATTCTGCCTTCTGACTAAACGTTTTCTCACATTCACTACATTTATAGGGTTTCTCTCCAGTATGAATTCTTTGATGTTGAGTTAACTGTGTACTCCATCTGAAAGCTTTCCCACATTCTTTGCATTCATAAGGTTTTTCTCCAGTGTGAATTCTTTTATGTCGATTAAGACCTGTTTTTTGGTTGAAAGCTTTTCCACATTCATTACATTTAAAAGGTTTCTCTCCAGTATGGATTCTCTGGTGTTGAATAAGGAGTGTGGTATTCCTGAAAGCTTTTTCACAGACATTACATTTGAAGGGTTTCTCATTGGTATGGACTCTCAAATGTTTTTTAAGGAGTGCACTTTTACTGAAAATTTTTCTACACACAGTACATTCATAAGACTTCTTTGGTATACAAACTTTCTGATTACTTATTAAATATGAATTGCACTTAAAAGCTTTCCCACTTATATCATATTTATGGTATCTCTCTCTAGTGGGAATGCTCTGCTTCAAAACAAGAACTGAGTCTGGATTAAACTGATTACATTCAGAGGTTTTCTTCCCAAGTAGGATTTTATTTGGGGCAACTCTCATTTGTTTTAAATATTTCTCATATATTTCTTGTGGGATGCCAAATTGGTCTTCAGATCTCCAGCTGTAACCTGACTTAGAGTAACATATACTATCCCTTGTGAATCTTTCCATTTCTACCTTCTGGGATGATTCCTCTTCAGAAATGTTTTGCTTTGGAGTTAGCTTCCTGGTTTCAGTTTTTATTTCCCAGTCTGAAAGAAAGAAAAATGTAATTCTGTTTTGGTGATTAAGTTCTGAAAAAGAAAACAATTTAAGTGATAAAAGAAAAATGAAAATGGTAATGAGTACAATGATCTGACAATCTTCAACTATGCATGTGAAGCCTGGGCAAAGAATGGAAAAAGGGAGGAAAGGAAAGTGATAAGTGGGTAATTTCTCCTCCTTATTCAATCCATATTTATTACCTAGTAAAGATTCTGGTAGCTGCTATCTACCAATCTTCATGAAAATTACCTTCCTTCTTCAATGAGTTCAGTGTCTAGTTCACAGTTCTTCTCTCTTACACAATTCCTATCTTGAAACTAGGGATCTTTGACATACTCCCTTAAGACTAACTTCCTATTTCTTAAATTTACTCATTTTCCATGATTTGTTTTTTAATTTCAACTCAGATACACAGATATATTAATGCTCTTTATCCTGCCATTATCTACAAGTGTTTTACAGTTATCCCTTCCACATTGTGACTTTGTCCCTTGAAATTTCAATACAGCATGGATCAACATAAGAAATTAAATGGGAATTTTGAGAATTTTGCAGAAATCACAGATGATACCTGAAGGCCAACAGATAACACAGGAAAAAGTTAAGAAACCCAGAGATGCATAAAATATATGTATATTTTATACTATTACCCTATTTTATCTCTTTAATAATTCAGACTACTTCTTTGGTATGAGGGGAGAACTATAAAATTTTATGCTGACTTTCCAGATCATGAGGGCACTGTGTCCCTAATCCATATATGGAAGGGATAATTTATAATATTCTTCTCTAAAATGTAATGTTCTTTGTTGAGGTTTTCTTGGGGTCTCTGGGAGCAGCCTTCGTTTCAGTTCAGTAATCACCACACAAGTAGCCACGGGTTAAAGTCCAAATCCTGTATTGTCTCTTTCAAAGTCTTGTCTACTTTCCTGGGGCCAGGTTAGCTTTCTTTGAGGCCTATCTCTCTTCTTGGTACCGTGGGCTTGAGCTCCTGCCTCCTTCTCTGCACTCTGAATCTCTCCAAATGTCTCTGAATCCAAAGGTTTGTGTTCCAGCCTACACCACCACAAAGGTGGAAGATGGAATGAATCTGTCTCAGCCTTTGAGAGCTTCTAGTGCACCTGCCTTTTTTGGCTCTGAGAGCTTCTTGCTTATATGCTCCACACTGAGTACAAATCAATCATTATATCACTAGGAAACCATTATTTGTTGTAGGGTTAAATCAGTGCTAAATTTGATTTAACCATTGTCTCCTCAATTCCACTTAGTACTTTGTTTCAAGTTCTGGCCCATACATAACATCTCCTTGTAAGATTAAATCAATCATACTGGACCATGCTAAATTAGATAATTTTGTCTCTCCATTTCAATCCTTTGTTTCAAGTTCAGGGTTCTAGCCCATAACAATAACTGTATTTTCATGTACTCTGCACTTTTACCATTCTATTTCCCCTCTCCCTCATGACCTCTCTGTCCTCTATCCTTATTCTGATTTCTACTCTATGTTCTTCAAATTCTTTCCCAGCTTTTCACCCTTATAAAAGCTATATCTTCCTCTCTACCCCATCTTGACCCACTGGTGAACTTGTTCAACTTACATTATCCTCCTCTTCTCCTGAATCCCTTGCTTCCTTATCTATACTATATTACTATGCCCCAGTCTAATACTCCTGTCATCCTGTCCCTTTATTCTTATTCAAATGCTGGAATGAATGAAGCTGGAGAAAATCATGTTGATAGGCTCCAATGCAAAATTATGTTACATAGTCTGAACAGGGGCCTGTCTGCAATCATTTTATGTGTCCTTTCATATGAATCAGTTCATTTTTCTACTTATTAGAGAAACTTTTCCAAACTTTTTCATCGTTTCTCAAACCTCACATAATTTTCCTCCTGACCTTATTTTCTCAGTTGAGAATTTTGCCTCATGTTTTGTTGAAAAAATTAAGGCCATTCACCCAGAATTCCTCTTATTCCCTTGACTTCCTCATCTAACATCACTCAGATATCTTCTATCACTATCTCTTTCTTCATCTATTTCACATGAAGAAGTGACCTTTTTGCCAAGGCAAATAACTCTACATGCACAAGTTGATCTCATTCCTTCCCATTTTCTCCAGCATATTATCCTCTTTATTAATCTCTCTCTTACAACCTTTCCCTATCTACTGGCTATTTTTCGGCTCCCTACAAACATGCCTTTGTCTCTCGCATCCTGAAAAACTCTCAATTGATCTGTCCATATTTGAAAGCTATTGTTCGATATTTCTCTTTTATCTTTCAAGGAGAAACATATCTTTGAGAAGTATGTCTACAATAGTTCTCTTCTTCCTTTCCTTTCATTTTCTTCTTAATTGTAGTTTGGCTTCTGCCCTCTCAATTGAAAATGTTCTCTTAAATATTACCAAAGATCTTTTAATTGCCAATTTGTTGTAATATGGGAGCCAGCTGCCAGTGGCTGCTGGAGGTCTAACTCAGACTTGTAGAATGGATCTCTTCATGTGAGAGGATGATGATACAAGGAGACTGAGAGGCAGTTGTGTTCTCTGACTTCTCTCTTCTTCCCTCTGCCTCCAATTTATTTCATTTCCAATCCACAAGGAACATCTGCATCTGTAAAGGTAACTTTGCAACTCCTTTAAGTGTTATGATTCACAGCTGTGGAGGCTTTTGGAGAATTGACCTGCCCCTTCACTTAGGCATGGTCCTTTACCAATTCTGATGGCTTTTTCTGAATATGCAGTCTTGACCTCTCTGCAACATTTTCTTTATTTTGATAGTTGCTTTTTTCTACATTTTCATGAGATTGCTTTGTTTCTTCTACTTGTATGACTGCTTCTTCTAAGCTTTCTTTTATTTTCTTCTAGGTTGTAATCTCTGTGATTCGTGACTCAATCCTGTAGTTTCTTCTCATCCATAAGCACTATTTTGTTTGGTTATCTAATCAACTCCAATGGATTCAACTATCATCTCTACACAGATATTTCTCAGATTTGTTTAACTAGCCATAACCTTTCTGATAACCTCCAATCTCTTATCTCTAGTAGTTTATTGCAAATTTCAAATGGTGTCCTGTGGAAATCTTATTAACATCCTAAATGGAATTCATTATTTTCTCCAAAACCTTCCCTTTTCCTATTTTCATCAATTTTGTTGAAGGTGCCACCATTCTTCCCTTTACTCAGGTTCACAACCTAGGAATCCTCCTCAATTCCTGCAACACTTTCAAACTGTATATCCATTCTATTGCCATATATTATTTGTTGATTCTACTTTCACAGTAGCTCTTATATATGCCCTCTTCTCTCTTTAGACAGATATCACCTTGGTGTAGGCACTCATAACCTAATGCCTGGACTATTGTATTCTATCTTCCCAGTCCTATTTTATATTATTACCCTCCACAATCTCTATGCTGGAGCTAAACCAGACAATTCTTTGCTTCCTCCAAACATCTTTTTCTATGATTTTCTTTCTGTTTTGACTCTACCTGGTTTATTATCAGTACCATATCTGTGTTATAAAAGGAATTTAGTAGGATTCCTTCTTTCCCTATTTTTCCAAATAGTTTGCATAGTATTGGAATTAATTATTCTTTAAATGTTTGGTAGAATTCACATATAAATACATCTAGCCCTGGAAATTTTTTCTTAGGGAGTTCATTGATAGTTTATTCCATTTCTTTTTCTAAAATGGTACTATTTAATTTGAGTAATCTATATTTTTGTAAATATTCCTCATTTCATTTAGAATATCAAAGTTATTGGGATACAATTGGACAAAATAGCTCCTAAATTTTTTTTCATTTTTTTAAAATTAATTTTATAATTATAACTTTTTTTTGACAGTATATATGCATGGGTAATTTTTTTTTACAACATTATCTCTTGCACTCACTTCTATTCCAAATTTTCCCCTCCTTTCTTCCACCTCCCCCCCCCCAGATGGCAGGCAGTCCCATACATGTTAAATGTGTTATAGTATATCCTAGATACAATATATGTGTGCAGAACCAAATTTCTTGTTGCATAGGAAGAATTTGATTCAGAAGGTAAAAATAACCTGGGAAGAAAAACAAAAATGCAAACAGTTTACACTCATTTCCCAGTGTTCTTTCTCTGGGTGTAGCTGATTCTGTCCACCATTGATCAATTGGAACTGAATTAGATCTTCTCTTTGTTGAAGAATACATCCTCATACAGTATTATTGTTGAAGTCTATAATGGTCTCCTGGTTCTGCTCATTTCACTCAACATCAGTTCATGTAAGTCTCTCTGTAATTCATTCTAATAGTCATTTCTTACAGAACAATAATATTCCATAACATTCATATACCATAATTTATCCAACCATTCTCCAATTGATGGAAGAGCTCCTAATTATTGTTCTAATTTCCTCTTCATTGGTGGAAAGTTCATCCTTTTCATTGTTGATACTTACAATTTGATTTTCTTCTTTCCTTTTTCTAATCAAATTTATTAAGTTTTATCTATTTTGTTGTTTTTTCATAAAACCAACTTTTACTTTTGTTTATTAGTTCAATAGTTTTCTTTCAATTTTACTGATCTCCCCTTTTATTTTCAGAATTTCAAATCTGGTTTTTAATTGGGGGGTTTAAATTTGTTCTTTTTCTAGCTTTTTTAGTTGCATCCCAATTATTGATCTTCTCTTTCTCTACTTTATTTAAGTAAGCATCTGTAGACATAAAACTTTCCCTAAGAACTGCTTTGGCTGTATCCCATAAATTTTGGTACATTGTCTCATTATTGTCATCCTCTTGAATGAAATGATCAATCATGTCTATGATTTGTTGTTTTACCCACTCATTCTTTTTCCCCATTTTTCTTCTAATTCTCTTTTATTTAAGGTCTTTTTGAATTCTTCCAAAAGAGCCTTGTGAGATGGAAATCAACTCATATCATCTTTTGTGTCTTCATCTTGATGAAGTTTGTCTTTGGTGTCCTCAAGATTTGAGATCTGTTTTACCCTGTCTCCATAAAAACTATGTATTATCAGAACTCTTTTTGTTTTTTTTGTTCATTTTTAAAGGATGAGGCCTGCTCTTAGAGAAAAGGGGAGATTGTCTTCAGCTTTCTCTGCAGTTGACAGCAGCTTCACACTGCCCTGGGGCCAGTGCTGATGGTTTCCTTCCTGTACTATGTGGGCATGGCTAAAACCTGCATTATTCTGGGGTTCAGGGGCTCACTATTTGCCTTCTGTAGTTCTATTGGAGGTCTTACAGCTTGTCTATTGATCCACTTGCTTCTGAATTAGGAAAGAGTAGCCCAAACTGCTGTATCTTAGCTAAGAACTTCCCAGTATATTTCCCCAGCATGTGGAGGCTGCTCCCCCCTGGATCCCTGTGTGGCATCTGTGCTGGGCTGCCTCCCCTTTCTTCCCCACCATTGAAACAGACCTTTCTTGAAGTTCTTACAGAATATCTTCTGCTGGAAATTTGTTACACTCAAAATATTTGTAGGTTCTGTCACTCTAAAATCAATTCAGAGGCTTGATCTGGTGTTGATTTGAGGGAAACCAGGAGAAGCTCAGACAATCACTTGGTACTCTCTGCCATCTTGGTTTCACCCCAACATAATTTTCCATAAACCTTTGTGATGATAAAGCCCTTGATCAGTTTGACAAACATTGTGTACTAACCTGTTCTGCTCCTACCATTTCTCCTGGACTGATTGGCAAGTTCCTCAGCCCTTTCTGAAGCCACAGTGGCTCTCAGGTAGATGACCACATTGCACTTCAAGACTCAGCCTATTAAGGAAGACTGTAGTAAAAATTTTGCTAGCAACAACTAAGACACTGGCCTGTCACAGAACAATCTATTTCTTTTACCTTTACAAAAATGGACAATGGAGGAATCATTGAACTCCAGAGATAACTTCCTCTTGTCATATAAGGTGGAAAATGTCAGTCAGGTTTTGTATGAGCAGTAGATCCCTCACCTTGTTAATATCAGTTGGAATACAATCAACACCAGGTGCTTTGCCAAAGGCATTCAAAATCAACCTGAGGTAAAAGATAAAAGCATTGGTTGAGAACATTATGGAAGTGTATGGTCTATCCCTCTTGGATCATGTCCTTCTGGCTAATTAATGTGGTTCCATCAGCACTGAGTAGTTGAAATGCAGCATACATCTTTGGCCCACAAATAGCTTTCAGGACATCATAAAAGCATTCTGGATTGTTAACTATCAGCATAAAACTGAATTTTATCTGCTCTTTTATTGAGCCATTGCATCACTCTAAGCTTTACTTTTGATTCTGTCTTCTTAGAGATGCATGACATTTTTTTCATTTAGCATCTTCTGAATTTCCACATCATTTCTGTCAAACCAATCTTGATGTTTGTAAGAGTTCTGACCCAAATGAGTAAATGTAGTGCAGTATACCAAATCTCTGAAAGCTTCCCACTCCCTTTCTGCTTTACTGTTGCCAACTGTGTGTTAATTCAATTTTCCCTTCAAATGAACAACAAACTTCCTGCTCAGAGAAGTGTTCTAATCTATTGACACCTGGTAGTCATTTTCCCTTGGAGCCATCACTTTTGTTGAATGTGAATATCTTAGGACAAATTTTATGCTCAATTTAGCACTGTGCCACACATTATTTTTGCTACTCTCACATCATGTCTGTCTCTTTTCCTTACAATGACACAGTCTATTAAATGCCAGTGTTTGCTGTGAGTATGCATCCACAAAGTTTTATTGTGTTTAGGTAAATGAAAGTGTTGATATTGCTGATAAGGTCATTAGGTGCACAAGTTTTCAGTAATAAGTAATTGTTACTGTTGTTGTTTCCAATCTATTCTTCTCAAGGACTCCCTGGTATGTCTGGTAATCTGAGCCTATTTTAGCACTGAAGTCACCCAGAGATGTTTATCAGCTTCTCTTCTTTTGGCATCTTGATGATAAAGCTCTCTAGGTCTTCATAATTTTTCTTTGACCTCATTAGGGTTCATCATGGTGGGAGCATAGGCAGTGAGGATTGTGGTATGGCACTTTGCTGCAAGAGATAATCATGCTGCCATCAGCCTGTCATTCACTCTTTTTGGCAGGCATACAAGCTTGTTGACTAGATTAGTTATGATTGCAAAACCTATGCCAGCTTCATATGGCCACACCAGAAAAACGTGTATCCAATGCCAATAAGCTGACCTTCATTTGCCAGCCTTGTTTCATTTATGATGATAGGGATGTAATATCTGCTGAACTGTCTTCAACAACAGTTGTTCCTCTTTCAGATCTATTAGATTTTGTGTTTTCTATAAGTGTGTGCACATTTCATGTACCAATGGTGAGTGGAATCATTTTTGTAGAAATTTTTTTTTGACTCCCAGAGGGGATCTCCCCTCACCCCACCATAATAAATAGATGAAGACTGTGTAAACAAAAGATTGCTCAGACACCCTAGGGGTTTCCAAACTTCACTAATGCTTCCAGTGAAAAGATAACCCTATGGCCTGGGTCTCCTATGTGCAGAGTTGTGATTATAGTTCCCGGTGCATTTGCACCTGCTGCTTTTCCTGGCCATAGCACTTTTAAAATAAATAAAAATGGCAAAATGGTAAAATCTAAATTAGATTTAAGTGAAACAGAATTAAACCAAAATGATTGACCTTGCTTTCTCTTCCTGAATCATTACAGTGCAGTAGCAAGACAAAGTCAAGATAACTGGAAATGGCTCAAGATGTTGTAGATAACCTTGGCAACCTACCGAGCTCTAAATACTCCACAGCACCTGCTTCAGCTGCTTTCATGGCCATTGGAACAAACTGCTCTCTGCTCCTCCCACCAGAAGTCTTCATGTGCCGACATCCCCTTATCTCTATCAAAGGGTCTGAAACCCCTCAGTTACCCTTCATCTGGTTTAGCCTATCTGCCAAAATAGTTTACTTGAGCATGGACCACTGTTCATGCTACAGCTTCTTGAAGCCATAGGTGAGAATTAGGTGGATCAGATAGACACAGAAGGTAGAAAGGTGCTTTAAAAAATGCTTGGCAGCCCTCACACCAGAGAGGTTAGTGTTCCCTGAACATACCCTATACCATATGACCAATTATAACTCCATGATAAAATATTTTACCTACCTCCTGATATAAAAGTGATGGGCTCAGAATATAGATAAAAGATTTGTTTTTTTAGGGGTGATATGAGAAGAAGAAAGGGAGAGCAGAACAGAACATGGCCAATAGAAGAATGTATCTGCAATATATTTCTTTTTTTTAAATTATAATATTTTTCATTTTATAATTATAACTTTTTTTTGACAGTACATATGCATGAGTAATTTTTTGCAACATTATCCCTTGCACTCACTTCTGTTTGGATTTTTCCCTTCCTTCCCTCCACCCCCTTCCCTAGATGGCAGGCAGTCTTATATAAGTTAGATATGTTATAGTATATCCTAACTACAATATATGTATGCAGAACCGAATTTCTTGTGCAACATATTTCTAACAAAGATTTTTTTTCTTACTTCCTCGATGCAAAGTTGCAGAGGTAAGTGAGAAGAAACGAAAGTAGATCTTCATGAAGATAAAATGAGAATTTATTAACAATTATGGCTGTACAAGAATTAAACAAGCTATCTCATAAAGTACATGTAATGAGAGCCCCTGAAAAATTATACAGCCTTATTTAAACATCTCTGAAGAAATTAGAGCCACTTCTCTCCTTATTCCTGAATGTCAAAAAGAAGTTAAGATGTTACCTCAGGCTAATAAATTTTTTAAAAATTTCTTTGAATATTGAAAGTCACAAAAATAAACTAACTATCCCATAGTCTACTTTTCTGTTTGATCTGTTTTACTTTTGTGATTACATAACTACATGAGAATTTGAAACAAGATTACTTCTAAGATGTCTTTCAACTCTAAATTAATTTCACCATATTATAAAATCAGGATATTTAAGGGAATTTATTTCAAATGACCTCAGTCTTATATGCAGGTCTAGCTAGATAGCTTGAAAGAAAATTACAAAAAAAACAGTCTACAATCTCTTTTGACTTAATTATAATGATTCATTTTCTTGGGTCTGTCTTACTTACCTGGGAAGGCAATTCTTGGAATTTCTCTCTCTATAACCCAAGGTTCTTTTCCTTGTTCCAACTGTGATATCAAATCTGGTTTATAAACTTGATGTCCTGCTCACAAGGAAAAGAAACAAATGACTTGGGTATTTGTTCTGGGGAAAAATCATCTTTAGATTAATTTCTAACTCTTTGTTCCTTAGGGTTTTTGAAGGATGAGAAAGTGAAGTAATGTGGACAGCACAACAAAGGTATCTGTTTTATCTTCTAAGAAGAAAAAATTCACTTGGAAAGAATGAAAAGAATATACTATTTTTGTGCCCAAAGTAAATTAGGAAACTGATTACTTACCCCAAATTCCTACACAGAAAAATGCTTTATAGTGAGAAATACAGGAAAAACATACTTACCCACTAAGACTAGATTTCTATAGTTCTCCAGCATTACATCCTTATACAGGTATCTCTGACCAGGATCCAATTGCCTCCATTCTTCCTGGGTAAAGTCCACAGCCACATCCTTGAATGTCAATGATTCCTGAAATACCAATACATTCCTGCTTAATCTATCATCCAACATTCATTTACATGTTCTTGGAGAGAACTGCTAGTGACTGAAGAAGAATGGATTGTAGATGCTAATAATTTTCAGAGTTGTCAGTAATCCAAATAAAGTACATTATTTCCTGACTTCACACTTTGTGGCTAGAATCATCTATTAGTAAATAGGTCAGGAGTGGAGAACTTCCAGTCTGTGGGCCCTATAAGGCCAACAAAACCATTTGCTAGAGTAACTGCTGGTGATGATGTACTAAAAGCTGGGTACTATAACCTCCCAGTGCTTGAGTTTTATAAGTTAATAATTTTATAGAGCCCATGTTATAAATATCCAAATGGTTCCTTGGCATAAAAAAGGTTCCCCACCCATGAAAAAGGTAGTACAAAAGAAGTAAAGTGTCCCTGTGTAACAATTAGAATATAGTACACTGCTAAGTTACATGGTAAGAAAGTACTCATGAATTTAGAGTAGAAGGGAATCCACCTGCATTAGGGTAACAAGTATATACAGGGCAGAAAAGACAATGGAGAGAAATCCAGCACTGGAAATCATAACTGTGAATGTGAATGGGATAACTCTCCTATAAAACAGAAAAGATAGCAGAGTGGATTAAAAACAGAATCCTACAACATGTTGTTTATAAGAAACATTTGAAACAGAGAGATTTGAAATAGAAAAGGGTAAAAGAATGGAACAAAATTTATTGTGCTTCAACTGAAGCAAAAGAAGCAAGGATAGCAATTCTGATCTCAGATAAAGCAAAAGCAAAAATCTAATTTAAAAAGATAAGGAAGGAAACATATCTTGTTAAAGGGTACTATCAACAATGAAGTAGTATTAATATTAAATGTATGTAAAGGGCTGAAGCTGAGTTGATGCACTGAACACTTAGGGCTAATTACGGATTGGACAATATTAGCATATGCTTGGGGAATGGCCCTACCCACTATATTGTGCTGGCTTGATCTGTTGGTGTATACAGAGAATTGTAAGAGGCATTGGAGGGTGGAGTAAGATAAGGGAGAGTGGCCTTTGGGCAGTGGAGAGAGAGAAGGAAGGTTGGGAGATTTCTGTGTCCATTCTCCTGACTACTACCCCAAAAGACCAAGAATAAAGATCAAGAACTTTTGCTTATCCTGGCGCTGGCTGATTCTAAGGTATCCAGGATGCTAACTTGGTCTTCACAAATGTATATGTACTATATGGTACAGCATCCAAATTCTTAGAGAAGTTAAGCCACTTAACAGGAAGAAATAAACAGCTAAACTATATTAATGGGGGTCCCTCAAGGTCCTTCTAATTCCACAAAGTAAAAAAGAAAGAAACTAGGGAGGGTAATAGAATTCTAGAAAACTTGTATATGATAGACCTCTAAAGAAAACTGAATTGAGACAGAAAGAAATAAACCTTTTGTGATGTATTACTTAATAATACGTCAAATTGATAAAATGGATGTATTAGGGCATAAAACCTCTAATCAAATGCAGAAAAGCAGAAATAGTAAATATTTACTTTTCAGACTACAATGCAACAAAATTATATTCAATAAAGGGCCAGGGAAAGATAGACTAAAAAAACCAATTGGAAATTAAATAAGCTAATTCTAAAAAATGAGTAGGTCAAACAATACATCATAGAAACAATCAATAATTTCATCCAAATCCAATACTTAACGTGCAACAAGAAAATTGGATTTACACACATATATTGTATCTAGGTTATACTGTAACACATGTAAAATGTATGGAATTGCCTGTCATTTAGGGGAGGGAGTAAAGGGAGAGAGGGGAAAATTTGGAAAAATGAATACAAGGGATAATGTTATAAAAAATTACTCATGCATACTGTCAAAAAATTTTATAATTACAAAATTAATAAAAAAAAAAAACCATCCAAGAGAACAATAGTAATGAGACAACATACCAAACCTATGGGTTGCAACCAAAGCAGTTCTTAAGGGAAATTTTGTATCTCTAAATAGTTATATTATTAAAATAGAGAAACAGGAGATCAATGAATTGGATATGCAAATAGAAAAAGAACAAATTAAAACCCCAGTTAAATACCAAATTATAAATTATGAAACTTAAAGGAGAAAATAATAAAATTGAAAATAAAGAAAACTCCTTAACTCAAAAGTACAAAAGTACTTGCTTTTATGGGAAAAAAAAAATCAATACAATAGATAAATTTTTGGTTAATTTTGTTAGAAAAAAGAAAAAACCAAACTATTAGCATAAAAATGAAAAGAGAGGTTAGCATTAATGAAAAAGAAATCAAATTTATTTTGTACAACAAACTTCACAATCTAAATGAAAAATGAATACTTACAAAAATATAAATTGTCCAAATTAATAGAAGAGGAAATAAATTACTTAAATGGTCCCATTTTAGAAAAAGAATTTGAACGAGGCATCAATGAATTCCCTAAGAAAAAATCTCCAGGGCTAGATGGATTTATAAGTGAATTCTACAAACATTTAAAAAATAATTAATTCAAATACTAAGTAAACTATTTGGAAAAATAGGTAAAGAGGGAGTCCTGCCAAATTCCTTCTGTGACACAAATATGGAACTGATAACTAGATTAGGAAAAGCCAAAACAGAGAAAGAAAATTACAGACCAATCTCTCTAATGAATATTGATGCAAAAATTTTAAATAAAATATTAGCAAAGAGATTATAACAAGTTATCAGCAGAATAATTAATGCACTACAACCAAGTGGAATTTATACCAGGAAAGAAGAGCTAATTTAGTATCAAGAAAACTATTAGCATAATTGACCATATTAATAACAAAACTAACAGAAATCATGACAATATCAATATATGCAGAAAAATCTTTTGCCAAAATACAATGCCCGTGCCTATTAAAAGGGGAGTTTTCCTTAAAATTATAAGCAGACACTTAACACTTCCTAGTTCTATGACCCTGGGCAAGTCACTTAACCCCAGTTGCCTCAGCAAAAAACAAAAACAAAAAAAAACAAAGCCCCCCCTCCAAAAAAAACCCCAAAACAAAGCTAAGCTTTGAATTAAAAAACTGAATTATTAAAAAAATGGTAAGCAGAATCTATCTAAAATTATCAGCAAACATTATTTGTAATGGGGAGAAGCTGGATGCATTTCCCTATAAAATCATTACCACTATTATTCAATATTGTACTAGAAATACTGACTTCAGAAATAAGAAAAGAAAAAGAAATTAAAGGAATTAGAATAAGCAACGAGGAGATAAAACTAACTCTTTGAAGATGATATTATGATTTACTTATAGAATCCTAGAAAATCATCCAGAAAACTACTGGAAATAATGAATAATTTTAGCAAAGTTGCAGGATATAAAATAAACCCACATAAATCATCAGTATTTCTATATATTACTGACAAAATTCAGCATCAAGAGATAGAAAACTCCCATTTAAAATAACAGTAATAAAATAAAATATTTGGGTATCTACCTGCAAAGACAAACCAAGGAACTATATGAACACATTTACAAAACATTTCTCACAGAAATAAAGTCAGATGCAAACAATGAGAAAAATATCAAAATGTATCAAAATGCTCATGGATAGGCCAAGCTAATATAATAAATAAAAAAGGCAATTTTACCTAAATTGGTCTACTTGTTCAGTGCCATGCCAATCAAACTGCCAAAAGATTATTTTATAGAGGTAGAAAAAATATTAACAAAAATGTTCTGGAAGAACAAAAGGGCAAGAATATCTAATGAATTAATGAAAAAATTACAAAAGATGGTGGTATAGCAGTACCAGATCTAGAACTATATTATAAAGTAGCAGTCATCAAAACCATTTGGTACTGGCTAAGAAACAGGTGGATCAGTGGAATGGGTTAGATACACATGACACAATAATCAATAACTATAGTAATCTAAATTTGATAAACCCCAAAACTACAGCTTCTGGGATAAGTACTCAATATTTCACAAAAATTGTTGGGTAAAGTGGAAAATAGTATATCAGGAACTCTGTACAGAACCTACACCAAAATAAGGTCAAAATGAGTACATGATTTGGGGATAAAGGGTGATACCATAAGCATATTAGGAGAGCAAGGGATATCAGATCTTTGGAGAAGGGAGGAATTTATGGCCAAAAAAGAACTAGAGAATATTATGAAATGCAAAATGGACAACTTTGATTACATTAAATAAAAAATTTAATTAAATAAATAATTAAATTTTTATGATGGTTTATTAATTTATATTATATACCATATATTATAATATATATTATATAATTTATTAAATTTTATTGTAAATTAAATTATAAATAAATAATTAAATTAAATAAAAATTAAAAATTGCAGAAAGAAAACCAACACAAACAAGATTAAAAGGGAAATACCAAGCTGGGGAAAAAAAAATTACAGCCAGTGTTTCTGATAAAAGTATCATTTCTAAAATATATAAAACATATAAAGAACTGTGTCAAATTTATAAGAATACAAGTCATTCTCAAACTGATAAGTAGTCAAAGTATATGAACAAATTTCAAATGACAAAATTAAAACTGTCTATAGTAATATGAAAAAATGCTTTAAATCACTTGATTAGAGAAATGCAAATTAAAACAACTCTGAGGTACCACATTATACTTTTCAGACTGGTTAAGATGACAGGAAAAGATAATGATGAATGTTGGAGACTGGGACACTAATGCATTGTGGGGTGGAGTTGTAAAATGATCCAACTATTCTGGAGAGCATTTTGCAATTTTGCTGTGTGTTCCCTTTGATCCAGCAATTCCACTACTGGGTTCTTTATCCCAAGGAAATCATAAAGGAGGGAAAAGGACCCATGTGTAGCAGCTTTTTTTTTGTGGTGGCAAAGAATTGCAATATGAGTATGCTATCAATTGGGGAATGATGAATAAGTTATAGCATATATAAAGGAACATTATTGGTCTATTAAAAATGATGAACAAGCAGATTTTAGAAAGGGCCTGGAAAGATTGATTTACACAAACTGATGCTGAGTGAAATAAACAGAACCAGGAATATGGTATTTTAAACAAGATTGTACAATAATCAACCATGAAAGACTTGTGCTTTTCAGTGGTTCAGTAATCCAAGGCAATGCTTATATACTTTGAAAGACAATGCCATCTGCATCCAGAGAGAGAACTATGGAGATTCAATGTAAATCATTATGTGTTAAGTTCACTTTTTTCCTTCTTTTTTCTTCTGCCTTTTTTTTTCCTCTTGTGATTTTTCCCCTTTGTTCTGATTTTTTTTCTCCCAAGATGATTTATAAATAAATATGTATTTTAAAAAATTAATGTACATATATAACCAGAAAAAAATAAAATAGAAAAGGGGGAATACCGAGGGCATGTTACCATCAATAACTCAATTTGCTAATCTCAGTGAAAATGAGAAAGGAAAAAAGTGTCAGTGCTTTGGTCTCAAAAGCATCATTCTGATTAATGAAGAGCAACAGTTTGCAGGAATTGATAGTTTGACTATATAAAATTAAAAAGATTTTACACAAACAAAACCAATGCAACCAAAATTACAGGGAAAGGAGAATACTGTAAAAAAATTTGCAACAAATGTCCTTGATACAAGGCCTCATTTCTCAAATATATAGAGAACTGAGTCAAACTTATAAAAATACAAGACTCTAACTGATAAATGTTAAAGAATATGAATAGGCAGTTTTTAGACAAATCAAAGCTACCTATAATCACTTTAAAAATACTCTAAATCATTGATTAGGGAAATAAAAATTAAAACAACTCTGGGAGGCAGCTGGATGGATAATGGATAGAATGCTAGCCTTGAAGTCAGGTGAACCTGAGTGAACCCAACTGCATCAGAAAAAAAAAACAACTTTTAGATGGGCAAATATGGCAAAAAAAAGAAAATGGTAAATGCTGGAGGCGACACTGGAAAATTGGAAATTTAATACATTGTTTTTAAATTCATGAACTGATCCAAATGTTCTGAAGAGTAATTTCTAGCTATGTCCAAAGGGCTATTAAACTGAGCATACCACTGCTAGGTCTGTATCCCAAAGACATGAAAAAAAAAGGAAAAGGACCTATTTATGCTAAAATATTTATTGCTGCTCTTTTTGTGGTGACTCAGATTTGGAAGTCAAGAGCATTCCTATCGATTTGGAAATGGCTGAATAAACTGGGATATATGATTGTGATGGAATATTATTGTGGCATAAGAAATTATAAGCAGGATCACTTCAGAAAAACCGGGAAAGTCTTATTTGAAACTGATGCAAAGTAAAGTAACCAGAACATAGTATACACTATTAGCAATACTGGATGATGCATAGCTGTAAATGACTTACCTATTCTTAGTAAGACAAAGTCTTCATAATTAGCCATCACCTTTTTTATGAGACTAAGCCTATATCACCAACTGCTTAGACACCTCCACCTGCTTAAAGGTATCTCAAACTCAACATGTACAAAAGTGAACTCGTTCCATTTCCTCTAAACTTACTCTTTCTCCAAACTTCTCAGTTTCTGTCAGATGTACCACTATTCTTCTAGTCATCTAGATTCATCACCTTAGCATCCTCTTCAACTCTTCTATCGTCTCTCCCCACGTTAAAAAATTTG
Source organism: Sminthopsis crassicaudata (assembly GCF_048593235.1). Taxonomy (NCBI): domain Eukaryota; kingdom Metazoa; phylum Chordata; class Mammalia; order Dasyuromorphia; family Dasyuridae; genus Sminthopsis; species Sminthopsis crassicaudata. Next base: position 471,768,714 of record NC_133618.1, read on the forward strand.
TATGACTCCATTATCTCGTTCTTCTTCTCACTATCCTCATCCATGTTTCCTATAGCTACCAAATTTGTATGCCAAAGTAAATTTATATGTCTAAAGTCTCAGAGATGTTATCCCACCACCCTCTTTAAGACTTTTTAGTGATTCTCTATTGCCACCAGGATAAACCAGAAAATTTCTTGTTTTTTAAAGTCCTTCAAAATCTGATCCCAATCCATCTTTTCAGACTTATTTCACATTCTTCTCTCCTTCATCAAGGCTATATTCTAGTCAAACTTTACTAACCATTCCCTGAACACTGCATCATTCCTACTAAAACTTTGTAAACTCCCACATTCGTGGGATTTTCTCCTTTTCTTCACCTCTACCTCTTGAAATCCCAGACTTCTGTTAAGATTTAGCTTATCTGTTACCTCTTACATGCAGCCTTTCTTAAGGCTTCCTATCCTCCAAATGTCAATACTCTTTCTTACTACAAAAATTAGTTTTACTAATTTAGCATATAATTTATATTTACTTGGTTATGTACATATGACATTCTTCTCTTCCCCTCCTACTCTCACTCTATACTATAAATTCACTGAGGTTAGATACTGTTCATTTTTGTCTTTGCATCCCTAGGACCTGGTAAAAGGCTCTTATATTCTAAGTGCTCTATAGATTTATATTGAATTATGATAGATGAAAAAAGAAAGGACAAATCCCAATCTTTCTCACCCTTAAAATGAGAGTACTTTCCCCTGCAAAGTTACCTTGTATATCTTTTATATATCTATGCCTCACATAATAGAATGTAAGCTCCATGAGGACAATTGTTTATTTATATATTCATTTTTTTGGTAGCCCCATTCCTTTCATATAGCAAGCATTTAATAAATACTTGTTGACTTATTATATAATGTGTGTATGCATACATGAATATATGAGTACACAAAAACATATATGAAATAATATTATAATGTCCCTTCTTGAACAAAGAATCACAAATTTAATACCTGGAAGGGGCCTTAGTGGTCATCTACCAACTTCCACATTTTACAAATGAGAAATACGTTAAATAATTTAGCTAAAGTCATACACAGAATAAACAGTAGACCTGGGATTTAAACCCAAATCTCATTGCAAATTAATTGCAAAAATCTACTGCAAATTCAGTACTTTTTTTTTTTTTACTACATTATTCTCAAATGTGATAACATCTTATGATTCCAATATTTTTTACAGGTTAGTGTTTTCCAAAGTTAACTTTGCAATTGAACAAATTTGTATTTGAAATTTGTTTATAAGTACAGATTTAGAGTTTTGTGGGTATGAAAGTATGAAATAGTCCCAGGACAAAAAAGGATAAGAGAAAATTTGGAGCTGAAAGAGAAAATTTAAGATTTTCATGCAAAAAAGTCATAAGAACATGATATTTTCATGTAATTCTATTGTTCTATTTCCTAAATAAATGCCTATATAAATCTCTATTGAATTTTTGGCTTTGTTTTAAATTCATAAAGAAAAGATTTTCACTGGTATAATGTTAAACACCATTTTCATGGGATATTCATTTTTTTTTTTTTTTTTTTTTGAGGCTGGGGTTAAGTGACTTGCCCAGGGGCACACAGCTAGGAAGTGCTAAGTGTCTGAGAGCAAATTTGAATTCAGGTCCTCCTGAATTCAAGGCTGGTGCTCTATCCACTGTGCCACCTAGCTGCCCCCATGGGATATTCATTAATGTAATAACAATCACTGAGCAGGATATATTACAGTGAATTTCCTTAGGCTGTCTCTGAAAATACAATGATCTATGAATCTTCTTTCTCCCAAAGTGAAAAGAAACTAGTTCCTGTGAGTGAATATATGTTATTTATAATAATGACACATAAATGTGAAAATCGCCTATGATAGTTAATTAGGTAAGTGCCATGATATTTGACTTATTACAGACAAAAAAGTTACAGAAGGTCACTGTGAATACTTCTGTTGGCATAAATTATCCAAGGATTCAGTTTCTTGTCAAAAAATGTATAAATTAACAGACTTAAGAAAATACTAATCAACTCTAAACTCAAGCTTCTTTGAACAGTGCCTCCAGGTCCAGTCATCCTACTGGAGAGCGAATCACACAGAACTCCCAGAACAAGCATAGAGCATGCATTTCTTTTGGTGAAAACTTTTTCACATGTACCATGTTTAGATCACTAACACCAACATTTAACAGTCATATTCATCTTTACTACCAAAATCCTTATTCTTCCAGTTGTCCAATGAAGATCTGAAATCAACTTTGACTTTCCATCTTCCATAACCTTTACTGAATTTGTGTTTGTTGGGTTTTATTTTTTTTTTTAGTTTTTTTCTTCATATATATCATCATAGCTCTCTTTAACAGATGTTTTTATCAGGAAAAACAATAAATTTCTCAATCGGTCATTAAAGGTCCTCTACAATATGGTCCTTACTACAGAGCCTACTTGTTTCCTCTCATTTCCTAAGAAATACCCTTCATTGCAGTCAAGCTAATCTTTACTGCTTCTTACAAATAACATTTCAGTTCTAATCTTTGGTCTTTGATGTCTTCTTCTATTTCTCTATAATTATCTAAATCTTATTCATCCAGTCTCATATCATATCTCAGAAAATCTTTTCATCCTTTCATCCATTCAATCCTTTCCCTTAGACCTGACTCATACGTTCTTGTATTATCTAACTTTTTCAAGAGTATTAAAATATTTTATTTCTTGTGCCTAGCTTTCCAATGAGCCTATTAGGCCTTTAAGGATAAAGGTTACACTTTCTATTTTGTTTTATTCACAGGTTCAAATTCAGTTCTAATAATATAGTAGGACTAAACAACCTGCTGAATTGTTAGAAGATAAGCATAGTAGGACAAGATCACTGAACAATGGCATCAGACAAAATGGAACGCTTTCAATACATTAGGGTTAAACAACTGGGGCACAAGTTCCTCAATAGGACTTAGGAAAGCGTGAGAACAAAGAAAACAAAAGTTTTCACTCTTTAAAACTAGAGATACAACAGATGAGAAGGGAAAAAGCTCAACTCACCTGGGATATGGCAGTTAGGAGCACAGAATTCATTCTCTCTTGATCAGTGCTCTCCTGTTGAAGAAGAATAAAGTCTCAAGAATGCAGAGCTGGTTGGGGTGGAGGGTCATGAATGAAAGCCTCTTGTCTTGATTTTCACTTACTAGGCTAAAAATTATTATAGAAGATTTGGGTGTATTGCTTTATGCTTTATGAAGCAATAGGGAGATCAAAAGGAGCTCAAGAACAACATCTTCATCCTAACTTGAAATGATGGTTCACTGATATCACTGTCTGGGTCTCATACTTTTATTTTTTTTTATTAGATTCTAATCATTGTATCTACTCTTTACTGTCCAATTAAAAATCATTTCCAAAACATTCTGTTGCATACCTTCCTATCTGTATTCACAATCTTTTAAATTCCCATTCTTTACCAGCTTGCTTTATGGGAAGAACTAAATTATAATTCATCAGAATATCCCATGTGCAGCTCCTTCCCAGAAATAACCTGAGAGAATACAGAGTGAGAACGTGGGGCTAGCTCTGCTTCAGCCCACACCATGAATACATAATCTCATCTATTGGACAAGTGTTCTGAGGGAAAAGGTGATTCCAGGTTGAAAAAATGTAATTTCCTATAGGAGTAAGGTTCCAGCCATTAGTACCAGATACAATCTGCACCTTGGACCATCCATAGGCTTTCCTTCTCTGAAATGTTCACCTTTCTCCTCAAGCATTTAAATCAAATTCTTCAGTCACCCATTCCTCACAGGTTCTCAGTGTTTCAGTGTCATTCTAGTACCCCAGCAGGATGGTCAAGAATTGTTCTGGCAAAAGACACACAATGATATGCACTTTGTCCCAGAGGCTGCTCTTACAGCAAGGCCTGAGAGTTCAGTTAAGATCTCAGTAGGGAATCCTCCTTGCAGTGCCCAAGCCTGGACACCTGGAGAATAGCAGCAGAGTTGATGTGAACAAAGAGAAGATGGAGTCAGCAAAAGGAACCTAGCAACCTTGGTCATAATTTGAGCCTTAAAGGGTAAAAAGTAAAGAACATTATGCAAATATATATATGGTGAATTGTATTCATTTCTCAAACTGGAAAGGGATACCTATTATTTCCAACTCCTTGGCCCAACTACCGTATAGAATAGGAGTTTGAATAACGCAAGGTTTCTGAATACCGGTAGTCAATATAATGCTGAACAGTCAATATAAATACATGTTACAGGGGCATTATAGCCATTACAACCGGGCTTCATTAAAGCTTTCTAGCAGTGACTTACATGACTACATTGGGTTGGGAATAACATACTTTACATTCCAACAATACTAGACTATTCCCCAATCCTTTTCTTGCATTATTCCTTTTCCCCCTGAACGTTTTCGAGTCTGTAGCTGGATTGCACCCCTATCACACATCTTCCCTTAAACTTAAGTTTTTTTCCTGCAAGGCCCCGCAGAGGTACTCAACATATCCCAGCAGTTTGTAATACTCCAACCTCAAATTTAACATGGCATCTGCAAATGAATCCTTCATGTAAGAGCTTTTCTTCCCTATGAAATAATCTAATGGGGGAGGTCCGTTTTATGGGGGTCTTTGAATCCGCAGTGTCTGTCGCAGTGATTTACACAGAATAAACAATAGTTACTGCTGATACAGAACCAGGAGAATCTTCTTAGCTCCTTTACACAAATGACATGCGCTTTCTACGTGTAACACACACATGTCCCGCAAACACCTTCGCCTCCTCGGTTAGGACCTTTGGACTGCTGTCTCAGGGGAGGGAACGGCCCTGATCGGATGCTCGGCTCCCAGCCCCCAATCCCTTCGCGTATCGGCCTACTTAAGAGTTCAGAGTGCTTGGAGAAAATGGGTTCCGGTCATCAAATACCTGGAATTGGGCGCCAGGCTTGGCCTGACCGCTGATAAAGAACTGATTCCGGGCCAAAGAACCAAACTGCATAGAAGGTGCGCGCGCGTATTCTTTATACTACCCCCGAAGTGGGGCGGGACTTGAGTCTGGGGAACGCCAGGACTACCATACCCAGAATGCATCGCTTCTGTTTTCTCTCGATTTCCTGTAGTTCATTTCCCAAAGGTTTTGCGCATTCGCGCGGCTTAATCCTTGTGCCAGGATAATGGGTCCGATTTTTGTAGCTAGAGCACGAGGACGAAAAATCTCTAGATCCTGCTCCGTTATGCAAGTAGTGAGATATCTTTGACAATGATAAGTCATGGTCCCCTATTTGGGGTTACTGGTACTCTGGCACTTCCCATTGCGGGGCCTGAACTCAAAGAATGGTTTATTTCTTTGCGTAATATTATTAGGTACAACCCGGAACCTGTAGGATTTGAACTGCGAAAGAGACGGGGCTTTGGGGACCTGGGGAACACGTCCTTCCAGGAAGGATTAGATAAAACCACAAAAGACACTGTTAGAGGCCTTTTGGGGGCGGGGCCAAATAAAAAGGGAGGGTTGGCCAAGTAGGAGGTAGACGTGCCTTCAATGAGGACTTCAGTAAAAACTGAAACCTGCATGTTTCAGGTTTAATAGCGTCTCTATTAAAGAGAAATTGGTTAATTTTATGAAGGCTTTTTAGGTATGTGGGAAGACCCATGAAATAAATCTTATATTGACTCTTTAGAGTTTTGACAAGGTGTGTGTGTGTGTGTGTGTGTGTGTGTGTGTATGTGTTTTGTTTTGTTTTAAGAGAAGTTCCTATTTTAAGGAGAAGGTAGTTTATTTGGAGATTGGGGATGAGCAGCTTTTAGAGATGGCATAAATACATTACCCCTTGTTGCTTCTGCTCTGACTGAAGGGAGCAAAAAATTCCTCCCCAAACCTCCAGTTGTTCAGCTGGTTTCAACTCCACCATCTTCATCCTGCCCCTTCGGATACCTTCTTACACCCTTCACTCCCCACTTTCAGATTCCTTGTGTATATTGTCTTTTCTGTTAGATTGTATACTCTTTGAGGGTAAGGGCTGTGTTTTTCTTATTTTTGTTCCCAATGCTTAGCACAATGCCTGGCACGTAATGCCAGTTTAATGAATATTTTTTGCATTATACAGGAAACAAAAGTTGGTATAAAGATTTTTTTTTAAAGGAAAATAAATAAAAAGGGGAACCTGAGGCCTAGAGCTGACGCTTGAAATTTAACATTTTGTAAATCCAAATCATTCTGACCTTCATTGAAGGTCCAAAAACATTATCCTAAGTCTGGCCTCAGTGGCTCATCGTGTAGGTTTTAATGGCATAGAATGAATATAAATAGCATTTGTTTTGTGTTTAGAAAGTCACTGGTCTTTCCCTCCCAGATTGATGATTATGGGATGGCAACTTGGGCCATCTTTTGTCTCGATTTTTCCTAGGCCTCAGTCTTTGAATGGCATGACTTCAGATTAGTTGAGACCTGGAAAAGACCCTAATTGGGAAGACCACGCTCTCACCGAGTCCCAGGGCATTGCTAGTTGTTTTGACTTTTGCCTTGCTGTTGGAGTCTGATGATTCCGAAGGGGAGTCAAACTGATGACTGTGCAGGTCTGCCTCAATTAAAGTTCATTGGCAAGTCAAGACACCATTGTTGTGATAGCGTTGGTCTTCAGGAAGAACAGCAAAAATAATCACAATGGCGACATGTATAAGCAAAAAATTGGAAACAACTCAAGTGCATAATATGAATTTTGGAAAATAATGGATTAGAGACCTAGGAACTCTTATCATTTATATATGTGGATCTGAAATAATGTGAAAAAGGGAGAAAGATTATACATACAGTCATCCTGATGGGAACTCCAGCCTGCTTGCTCTCTCCCCATGGGTCCCGCTGGAAGGATCCCCTCTCCCGGGGCCAGGTGACCGAACTGCTTTGGGCCCTGATGAGACTCTTCACTTTCCTGCCTCCTACTGAGAGGAAGGGCAGGGCAGAGGAAAATAAATTCAGGGGGGAATCGCGGCTCCTCTCTGCACTCTTCACCAGGAGGCCATTTCTAGGCTGTGTGACTAGCAGTGCAGACTGTGCGGGAGAAGCCCGGAGCTGCTAAGTCTGAAATGACAGGGGGAGGTTATCCTGAGATTGGACGAAAAAACGAGAGGGGAGAGGGGGCCTGAGAGAAACAGCCTAGAATGGGGTGAGGACTGATGCTTGAGCCTTCCCCTGTACCCTTCCCTCTTGTAGGACACAAGCAGCCACATAGGTCCCAGGAGATGGTCAGGGGCCGGCTGAGCCCGTTGGAGTTTGGGTCCGCCCTCCCACCTTCTGTTAGCCAATGAGAGAGCTCCATCGAGATTGGTCGGGGAGCTGACATTGAGCATGCGCCTTGCGGTGGCCAGACCCCAGGCCTTTTCTGTGCTCTCATGGAGGAAGTTGAGGGGACTACCTCACTCCAGGGGGGCAGGGAGACTGTTGGGGCTCACCCTCCTGCAACTTCTTCAGAAGCATCTCAGGGCATCGCAGAGTATCCCAAAGGAGCCATTTCTCTGGAGAGAACCTGGATCCTCGGCCTCCAGCTTAGCCCGGGACCCGGCATGGCCACCCCACCGCCCGCCGCCATTTTTCAGCAGCTCCACCACCTTGGTCTGGTCACAGCTTTGAGGCCGCGCTTCCAACTGCCGCTGGCAGAGGCCTTCAGGTGGGAGCTGCCTCTCTAAGCCCTTGCCAGCCGGAGAGCGCCCCAAAGCTCCGCAGCATGATGCGGGGCACAAAGCTTTGTGCCAGCTGCTGTCTTCTCCAGAGCGGGTTATAGAAAGCTTATTCTTGGCCCGCTCCCGTCCTTCAGCATGCATCCAGATGGGTTTGTTTTCTCCACTGACTGAGCCAAACTCGCTCTCGTGGGCACGAGTCAGAATCTCCTTATGCAGGTATCTGCGCTTTTGTATTTACCCTTCTTCAGAAAACAGGAGACAAAGTTATTTTTGGTCGTGGCCAAGGTGGGATGGTCAGGATCCACCTGATCTCCAGCGGCCCCCTGGGCCTTGCCCTGGTTCTGACAGCAGATTATTCAGTACTTGGCCACAAACATCGATCTCCAGGCTTACACAAGGGCTCTGCTTCTTTGTCATTGTCCCTCTTGTCATAGAGAACATCGATCAAGGCAGCTGCCACGGCCTAAGGGCCTTCCCCAAGGTCTTCTCTTAGTCATTGTATTTCTTCTGATCTCAGTACTCCAAATTCCACATGTTCCTGATGGTGACCACATCAGACGACCATATCCTGGGGTTCTCCAGGGCCTGTTCACAGACTGGAGCCGCTATAGTATCCTGGGAGGGTACTGAATCACCAGATTGTGCAAGGTCCTGAGCCTTGCAGGGATCTCATAAACTCCGTGCTGGGGAGCGGTATCTCCAGGCCCTGAGCTGGCCTCTGCTCATCCTCATTAGGAACAAGTCATGCAGAGAATCCTGGTAAACAGTCCCCTTCTCTTGGCTGGGAGAAGGATCTGATTCATAAGTGGCAGGTACTGCTTGTTCTCCAGCTAGACCATGGCTTGCTCCCTGTGCTGCAGCGGGATCGGCCAGCTCCTCCCAGAGCCACTGGTTCTTTTGCGCCAAGCAGCATACCTGGGCCTGGAGGTTCTGCTTCTCTTGACTCCACAGCCTTGAGGTGGCCGGAAAGCACCAGGATCACCTGACCTTCCCAAAGTCCCAGATCGATGGCCTCCAGGGATGCAGGATCCCCAAGCTTTTCTGTGTTCCAAGCTTGCCTTTCTCCTTCTGACCACATTCTTCAGCAAGGGAGATCAGCAAGGCTGGTGCTCTCCCCTGAAGGTCTCCAGCCCTGGATACAGGCCTTTGTGTGCAGCCTGAACTTATCTTGGTTCAGCTTCTTCTCCTGTACATCTGCAGGGTGGCCATGGCCAGAGGACTCCAATTTGGGAGGAAGGCCCCACTGGCCTGCCCAACTTCCTTGGTCTCAGCTGCCCCCTACAGTCCGGGCAGCCTCCATTACCACCTCTCCTGTAATGCCCCACCACACATCTTTCAGCAGCTCCGTCACCTTGATCTCACCTTAGTCTGACTGGCAGCATACAGACCCTGTTTCCGACTGCCACTGTCATAGTCCTTCAGGGTATGAGTTGCCTTGTGGAGCACCCCAGGCTCTGCAGCATGGCATTCCCTGTGGGGCTGTCCACTTTGCTAGTCTGTAACAAGCTGCCATGTTCTCCATAGGCGTGGTGTCTCCACATTTATTCTTGCTCTACTCCTGTTGTTCAGCACATATCTAGATGGGCTTGTTTTCTCCAATGATTAAGCCATACTCCTCTAGAACCAGAATTAGGAGCTCCTTATACAGACTTTCTGCATTTTGGTATTTCCCCTGCTTCAGATAGCAAGAGGCCAAGTTATTCTTGGTACTGGCCATGTTGGAGTCCTTAAGGCTCAACTGAGCCTTATAGATCTACAGAGCCTGTCAGTAGTAATACTATTTCTCAGGGTCCTGATTCAACTTTCTAAAGCACTCCTGGCCGCCTGATGCTGGAAGGAGGGATCCTCCAAGGGAGCCATGGGGAAAGAGGACAAGCTAGCTTGAGTTCCCATCAATCCACTTTTTAAAACATATATACATTAACAAAGGAAGGTATGATAATTTTTCAGGACATTAATATGTTGTTTAGATAATTTAAGTAATGTGCATTTTAAGATTTACAATGCTATTACTATCACTATCACTGCTACTAAGATTACAGTAGAACAGGAAGAAAAATGCTTTGGTTACTTCCAAGTCTCACCTATTTCAACACCTAGAAAGTATACCAGATTAAGAGCCCCAGCTGATTGCTGTTGCCCATATTTATAGCTATTTCACATTTAAATGCTACAACTAGATTGGATGGGCCCTTGTTTTACCTACAGCTAGACTGGGTCCAGGTCACTCCTTGGGCCTCAAAATTCCTTGTATTTGCTGCAGAATCCAGAATGGACTTACTTCCTGAATCTCCTGTTAGATTGCTCGCTTGACCTTTGAAAACTCCAAACATCACCAGTCTTCTTGACTTAAAGAAACTAAAATAATGAATAGAGATGTATAGTACCAAGGTCTCTTCTTAGCCACATGTCAGTCTGGTATGAAGAAGACATAAGACTTCTCCCTTTTAGCATTGTCTCATCAGAATGCCACCAAACTGGAACAAGCCAAACCAAAAGAAGATACAAGGTTGACTTTTGAATGCACCCCAGTTCTGCCTATGCAGCTGTAGCCAATCAAAGAGACTTCTGTTTACCACATAGTTACCAGACTGAAACCAATTAAAGAAAGTCAATGCATTCTGCAAAGTCCGTGTGCAAATTCCATAAGCTGAGCATTCTTCACATGCTTATAAGCACTGGGTTTATTGGTCACTCCTCAGGCTCAGGGTAAAAAAAAGGTTGGACCTATGTTTTGTGTGGGGGAAAAAGAAAAGAGTAGAATTTCCATTGGAAGTAATCTTGATTATGGGAGTTCTTTAAGGATCAGGAAAATAAATGGATAAAGCTCACTGGATAAGAGCCCTTTTTTTTTTTTTTTTTTTTTTTTTTTTAAGGTCTAGAAGAGAGTAGTGGAACTGAATCACCCCTGGAAGCAGATGGTATGGGAAAGCATTTTTCCCCTTCTTTGTATGAGTGCATCTGTAAATGAGTGCACTATTTTGATTTGATTGAGCTTCCCAATTATCCATATAACCAAGAAAAGCTGTATGAGTACTGGCTATATTAACTATGAAACAGAATGGCTTGACATACCAATAGTCCTTTGCAGTAACTAAAAATAAATCCAGCTGGACATGCAGAAAACCAGCAACTCTTAAAATTGGCTTTCCTTCTGAGGGAAAGAGATCCAAATTTCCCTGAGAGAGAATTTGCCTTGGCTTACAGATTTGACTTTGAGATGGGAAGAAAGAACAATGATTCACTTGTCCCTGGAAACTGAGCCATACAGACATCTTAATGTTCATCTTTTAGAAATACTCTGCATGATGGAGTTCATGGAAGTAAAAAAAAAAAAGTCCATATTCTTTGAATCAGAAAAAAAAATCAGCTTCCTTTTTGTTGCTGCAAAACTTTTTACATTGATTGCCCTCTAGCTCCCACCTGTTGTTTCCATTTGAAATTCTTATGAAGAGGCTGCTTAGTTCACTGGAAAAAACAGTGGTTCTGGAGACAGAGAATCTGATGTGACGTAGTGTTGCCAAGTTACAACCTCTGCGAGTTTGTTTTCTTACCTGTAAAATGAGGTCATTGAAGGAATTAGCCTCTAATATTCCTTTTAGGGTTCAGATCCTATGACTCCCCTTTACAGCCTCTCTGTTCTAATCAAACTTGCCTCTTAAGTGGTTTCCTTTCTATAATATTGCATCTTCTGCCTCCTGAGTACCTGCTTGGGCAAAAGAATATTTCCAAGTGTGGAACACACTTTTCTATATCTTTGCCTTGGAGATTTCTTAGTTTCCTTCAACATATATTATCTGAAAAAGATTTCCTTGGATTCATCTTCCCATCTTATTCCCTCTCTTTCTCTTGAAGTTATATGATTTTTATATATTTTATATTTATTTAACAAAGCTTTTTAAAAGTGCCATCCTACAATTCAAAAAGCCTCATGAAAGAAAATGCTATCCATACCCAGAAAAAGAATTATGGCATCTCAATGCAGATCAAGCATATTATTTTCATTAGTTTTTTGTTTTTTAAATGTTTTTTCCCTGTTGTTTTGTTTCTTTTTTCACAACATGACTACTGTGGAAATATGTTTAATATAATTGCACATATGTAATCTCTATCAGATTGCTTGCCATTTTGGAGAGAGCAGAGGGAAGGGAAGGACAGAAAATTTGAAACTCAAAATATTTTTTTAAATGGATGTTAAGCATGATCTTTACATGTAATTGGAAAAAATACTATTTATTTAAAATAAACCAAGTTCTGGATTCTCTTTTTTTTCTATACTCTTTCAGTGATTTTGTTGAAGTGTAAGAAATCCCAACGATGTTAAGCTCCCCAAATCAGTATCATAGGTATGGCAAAAGAATTTGTAAACTCAATTTGATTTATTATGCAATAATAGCCAGCTAAGTTCCAAAAAAAAGTTAGCAAAGAACCAGGAGCAAGAAGATAAATTTATAGGAAAAAGAGAATTCAGATGCTTCATGTTACTGATATGTTAATTTTATGGCTTAGAGATAGAACTGAAGAGTGGTCTTAGAAGTGAAGTTGAGGAATGTACCTCATTACTGTTTCAGAAACTTTGTTATTACTGACTATTATTACTTTGTCAGTACTGACTATTTTGTTATCTAACAGCTAGCATTGTTTGTGGAACTACAGTACTCCTAAGGTCAGGTGGTCTTAGGGTTATTTTGGGGGTTAAGGACAAAGGTCTCATCTTCTGGAGCTGCATCAGGCTGATAAGGGGTATAGAGCTAGTCCTGTTTAGTGGAGTCCAGACTGAGGGGGTGAGACGCAACTTGAAAATGGTGGCAGCAGCATTCAGGAGGTGATGAGTCTTAGAATTAAGTAGCCATTGGTATTCATATTGAGCAAATAGTTGGAAATTCATGGCCTGGAATAAGTTCACCCTTCTTCATCCAGTATATTTCCAGTGTTTCCAGGAGTCCTGTGGATCAGTAGTTTCAGATCCTTTAGGGATTCACAGGAATATCTCCGGGAATATGTGAGGGAGAAGAGATAACAGGAATAGCACTTTTAATTTTAGAAACATGAGCTCAGCTGGGATGGCCTTTTGTAATGCTGGAGAAACTGAGGCAAAATAGAGATTGTGCTGGGTGCATGTTGCCCCCAGAGCTGATGTCCAAAGCATCTAGCAGTGCTTGTAAGTTCTCAATGACATATTTATAGCTCTTAGCTCAGTTAGCTATAAAAGGGCAGGGGGTGGAGTCCAAATTCTGATGAGCAGGGATCTCCAGGCAGGGACCATCAATCAGATTCTAAGGTTGGGAGGTAGGACCATAAATTCTTACAAACTGGGAGTTAAGGAGGCGTCCAGCTTAGAGCCAGGAACCCTGAACCTTAGAGTTATAAACAATGCCAATTAGATATCTGAAATAGGATATCTGGAGTCTTGAATGTCAGATCTCCACAGCCCTAATTATCTCAGTTCTAATGGGCAGAAAAGGAGTGTTTGAGGGTTGTAATCAGGGAAACTGAGGCAGGACAATTAGGGAAACAGGACCAATTAAGGAAACTGAGTCAAGACAATAAAAGGAACTTGTGGCACAACACTTTGAGTTTAACTGCAGTTGTAGTAGTTAAGAATGACCCTATGGGGTTCTTTCCATTTTATACCCAGGGGCAATACCTTGGGCCTGCCAAGATTTCAAATATACCATGTCCCCCAGATTTTACTGGAGTAACAAACTGAGTATGAGCATCTGTGGGCTTAGGAATATGTTCATTTGTATATTCAGAAAGAGCCTTCTGGATTGTACCAATCTGTGAGGCAAACTGAGTGATCAGATGTTATTCTTTCTCCCAAGGTGCAATGCAGACTCTTAAGTAGTCCTAATGGGAGATTCTTCAATCCTCATGAGTCTCCAGGCACAGTTTTGTAAGGACTCACTTGAGGATGTGATTCATTTTCTCTACTTTTCCAGAAGATTGAAGAGATCAGGCAGAGTGGAGATAAGTAATCTTAAGTGCCTCAGCCACAGTTTGGGTTATTTGAGAAATGAAGGCCAGGCCATTGTCCCTCTATAAAGAGCTAGGCAGGCCAAAACAAGATATGATTTCTTTGAGCAAACACTTTGATACCTCCTGGGCTTTTTCACATCTACAAGAGAAGGCTTCTACCCAGTTAGTAAAGACATCAACAAAAACCAGAAGTATTTTGAAGTCCCTGCAAGGGAGTATATGTATAAAATCACGTACCAATCCTTCCCTGACTATGTATCCCTTCTCTGGACAGTTTTGGGCATAAAGAGGCTAATAGTCCCCTTAAGATTTCCACAAAGTGGGCTGGCTTGGCAGACCTGTTTGTTTCTCCTAGCTTGTGACCAGTGAAAATAGGTTTCACAAGGGATTGAAGGGCATTCTTTCCTAAATTAATAGCTTGATGTAGGCCAAAGAAAAGTTTCCACTGGCTGGCTTCTGGGGATTAGAAACTGGTCTGAGGGTGTTTGAAACCACCCAGAAGAGGAATGAATGTATCCCTTTCCTTTATCAAGGGCCTGTTCCAAGGAATTATATGAAGGAGTGTAGGAGTTAGGGAGTTGGGGAATCAAAGGTGCCATGATTAGGGGCAAACAGGGAGCAGCATGGGCGGCTGAATCTGAAGCCTGTTTTCCTTGGCCTGAAGTAAATCCCCTTTTTGGTGTTCTTTACAAAGCAAAACAAAACAAAACATGCCTATAGGTCCATGGATAGCTAGCAGTAATTGTAGAATTTCCCCTGCATACTTATGGGGGAATGTTTGGCTGTCAAAAATCCTCTTTCCATATAGACCCATGACCATTCAAGACATGAAAGGTATATTTGGAGTCAATACAGATATTTACTTTCACACTTTACTCTGGTGTGCACAATGATTTAGGTTCTCTGAGCAGAGGTCCCCGTGGATAGTGACAGCCTCCAAGATATTATTGAGGCTCACCATAGAGTAACCTGCTTTCCTTTCCCTATTTTCAAGAAAATTGGACCCATCAGTAAACCATTCACTGTCTGGCTTGTCAAAAGTAACATCAAGTCAGGTCAACTGGAATAGATAGAATGTAACATTTCCTCACAATTTTGAATAATGTCACTAGACTGACTACTGTCAGGGAGCAGGGTGGCAAGATTGAGTGTGGCTCACCCAGAGATTCAAATCAGAGGTGTCTTAACAGGAGAACCTAATAACTGATAAGCCTCCCCCTAATGAGCCACTGATGACTTTTGGCTTCCAAAATGCCCTGAACCCAGTGGAGAGTTAGAATCTCTAATAGTTGGCTCAGGGTGAGTTTGGAGGCTTCCTCAATTAAAAGGACTATGGCAACCACTGCTCTGAGGCAGGAGAGTCACCCAGATGACATTGAGTCAAGTTTCTTTGAGACTTAAGCAACAGATCTGGGGCTTGGCCTGGCCATTCATCAACATACTGAATAAAAGCTAGTCCTCCCTTGAATATGTACCCTTTCTCTAGATGGGTTTGAGGGTGGGGGAGCTAACGGCCCCTTCAGAATTTACACAAAATGGGCAGGCATGGTAGGCCTATCTAATTAGGCAAGGCTAATGCTGGGGCAGAAGTCAGTTTAGCTTTCAAGGTCTTAAAAGCCTTGCTCTAATAAAGGCCCCAGTCAAGGAGAATGTGTCAGGGCCTTTAATAAAATCATAGAAGAGCTTGTCAATAATCCCAAAGTTAGGCATCCAGATGTTATAAAATCCAACTATGCCCAGTAAAGTATGCAGGGATTCCTTGGTCCCTGATAGAAGAATCTACTTCCAGATTTCAGATGGATTATTCTTTGAGAGAAGAACAAAAAGTACACCAGGAGGTCTGAAAAGAGAAAATTGGTCCCCAACAAGGGATCAGAACAGGAGGAGATAATAAGAAAAAGAGTGTTTGAACAACAAGTCACTAAACTGACAAGGCAGAGGGAAGATCTCAATTCCCATCACCCTATGAGGGGAGAAGCAGATGAAACCAGAGTACCGGGGAAGACAATATTTCTCAAGGAAAAATTCAGTGGACTTACCTGCCACGTCCAAAGTTACCCTGGGTTCAGTCATCCTTATGGAGCAAAGAGGAGCCTGACCAGATCCTGGGCACCATCACTCCTGATCCGGAGGAGACCAGAGAATAGGACATTGGGAAGAAATGGCTTGACTCCTCTGTGAGCAGTCTTTCTTCCAGTACCCCTGTTTGCATTTAGATCACGGGCCTGGGGGTTTCCTCTGAGTACAATTGTGAGACCAATGACATTGGCTGTGGCATCTGAAGCACAAACCCCCATGATTCCCAGATAAGATAGCAGCTAAAATTTGAGCAGGTTCTCTATTCCTAGTTCTAACTCTATGATCCTGATCATCTGTAGCACCTGAGTCCCTTTTTAAAAACTCCAAAGAGTGTTTGTAATAGCTGTATCTGGGGAATTTGAGGACCTATGGCTAACTTCTGAAGCTGCCTCCTAATGTCTGGGCAGACTGACCAATAAAATGCATACTGATGACTGTGGTCTTTGGAGGAGTGGAGTTAGTATATATTTTTTAAGAGTTCTATGAAGTACCCCTGAAAGGGGGCAAGATTTTCCAAGTTCCTTGGGTAACTTCTTTAAATTTTTCATAATAAATATGCTTCTTAATCCCCTTCTTCACACCTTTAGTGAGGAAGATTAGAAAATTATCCCTTCTCTCTCTATCTCTGCTTCCCTCCTGGTAATCCCAATAGGGAGTCTGCAACAGGGACACCAGAGGAGGAGCATGATTTAGCCATTTCATCCCCAAACTTGGATTAAATCCCAAATTCTTTTTTTCCTCTATGCTGCAGCAAAAGGAGATAATAATATTAACATCTCAGATAAGATCAAATTGGAGGGAGGTAGCTTTCAATGATATTTATTCAGATCTTCAGATTAATAACCAAGTTTTTCCTTAATCTGGGAAATGTCTGATGTTAAAAAAAGGCACATGCACCCTGAGTGTTCCACATCAAAAGTCTGCTACTTCTCTCAATGGGCAGAGTTCAGAAGGGGTGGCTGAATCAAGATCCCTCGGAAGAGTAAAAGAGGTCCTACTACTTATATGAGAGGGACTGAGGAGCATGGATCAAGAGATTTCAGAATCTGGATCAAGAGGTGAAGGTCCAGAGGATCCATGGGAAGAGGACTGAGTTGAAGAAACATTATAAAAGCAAGAAGATAAATTTATAGGAAAAAGATAAAAATATTAGGTGCTTCATGTCACTGACATGCTAATTTTATGACTTAGAAATAGAAATAAGGAATGGTCTTAGAGGCAGTCTTGAAGAATGGTCTATTACATACCTCATATTCAGAAACTTTGTTATTACTGACCAATAGGTTATTATCTGAAAGCCAGCATTGTTTGGGGAACTACAGCACTCCCAAGGCCAGGTGGCCTTAACACACACACGCATACATATATACACATATGTATACATGTATGCACATATGTATATGTGTACTTATGTGTGTATATCTATTTGTATATACATGTATGTATATTTATATACACATTATGTATATGTATGTATATATATAAATATAATCTCCAGTCACAGTTACTTTCCCTTATGTTTCAGTCCCTTGTCAGCAACTGTCTACTGAACATTTCAAAATGGATTTCTAGGAATAATTTCAAATTCAATATATCAAACAAAGAAACTCATGTAATCTATATTATCTATTTGGTCTTGTGATTTGTTTTTATCAATTCATTAGTTAAGAATACATCTCTCATAGCTATAAGAAGTATATCATCTACTTCTCTTTACATTTTTTTAAATAATCTGATCGTTAATATTAGTCATATATTCATCTTAATGTATTATGGAATATATAATAATATGTTGGTCTAAGCCTATTTTTTGACAGATTCCATTCAAATTTTCCCAGCAGTTTTAATGGAGTGTTTTCCTAACTTAGGTTTTCTAGTATGAAAGACTAAGTTATTGAGTTCCATTTGTTTCAAATTCCCTTCTCTTTTCTCTTGTTTACTTTGTTCCATTGATTCATTTATACATGTGTATGTGTTTGCACATATGCATATGTATATTTAGATACATATGTAACTATATATTTATTTGTATATATATTTATACACACACGCACACATATACACCAATACTAGATAGTTTTTTTTTGACTGCTGATTTATAACACAGTTAGAGTTCTTGAAAGTTATTCCTCCATTGTTCCTACTTTTTTTTGTTGTTGTTGTTATTTTCCTTCATCTTATAATTTTTTAGTTTTTCCAAATGAATTTAATATTTTATTGAGTTTTATAAATTATCCCTTTGATAATTTTGTTTACTAGCATTAAGATTATAAAGTAACTTTGATAATATTTCCAATTTTATTATGCTAGCACAGACTACCCACAAATATGGAATAATTTTCCAGCTATTTGTACTTTGTAACTGAACCTATATAAGTGCTTTGTGTGGTTTGGTAGTTTGATCCGTAGATACTTCCTTTATTTTGGAGTTATTTGCAATGGAATTCCCCTTTGAATTATTGCCTCTTGAATTTTATTATTATAACATATTCTTTTGGGTTTTTAAAGATTTATTTTGTAGCTTATAGCTTTGTTGAACCAATTGTATTAATCCTAACTTTATTGATTACTTAACATTTTCTAAGTAAACCATCATATAATTAGCAAATGAGGATCGTTTTGTTTTTTATTTGCTCTAATACATTTAATTTCTTTTTCTTGACATTGATATTGCTAATATCTTCAAAACTATGTCAAATAATAGTAGTAAGATTGTGTATTATTCTTGCTCTAAGGCCATATGGCCTTATGTTGGAGAAGTTCTAATGTATTGTGGTTTATGATAATAAAAAATCCACTTATTCCCATACTTTGTAGTGATTGGGGGGCACAAATATTATATTTTGTCAAAGAGGATCCAATATCCATTGAGATAATTAAACATTTTTGAATGCTTTTGTTTTTAATATGATTAATTATGTTACTTATTTTCCTTATACTGAATTATCATCTTCTCATCCCTGCTATAAACCAAGTTGGCCATGATGAATGGTTTCTTGGATACATGTTCAAAGTTTTTCCTAGGATTTTATTGAACATTTTAAAATAGTTATTCATTAATTATATTTGTATGTAATTTTCTTGTGTTTTATCCTTTTCTAGTTTAGGTATTAAGATTATGTTTATCTCATAAAAGAGATTTAGTAGGATGCTTTCTTTCCAAGTTTTTATAGAAAAAATTCTGTAATATGGGTACAAATTATTCTTGAAAAGTTTGATAGAATTCTCCAGTGAATCCATCAGGATAAGAGCTCTGCCCACCTTCCTGTGCCCATCTCCTCCTTAGGTAGTTCTTGTATAGTTAGCTCTATTTTCTTTAAAATCTAATTTTAGTCTTTGAATTTTTTTTATTCAGTTTTTAAGTTCTACCCTACTGTTTGTGATCCCATGGACATTTGTTCAAGGGATTTTCTTGGCAAAGACAATGATGTAATTTGCCAGTTCCTTCTCCAGTGGATCCCCTTTTTGTCAATGATATTTTAAGCAAGTAAAGGTTAAATGACTCGCCTAAAGATATTACTAGGACGTTCCTGAGTCTGAATTTGAACTAGAGTGTTCCTGGCTCCAAGCCCAGTTCTCTACACACTATATCACCTAGTTATCCATTCTTTTGTTTGAATATTTGAATTTTACTCTGTTCTTAGTTTTGTTAGCATATAACTGACATGATAGTTTCTGGTTCCTTTTTAGATTTCTTTTGGTTTTGTGATTTTACCTTGCTCATTTACTATTTTATTCATTTGATTTTCTGTCTTGTTTTTAATTATTTATCATTTCTATAAGATTTTTTGTTTCCTTTTGTCTACTTTTTAATATCTTTTTTTTTTGCTTTCTAATTAAAAAAATACACATTTAGTTTGTTAGCTCTCCCCTCATTTTGTTAAAGCAAGAGAGATATGATCTATCTCTCCCCCCCCCCATCCTACAGGATTGATTTAACTGCATCCCAGAAACTTTGATATTTTATCATTATTTTCTGTCACATGATTGCTATTCTAGTATTTGTTCTTTGACCCACTCACTACTTAGGATTTCATTGGCAATTCTCCATTTGGGTCTGAATCTTTTGTTTGTACTATAGTGTGATATATGATCTTTTAAAAATATATTTGTTATTTCTGCCTTTTTATATTTGTGTATAATATCCTTTTGCTTTAATACATGGTTAATTATTGCTAAAGTTCCATATGGTGCTAATAAATAAATGTATTATTTAGCAATTTTATTTAATAGATAACCATAAATCTTTTAGCTCTACTTTTTCTAGTGATTTTCACAGTTATTTATCTTCTCTTTGGTTTATCTTTCTGGTTGACTTATTCAAAACTGAGAGAGAATCATTGAAATTCCCTGTCACAATTGTGTTACTATTTATGACTTTTTGCAGTTTAAAGCCAAGACATTGGGAGTATATAAGTTTAATATTAAAGTTGATATGTTGTTTTTGTTTCTTTTCAGCATAATGGAATTTTCTTGATTATCCCTTTTTATATTTTGAGTGTTTGTTTTTGCTTTGTCCTTTACATTTAAAAATTCATTTGCAATGTAATAAAAATGTTTTCTGGATCTTTATTTTTATTCTTTCTATATTTTTCTTTTTAAAAATATATTTTCTATAAGCAACAGATTGTGTTTTTTAAAAATCCAATGTCATTCTTTTTCTTTTAATTAGATTTTTAAATATTATTTACATTTAGAATTATGAGAGTTGAATTTATATTTTTCTCTCATACTGGTTTTTTTCAGTTCAAGATGTTTTCTTATGATTAATAAGTATAGTATCAGATTTTTTCATTGTTTAATACATCTCCTGCCCACTGATGTAATTCTTCTTCTATTCATCCACCATAATGATTTGAAAGCCATTCTTATGTTGAGGAATGGGGTTTCTTCCTCTTTAGAGGACTAAATTTGGCTTTATTCCACTTTTTGGTCAAGTGGAAGAGTAATTCTAAATGCTATTCTCCTTTTACCCCCTCTCTAGGTATGCCCTTTCCATTCCAAAGTTAAGTAAGGTCAGGGTACATAGAACAAAAATAGAAGCCATTATCTCCAAAGCTCAAAAGAGAGGACTATGGGGTTCCTTTGTGAATGTAATATGCAAGTTTTATTATTTCTCATGTGTTTTCTTTTATCTGGGACTTATGATAAAAATTTCATTTTATCTAATATATTTTATTTTTCTAATTCATTAATTTTAAATATTTTTTAACCTCTTCCCTATATAGCAAGTCATCCTTTGTAGCAAAGTTTATAAAAAAGAGAAAAAAGAGATAAAGAAAAAAAATTTAGCAAAACTGACAAACATATCAATAAAGTGTCTGAAAGTATATTCTATATTTCATAGTCTACCATTTATGCACTGAAGTAAGAGAGATACCAATATTCTGGGATAATTTTGGTCATTATAATATTTCAGTGTTCAATTTTTATTGTTAGTTATTGTTGTCTGGTTCTGCTTGCTTTACTGTATATCAGTTCATTTAAATCTTCCATGTTTATTTGAATTCTTCATATTCAGAGGTTATTACAAAGGATATGTAGTATTGTGTTCTATTATATTTGTATAACATGTTTTGTTTAGCTGTTCCCAGATAAATAGAATCTAATTTTACACTACTCCTTTGTTGCCTCATAAAAAGTGCTCCTAAGAATATTGAAGTCTGGATAGGACCATTCATTTTGCCTTTGCTTAGCCTGAAGATTTTTAGCTCAAAGGATATAGATAATTTTGTCATCTTTATAAAGTAAAATTCCAAATTGTTTTCTAGAATGTTTGGGCCAATTCATAGACCTACTAAAAATGTAACTGTTTTCCTAAGATTCTTCTAACATTGAGCCTCTTTTGTCATCTTTGCCACTTCAAAGTGAAATGTGAGTAAAATTTTAGAGTTGTTTTAATTGAATTTATTTATAATTCTAACATTGACATACTGCTATATGTCAGTATGACAGCAAGTGTTTTATATGGATTATCTCATTTGAACCTCACAACAACACTGAGTGTCATATACTATGGGTATTAGTATCCCAATTATAGACATGAGGAAACTGAGGCACAAGGAGCTTTAATGATTTGCATATAGATAATAAGTATGAGAGATGGAATTTGAATCCAGGTCTTCTTGTCTCCAAGTTTAACTCTTTATCTCCTTTACCATGCTGCCTTTTTTCTTTGTCCTTTAATCCTATCCCTACTCAGTTAAATTTTTAGCAAAATTAGTCATAATCTCTGGGAGATGATGGCCTTTCGGAGGGTTCTTTGAAGTGCAGCTTTCACTTCACTGTTCCTCAGGCTGTATATTATAGGGTTTAACATGGGAGTCACCACTGTGTAGAACAGCGAGAGCAGCTTCTTACTCTCAGGTGAAGTGTTGGATCTGGGACGGAAGTAGGTGAGGATGGCAGTACTATAAAAGAGGGAGACAACAACTAAATGAGAAGAACAAGTAGAGAAAGCTTTATGTTTTCCCTCTGCTGAGGGCATCCTGAAAATAGTGGAGAGGATTCGAACATAGGATCCCAAGATCAGCAGGAAGGGAAAGAGAATAAATAAAACTGTGGCTGCCAGTGCCTCCAGTTCAAACAGGGAGGTGTCAGCACAAACCAATGCAATTACAGGAGGGCTGTCACAGAAAAAGTGATTCACTCTGTTTGGACCACAAAATGGGAAGCTGAAAATCCATGTTGTTTGTACTGTGGCTACAGGAAATCCAGAGAACCAAGAGGCAGCAGCCAACTGAATACAGGCTTTCTGGTCCATGAGGACTGGGTAACGCAAAGGGTCACAGATAGCCACATAGCGATCATAGGCCATGGTGGCAAGGAGACAGCACTCAGCAGCCCCAAAGAAGAAGAAAAAATACATTTGTGTTGCACAGCCAAGAAAAGAGATAGTTGTGTCTTTGGTCAGCAAGGTACTTAGCATCTTGGGGACAATGACTATGTTGAAACTAATTTCTAAAAAGGACAGGTTCTTGAGGAAGAAGTACATGGGGCTATGCAGGGCAGAATCAGCCGTAGTGACCAGGATTATAAGGACATTGCCCATAAAAGTGACAAAATAAATGATCAGAAACAGCAGGAACAGCAAAATCTGTAGCTCAGCGGGCAGGGCAGAGAAGCTTACAAGAACAAATTCATTGACTATTGTCCAATTCCCCCAAACCATTCTCTTGGCCAGAACTTGCAGAATGTTCACATTTTAGGGAGGTGAAAGGATTCCTTTCAGCCACAAGGAGATGGAGAATTTATCATCCACTGTCTACATCTCCATTCTGCCCTATGGAAAAACCCCTTCATAGGAATCTTTTCTACTTTTTTGCCTTTTCTCCTCAAGTTTCAGAACATCCAAGCATCTGCAACTTCCAAAAGACAAACATTTGACACTGTTCCACATTCTGGAGGATAAATAAAAGCATCACGCAGACCCTGCAAATAGTTGGTGATGTGGCTTCTCTGTAGGGATTTGTCACAAAAGATGTTTCCCCATTGTAGCTTTCTTCCCTCTCACTTTGTTTGTTAGTTTTCTAAGAGATGGATTGTCATCCAGCAAGGTTCTTGCAACAACAGTGAAACCTTTTGAAGTCAGACAGAATTATTATCTACAAAAGGAAAGTTGAGACACATTATATCAAAACAATACTTTGTCATCTAATTACACTAATGTACCAACCTGTCCCTGTGATCAGAGTCCTGGAGTAGATGGCATGGAGAGTATAAAGAAAGAAGAAAGTACAATCTGTCCTCCTAGAGAACTCTTTGGTGGAAAAATAAAAGTTCTGTCCTCAAAGAGCTCTCAGCTTAAAAGGAGGCACACAGAGAATAAGGATAGGACACAGACTATTCCTCTGATGCCCTCAGTACCAAAGAAGATGCCATTAGTCACAGAAGGGAACCTGTGACACAGGCAAGGAATTATTTGTTACTCAGATTAGTTTACATGTTAATTCCAACATCATTTGGGAGACCCCATTTGTCTAAAGTATGAGTCTTTCTTAAATCTTTACTATCTTTTGGAGGGGGTAGATGATTTTTTCTTAATTAAATTTTTTTTATTATCCCTAAAAACTTATATTAGCCTCAATGTATATATAGCTATATTTTCAAAACTACAATATTTCATGAGTTACAGTAAAGGCCAAGTTCCAGGTCATGTGAAAAATAACCTTATCAATATAGTTATGTCAATTATAGATTCTTAAAACTGCATAGAGTAAAAATATAATTTAATAAAATCTATAACCTCCTTCAGTGTCCCCAGTAAGTAGTCATTTGCCTTTTGGCAATCTCTGATTGAAAGTTCTTTTATTTTTAATTAATAAGCATTTATTTTCTCTTTACTCTCTCCTTCATCCCTTCTAACTTCTTCATATTTAGCTGGTTTGCTTTCTGTGATTTTCACCAGTTAATCTCAGTTCTGCCACCTGGGGTTGAACAGATCAAGTCTTTCCAAAAGGAGAACCCATTAAATATCTCAAGAGAGCTATCACGGTCCCTCAAATCTTCTGCAGACTAAACATGCTTATTTTTTAAAAAAAATTCATCCTTATATTTCTTTTTTTTTTGATTACAGTAATCTAATTCAGTTCTTATCCTTACTAATTGATCATAATCTTTTGCCTTTGTTGTGTATTGACCCTATTTCTCATAAATTGAAAATAAAGCCAATTAAAACCATTAATCATAGTGAGCAATCAAAAACTTTTCTTATGTGAGACCCTATGAGGATGCTAAGGATATACTAGATATACTAGAGATTGTATCAACTTTGACCAAAATAAGCTGTGTAATTAGCATATAGTAATTTGAACAGAGATAACCCAATGATCCAGCATAAGGAATTATTTTTGATGAAACCTAGCACAGATCTAATCAGCCCAGTGTTGCTTTATAGCAGTGTTAATATTACTTAACATGCTAGTTACTTTATGACATGACTACTTGCCTGTAACTTTTATATGATGCTAAAAGAAGCTTGTATGAGATACAAAATAAATCCAGATAAGACATTATCATTCTATATATTATCAACCAAATACAAACATAAGACATAAAAAGAGAAATTCCACTTAAAATAACTGTAAAAAACATAAAACAAATTGAAGTCTATCTGCCAAGACATTCTCAGGAACTTATGAATACAACTATAAAATGTTTTTGATACAAATAAAGTCTGAACTAAATAAATGCTTATGGGTTGGCTGAGCAAATATAATAAAAATGACAATTCTATCTAAAGTAATTTCTTTATTCAATGGCATATCAATCAAATTGTCAAAAATTATTTTATGGCGCTAGAAAAATAATAGAAAAATTCATCTGGGAGAATAAAAGCTCAAGGATATAAAGGAAATTAATTAAAAATGACATTATAATAAATGATCTTAGTAATATAATACATGTTAAGCCCAACAATCCAAAAATTTGGAACAAACATTTATTATATGACATAAATTTCTGGGAAAATTGGAAAACAGTATGGCAGAAACTAGAAAAAGACAAGCATCTCACAAATATACCAAGATATGATCAACATAGATTCATGCTTTATACAAAAAGGGTGATGTCGTAAGCAAGTTAAC
The DNA here is from genome assembly GCF_048593235.1 of Sminthopsis crassicaudata. Classification (NCBI taxonomy): domain Eukaryota; kingdom Metazoa; phylum Chordata; class Mammalia; order Dasyuromorphia; family Dasyuridae; genus Sminthopsis; species Sminthopsis crassicaudata. The sequence continues at coordinate 471,794,036 of NC_133618.1, forward strand.
AGAAGATGGAATAGTTTTTCTGTGAGATTTATGAACAAAGGAAAAATTTAGGATTGAAGAAAATCTAGAGAGCATTACAAAATTAAAAATAGATCACTTTGAAAATATAAAATTAAAAAGTTTTTGCACAAACAAAACCAATGCAACTGAAATTATAAGGAAAGTAGAAAACTGGGAAAAATCTTGCAGCAAATATTTTGATATATGTCTAATATCTCAAATATAGAGAACTGAGTCAATGTTATAAAAAATACAAGTCATTTTCCACTTGATAAATGCTCAAAGGAAATGAATAGGAAGCTTTTAGATATAGTATTTGAAGCTATAATAATTTGAAATTTTTTTCTAAGTCACTATTGATTAGAAAAATACAAATTAAAAAAATTGCAAAAGTACAATCTCACACCTATCACACTTGCAAATATATAAAAAATGACAAATATTTGAGGGAATGTGGGAAAAGTGAGACAATAATGGTTGTTAAAGTTATGAAATGACCCAACCATTCTGGAGAACAATTTAGAACTATCTTATAAAGAGCTACAAAACTGTGCACACTCTTTGATCCAGCAATACCACTGCTAGGTCTATATCCTAAAGAACTCCAAAAAAGGGGAAAATATCTATTTGTACAAAAATATTTAAAGTAGTTCTTTTTTTTGTGGAGACTAAGAATTGGAAATCAAAGGGATTTCCATCAATTGGGAAATAACTAAACCAGTTGTGGTATATGATTATAATATTATCACTATGCTATGAAAATGACAAATAAGATGATGTTAGAAAACCTGGAAAGAATTACATTAACTGGTGCATAATGAAGGGAAGAGAACATTGTATTCTGTAACAGCACTGTTGTTTGATGAAGGACTGTGAATAACTTAGCTATTCTCAGCAAGACAAAAATCTTAACAGAATCCCAAAGGATGAATAATGAAGCATACTCTCTGCCTCCAGACAAAGAACTGATATTGAATGAATACAGACTGAAGCATGCTATTTTTTACAGTATTTCTTCATTTTTTTATTTGAATCTTCTTATATAAAATAACTAACATGGAAATAGTTCACATATTGCACATGTATAACTTATATCCAGTTGCTTATCATCTGAAAAAGAGTGAAAGGAAGAATAGAATTTGGAACTCAAAATTTAACAAATGTTCTTTTAAAAAAGTAGAAGTTGGATTTTTTAGCTTCTGTGAAAGCATCTTCAAAATGTGAGCTTAAATTGTGGTTCTTGGACTAGTATATTCTATTCACACAGCCTATGGAGATCCAGGCTTCTTAAGTAAAATATCAGGTCATCTAGAAAATAGATGTTAACTCTACATACAAGATGAAATAGGAAACTGGGAAGACAGAATAAAAATTATTACTGAGCCACTTTCAGTGATTTTCAGAAAATAATTGCCTCATACAAAATAAACTGTTCAGATAGTCAAAAAGAGATAGAAGTTTTTTTCTCATTCTATAAGTCAAAGAACCTAATTTAGTTCTAGACAAAATTCTGTAACACATCCACCAAAATACACTTATGAAAAATGAGAAAGGAAATTACTGATGATCAAGATCTAGGATCAATTATTGAATAATAATTAACCCCCAGACTGATTTCTTTCCATTTTTACAATCACTAGATTTGTAGATTCAGAAAATTCTGCATTGGTCAATCAATAAACATAAATTAAGCCCCTTCTATGTGTGTTGTACCATACTAGGTACTGGGGATACATAAGGCAAAAGTTAGTGTCTGCTTTCAAAAGGAACTTAAAATCTAACAGGAGAGACAACATGCAAACAAATATATATATATACAATATAAACTAAATATAGGTAAATAGTTAATAATTAGTATGAGAAAGCACGGGAAATAAAGCATACTATATCATTTTGTAAGCAAGGTATGACTAGCAGCTTATTTGAAGAAAATTTCCAACATAGCAATGCATCCCTATTCATGTTTTAGAGTTAGAAAGACTTGAGACATATCATAAACTATATGACCCTCTGCTTCAGTTTCCTCATCTGTAAAATGTAAATAATAATAGCACTTACCTCTTAAGGTTGTTGTGAATATCAAATGAGATTGAATGAGAAAATAATTATAAAACATTTAGCATTGTATGACACATAATAAGCACATAAATTTAGTTATCACTGTTATTATATAATCTTGGGCTAGTCAATTAAATTCTTTGGATCTAGATTTAGCCCTTTTTAAAAAGATGAGATTAGACTATATGATTGCTTTAAAGTCAATGTAGTATGAATTGCTTTAAAATAATCTAAGCTAACTCACAGTGATCACTGCTTTCCTCTTTGAATATTTAGAAATGATGCACTTATAATAATCTTGGTAGCTATACCCAATTATTAAAATACTACAACATGATTCAACTTCTTTAATTGCCATTTCTTCTTTTGCTTGTCTCTCTCATATCTTTTTGCCCAACTTGGTTTTGCCTGGTATTCTGGTTCTTGTTGCCATTCCAGACCAAGCTATTTCCCCCAGAACCTGAGCTTTCCTGTAATCACTGGCTTCTATTTCTCTCTAGATCCACTGAGTCATTTTTGTGCCTATCTTATATCTAACCTTCCTGGTTCTTATGATTTCCTGACCTTGGCTCTTTACCTTACTGCCATTTGTAGTTCTTACATTCTCAAAATGTAGGCATTACCAAGACATATCTCTCTTATGAATTTTTTTACATATGTAACTACGTATACAAAATGTCAGAACAGAGTCTTCTCATTCTTACTCCTTAATTCTTTATTTCTTCGTTTTTTTCCCTTTGTCCTCTCTCTCTTCCTTTTTCTTTTTTCCATTTCCTTTCCCTTTTCCACTCAGAATTCAGGAAAAATGGCGATGGCACATGTTTTCTTTTCTATCCCCCAAATTAATTAACCATCCAGAAAAGCTTATTGATACCTCTAAGCCTCTACTCCCAATTCTTTACATTCTTATCTATATCTGAGGCTCTTTATAAGAATGAATTGTTGAAAACAGAAATGGTGGGAAATGGACAGATTATTCATTGTGGAGAAAATCCATAATGCCTTTCTCCAGCTTCTGTCCTTAATGTACCTGATAAGGTCATTTGTTTCAATCATTTCTGAATAGTCTTGGATTTGGTCTGTGTTTAACACTTCAGTAGATCCCTGGCTGGGTCTGTGTTACTCACATAAGAGGAACTCTGGCCTGGATTACAATGGCCTTTTTAGCTGTTCCTGGAAACCATAGGGATGGGGAATTCTCTAGAGTATCTCTTTCTTGAGAATGTGATGTAAAATCACAAAATTGTCTATTGTCAGGAGGGTGAGATGAAATTCCTAAAGACTCTTTCTTTTCATAATTAGAGGAAAGTTTCAGCCATATCTTCTACCTTCTAAGCAGATGGCTGGGCAGATAATTAGAGTTTAGGGGATTGGTATTATCATACTATGTTTGGGCCCAGGAGAGACTGAAGGAGCATGTTAGTTTGTCCATTCCATTGCGTCTCTGTCATATTTCTAGCTTGGCATAGAATGTCTGCTCTGAATATGTCTCATAAATAATATTAGGTAGGGAAAGCCGTCAATTGTTCTAGTAAAAGACATCCAATGGGCAACAATACTCAAGTGAGCACTGGGTTCATGGCATGGAAACTCTTACTTATAGAACATGGTTTGGGGATTACAAAATGAACAAAAAGTCTCATAAAATGATGTCTCCTGCTGCCTTTGGAAGCTGGGTAAACACCATCTCCATGAATTCCTTTAGTTACATTTTTAGAGTGGGAATTTATATCAATTGATATTATTTTGATCAAAAGATCTCTAACTTCTCCTTATCCATACAGAATATAGGGTAAACTCTATAAAACCAGAGATAGTCTCTGTGAAATGATCTCACACTGTTCAAGATCCTCAGAAGAGAGGCAATGATTAGAAATGATTAAAAAAAAAACAGAAATGATATTTTGAGGAGTTGTTCCCTCCCTCTATGTCTCTTATCCTCTCAAAAACATTTTCCAATAAGTTCTGATTTCCATGAAACTAAGAGTGCCATAGTGAATAACATCTTCTATTTCTATGGCAGAGACTACCAAAGAAAGAAATCCTTCCTCACCAGTAACAATGTCTCATTCCCTTCAGCAATAATATTGTCTCATTCCTTTTAGCAGCTTGGGAGTAAATGATGGGAATTTATGATTACAACAGGGACATAAGTATTAGAGCCCTCAGCAGTCTGGGATCTGCCCTGATCCTGTTGATTTTGCTTTAATCAGAAGACTAGCATTTTTCCCAGAAGGCAAGTCAAGGCACAGTGTTCCCTGTTGTACCTGGTGAGGTATCTAGAAGCAGTGGATTAAAGGCCCTCTTTATGAGAAAGTTTACTATAGAGCCTAGACTTTTTTTTCATGAAAAAAAACGTTCAGTAAATACCATGGTACTGAGTTCTGTCTTCCGAAAACTTTGGTGCAGGATACTTTGTTTCCAATATGTGGAGTGAAGAAGCAAGTTAAAATCAAACATGGAACAAGTGATTGGTTTAAGACTAGAAACAAGTATGATAAGACTGTATATTGTCACCTTATTTATTTAACTTTTTTGCATATTACATCATGCAAAATGACAGGCTATGCAAATCAAAAGCCAGAATTAAAGATTATTGGGAGAAATCTTAACAATCTCGGATATGCAGATGATACCACTCTGATGGAAGAAAGTAAAGAAAAATTAAGAAGCCTCCTGATTAGGGTGAAAGAGGAAAGTGTAAAGGGTGGCTTGAAATTAAGATTAAGAAAAACCCAAACCTAAAATCTTGGCGTAGTCCTACCACTTCCTGCAAAAAGAGGGAAAAGAAATGAAAGCAATGTCAGATTTTATATTTTTGGGCTGAAAGATCACAGCAGACAGTGACTTCTGCCATGAAAATAAAAGATGCTTATCACTAGAAAAGAAGTTATGGCAAATCTGGGCAACATATTAAAAAGTAGAGACATCTCTTTGCAGACAATCTTCCATATGGTCAAAGCTATGGCTTTTTAAGTAGCAATGTATGATTTTAAGTCCATTTATGGTTCTTAAAGAAAGCTTTCAAATTGTGGTGCTGGAGAAGAATTTTGAGACAAGGCAGTAAGTGAGCATTTATTAAATACTTACTATGTACCAAGCACTGTGCCATAAATAAAAGCAGAAGACAAAAGAAAACCAACTCTCAAACTATCCTTAGAGAGATAAATAAAAGACATGGTTTTATCCTGCCTCCAAAGGCAATAGGAAACATCATTTTCATGTGACTCGTGATCATCTTGTAGTAGAGTATATATAGTTATATATATGTATATATATGTATATATGTGTATAAATATATATATGTATATATATGTATATATGTGTATAAATATACACACACACACACACACACACACGTGATATATAGTTGTGATGTGACCACCATGAAAATACTTCCACCTTCGGTGCCAACACCTGGTGCAGAAGAGGAAAACAAAGAAAAATCTATAAAGAAAACAATGAAATTCTCTACAGTTAATAAATTTATTTTTAATAGTGATTTCAATGCAGAGTAGATATGTAGGAAGACAGTGAAAAATATATTTGAAAATTTTAGTTCAGGAATAAGAAATAAAGAGTTCAAAGATGCAGATTATTCAAATGCCTTTTGCCAATACTTCAATCAAGAAAAACAATTAGGAGATGCTTTATGTATTGAATATGAAATACATAAAATCAACATGTTATTTAACCAATAGAAAATAACTTATCTACATGGGGGTCATTCCAGAATTTGCTATCTTTATGTCTCTAGACCATTTTCTTGGTGACAAGACTAAAAAGGTAATATGAAATTAGGAGAAAGAATAAAAATGAGAAAAAGAAATGGCATACAATTAAAACAATTTTAACTTGATGTATTTAAGGGAGTATGATGAGAAATGCATGAAGAACAAGAATTGACCACAATTATAAGCATTTTTTAAAGAAGTTAATGCCAATTAATTGCCACAGTAAAGAACAAAAGATCCTAGAAATTGCTTCAACCTGATCTCTTTGAAAGAGACAAGATTTACCATATCTAGTATTCAATCAAAATCTGGTAGTTGTTATCTACAGACACTAAGTCACTCCCCTTCCTCCCTCAATAAGTTTAATACATAGCTCACAATTTTTTCCCTCCTCACTAATTCCCTTCCTAATACCAGGAGACTTCAATAGTCACAATAATACTTCTTCAAATACCAAACAACTCAGTTCCTCAATTTATTCACCTTCTATGAACTACTCCTTCACTTCATCTTAGCCAAAGACAAAAATGATTATATCCATGCCATCATCTACAAATGTACTACTTTTAACATTAAGAACTTTTGAAATTCACGGATCTGATCATAATCTATTAATTTTTCATCTTTTCCTCTGCCTCAAAAAACTCACCTCTTAATCTGCTCTGTGATTTCTAATCCCCGATCCTTCAGTTTGTCTTCCAGGGAACCTCCCCTCCACTAACCAATTTCCTCTTCTCCTGATCTTGTTCCATTGGTGAACCAATTTAACTCCACACTGTTCTTGAATCCCTAGCCCCATTATCTTATAATTTATTATGACCAGTCAAGTCTCAGTCTTGGATCACTCTGGTCAGTGATGAGCTTTTAGTCCTAAACAGATGCTGTTAAATGAAGATATCACGCAATTGTTCTGTGGCTATTATAAATTTACATCCAACAACCATAGTTAGGCAGTTATTGTGTCTAGGAAATCCTTCTATTCTTCCTTTATCAACTCCTTATTCCATTCTCCATAATAGCTCTTCTAAATTTTTTCATCCCAACTGAAAGTTCCACTGGTTCCTCTTTCACCAACTTTCTCAGCTGAGAACTTTGTTTCATATTTTACAGAAAACTGAAGTATTCACAATGAATTCCCTCTTTTCCTTTCTTCCTCATCTCTTATCACTTAGATGCCTTATGCCACTTTCTACTGCTCTATCCCTTTCTCACGTCATGAAGTGGCCTTCTTACCAAGAATAATTCCTCACCTTGTTCAAACAGTCCCATTTCATTCCCTCCTCTAACAGATTGACTCCTCTGCCATCCCTTCTCTATAATTTATTTTCAATTTCTCTGTCTACTGGCTCCTTCCTTTCTGCCCACAAATTTGCCCATGTCTCTCTTATTCTGTCATTTCCACCTCTGTAATATCTATCACATCTATGCCTCCTTCCACTGACACAGAGTAATGATTCTAATTGAGATTCAATTTTAATCTCTAATATGGATTATTACAATAGCCTCATAATTGGTCTTTCATTAAACCTCTTTCCTTTCCAGTCTATCCAATACATAGCTGCCTAAATGATTTTATTAAAGTACAAGTCTAACTAACTAAGTATAGCATCCCCCTACTTGATAAATGCCAGTGGCTAACTTACTTCTATGGTCTAAACTCTTCTTTATAAACTGTTCCCATTTTACTTTTCCAGGCTTATTATGTTTTTTTTTTTTTTTTTTCACTCATGCTGAGATTCAACCTGGGTGGCCTTCTTGTTATTCACACAAATTCTTTCTCTCTCAATGCTTTTATATTAGCTCCCTCCTACTTCTTAAAATTTCTTATTTTCTTCAAGATTCAGCTGGTGTTATCTTCTAAATGAAACCTCTCCTGATCTCCTCAGCTCTCAGTGATTTCCCAGAAAATTCTCTTGTAGACAATTTTTATATAACTATGTATATTCATGTTCTTCTCACTAGATTATTAGATTCCCAACTGTTTCACTTTTCTATTTACACTGCCTAGAATGTTTTCATTATTGCTGTTGTTTAGACATTTAAAAGATGTCCAACTCTTAGTGATCCCTTTTGGGATTTTCTTGGCTTGCAATTTTCTTTTGCAACTCATATACAGATAAGAAAACTGAAGCAAACAGGTTTGAATGACTTGCCCAGGGTTACCTACTTTTAGCTTAGCACTTAGGTTTTCCTGACTTTATACTTGATGCTCTATCCACTTCACCTAGCTGCCTGCCTCAAATATAGTAGATGTTTAACAAATGCTTATTGATTGTGGAGATAACTTGAATCTGTTTACTATATATAGTCATTTTGTTCTGTTGACTGGCATCATGAAATTGACTTGAAGACATACAAACTGACAACCATGATATTGACAGGAGTTAGAAGGTATTTTGTAGCTCAGATTAGGTTGGTACCAGAGACAAAAAGTCAGCAGCCGGAAGACAACTAAAATAGTGGACTCATGTAGCAAAGGCTGCGATCTCTTTGTCTCCCCATATATACCATGGGGTAGGGGTTGTTGCTGTGGATTAAAATGGAGGTAAATCAGACATCTCTAGCCTCTTCTACTTCTAACCATACTCCAAGGGAGACTTTAATTTCTGCTAAGAATTGAAGCAGGAGCTTAGGGCTAGAAGCTTAGCTAGTGTGCTCTGATCTGGTTTCTCAGGTGTTTGTAGCTTGTCCATCGTGCTGTGGCCTGGCCTAATTGTACCTGTTATATGGGGTTCTGGAGTTTGCAATTTGTGTACTATGTTAGAGCTGGAGGCCTCACAGCTTGCTTGCTGTGCTGCTGCTCTAGGGGCTCAAGGATCTTATCTATGGTGTGTTTAAAAAAGAGTCTCTTCCTGCCTTGATCCAACACTTGCTGTGCTCCCCACATGGGACAGACCTTTCTTGATGCCCTTCTAAGTTATTCTAAGCTGGAAAATTGTTTCACTCTGACTTTTTATGTGTTCTTTGGCTTTAGAATCTGTTTAGAAGCTTGATTTAAAGTTGTTTGTGAAAGTGGGGCAAGTTCAGGCAACTTCCTGGCTTCCCTCTACCATATTGGCTTTGTCTCAACAGCCCAAAGAGACTGCAGACATTCAAAAGCATGTAGAGAAGTCTCTTCTCTTTCTTCTTTCTAATTCTACTCTGCCCCTTATATGTCTGGGGCATTGAGTTCTACCAATGAGCAGAGAGTTCTATACCACTTTGGGAATTTAATTACATTGATATTAGTTTGGGGCTTTTGCTGGATTTTTGTTATTTGTTTGGCATGGTGTAATTGCTTAAAGCCTCAGATTTAAGACTAAAAACATTATGGTCTTCCTTTCTTATGGAAAAAATTTACTTAGTTATAATATCCCCAGATGATGCTAGCAGAGAACTATGATCCAGAAGAGGTTCAATAGTTGAAGACCAGAAAAAGGTGATACATGATATGACTATATTGTTTCTGTTTTTTTTGATTGCTGAGCTAATTTCCTCTTAACCACATATATTTTTAAGGACTTCCTTAGTAAAGCTCCAACTTGCTAGAATTTTCAGCAAGAAATGAGTAGATCAAACAGATATAATCTTTCTATTAGCCTATATTTTTTTCATTCAGATCAAGTGCTCTATAATTACTTAACAATTGTTTTCAGTTGTTTTGTAATTGTTTTTACATTGCAGTAGTAAATATATTATTTTTTTTGTTCTGATTACTTCAGTTTGTATCAGTTATTGTAAGTCTTTTTACAATTTTGTGTTCATCTGCATTTATCATATTTAACATTTTTTAACGACATGATAATGTTCCATTATATTTATGTACCACAATGTGTTTAGTCATTCCCTAATAGTTGCCCATTTAATTTACTTTCAGTTTTCCTAGACTTCAGCATAAGCCTTGGGTACATAACAGGTACTTAATAAACACTTACTGACTTCTTTGCTTCCACAAACAAATTTCTGCTACAAATATTTTGATCTTTATATAGGGATTTACTTTTTATCAAATGCCAAGGCTTATACATAATAGTTTGATATCTAGGCATCAGGGCACCACCTTATTTATATAATTCCAAAGTATTTTTCACAATGGTTGTGCAAATTCATAGTTTTACCAACAGTGGACTAGTGTGTCAATCTTCTCCAAATTCCTCCAATACTGAATTTTAGTATAGTTGGCTCATATCTACATAACTATTAGGGAATAACTTTTGGTCTCATATTTTTTTAGTTACCTAAATATATTGGATTCCAAACTCATCCAAGAAATTTAATACAAAGATTTATTCCCTCCATTTAATTATTTCATTTTCCTAGATAATTTTTTCAAGAGAAATTTTTCGATTTCTTGAGACCGAAAATCTTTTCTTTGTTTTGTAATTGTCTCTATCCTTTGTTCAATTAAGAACATGTACTACTCATGGCTATGAAAGATACAAGATCTGCTTGTTACTTAATTTGTTTATACTCAGAACTTTAACATTTAGGTTGAACATTCATGCTTGAATATGGTATAAGGCATTAATACCAAAACTTTCTTTGGAAACTTCAAGTCCATTCTTAAGCAAATATGTCTAGTTCCTGTCACTTTATTTCCCTTTCATAATCTAGAAATGCATTTCCACAGATGTTTCAAAAAAATAAATGAGTGGGATGCAATGGCAGAAGTACTCTACTATAATCTTCAATGCAATTTCTGTTTATGGTTTTTTGATTCTGGTTGGAATGACCTATAAATAATTATCTTGTTTTAGTTTAATTTAGCAATTTTTCTAGTCACCCAAGTTTATAATGCTATATTCATCCTTGCCTTTTCTTCCCTTATCATCCTCACACCTTACCATTTTTGTCTCTCTAAAAGAGTTCTCCTCCTATGATCTTTTTTCTTTTCACTCATCCACTACCTTAATTCAGGCCCTCATCACCTTTTGCCTAAACTATTACAATGGTCTTCTAATTTCCCAACTTAATTTCTCTCTTTATTCCAATCTATCCTCCAAACAACCATTCTAAGGAATGGACACTTTTTTTGTGTTTGCTTCTCTCTTCTACCCTATTACATTTTCTAGGTGTAACAGAATAAAAACTCCTTGAGAATAGCCTTGTTTCATTTTTTGTATTTGGACCCTCACCATTTTGAAGAGTCTCTGATACAAAATAGATGCTTGTTAAATGTCTGTCAGTTTATTAATCAGAATTTTAACTCAATATAGTTACTGGATAGGTGAATGATTTAATTAAAATAGCATTTAAAGGGAAAAGATAAACAGGATCCAAAGGTTGGAAAACAAAATCTAGAGAAATTCTATAATAAATTAAATTATTCATTATGTAAGAAAAGAAACTGAGCAAGTTTTTAATGAAGGATATAGATTAGTAAAGAGCTTATTGATCTAAAGTTGTTGATTCACTTTTCTTCACATTACATACAAAGAAGAAGATATCTCTGCTTAAGAAAAGATTTTCTTTTCTTTATTCAATACTACTTGAAAGATAGAGAAGCCATGTGCTGTACTTTTATAGAATGCCAGCTGTTGAATCAGTAATCATGATAATATTTTTCTTTTGACTGAATGATAATTTCATCACTGTAGGGATGTTTGGATAACAAATTCTATAGGGATGTTTGGATAAAGAATTCGATCTACTAATGATAAGTAGTACCTGTTGTGAAATTTATAATCTTAGAGAATTTTATAAGGCACTAAGGGGTTAATTGACTTACCTAGGATTGCATAGTCTGTGTGTCAAATGTAAAAGTTGAACCAATGTTTTTTTCTTTCTAAAAGGCTAACTCTCCAATGCTATGTCAGTTTGCCACTTAAAGTAATAGTTTTAGCTCACATCTATAAAGCTTTTTAAGGTTTGTTAAATGCTTTACAGGAAGAAGTGGATTTATGTCCCATTTGACATATTTTGGATTTGTGATCATATGTTTTTAGGTAATTCACCTAACTTAGCAGAATTCCAAGCAGTTCTTTAAGATTAAGTTACAAAGCTTGCTCTGGTGGAAGGAGTTTTTACTGGAGAAAAACTGGAGTCTCCTAGTATGATATAATCACAGGCTAAGAAGAAATATATAAATTTGTATACGTATACATGAATATATATGTATATGTATTTATGGCATCACCAGCAGTTGCTATGCAGAGTTGATCAACCACATTTTTATCAGTCTTTTCATGTTCTTCCTAATACCAATGAAGTCATCAAGGTGCATCAATATTTTCAAGTAGTTAAGGTTTCTATCTCCTTTTTGCCTTAGTCATTATAAAGTGAATCATTATAAAGTGAAAAGTGCCTGCACACAGTTGTATCTTTCATTTTTCATCAATACTTCTATTCTAGGTGCTGCACATAGGAATAGTTGAAGAGGTCATTGACTAGAAATATCTTGAGATAGTATATGTGGTCTACTGTCACTGATAAACAGATTTTTCTTGGAAGAGTAGGAAATCTGAATTGTGTTTTGTGAGTTTCTCCTTGTGCACAATTCACATCATACATATGCAATGAAAACATGTTTGCTTGCTTTCTGAAAATCAACTTCAATCAGTTCTGTCATTATTTTAGTACAAAGTTAAGTTACCTGGGATCTATTTTAGAGGTTGGGAGATTAGTATGCTCATGATGTTTACAGATATTGCTTGTCCCTATGTACAGAGTTAAAGGCTGTCATTTTTAGTATCCTCCTAGTATTTTGAATGTACTGTTTGGTTTTAGTCAATTTGAATACTCCAGATAAAGTTGTTGAATCTGAACACATCAGAGCAAACAATCTTCCTGTTGACATTAAATACCTCTTTAAAGAACTTCAAGTTTGCTCTACGGTATTTCAAATAAGGGTAGTCTTTGTCACTCAGATATCAGTAGAATCTTACACCAAAGTGATTTTCCACGCAGCTTCCCAAATTCTCCAGTTCATTTAGGAACAAAGAAGGGAATTAACACTAAAACTGAACCTCATAGTTTACAAAAACTTAATGCCCTGAGGAAAGTCCTAGAAAGTGCAGCCTTTACTTCATTATTCCTTAGGCTATAGATGATGGGATTTAACATGGGAGTCACCACTGTATAGGACAGTGAAAATACTTTCTTGCTTTCAGGAGAGTTATTGGACTTGGGCCTAAAATAGAGGAGACTGAGAGATCCATAGAAGAGGGAGACTACCACAAGATGAGAGGAACAGGTAGAAAAGGCTTTGCGCTTCCCCTCAGCTGAGGGCATCCTGAGGATGGCAGCAACGATACGGGCATAAGAGCTCAGTATAAAGAGGCAGGGTATCATAACAAACAAAATGGTCCCTATAATAGCATAGACTTCAAACAATGTTGTATCTCCACAGACCAGACTTAGTACAGGTGGGCTGTCACAGAAAAAGTGGTTAACCTTATTGGAATGACAGAATGAGAAGCTAAAGAGCCATGTAGCTTGTACAGTGGCTACAGGAAGACCTGTTAGCCATGAAGCAGCAACCAAATGGACACAGGCCCTGTGATTCATAATAACTGGGTAGCGCAAGGGATAACAGATGGCCACATAACGATCATATGCCATTGTGGTCAGGAGACAGCACTCTGAGACCTCAAAGAAGAAGAAAAAATACATCTGAGTGGCACAGCTTAGAAAGGTAATAGTTGTATCATGAGCCAGTAGAGTTTCCAGCATCTTGGGTACAATGACCATGTTAAAGCCAATCTCTAACACAGAAAGATTCCTGAGGAAGAAGTACATAGGACTGTGCAAGGCTGAGTCTGCAGTAGTGACCACTATAATGAGGGTATTGCCCAACAAGGTGATAAGTTGAATGGTGAGAAAGAGAACAAAGAGCAGGATCTGAAGTTCAGGTTGCAGGGTAGAGAAGCTCAGGAGGACAAACTCATCCACTGTTGTCCAATTCTCCTCAGCCATTGGCATAGAGATTGTTCCCAAACTGCAGATAGAGAAAGACACATTTTTACTTGGAGAAGCCAGAGTATAGTTTCCCAGTTGAGATTTTTGTGCTGTACCCTGGGATGAGATGGGATCTTGGTAAGAGTAAGAAGGTCTCCAACATGGCAGAGTATTGAAGACACAAACCAAAAATCTATATAAAATTGGGCTCTGAGATGAGGCTGAGTCAATCTTTGGAATAGTATAATATATTCTTTATGCACACAAAAGATGAAATTATCTATCTTGCCTTTACCAACACCATGTTGGGTTTAGATTGTTTTTTTTTTTTTTTTTTGGATTATTAAAGGAAATGGAACCATTTATATTATTTACCTCAGAGGATTGTTGGGGATAAAGATGTCTAAACCCTAAAAGCACAATATAAGTGGAGTTACTATAAAGGATATTAGATTGATGAAGAGATCCAAGTTTGATTTCTTGTTTTTCCTATTATTTCTGTGGTTATGAGTAAATTATTCAACTTTTCCGAACCTGCATTTCCTTATTGCTAAAATAGGAAAGCTGAGAATAAAATCAAGTCAATAAGCATTTATTAAATATCTGCTATGCCAAGTGCTGTGCAAAGCACTGGTATCAAAAGAAAGGCAAAAATAGTTCATTTCTTACAGAGCTCACGGGGGAGATTAAATGCAAATAGCTGCATACATAAGTTTATACATATATACATATATATAGACATAAATGCATGTGTATATGTGTCTCTCTACATTTTGCGGTTTTCATGGCAATTCCATCTCCAGATCATTTTGGAGATGAGGAACTGAAAGTTATTTGCTTAGGGTCACACAGTTTGTAAGTATCAGAAGCCAGAATCCTTTCTATGGCTGTTATTGATAAGGTTATCTCATCTGGAAAGAGAATAAGGTAACCTAAGTAATCTGAATTTCAGCTCATTTCTGGAGTGAAACTTATCTTTCTGAGTCCATAGGGCTTTGGCCTCCAAAACTCATCCTTCAAATATGGTAGTTGTAATGGTACTGTCCACCTCATAGTTAGCCAAATCCAAATCTCCAATGCAGTGAGTGAACCATGTACCTCTACTAAAATCAAATTCAAAGTTGATCTTAATTACTTTTCTGGAACAATGGGCACATTTTATATTGGTACAAAAAAAACTTTCTAATATTTACTAAGTTCCCTATTACTAGGTGCTCTCACATTTAGACTGGATACAAAGTAGCATTTTATAGTGCTTTTAGGTTTGCAAAGTACTTAATCTCTATTTTACAGTCGAAGAAACTGAAGTGGATAGAAGTTATGTGAGGTCATATAGCTACTAAGTAATACTACATTTGATATGTATTAGGTGATATTGATAAAGTAGCATTTTATAGTGCTTTTAGATTAAGTGAGGTCATATAACTAGCAATTATTTCAGAATTCAGAATATTTGAATTCAGATTTTCCTGACTCCATAGACAGGGCTCTATCCCTTGTGGGATATACTATAGGAGATTTCTACTCAGTTATAGACTGACCTAGATGATTGACATACACGGCCTGTGAGGTCCTTTCTAACACAGCAATTCTATGAGTCCATGACTTTATGCTAACAGGATATATTTATTGAGAAATATTAAGCATTTTATGAAAATTTTACAGATAGAATGTAAAAAGCTTAAGTTCTTTGATAAAAACAAGGATTCTAAAAAGAAACATTTGTTAGAAATATAATAATTTAGAGATATTTGTAAAATTAATGTGGCAAATGGGAAATTCAGTGATCACATGAATATTCTTTAAAGCATGAATACATCTAAAACGAACACCTCTGTGATTTCTCTCTCATCCAAATCTATTATCTAAGGAGGCTGCAATGGAATGCAGATCATTTTGGTTAGAGGTTTCCACATTTCTTTCCACATTTTATGGAGGTGTCATTCAATTGAGAATGGCTTGGATTAAATTAAAGAATTACGGAATCTTTGATGAGAAACTGAAAAACTTGTAGTTTTTGTTAGTGCTTCTGATAAGCATTTTCAAAAGTAGGTTATGGAAAATGAAAATCTGACTAAAAAGATGTCAAAAACTGAATTTATCATTTTGATATATAGCTTGGGGTTTAGAAAGAGCCATTAATAAAAATAAAAATAGTTAACAATTATATAGCACTTACTATGTGCCAGACATTGTGTTAAGCACTTTACAAATATTTTGATCCTTATGATCTTATGATAACCCTGTGACGTAAGTTAGATATCCCTATTTTACAAATGAGGAGATTCGGCAAACACCCAGGTGATACGAACTCAAATTGGTGTTAAAGATTTACCCTAGACTCTTAGAATCATCTAATCTTAGAATCTCTTAGAATCAAGGCCACAGGGGAATTGGCAAGGGCTGCAGTAACCATTGTTGGGTTTTACTGGGTCTGAATGACACTATGGTACTTACTTGAAGTCTTTTACATGGTACCAATTGTTTGTCTCCAGAAACTCCAACTCTCCAGAAATCCAGAATGATTTCATCAAAATATCATCTTGTATACAATATATTATAAAATCCTTGAAGGCAGGGATATATTTTACCTTTTTTTGTATCCCAGTACTTTGTACATAGTACATGGGTAATATTTGTTGATTAGTGTGTCCATAGAACCTCCTCTCAATATTGGAGGGTCACAGCTATTTTTTACTTGTAAAAACAGTACAACTATAGGGTTCCATGGTGTTTATCATGACTTCACCAACATGCCTGTAAAGATTATCAGGGTTTTTCTCACTTCCATAATATTGTTTTAGTTTACATTATGGGACAAGGCCTTTGCCAGTGTTTTTTTTTTTTTTTTTTTTTTTTTTTCCTGGAACCTGTGATGTCATTGGTAGAAGGAAATTTCAATGAACAGATTTTCTTTTCTGATGAATATCAGCAGTTGCTGTACATGTAGGGCCACACAACCAGCAGGACTTGTATGCTTGCTCTGCCTATTATACTATGCTTCCTCTTTCACTTATTAGGGAATATAAGGGGGAAATATAGAATAATAATAGTTTACCATGTGTTATTCTTTGAAAAGAGAAAAGTTTCTTTGAAATGCATTTTCTCACCAAAAAACTGAACAGTTAGCTTTCAAAAGAAATCTAAGTTTTCAACAACTCTAAGAAAAAAAAATGAACTGAGTTATTAAAAGAGAAATGCAAATTAAAGCAACTCTGAGCAATAATAATAAAAAAAGAAAAGATAACAATCATTGTTAGAAAAGCTATGGAAAAACAGGTACCTGAAGATATTGTTGGTGCAGTTGTGAATTGTTTTGGCCTTCTGAAAAGCAATTTGGAACAATGTCCCCAGAGTCATTGAAATGTCCATAAAGTTGTCTCAGCAATATTACTACTAGGCTTATATTCTCAGAAAAAATTTTAAAAAGAGGAAAAGAACCCATACATGTAAAAATAGTTATGGTAGATTTTTTTTCTAGTGATAAAGTACTGGAAACTGATGGGGTGATGATGATCTCTTTTCTTAGAGAACTGATGATGACGAATGCTACTTATCTCCTGGCAGGGAATAAACACATTTCAGATTCAAAAGAAGACATTAATTTTTTTTTATATAACCAATGCAAGTATCTTCTTTAACTATGCATATTTGTTATCATTGTTATCTTTTTTTTTCCATAGAAGGAAGAGAAAGTAACTTTTTAATTGAAAAATTAAAATGACATTTATTAAAAAAAATTCAAACAACTTTATGATATTGATTACCAATAACTCCCTATACCTTATTATTTTGTTTCTTTCTGTAAGGATTAAATAACATAATTATTAGTTAACAGGTTAGTGCTTTACCCACCAGCAGTTATATATAGTTTGCAAAGCTTGTGGACTTTCATTTTCAGTTTTAGGAGGGAAAAAACCTATTTTTTATAATCTTCTGGGTTATTGCCACCTTAATGGTGATTCCTCACCCAGAATTCTCTATTAAAAATATCCACTCAGGCTTGGAAAGACACACCAGTGGGACAGTTCTAAATTCCACTTTAATGAGATAGTCTCATAACAGACTAGCCCTGTCCCTACAAATGTTTTCTTTCCAGGATCGCTTCATGTTTAGGTACAGTCCTGACCAGACTTTTGTCAATATAGCTCCCTAATGCCCTAGAGTCTATCAGCAATTGAAGTCATCAAATTTTCCCTATCCTGAGATCCCAAAATTGTTATGATCATGAATATGATAGAGAACCTCTTCTATTTTCCCCAACCTAAGCTTTCTTTCAAAAATGTTTAGGGGGTCTGCCTATTTTAGCCAAGAATACTGGCTTCATCTCTTACTAATTTCATTTCCTGTTTTCTTTCTGGTTTCCCTTTCTGGTTTGTGTGTTTAATCTGCAGTGTAGTTTGGAGGTATCACAATGGAAACAAACATGGCATCCACTAAGATACCTTTGTAGCTCACTCAGGTGATGGGGATCTTCATCTGGCTTATAGGTATCCTGAGTCTTTTTTCTAGTTTCCTATCTCTGTCTGATTTCTGGATTTATGTTAAATCTCTAGCCCTATATCTACTCCTCTCATCTCTTGATAAATGGAGCTACTGGACATTATTATTCAAGCTCAGTCATGAAGAGGTACTGTAATACAGTGGAAAAAATATTATATTTGTGCTTGAGAATCTTTGTTCAAATCACCAGCTCTAATCATATCTAACATTGTAATGTCTAATATTTCTTGGTCTCAATTACAGGTTTTTGGATTAGATTGCAGATGCTAAGATTCCTTCTAGTTCTAGAGCTATGATATTATATTGTTGTTTATTATTTGATCATGTTGGACTGTTTATGACTCCCTTGGGGTTTTCTTAGCAAAGGAACTGGAGCAGTTTGCCATTATTATCTCCAGTGCATTTTATAGATGAGGAAACTGAGGCAAATAGGGTAAAGTGATTTATCTAGTCACATAGCCAGTACATGTCTGAGGGCAGATTTGAACTCAGGAAGGGGAGTCTTCCTGATTCCAGGGCTAGGGCAATATATCTTCTGCACCAGCCAACTGGTACTATAATACTAAAACATCATTTAAATCTTTACTGAAAATCTCAGGATTTTCTTCTTTCATCTCAGGCAGTTTATGGGAAACAAACCCTCTACTAGAGCCAGATAGTTCTGGATGTGAAAGTAAGACAGGTGACCTTGCAAAGCCTTTCTTCACTCAGATCCAATTTATTTGCATGCCATGGCATTACTTGTCTGATATCATAGTCCTCTTCTACAATGAAGGACAAACAACAACCTACTGTTAATTGATGACCTCCTACCCTCCTTTGAGTCCAAAACCAATACTGTAATATACAGCTTTCTTTATGTATTAAAAAATCCTAAGGAACTCACCTTTGAAATTGGTCATTTCCCAGCTGGAGGCCAAGCTGACATCCTTCAGGGATATTGTCCAACATTATCCAATCTAGCAGGATCCTACCCTCCCAGCTCCTCAGTGATAAATGTCAATTCACATTCACCAAATGTATTTTCTCCTTTTTCCAGAAACATGGAAG
Organism: Sminthopsis crassicaudata; assembly: GCF_048593235.1. Taxonomy (NCBI): domain Eukaryota; kingdom Metazoa; phylum Chordata; class Mammalia; order Dasyuromorphia; family Dasyuridae; genus Sminthopsis; species Sminthopsis crassicaudata. Next base: position 471,813,256 of record NC_133618.1, read on the forward strand.
TGTAAATTACTGTGAATTGGAGGAAAAGTAGCAAGGGAGAAAATCTAACCATTATAATTACCTGCATGCATTGTTTCTGCTGACATGGATTGTTGTGACTTGTGAATTCTATGATTGCTTTTTCAGTCTTTCTAGCAGTTGCATTGTCATTTCCAAAGTGAATAGATGATCATAGGCTCATTAGATTTAGATCTGGAAGAGAAATCTTAGAAACCTTCTACTCTTTTGATTTTATACATGTAGAAACTAAGATGTAATGTGCAAAAATGTTTTATAGCAGTCCTTTTTGTAGTGAGAAGAAACTGGAAACTGAATGGATGTCCATCATTTAAGGAATGGCTGAATAAATTATGGTATATAAATGTTATAGAATGTTATTGTTCTGTACAACAATATTTTGGTATATATATTGATCAGCAGGGTGATTTCAGAAAAACCTGGAGAGACATACATGAATTAATACTAAGAGAAGTGATAATACTAAGAGAACATTGTACACAGCAACAACAAGATTATATGGTGATCAAATTCTGATGCATGTGGCTCTTTCCAATGATGAGGTGATTCAAGCTAATTCCAGTGGAATTGTGATGGAGACATCTCCATCCAGAAACAGGACTGTTGGGACCTAATGTGAATCACAACATAGTTTTTTTTCACATTTTTGTTGTTGTTTGCTTGATTTTTTTTCTTTCTCATTTTTTCCCTTTTTGATCTGAGTTTTCTTGTGAAGCATAAGTGTGGAAATATATATATATGTATATATATATAGAAGAATTTTTCATGTTTAACATATTATTTACTTGGTATCTACTTTCTTCTGTCTTACTGTAGAGGAAGGAGGGGATAAAAATTTGGAACACAAAGTTTTACAAAAGAGAATGTTGAAAACTATCCATGTAAAGTGCAAATAATGGAAATAAAAAGTTATCATATATAAATATAAATATGAATACACACACACACACATATAAAGCAACTAAGATATAGAGTTGCTCAGTGATTTGCCCAGGATCACACAGATTATTAGTTAACAATATACAAAGATTAAAATCCAAGTCCTATGACTCAAACTCTATTGCTTTTTCTATTATTTTATGTGATGTTTTTAGTGAGGTTATTTAACTCTCTTTTAAAATACAAAATGATGGCTTGGTCCTAAAAGTTTCAATTCTATTCATCCTTGACAAGACAAGAAAGTTACTGAACATTTAAAAAATTTGTCTTGTACATTCTTACAATCTTTATTTCCATTGGCTTTCTCCTCTCTCAGTTGTATGTCTTTGACATATACTAGTACTATTAAGTAAACTCTCTTGTATTTCCAACTTTCTTATCCTGACTATGCACTATATCCAAGGAAATGTAAACTTTTATTTGCATCTCTTCCTTCAATGTATTCTGGAAACCATAGTATGTAGAGTTAGAAGTGACTTAAAACAACCTTCTTAATGCCTTCATGTCAATTGATGGAGAAACTGAGGCTCAAAATGCAACTAGATCCAAACAATATAGCTCCAGAGTCCATATTAGTTTCATTACTCTGTATAACAGTTCCCAGACTTCAAAAGAAATCCTAAGAGAGCAGCAATATCCTTTTCCCCCCTTATCAGGAATGGATTGCAGAATCTCAGAGTTTGAAAGGCCCTCAATATTCCAGGCTAAATTAAATGCTTTTAGGAATCCTCAATAAATATCTAACAAGTGGTCATATTGCCCATTCTTAAAGTTACAGAAATGGTCCATTACACTTTTGGAAAGCCTTAAGTATTAAAGTATTTAAAAAAATTTCTGAATCAAAATTAAATTAAATTAAATTAAGCTGAATTAAAACTCTGACTCTTGGAAACTACTGAAATGTTGAATGTTCTGCCTTTTGGGCTCAAGCAAAGTAAGTTTATTTCTATTTTCATATAATTGTCTTTTCAGACATTTGAACACATTTATCATTGGCCCTTCTATCCTGCTCTTTTCCAGGTTGAACATCATGGTTTCTTCAAATAATCATCAGAAGTTTTCTTACTAGTTTCCTCATCATCCATCCTCTTCTGGAAATACTCCAGTTTTCACCCTCTTTATTAAAACATAGCATCTAGAATTGAACAATTGAACACAATACTCTATTTGTGATAATAATTATAGTGCAAAAAGGCATTCTAGGAGTAAGGAATATGTGGACAGTAGTAATAATATCTAACATTGTAAAGTATTTTAATATTTGTGAAGCACTTAATACACAATTTTAAGCTTTAGCAGACTTTTTTGGGATATCTTGTATATAATATAATCTAATTTGATCCATTGCAAACCATAAAGTACTATAGAAATGCTAATTATTAGTATTGTAATTATTCACATTTTGCGGATGAGGAATGGTATCTGAAAGAGGTTAAATCACCTGCTCAAGGCCACATAGCCAATAAGCATCTGAGGCAGAACTGAAGTTCAGGTCTTCCTGCCCACTACTCAGTCTATTATGGTGTTGTTGAGGAAAGAAACTTAAACTTATTATTATACATAATATTTATATATGATATAATATACTTAATATAATATATATTAAAATATATAATATATATTATATCACATAATATATATCATTTAATATATATTTGTTTCTATGGAATGGGAAACTCATATAGATATTAGATGTAATGATTCCTAACTTAGGGTCTATGGTCTGCTTATTTTGTAAGTTTTGTTTTGGGAGCAACTAGTGAAAGAGGGCCAGGCCTAGTATCAGAAAGACTTAAGTTAAAATCTGGTCAGAGATACTTACTAAGCAAGTAATTTTCTGGGGAAGGGGTGTGTGTTGGGAGTTAGACATGAAGAGAAGGAGGAATCACTTTTTAAACTTTATACATTCAAAAAGAGTCTTTGATCACGAATGGTCAATAGACTAACAAGTATTAGCCACAGAATATGCTGCTTAGCAGTAATATTTACAATGATATTATGATTACTAGTGAAGATTAAAGAGCTTCTTGATTACTTACAATGACTAGAATTTGATTAAGCTGATTGGGAAACTCTGTTCCATAGCCACTATAATCTATTGAGTAACACATTACTCCTTCAATGCTACCCAAAATTTAACATTCATGATGGTCTTTCCATGATCTCACTTGGACAAGAAATGGTTGTTACTGTTGCAGCTTTGAGAATGTCAAGTTTATTCTAGAGGTTATATAGCTTTGGCCAAAATAGTCTGTGGAATCAGCATATAGTAATTTCAACAGAGACCACCTAATGGTCCAGTATAAGAAATTATTTTTGGCAAATCCTAGCACAGACATAGCACAGTGTTGCTTTTAGCAGTGTTTAATATGGTTTAACATGCTAGTTACTTTATGGCATGCTCACTTGCCCGTAAATTATAAGATGCTATAAGAAGCTGATACAAGATAAAAAACAAATCCACATAAGACATCTGCATTCTATATATTATCAACCAAGTTAAAAAATAAGAGATAAAAAGAGAAATTCCATTTAAAATAACTGTAGAAAACAAAATAATTTGGAGTCTACCTGACAAGAAAATCTCAGGAACTTTATGAATACAATATTAAAAACACTTTTTATACAAATAAAGTCTGACCTAAACAATTTGAAAAAACCAATCGCTCATAGAGCAGCTGAGCAAATATAATAAAAATGATAATTCTGCCTAAAGTAATCTATTTATTTAATGGAATATTAATCAAATTGTCAAAAATTATTTTATGGAGTTAGAAATACAATAGAAAAATTCACCTGGAACAATAAAAGCTCAAGCATAACAAGAAAATCAATTAAAAATGCAAAAGAAGGTAGTCCCATTATACCAGGCCTCAAATTGTATTATAAAGTGGTAATTATCAAAACAATCTGGAATTGGATAAGAAACAGAGGGTGGATCAGTGAAATAGTTTAGGAATAAATTACATTGTATGAATTGTTTTAAAATAATCTCTGCTAACTCACAGTGATCACTGCTTTCCTCTCTGAATGCTTAGAAATGCTGTATTGATAATAATCTTGGTAGTTGTATCCTATTACTAAAATACCACACCATGACTCGACTCTTTAATTGTCATTTCTTTTTCTGCTTGGCTCTCTGATCTCTTCTTGCCCAACCTGGTTTTGCCTGGTCTGGTTCTTGTTATCATTGCAGACCATGCTATTTTCCCCAGAACCTGAGCTTTTCTGTGAATAATGGCTTCTGTTTCCATCTAGACCTACTGATTCATTTTTGTACCTATCTTATATCTAACCTACTTGGTTCTTATGATTTCCTGACCTTGGCTCTTTACCTTATGTTCATACCTTCTCTTACCACTGCCATTTGTAATTTTTACATTCTTAAAATGTAGGCATACCAAGACATATCTATGAATTTTTTATCTATGTACACGCACATACAAAATGTCCAGAGTCCTCTCATTCTTACTCCTTAATTTTTTATTTCTTTCTTTTTCCCCCTTTCTCCTTCTTCCCTTCCTTTTTTTTCTTCCTCTTTTTATTTCTTTTCATTTTTCCATTCTCCCAGAATTAAGGCAAAATGGTGATGGAAGATGTTCATTAAACATCAGAAAAGCTTGTTGATGCCTCCATTCCCAGTCCTTTACATCCTTATCCTTATCTCAGACTCTTTATAAGAATGAGATGTTGAATAAAGAAGATCCAACTCACTTCCAGTTGATCAATGATGGACAGAAACAACTACACCCAGAGAAGGAACACTGGGAATTGAATATAAATTGTTAGCACTACTGTCTATCTACCCAGGTTACTTATACCTTCGGAATCCAATACTTAACGTGCAACAAGAAAATTGGATTTACACACATATATTGTATCTAGTTTATATTGTAACACATATAAAATGTATGGGATTGCCTGTCATCTAGGGGAGGGAGTAGAGGGAGGGAGGGGATAATTTAGAAAAATGAATACAAGGGATAATGTTATAAAAAAATTACTCATGCATATATACTGTCAAAAAATTATAAATAAAATAAAAAAAAAGAATGAGATGTTGAAAACAGAAGTGGTGGGAAATTGACAGATTATTCATTGTAGAGAGAATCTATAATGCTTTCCTCCAGCTTTTGTCCTTAATGTACCTGATAAGGTTGTTTGTTTCAATCATTCCAGAATAGTCTTGGATTTAGTCTGTGTCTAATACTTCAGTCGAGCTCAGGCTGGATCTGTGTTATTCACATAAGAGGAACTTTGGCCTGGATTACAATGATCTTTTTAGTTGTTCCTGGAGATCACCGGGATAGAGAATTCTCTAGAGTACCTCTTCCTTGAGTGTGATATGTAAAATCACAAAACTGTCTATTGGAGGAGGATGAAATGAGATTCTTAAAGACTCTTCTCATAATTGGAAGAAAGCTTCAGCCATACCTTCTACATTCTGAGCAGATGGCTGGGCAGATAATTAGAGCTTAGGGGACTGGTATTATCTATCATACTGTGTTTGGACCCAGGAGAGACTGAAGGAGCATGCTAGTTTGCCCACTCCCTTGTGTTTCTGTCATATTTCTGGCTTGGCATGGGCATATCTGCCTTAAATATATCTCATAAATAACATTAGGTAGGGAAAGCCATCAATTGTTCTAGTAATAGACACCCAAAGGGCAACAATACTTAAGTTGCCATTGGGTACAACGCAAGAAAACTATTACTTATAAAACATGGTTTGAGGATTGCAACATGGCCAAAATGTCTCATAAAATGATGTTTCCTGAAGCCTTTAGAAAAAGGGTAAACACCATCTCCATGAATTCCTTTAGTTGCTTTCTTTTAGGGTGAGAATTGATATCAATTGACATGATTTTGATCAAAAGATCTCTTAACTTCTCCTTATCCCTACAGAATATGGGGTAAACCCAGAGATAGTTTATCTTTGTGAAATGATCTCACACTACTCAAGATTCTCAGAGGAAGAGGCAATGATTAGAAATGAAAAAAATAACACACAGAAATGATATTTTAGAGAAATTGCTCCCTCCCCCTATGTCCCTTATTCTCTCAAAAATATTTTCCAATAAATTCTAGGATATAAGAATAAAAACTATAAAATAAAAACAATAAAAACTAGGAGTGCCATAGTGCCAATCTTCTTCCCCTAGGGCAGAGACTCCAGAAGAAAGAAATCCTTCTTTACCAGTAACAATGCCTCATTTCCTTCAGCAGTAACATTGTCTCATACCCTTTAGCAGTTTGGGAGTAAATGAAGGGAGTTCATGATTACAACAGAGACAAATACTAGAGCCCTCAGCAGTCTGGGATCTGCCCCATGCTGTTGATTCTGCTTTAATCAGAAGACTTGCATTTTTCTCAGAAGGCAATTCAAGGCACAGTGTTCCCTGTTATACCTGGTGAGGGTATCTAGAACCAGTGGATTAAAGGTCCTCTTTATGAGAAAGTTTACTGTGGAGCCTAGACTTTTCTTTCATGAACAGATGTTCACTAAATACCATGGTATTGAGTTCTGTTTTTCTAAAAACAAGCTTTTGCATAGAATACTTTGCTTCCAATATGCAGGTCAAGAAGCAAGTTAAAATCAAGCATGAAAAAGGGATTGGTTTAAGACTAGAAAAAAAAAAAAAGTATGATAAGGCTGTATATTGTTGATATGGGTTAAGATTCCTTTCTAGTTCCCAGCCCCCATGAATTTCAATGGGAGATATCTGGGGCTTTCCCTGCCCCTATGGGATCTGAGCTAACTTGAGCTGCCCCAGCCCCCATTCTAATGATCTGCTCAGGTTTCCCTCCCCCCCCCAGCACAAACAGTTCCTTATCTAAAAACCCATTGAATTCTATTCAAATTCTAACCTTGGCTGAAACCAGCCAGGAACCAACCTGGGACTCCACCCACAGGCCCCCTTCAAGATTACCAAAAGTCCCCCATTATAAAAGAGGGAAACTAGAGTCCACTCTTTGCAGGAGCCCCAAACATGGCATCATTACCCCGGCTATGTCAAGGGTTCCTGCCCATCCGGTGCCAGCCCTGGCCCTGGTGTCTTCTACCTTCCAACATTACTTCTAAACCCCACAATAAACTTCTTTTATTAATCTAGGTTTTCAGGTCTGTAAATTCCTTTACAGAGAACTCTAGCACTGCACTAGACCTCATTTAACTCTATCCTTGCATTGAATCCTAAGGGGTTGCAGGAGAGCTCTGTTTAACTCTCTGTACCCCAAACCTGCCACTAAACCTCAATTAACACTAATTTCATTTAGGTACCCCTTAACTAATTCTCATCATTGTCACCTTATGTATTTAACTTTTTTGCAGAATACATTATGCAAAATTCCAGGCTACACAAATTAAAAGCCAGAATTAAAGGTTATTGGGAGAAATGGCAACAATCTTGGATATGCAGATGATACCACTCTGATGAAAGAAAGTAAATAGAAATTAAGAAGCCTCCTCATGAAGGTAAAAGAAGAGTGTAAAAGCTAGCTTGAAACTTAAAAAAAGAAACAAAAAAACAAAAACCCAAACAAACCTAAGATCTTGGCTTAGTCCTGCCACTTCCTGGCAAAAAGAAGGAAAAGAAATAAAAGCACTGTTAGATTTTATATTTTTGGGCTCAAAGATCACAGCAGACAGTGACTTTTGCCATGAAAATAAAAGATGCTTGCCACTAGAAAAGAAAATTATGGCAAATCTGGGCAACATATTAAAAAGTAGAGGCATCTCTTTGCAGACAATCTTCCATATAGCCAAATCTATGGCTTTTTTAAGATTAAGGTTAAGATTAAGCAATGTATCTTTTTGAGAGTTGGACCATAAAGAAGTTTTCAAATTGTGGTACTGGAGAAGATTTTTGAGAGTCCCTTGAAAAGCAAGATCGAATTAATACTTAAAAGAAAATAATTCAGGTGATTCACTGAGAGATCAAACAATGAAGCTGAAACTTAAATACTTTGGTCACATAATGAGAAAATGGGATTCATTGTACAAAGCTCTGATGTTGGGAAAGATTGAAGAAAAATGAAAAAGGAGATAGCAGAAAATAAGATGGATAATGTCATGGAAATAATGAATATAAACTTGGACAGACTTTAAGGATAATGTAGGATAGAAGGCATGTGATGGTCCATGTAATCACAAAGAGTCAGACATGACTGAACAACTGAACAACAAAAACATAAACTCTTTATTTCTTCATGACATACAGGGAACTATGGGTTCTTGAAAACATTACAAACAAACCATTAGCCTGGAATGTTCTATCACAGTGTAAGGGTTTCAAATGTGTAGTAGGTAAATACAGTTGCTACTTTCTAAGGACCAGCCTATCAAAATACAAAGGAGCACATCATTTTCTCAGTACATTTTGATGAAGTCTTTGGCAATCCATGAAACAAACTAAAATAAGAAGACAAGGACTTTCAAACCTATTCAATCCTATGGCTGCTACAGTGATTGTGGGAGAGTAGTAAAAAGGCTGTGCTAGAGATAGGATGGTAAGAATCACACATTCTTCAGATTACTTAAATGAACTGAGGTGTTTTTCTATATCTGAGTTCCTTGTCAAATGGCTGATGACAACATATTACTAGAGCAACTGGATCACATCGATTGACATGAATTCAACAAGGTAGTCAATAAGCATTTATTAAGTACTTACTATATACCAAGCACTGTGCCAGAAATAAAAGCAGAAGACAAAAGAAAACCAACTCTCAAATAATCCTTAGAGAGATAAATAAAAGACATGGTTTTATCCTGCCTCCAAAGGCAATAGGAAACATTATTTTCATGTGATTTTTGATCATCTTATAGTAGAGCATACGGATATATATTTGTGATGTGACCACCATGAAAATGCTTCCATCTTTGGTGTCAACACCTGGTGCAGAAGAGGAAAACAAAGAAAAATCTATAAATAAAACAATGAAATTCTCTATATTTAATAATTTATTTTAATAATGATTTCAATGCAGAATAGATATATAGGAAGACAGTGAAAAATATATTTGAACATTTAAGTTCAGGAATAAGAATTCAAAGATGCAGATTACTCAAATGCCTTTTGCCAATATATCGAGAATACTTCGATCAAGAAAAACAATTAGGAGATGCTGTATATATTGAATACGAAATACATAAAATCAACATGTTATTTAACCAACAGAAAATAACTTATCTACATGGGGGTCATTCCAGAATTTGTTGTCTTTATGTCTCTAGACCATTTTCTTGGTGACAAGACTAAAAAGGTAATATGAAATTAGGAGAAAGAATAAAAATGAGAAAAAGAAATGACATGCAATTAAAACAATTTTAACTTGATGTATTTAAGAGAGTATGATGAGAAATGCATGAAGAACTAGAATTGACAACAATTATAAGCATTTCTTGAAGAAGTCAATGCCAATTAATTGCCACAATAAAGAACAAAAGATCCTAGAAAGTGCTTCAACTTGATCTCTTTGAAAGAGACAAGATCTATCATATCTAGTATTTGGTCAAAATCTGGTAGTTGTTATCTACAGACACTAAGTCACTCCCCTTCCTCCCTCAATAAGTTTAATACATGGTTCACAATTTTTTCCCTCCTCACCAATTCCCTTCCTAATACCAGGAGATTTCAATAGTCACAATAATACTTCTTCAAATACAAAACAACTCAGTTCCTCAACCTATTCATCTTCTATGAACTACTCCTTCACTTCATCTTAACCTAAGACAAAAATGATTACATCCATTCCATCAACTACAAATGTACTACTTTAAAGTTTAAAACTTCTGAAATTCATGTATCTGATCATAATCTATTAGTTTTTCATCTTTTCATCTTTACAAAACTCTACTATTCATCTGCTCTGTGATCTCTAATCCCTGATCCTTCAGTTGTTTTCCAGGCAATCTTCTTTTCACTGGCTAATCTCCTCTTCTCCTGATCTTGATCCATTGGTGAACCAGTTTAATTCCACACTGTTCTCCAATCTTGAAGCCCTAGCCCCATTATCTTATAATTTATTATGACCAGTCAAGTCTCAGTCTTGGATCACTCTGGTCAGTGATGAGCTTTTAGTCCTAAACAGATGTTGTTGAATGAAGATAGAAAATATGCAACTGTTTTGTTCCTTTTACAAATTTAAATTCCACAACTCCAGTTAGGCAGTTATTGTGTCTAGGAAATCCTTCTATATCTCCTTTATCAACTCCTTATCCCATTCTCCATAATAGCTCTTCTAAACTTTTTTATCCCAACTGAAAGCTCCACTGGTTCTTCTTTTACCAACTTTCTCAGCTGAGAACTTTGTTTCATATTTTACAGAAAATTGAAGCATTTACAATGAATTCCCTCTTCTCCCCTTTTCCTCATCTCCTATCACTTAGATGCCTTATGCCACTTTCTTCTGCTCTATCCCTTTCTCACGTCATGAAGTGGCCTTCTTATCAAGACTAATCCCTCACCTTGTTCAAATGGTTCCATTTCATTCCCTCCTTTAACAGACTGATTCCTCTGCCATCCCTACTATATAATTTATTTTCAATTTCTCTGTCTACTGGCTCCTTCCTTTCTGCCCACAAATTTGCCCATGTCTCTCTTATTCTGTCATTTCCACCTCTGTAATATCTATCACATCTATGCCTCCTTCCACTGACACAGAGTAATGATTCTAATTGAGATTCAATTTTAATCTCTAATATGGATTATTACAATAGCCTCATAATTTGGTCTTTCATTAAACCTCTTTCCTTTCCAGTCTATCCACCACATAGCTGCCTAAATGATTTTATTAAAGTATAAATCTAACTAACTAAGTATAGCATCCCCCTACTTGATAAATGCCAGTGGCTAACTTACTTCTATGGTCTAAACTCTTCTTTATAAACTGTTCCCATTTTACCTTTCCAGGCTTATTATGTTTTTTTTTTCCACTCATGCTGAGATTCAACCTGGGTGGCCTTCTTGTTATTTACACACATTCTTTCTCTCTCAATGCTTTTATATTAGCTCCCTCCTACTTCTTAAAATTTCTTATTTTCTTCAAGATTCAGTTGGTGTTATCTTCTAAATGAAACCTCTCCTGATCTCCTCAGCTCTCAGTGATTTCCCACAAAATTCTCTTGTAGACAATTTTTATATAGCTATGTATATTCATGTTCTTCTCACTAGATTATTAGATTCCCAACTGTTTCACTTTTCTATTTACACTGCTTACAATGTTTAGACATTTAAAAGATGTCCAACTCTTAGTGATCCCTTTTGGGATTTTCTTGGCTTGCACCATGTAAAATACTGAAAGTAAGTGCCAGAATGTCAGGAAGACCCAGTAAAACCTACAGTAGTTATTGTAACCCTTGCCAATTCCCCTGTGGCCTGATGGGGCCAACCTTTAACACCAACTTCAGCTCACATCACCTGGGTGTTTGCTTAGTCTCCTCATCTATAAAATAGGGATGAAAATATCTAACTTACCTCACAGAGTAGTCATTAGAATCAAAAATATTTGTAAAGTCTTTAATACAATGTCTAGCAAATAGTAGGTGCTATGTAATTGTTAGCTATTTTTATTATTACTTAATGGCTCTTTCTAAACCCCAAGCTATATACAGAATGACAAATTCCATTTTTGACATTATCTTTTTAGTCAGATTTTCATTTTTCATAACCTAATTTTGAAAATACTTAGCAGATGAGTGAAATGAGCAGAAACAGGAGATCATTACATACTTCAACAACAATACTATACGATGATCAATTCTGATGGACGTGACTCTCTTCAACAATGAGATGAACCAAATCAGTTCCAATTGTTCAATAATGAAGAGAACCAGGTACACCCTGTGGACCACAACATAGCATTTCCTCTCCTCCTGTTATTTTCTGCTTGCATTTTTTTTTCCTTCTCGGGTTATTTTTACCTTACTTTTAAATCCGATTTTTCTTGTGCAGAAAGATAACTGTGTAAATATATATATATATACACATATTGCATTTAACATATACTTTAATATATTTAACATCTATTGGTCTACCTGCCATGTAGGGGAGGGGCTGGGGAGAAGGAGGGGAAAAGTTGGAACAGAAGGTGTTTTTTTTCCTTTTTCCTTTTTATTAATTTTATAATTATAATTTTTTGACAGTATATGTGCATGAGTAATTTTTTTATAACATTATCCCTTGTATTCATTTTTCCAAATATTCCCCTCCCTCCCTCTACTCCCTCCCCTACATGACAGGCAATCCCATACATTTTACATGTGTTACAGTATAACCTAGATACAATATATGTGTGTAAATCCAATTTTCTTGTTGCATGTTAAGTATTGTATTCTGAAAGTATAAGTAATCTGGGTAGATGGACAGTAGTGCTAATAGTTTACGTTCAATTCCCAGTGTTCCTTCTCTGGGTGTAGTTGTTTCTGTCCATCATTGATCAACTGGAAGTGAGTTAGATATCCACTTCCATTAGAATACATCCTCATACAGTATTGTTGTTAAAGTATATAGTGATCTCCTGGTTCTGCTCATTTCACTCAGCATCAGTTGATGTAAGTCTCTCCAAGCCTCTCTGAATTCATCCTGCTGGTCATTTCTTACAGAGCAATAATATTCCATAACCTCCCTATAACATAATTTACCCAACCATTCTCCAAGTGATGGACATCCATTCATTTTCCAGTTTCTAGCCACTACAAAAAGGACTACCACAAACATTTTGGCACATACAGGTCCCTTTCCCCTCTTTAGTATTTCTTTGGGATAAAAGCCCAGTAGAAACACTGCTGGATCAAAGGGTATGCACAGTTTGATAACTTTTTGGGCATAATTCCAGATTGCTCTCCATGTATACATGTATACAATATACTGTAAATTCCTTTAAAAAAAAAGTATAGCTATTGGTTTCCATGACTTCATGACTTCACCAAGTTATCATGACTTCACCAACTTGCCTGTACGAAGACTATCTGTGCCCCCCCCCCCTTCCATAGTATTGTTTTAGTTCACATTATGGGACAAGGCATCTACCAGTGGGGTTTTTTCCTTTTACATTTCTGGAACCTGTGATCTCATTGATAGATGGAACTTTCAATGAGCAGACTTTCTTTTCTGATGAATATCAACAATTGCTATACATCTAGGGTCACCCAACCATCAGGACTTGAACCAAAGTATTCTTGCTTTGCTTATTATACCATGCTTCCTCTTGTATTAATAAATACAAGAGGAAAAATATGTGAGGAAAAATATAGCATAAGAATAGTTCACCATGTGTCATGCCTTGAAAAGAAAAAAGCTTTTTGAAATGCATTTTTCTCCCAAAAAATTTGAACAGGCTGCTTTCAAAAGAAGAAATCCAAGCTTTCAACAGCTTTCTGAAAAAATTAGCCAAACGATTAAAAATATAAATTAAAGCAACTCTGAACAATAATAAAAAAGAAAAGAAAATGACCATTGTTAGAAAGATTATGGAAAACCTGGTACATGAATGCATTGGTGGTATAGTTGTTAATTGTTCCATCTTTCTGGAAAGCAATTTGGAATAATGTTCCCAAAGCAATATTACTGCTATACCCTCAACAAATCAAAAATGAGGAAAAGAACCCATACTTGTAAAATAGTTATGTTATCTCTTTTTTTTCAGTGGCAAAGAACTGGAAACTGATGAGGTAATGATGATCTCTTTTTTTTTTTTTTTTTTCCCCTAGAGAACTGATGATGAAGAAAACTACTTATCTCCTGGCAGGGAGAAAACACACTTGAGATGTAAAAGTAGACATTAATTTTTTGTTATGACCAATGTAAGTATCTTCCTTGACTATGCATATTTGTTATCATTGTTATCTTTTTAAAATAACATTTATGTAAAAATAAATTTAAACAACTTTATGATAAGGACCATCAATGAGTGTATGCTTTTTCCAGGTGATGCTGGCATATCTCTTGTGCCATCTTGATGACCAATAACTCTCTATACCCAATTGTTTAATCTCTTTCAGCAATGATTAACATAACATAATTATTAGTTAACAGATAGTTGAATAGGTTAGTGTTTTACCCACCAGCAGTTATATATAGTTTACAAAGCTTGTGGATTTTCATTTTCAGTTTTAGGAGGGAAAAAAACCTATTTTCTGTAATCTTTTGCGCTATTTCCACCTTAATGGTGATTCCTGACCCAGAATTCTCTACCAAAAATGTCCACCTAGGCTTGGAATGGCACAGCAATGGGATAGTTGTAAATTCCACTTGAATGAGATGGTCTCATAACACTGACTAGCTCTATCTCTACAAATGTTTTCTTTCCAGGATTGCCTCATGGTTCAATTCAACCTTCAATGGGGATGGATTATTTACCTCCTAACTAGATTATTGCAAGTATAGCTCCCTAATGCCCTAGTCTATGAATCTAGTCTTGAAATCATCAAATGTTCCCTATCCTGAGATCCCAAAACAATTTTGTTATGATCTTGAATAGGACAAAGAACTCCTCTATTTCTCCCCAAACTAAGTCTTCTTTAAAAAAAATTTTAGGGGGTTTGTCCCTTTGAACCAGGAATCCTGGCCTCATTTCTTACTCATCTCATTTTCCTGATTTCTTTCTGGTTTTCCTTGTGTTTGTGTGTCTGACCTGCAGTGTTGTTTGAAGGTATCACAATGGAAACAAACATGGATCCACTCAGATACCTCTACAGCTCAGGTGATTGGGATCTTCTTCTGGCCCCTAAGTACACTTAGTCTTTTTTTCTAGTTTCCTATCTCTGTCTGCTTTCTGAGGTTTTCTTAAAATCTCTGGCCCTACCTCTACTCTTCTCATCTCTTGATAAACTGCGATACTGGATATAATATACAATCTCAGTCATGAAGAGGCATTGTTATACAATTTGTACTCAGAGATTTCTGTAGTAATACTAGATTTGTACTCAAGAGTATCTGTTCAATTACCAGTTCTAATTATTACTAGCTGTAATGTTGGGTAAACTACCTAATGTCTCTTGGCCTTAATTCCACACTTATAAAATATTAGAAAACTGAGAGCTAGTTTTATTAAAAACCCAACAAAATAGATAAACTTTTAATTAATTTGATTAATAAAAGGAAAGAAGAAATTAAATTGCTAGTATCAAAAATGAAAAGGGTAAACTATCAACCAATAAAGAGGAAATTATAGCAATAATTGTATGCCAATAAATATGATAATCTAAGTGAAATGGATGATTATTTACAAAAATATAGATTGCCCAGATTAACAGATGAGGGAATACATTGCTTAAATAGTCCCATTTTAGAAGAAGAAATTGAACAAGCTATTAATGAACTCCTTAAGAAAAAATCTCTATGGCCAAATGGATTAACATGTGAATTCTACCAAACATTTAAAGAACAATTAATTCCAATATTATGCAAACTATTTAGAAAAATAAGGAAAGAAAAAACTCTTATCAAATTATTTTTATGTCACAGATATAGTATTGATACCTAAACCAGGTAGTGTCAAAACAAAGAAAGAAAATTATAGACAAAGTTCCCTAATGAATATTGATGCAAAAATCTTAAATAAAATATTAGCAAAAAGATTACAGCAAATTATCCCCAGATATAATGGGGATTCTTTTCATATCTCTTGCTGCAGAACTTTGTTGGTAATATACAAAAATTTGTATATTTGCCTAGGCAAATTCAGGAATCATATGAACACAATTACAAAATACTTTCCAAACAAATAAAGTTATATCTAATCTCTTGGAAAAATATCAAGTACTCTTGCATAAACTGAGCTAAAAATGACAATACTACTTAAATCAATCTACTTATTCAGTAGATCAAACTCCCAATAAATTATTTTTCAGAGCTAGAAAAAATAATAACAGTTCATCTGGAAGAACAAAAAGTCAAGAATTTCAAGGAAATTAATGAGAAAAATGCAAATGAAGATGGCCTAGCTGTAACATATTGTACTATATTATAAACTATATTATAAAGCAATGGTCATCAAAACCATTTGTTACTGGCTAAGAAAGAAGAGTAGTTGATTAGCTTTACAGGACAAAATAGTCAATGACTGTAGTAAGACCCCAGCTTTTGTGACAAGAACTCACTATTTGACAAAAACTGCTGGGGAAATTGGAAATTAATATGGCAGAAATTGACCCACACTTAACACCATATAAGGCCAAAATGGGTTCATGATTTAGACATAAAGAATGAAGACATTAGAAGAACAAAGGATAGTTTACCTCTCAGATCTGTGGAGAAGAAAGGAATTTATGGCCAAAGAAGAACTGGAGTACATTATTGAATACAAGATAGATACTTTTGATTAAAGAAGTTAAAACGTTTTTGTACAAACAAAACAAAGGCAAACAAGATTAGAAGGGAAGCAATACACTGGGAAAATTTTTTTCCATTCAAAGTTTCTGCTAAAGATCTTATTTCTAAAATATATGGAAAATTGACTCAAATTTATAAGAATTCAAGCCATTCTCCAATTGGTAAATGGTCAAAGAATATATATATATATATATATATATATATATATATATATATATATATGAATTGCACATGTTTACCATATGTTAGATTACTTGCCATCTAGGGGAGGAAGTGGGGTGAAGAGTGGGAAAAATTTTGAAACACAAGGTTTTTCAAGGGTGAATGTTAAAAATTATCCATGCATATATGTTGAAAATAAAAAGCTTTAGGGAAAAAAAAATAAAATGAGATTTTTAGATTAGATTGCAGATTCTAAGATTCCTTCTAGTTCTAGATACTATATTGTTGTTGTTTGTTGTTTGGTCATTTTGGACATTTCATGATCCCCTTTGAGGTTTTCTTGACAAGGGAAATGGAGCTGTTTGCCATTATCATCTCCAGCTCATTTTACTTATGAGAAAACTGAGGCAAATAGGATTAAGTGATTTATTCAGTCACATAGCTAGTGCATGTCTAAGGACAGATTTGAACTCAGGAGGAGCAGTTTTTCTGCTGGACCACATAGCTTTGGAGAAGAAAGTGAGGGAGGTGACCTTGCAAGCCTTTCTTCACTCAGATCCAATTCATTTGCATGTTATGGCATTACCTGTCTGATGTCATGGTCCTCTTCTACAGTTAATTGAAGATTTCCTACTCTTCTTTGAATCCAAGAACAATACTGTAATAACAGCTTTCTTTATATATTTTTAAAATTCCAAGAAACTCACCTTTGGTCATTTCCCAGCTGGAGGCCAAATTGACATCCTTCAGGGATATTGTCCAGCATTATCCAATCTAACAGGAGTCTACACTTCCAGCTCCTCAATGATAAAAGTCAATTCACATTCACCAAATGTATTCTCTCTTTTCCCAAGAAACATGGAAGTGGGGATTATTATGCACTGGAGGAAAAGTGGCAAGGGAGAAGATATAACCCTTATAGTTGCCTGTATGGATTGTTTCTGCTGATATGGATTGCTATGACTTGTGAATTCTATATTTACTTCTTTACTCTTTGTAGCAATTGCATTATCATTTCCAAGGTGAGTAGAAGATCATAGGCTCATAAGGTTTAGATCTGGAAGGGAAACCCTAGAAACCATCTCTTCCAATCCTCTCATTTTATACATATAGAAACTAAGATGTAGTGTGCAAAAATGTTTGTAGCAACCCTTTTTGTAGTGAGAAGGAACCAGAAACTAGTGGATGGCCATCAGTTGGGGAATGGCTGAATAAATTATGGTATATGAAAGTTATGGAATAATATTATTCTAAGAACAATACATTGATCTGTATATATAGATCAGCAGGATGATTTCAGAAAAAATCTAGAGAGACTTACATGAACTAATACTAAGTGAAGTGAGTTAGAACCAAAAGAACATTGTACATAGCAACAAGAAGATTACGTGATGATCAATTGTGATAGATGTAGCTCTTTTCAACAATGAGGTAATTCAAGCCAATTGCAATAGACTTGTGATGTAGAGAGACATCTCCATCCAGAAACAGGACAGTTGGGATGGAATGTGGATTATAATATAATTTTTTCACCTTTTTTGTTGTTTACCTGCTTTTTGTTTTGTTTCTCATTTTTTCTCTTTTTGATCTGATTTTTTTTGTGCATGAGGGGCGGAGCCAAGATGGCGGAGAAGAAACACATGACTCTATAAAGGTCCTCACCCCCTCACAACCAATTAGATAAATCAGCCTCAGAATAAGCCCAGGACTGATAGATACCACAAGGACTGGAAGCACGACTTACCAGCTGAAGAGAATCTGGAGTTTCAACAGAAAAGGTCAGTCCCCAGGGGAGGAAGAAGACAGGCCAGCACAGACGGCTGGGTGCTAGCATTCTCTGCCGATTGCGCTGGGAAGGGCTCTGGGATCAGAGAAGCCACTGAGATAAAGGAATCTGGCACAGACTATTAGCTCTTCTCTGCTAATTATTTAACAGTTCAGAGGAGAAAGCTAAAATACTCTAAAAACTCAGATTTTCCCCATCCTGGAGGTGACTCAGCAGATCTCGGCACCAGGGGGTGTGGCCTCAGCTCCCACCTGAGAATAGTTAAGAGATTGACAAGTGGGCAGATACGGCCCAAGGCAACACACACTGCCTAGTTTAGCTGGAGGGAGTGGAACTCAGCTCCAGGAAGTCCCAGAGAAGCGGAACCTTTGAACTAGGGACCACGGTTTCTGGCAGACACTTCCAGTTTGAGCACAGGGGCTTTTCACGTCACCTGCTGCAGACATCCACGCCCCACCGGGAAGCATAGGCTGGGCTTTGTGCTGCCTTTACTGTTCAGCGCCCTCGGGGCACAGCAGTGCTAATCACCTCTGAGGCACTTCCAGGGAGGGGGTGGGGAACTCTCTCCCAGAGCTCTCTCTTAGCTCAGGCACAGAGGCCGCTGCATCTATCTGGTCTGGGAGGAAGCTGGTAAAGAAGTAAATAAATAATTTCCTACCCCAGGGACAGACCCCAAAAGATTTTTTAAATATGAACAAAAAAGCCAGAAAAACTATAGATTCCTTCTACACAGAGAAAGAGCGGGTATCCAACCCCGAGGAAGTTAACAGCAGAGAGTCAGCAGATAACAACCTAAAGGGGAACGATTCCTGCCCCCCATCACATAACTCTCTCCTAGAAGAAACTCTTAAAAAATTAAGGGAGATTGAAGAAAAATGGGGAAAGGAAAGGGAAGCTATGATAGAGAACAACAACGTCCTGAAATTGGAGTTGGAAAAAATAAAGAATTCACAGGAGATGCAGGGAAACAAAATTTATGAATTAGAAAAGGTTAAAAAAACACAGGAAAGTAGGATTTCTGAATTGGAAAAGATAAAAAAGTCTCAAGAAAATAGAATTTCTGAATTGGAAAAAGAAAATAATTCTCAAAAAAAAAAATTAGGGAAATGGAAAAAAATTCAATAGAGCAAAATAATTCATTTAAAAACGAAATTGGGCATTTACAAAAAGAACTAAAAACTGTGAAAGAAGAAAATAACTCCTTAAAAGTCAGGATGGAACAAATAGAAATGAATGACTCACAGAGAACCCAAGAATCAGTCAAACAAAACAAAAAAAAATGAGAAGCTGGAGAACAACGTCAAATACTTACTGGGAAAATCTATAGACCTGGAAAATAGATCTAGGAGAGATAATCTCCGGATCATTGGACTTCCAGAAAACTATGACCAAAAAAAGAGCCTAGATTCTATTTTACAGGAAATTATCAAAGAGAACTGTCCAGAAATAATAGAAACAGAAGGGAAAGTAGATGTGATTTTTTTTTGTGCATTATGATAAATGTGAAAATATGTAAAGAAGAATTGTTCATGTTTAACATATATTGGATTACTTACTGTTTTGCTATAGAGGAAGGGAGGGAGAAATATTTGGAACACAAGGTTTTACAAGAGTGAATGTTGAAAACTATCTTTACATGTATTTTGAAAATAAAAAGCTATCTCTTGCTTCAAACCATAGTATGTAGAGCTCTAAGTGACTTAAAACAAGCTAGTTAATGCCTTCATGTCCATTGATGAACTGAGCTCAAAGTACAAATAGAATCAAATGATATGCCTCCAGAATCTATGTTTGTTCCATTACTCTGTATAACAGTTCCCAGACTCCAAAAGAAACCATAAGAGAACAGCAATATCCTTTTTCCCCCCATCAGTAATGGATTGAAGAATCTCAGACTTTGAAAGGACTTCAATATCCCAGGCTAAATTAAATGCTATTAAGAATCCCCAATACAGAAAACTGAGACACTGATGCATTGTTGGTGGAGTTGTGAAAGAATCCAGCCATTCTGGAGAGCAATTTGGAACTATGCCCCAAAAGTTATCAAACTGTGCATACCCTTTGATCCAGCATTGCTGCTATTGGGCTTATATCCCAAAGAAATACTGAGGAGGGGAAAGGGACCTGTATGTGTCAAAATGTTTGTGGCAGCTCTTTTTGTTGTAGCTAGAAACTAGAAGATGAATGGATGTCCATCAACTGGAGAATGGTTGGGTAAATTATAGTATATGAAGGTTATGGAATATTATTGCTCTGTAAGAAATGACCAGCAGGATGAATACAGAGAGGTTTGGAGAGACTTACATCAACTGATGCTGAGGGAAATGAGCAGAACCAGGAGATCACTATACACTTCAACAACAATACTGTATGAAGATATATTCTGATGGAAGTGGATATCTTCAACATAAAGAAGATCCAGTTCATTTCCAGTTGATCAATGATAGACAGAAACAGCTACACCCAGAGAAGGAACACTGGGAATTGAATGTAAACTGTTTGCACTATTGTCTTTCTACCCAGGTTACTTATATCTTTGGAATCCAATTCTTACCGTGCAACAAGAAAATTGATTTTACACACATATATTGTATCTAGGTTATACTGTAACACATTTAATATGTATGGGATTGCCTGTCATCTAGGGGAGGAGTAGAGAGTGGGAGGGGAAAATTTGGAAAAATGAATACAAGGGATAATGTTGAAAAAAAATTACTCATGCATATGCACTGTCAAAAAATTGTAATTATAAAATTAATTAAAAAAAAGAATCCCCAATACAAAATCTCTTACAAGTGATCATACTGCTCATTCTTAGAGTCATAGAAATGGTCCATTACATTTTTGGAAAGCCTTAATATTAAAGTATTAAAATGTCTTTCTGAATCAAAATTAAATTAAATTAAACTGAATTAAAACTTTGTCTCTTGGCAATTACTGAAATGTTGAATAGTCTTCCTTTGGGGATCAAGCAAAATAAGTTTATTCCCATTTCCATATAATTGTCTTTTCAGACATTTGAATACATTTATTATTTGCCCTCCCACCTTGCTCTTTTCCAGATTAAACATCATGGTTTCTTCAAATAATCCACAGTTTCCAGTTTTCTCATCATCATGTTCACTCTCTTTTGGAAATACTCCAGTTTTTTAACCTTTTTACTAAAACATAGCATTTAGAATTGAACACAATACTCTATTTGTGGTAATAATTATAGTGCGTAAAAGGCATTCCAGGAGTAAGGAAGAATGTAGGCAATAGTAATTATATCTAACATTTGCAAAGTGTTTCAATGTTATACAATTTTAAATTTTAGTAGAGTTTTGGGATATATTATATGTAATATAATCTAATTTGATCCATTTCAAACCATAGAGTACTATAGAAATATTAATTATTATTAATATAATTATTCCTATTTTGGAGATGAGGAAACTGTGTCTGAAAGAGATTAAGTCACCTGCTCAAAGTTACATAGCCAGTAAGCATCTGAAGCAGGACTGAAATTCAGGTCTTTCTGCCCACTATTCTATCTACTATCGTATTGTTGAGGAAAGACAGCATCACCCTGGGTGAAATATATTTTCATTTGGATGTAACCTGGGCTCTATGGTCTGCCTTTTTTCTTTTTAAAATTATTTTGGTAACTGTGTTTTGGAAATAGCTAGGTGGCACAAGTGAAAGAGTGCCAGGCCCAGAATCAGGAAGACTTTAGTTAAAACCCAGCCTAAGATACTTACTAGGCAAGTAATTTAACTTCCATCTGTCTTCATTTCAATAGAGCATTGGATTTGCACCCAGAAAGACTGTCTTCATGGATTAGAATCTGATCTCGATATTTATTAGCAACGTGACTCTACACAAGTCACTTAACTCTGCTTCAGGTTCTTCATTTATAAAATGAACTGAAAAGGGAAATGCAAACTACTCCAGTATCTCTGCCAAGATAAACCCCAGATAAAGTTCCAGGGAATTGGACACAACTGAAAAATGAATTAACAAAAACAAAACAAAACAAAACAAAACAAAAAACAACTGTTTCAATTTAACTGGTTTCCTTTATAACCCTATAGATTTTATGCATTTAAAAATATTATTCTGGGAAGAGGTCCATAGGCTTCACCAGGGAAGAAGGGGTCCATGACACATAAAAGATTAAGAATTTCTGCATTAGAGAGTATCTCATCCTCCACTACTTTTAGAACCCTTCCCACAATTTCTTTAAAAGAGTTCAAAAGAGAGAGATGTTTAATGAGAACAGCCATGCCCAATAATTCACTTCTGAGGGGATACTAGGTCCTCAAATCCACACAGGCACAGGACTGAAATATCTGTCCATTCCCATTGCACAGTGAAAGATGTATCACATTGGCCACGTATTCTGCTGTTACCCTGAAATCCCCTTGTTGAGGTAAAGATTTGATAAAAAATTTCCTCTGCTCAGTTTTTCCTTAACCAAGACAACCCAGTGAGGAGGAGGAATACAATAGCAGTTGCTGCAACTAACAGTTATATAGAGGTTATTTTATGCTAGATACTCTGCTAGTTATTTTATGCTAGATACCACAGTGGGAATTTAAGGAACACATTTAATGACTATCTGTACCACAATAAAAGCACAGGAAAAGCTCTGAACCTACAGTGACATGGCCTGAGTTTGAATTCAGATTCTGTTATTTTCGGTGTCACTTTATTCAGCTCTGCAACTTCTCTCAACTTGGTTTCCTTTATTATAAAATGAGGAAATTGGATTACATGACTTTGAATATCCCTCCCAACTCCAGATGAATCTGTAACTGTAAGAATGTGAACTTTTACTGATACTTTAATGTTTAGATATCTTCTTGTACATATTGATATTATTGTTGGGCCTTTGTTCTTGAGAAGGAAATGAAATCAGGGAGGTAATGCTATTGTCATGCAAGTGAATCAGATTTAAGTGAGGAAGGGCTATGCAAGATCACCTGCCTCAATTTCCCCTCCAGAGCCATCTGGCAAGATATTAATTAGGACAATTGGAGATGGCCCTGGATGCAATAGGATACCTTGGCCACTTTAAACTAATGTCTTTGATAAGTCACAGTTTGACTGAAATAGTGACCAAGCAGTGCTTAAGACTAATTGAGAAATGAGGCCAAGAATGGCCTCTTTTACCTACTCACAAAAATCAGTCTGGGAGGGAAAATATTAAGGACCACAGATAGTGGAGAACCCTGGGCGAGGTATAAGACCCTTTAGTCCAGTAAAAGAAACCCTGCTGACAGTGTTTGTGTTGGTTTCCCATCCCACCTATAGGCTCTGACCTTCCTGAGAAGTCAGGGGGTGGTGATAATCTGTGTTGTAATTAAAACAGAGTTATACCAAGTGGCAAAGAGACATCTACACACAATAGCAAGTTGTGTATGTGGTACTGCCTGCACAGTATATAATTAGTGCATGCACAGTGTGCTATAGTTATATAAGGGAATTAGGGCATATAAGGCTGAGAGAATTTGGAATAAATGGACTTCATTTTTGACTATCCACATGAGTCCTGCCTCTTTATTCCTCTGCTAAGATCAAGGACTTGGGCTGGTAGTGAAATCCTCCAGAGAGCTAGTGCAGACGTTACAGGGATGATCATCAGGATTTTTGTCCAAAACAAACAACTGCCATTTACTTTTATTCTGAGTCAATTAAGACCCAGACAATGACTATGTGGGGCTTGGCCTCAGACTTATTGCTGGTCAATCAGTGAGAGCCAGAGTAATTTGGGCTTAACTCATAGTCTAGCCCATAAACTCCAAGATATCCTGGGAGGTTTTAGTAATCAAAATTTATATTTTTGGGGGCAGAGCAATCATAGGTAAGGTTATGATGCCTATGTAGATATAGGGAAGAAAAAAGAAAAGGAACAAAAGAAAAGGAAAAAGGAAAAGAAAAGACAGGAAAGAAAAGAAAAAAAAAAAAAACAGTTGTTTTGTCCAGCTGGCCAGTTTCAGTTGAATTCCCTGTGGGGCAGCTCCTACTTCTACTCACAGAGACTGTACTTTGTTCTTGAAGAGGACTACAACTTTAAGGAAATGATGCTATGATATTCAACCAAACTAGGTTGAAATGAGAGAGGACTGTGCAAAATCACCAGTCTCAGATTCTCCTTCAAAGTCTTCTGATCCCAATGGTAAGGAAGAAAAAGAATTGGCCAAAAGTAGCACTTGATCTTTTAAAACCTCTTTTTTTCCCCCCCACCTAGCATAAAAGAAGTAACCAATACCTGGCAACAACCTTTCCTTGATGAGAGACAATTGTAATGAGAGTTCCATCTCAAAGAATGGGAATTTTTATTTTTTTAAACCTGAGAAAGGCTATTGGATACTGGGATTTGACTGGAGTCACATTAATCCTAGAACCAATGCCAAACAAAATATCTGGATCTCAATGTTTGGATGAATTTAATTTTAAAAAGAATAATTCAAAATTACATGCTTTTAAACTCTTCTCATATTATACTTCAATTGTACCTCAATATTTCATCTTAGTTAAGTTGTAGAATTAAAAAAAATAAAAATCATTCCACTTATGTTTTTGCTTTGGGCAAGGATTTTTTTTTTTTTTTTTTTGTCATGCGATATGTTAAAAAAGTCAGTATATATCTAGTAGTTATTGTGTCCTGCTTTCAAGAGCCCCCAGGTTGGGGTGACAAAACATATCATTGCTTTCTAGAGCCCCCACACTGGGATAATTAAAATATCCTACTTTCCTAGTGGAGATGTGATGAGGCAGGACTCCTGAGGATGGTGGGAAAATGGAGTCCATTTATTTCAAGGACTTTCCCCTTTATATAATGTAGCAAAAACACTTGCATGTAGCAAGCATAAACAGCTTGCTATTCTATGTAGTTTGTCACCTGGAATCACTCTTCCACCTGCTATCATCTGCTTCAATCTCAACACAGGTTGTCACCACCCCCTGACTTCTCAGGAAGGCTGAGATCCCTTAGGGAAAATGGGGAGCAGAACTAGACATTTTTAGCAGGTTCCTTCTGAGCTGAAAAGTCTTATATTTTACCCAGAGTTTCCTTACTGACTGTGACCCTCTACCGTAGTGGTAGAAAATGATTGGCCATTCAGTTTTCTCCCTGCAGATATAGAACTTTTGCTGTATCACTATTTGTCGAACTCAGTTTGTGTCTCCAAAAGTACGAATTGGGTGGTGTAATCTGTATGCAGATGTATATCTATTCCTAATCTCTATTCTGTTGGTAATCCTGCATTATGAACTTTTGAGTGACTATATCTGCCTCAGTAACCAATTATCTGAAATTCACATGCAAATAGAATTTATAATCTTTTAGTCTAAATTTTCCTCTTCCTTATTTCTGACTAGGCAATGGCCATTCTATCTAGGTTTGTAGTTTGTAGAATGGGAAGCACCTTGCCTCTTTCTTTTCTCTCACTCCCCATATCTGATTATTTTGTGAATTCTTCCTCAGCACTGAAAATCTGTATTGCATCCCTGTTTTCCCTAGGTTTTAGCAGATAAGCTTTTTTGAAATATTTTGTATAAAGCAGACTTCCATACCACTTCCTGTATCTCCTCACGTTGATTCTACTTAGTAGGAAGCCTTATTTAATAATTTTGGCTACAGATAATCTCTCTCTCTTTATTACACTGTCTTTTCCTATCCTACTCCCTCATATTTCCCTTATATATTCTTTTTTGAAGTGTTACAATAACTTACATACTTGTTTTCCTTTTTTCTTACTAGATTGTAATCTCTTTGTTGACAGAACTGGTCTTATTTTTATATTTTTCTGTGTCTAATATGTTACTTTGCATCTTGTAAGAGTCTGACAAATTTGTGAAATGTATTATCTACATAGACAAAAATATAAACAAAGTATAAAGCTATCATAATTCTACTTGCTTAGCTAGATAAATACAAACATATTTATATACATATAGAATATATGCTGATATATTTTATGTTATAAATACATAGGTCTTGGTCTATTTAAGTTATTGCCTAAGAATTTACTTACATCTAGTCAGTATCATATTTTGTGACTTTTAATAATTATTTTCTAGTTGAAATCTTAAATAATTGTCCCTTTTCTTTAAAAAAATAGAAAAAAATATTAAAAAAAAAGAAAATGAAAATGATTGGTCATAGACCTCATGAAATAGCTAGGGACAGCTAGAGAAGGAGAGCTAGAGTTCAAACCATTTTGGCTGCTTCCTATTTTTTTCTAAAGAAATACCATGACTTAGTCTACTGGAACTTTTCTTCAACCAATTGTTCCCTTAAATTGCCCCTTTTACCCCAACTAAAGACTATTTCTATCCAATGAATCTTCCATTTCCCTTGTCATAAACCTTTCCTCATCTAAGGCAAACTTCCATCTAAACTATCTTATTAATGATTTATACCCAGCACCTGATAAATAGAGTTGTCTTCTTCTTTTTACTGATGAGTAAACCAAAGATGGGGGGAGAATATATCTATTCTAGAGGGACTTCAGGAGTTCTCCTAATCTGGGCTTTTCTGGAAGGATGGCACTAGAGGGAATGTGGGTGATTTTAGTGACCTAAATGTTTCAGATACCCTTTATCCCCCAGAAGTTAACTGAGACCTAAAACAAACAAACAAAAAACCAACTTCAGTTGGCCCAATAAGAAGATTGGTAGAATTTCTATTCTTAAAAAGTCCTGTTTAAATCTTTTCTGATTGGACACCTGAATCTGACCAAGTACCCTTGAACAACCTATCCCTCCTTATTCTGATTATTACCTGGTTTTATGAGAAGTTTTTCCTTGATCAGCTATGGACTTAATCTATTGCATTTCCTTGTGTCCTTGTGTGGCTATTAGGCTTCTGGATCCACAGCCTGGAGAAAAGGCATTTTACTTTCCTGAAGCTGATCTATGACAGCCAGGGATTGGGGAAAGTAGGCACAACAAACTCAGGCTAGGCCCAGCCTTAGAAACAGATAAGATGAAAGACTGGAGCTATTAGGCAAGTATGATCTCACTCTTCCGAAGAAATTCCAGGCTCTTAATTTGCACCTGGGATTCTCTAATCTTTGTCCTCAGGGACTAGAGAGTGATAAGCACCTACCTTTTTCTCCAGGGTATTTTAGCCTTCCTTCACTCTAGTTTTCTCCCTCAGGGAGATTTGACTTTCCCTCTGACCACCTCTTTTGGGAAATAAGGAGAAATGCCAAAAGCCAACAAGATGAAGTCATACAATAGGAAAAAATGTACATACAGTGGAGGGCAGAAAGAGAAACCAGAAGTTACAGACATATAGGAATGACTCCATTATCAAATAAGCTCCAAGCCTATACTCAGAATTAGGCTCAGGATTGTAACAGATATAGAATTATAATAACTTACTTTTATATGGGGTTTAATGGGTCTGTCACAATAATCTTTGAGGCAGGTAGCATAATTCTTATTTAAGAGATGAGAAAGGGGCAGCTAGGTGGCGCAGTGGATAGAGCACCAGCCCTGATAGTCAGGAGGACCTGAGTTCAAATCTGATCTCAGACACTTAACACCTAAATGTGTGACCCTAGACAAGTCTCTTAACCTCAATTGCCTCAGGAAAAAAAAATCAATCAATAAGTAAACAAACAAACAAATAAATAAAAGATGAGGCAACTGAGAAAGCATGAGATGGGATTTAAATTTAGGGACCTTCTCACTCTTAAGTCTAATCATTCTTCCCACTGTACCAAGATATGGTTTTGTCTGTAAAGAAGAATCGATTTCTTTCCTTAAGGAATTTATAGTTTTGTTAGGGAGACAAGCTATACAAAATTGAAACTAAAGTAAAATAAAATGTCACCAAGCAATTAAACATTAAATGAGGATCAGACAATAAATGAATAATTTAGGATATGTTTTGCTGTATTTTAGTCATTTTTCCAATTATGTTTGACTCTTTGTGACCTCTTTTTGGGGTTTTCTCTGTAAAGATACTAGAACAGTTTGCAATTTCCTCCTTCAGCTCATTTTTCAGATGAGGGAACTGAGGCAAACAGGGTTAAATGACACAGCTAGAAAATATCTGAGGCTGAATTTGAAGGTGGGTCTTTCCAACTCTAAGATCAGTATTGTACCATTTGTATGTTCCAAAAGGGGAGCTGGATGCCTAAGAGGACTTTTCAGGTTAACCTAATTAAGTCTCTTATGATATCACTTTCCTGATTGCTTCCTTATGCTTCTCCTGAATCTGTATTTGAAAATCAAATCTTCATTCAGCTCTTATATTTTCATTACAAATGCTTGAAAATCCTCTATTTCATTGAATATCTACCTTTTCATGTGAAGGATTATATTTAGTTTTGCTGAATAGATGATTTTTGATGGTAATCCTAGCTCCATTGCTCTCCAGAATATTATAATTATATTTCAAGCACTCTGGTCCTTTAATGTAAAAGCTGCTAAATCTTGTGTCATCCTGACTATATCTCCACTAGAACTGTTTTTTTTTTTTTTTTTTTTTTTTTTTTTTTTTTTGGAAGACTGCAATATTTTCTCCTTGACCTGGGAGTTCTGGAATTTGGCTATGATATTCCTGGGAGTTTTCATTTTGGTATCTCTTTCAGGAAGTAATTGGTGAATTCTTTCAATTTCTATTTTACCCTTTGGTTCTAGAATATCAGAACAGTTTTCCTTAATAATTTCTTGAAAGATAATGTCCAGACTGATCCAGCCATTTTGGAGAATTATTTGGAACTATCGCCAAAGGGCCATCAAAATGTGCAGATCCTTTGATCCAGCTGTGTTTCTACTGGACTTATATCTCAAAGAGATCTTAAAGGAGGGACAGGGACCCACATGGACAAAAATGTTTGTGGCAGCCATTCTTTTGTAGTGACAAGAAACTGGAAACTCAGTGAAGTTGGAGAACGGCTGAATAAGTTATGGCATATGAATGTTATGGAATATTATTCTATAAGAAACGATCAGCAGGATGATTTCAAAGAGGCTGGAGAGACTTACATGAACTGATGCTAAGTGAAATGAGAAGAACCAAGAGATCATTGTACATGTCAACAAGAAGATTACATGATGATCAATTTTGATGACATAGCTCTTTTCAACAATGAGATGATTCAGTCCAGTTCCAAAGATCTTGTGATGAAGAGAGCCATCTACACTCAGAGAGAGGACTGTGGGAACTGAGTGTGGTTTATAACATAGCATTTTCACTCTTTTTGATGTTGTTTGCTTGTATTTTATTTTCTTTCTCATTTTTCCCTTTTCAATTTGACTTTTCTTATGCATCAATGTAATTGTATAAACATGTATGCATATATCGAATTTAACACATTTTTTAAATCATGTTTAACATATATTGGATTACTTGCCATCTAGGGGAAGGAGTAGGGGGGAAGGAGAGGAAAATTGGAACACAAGATTTTGCAAGAGCTACTTTTGAAAAATTGTTCATGCATATATTTTGAAAATAAAAAGTTTTAACAAAAAATTTAAAAAGATGATATCCAGGCTCTTTTTTTTGATCATGACTTTCAGATAGATCAATAATTTTTAAATTATCTCTCCTGAATCCGTTTTCCAGGTCAATGTTTTTCCAATGAAATATTTTACATTTTTTCTTTTTTTGCTTTATTGTATCTTGATTTTTCATAAAGTCACTAGCTTCCATTTACTCAATTCTAATTTTCATAATAGCTTTTTGTTTTTCAATATATGCAGATAAGTTTTCAATATTCACCATTCTAAAATTTTGTGTTCCATATTTTTCTCCTTCCTTTTCCTCTCCCCCCTTTCCTGGATAGCAAGTAATACAATGTGTTAAACTTGTGCAATTCTTCTAAACATATTTCCATATTTATCAGGCTGCACACACACACAAAAAAAAAATCAGATCAAAAAGGGCAAAAAATGAGAGGAAAAAACAAACAAGCAAATAACAAAAAAAAAGTGAAGATATTATGTTGTAATCCAAATTCAGTGCCCATGGATGCAGATGGCTCTCTCCATCACAACTCTATTGGAATTGGCTTTTTAATTCTAATTTTTAAGGCATTATTTTCTCAGTGAGCTTTGTATATCCTTTCCCAACTGGCCAATTTTGCTTTTTAAGGAATTCTTCTCTTCATTAGCTTTTTGTATTTCCTTTTGTACAACTCTCAATTCTTTGCCTAATTTTTCCTCTCTCTCTCTCTCTCTCTCTCTCTCTCTCTCTCTCTCTCTCTCTCTCTCTCTCTCTCTCTCTCTCTCTTAATTGATTTTCACAATCCAGTTTGAGCCCTTCCATGGTCTAAATCCAATTTTTATTTTTCTTGGTGGCTTTGGATGTAGGAGCTTTGACTGTGATCATCTTCTGAGTGTGTATTTTGATCTTCTTTGCCATCATAATAACTTTCTATGGTCAGAAAAATCTTCTTCTTGGTTGTTGTTTTTGTTGGTTTTTAGCCTATTACTTGACTTTTAACTCTATTAAAATAGAGCTTTGTTTTCAGGGTGAAGGT
This sequence comes from Sminthopsis crassicaudata, assembly GCF_048593235.1. NCBI lineage: Eukaryota > Metazoa > Chordata > Mammalia > Dasyuromorphia > Dasyuridae > Sminthopsis > Sminthopsis crassicaudata. The sequence goes on from NC_133618.1 coordinate 471,843,981, forward strand.
ACATTGTCTCAAGCTTTAGGGATTTTGTGCAAGTGGTTTTGAAGTTCCTTCAGGTCACAAATTACTCTTTTCTACCCTACCATTGTTATGAGTGTCCCCACCCCACTGTAGATGTCAGATCTGGTGTGTTAAAGCAACAGAGTTCTGCTTTTCTAATGGCTGGGGTTAGGACTGGTATTACATGCCCAACTTCTACCCTGTTGCCACAGACCCTTTCCAATAACCTTCCTAGTTTTCCCTAGTCCCTGGACTGCTGATTTAGAGGTCCTACCTTGCTGACACTGGGGCTGAGGCTGAGGCCAGGGCTGCAATGGTGCAGCCTATGCTGAGGCAGCATGCTGGACTTCTACCCTGGCTCCACAGACCTTTTCTGCTGACTTTCCAACTCCTCTTTGGCAATTCTGGGCTGAGAGGTCTGGAAGCCACCATTACTGCTTCTGATTCAGACACTTAGTTACTTAGCTGACACTGGGGCCCAGAGCTGGGAATGAGGCTGTGCTGGTTGCAGCCTGCACCAGGACTGCATGCCAAACTCCCACCTTGGTGTCACAGACTTTTTCTGCTGAGCTTCTAAGTTGTCTTTGGCCAGCAAATATTCTACTCTGTCTTTTTGGATTTTCTGATGTTCTAAAGTTTGTTTAGACTCATTATTTAAAGGACTTTGGAGTGGTTTTAGTGGGAGAGGTTGGGTGAATTACTGCCTTTACCCATTTTGATTCTGCCTCCTTTCATCTTTATAATGTTGTTACTGTTTAAATTATTTTCCTGGTCCCTGGTTCACTTCATTCAGCATCACTTCATATAAATCTCCCAATGTTTCAAATCTTTCAAAGATCTAAACACTGTTTTGTTTTGTTTTTATTATTACCTATGGTATGGGTGGTATAGTGGATTGAGTGCTAGGCCTAGAGTCAGGAAGACTACCTTTTTGAGTTCAAATCTGGTCTCAGACACTTACTAGATGTGTTATCCTGGACATGTCGCTTTAATCCTGTTTGCTTCAATTTCTTCATCTGTAAATTGAGCTGGATAAGGAAACAGCAAATCACCCCAGATCTTTCCAAGAAAGCCTCAAATGGGGTCATGAACAATTGAACATGACCAAAAATGATTGAATAACTATGACATTCATGAACCATAATTAATTCAACCACTCCCTAATTGCTTTCATTCTAGTTTTTTGCTACAACAGTGAGAATTGCTATAAATATTTTAATAAATATAGTTTTTTCCCCTTCTCTCTCTGATTTCTTTGGGGTATAGTACTTGGAGTAATATTACTGAATTAAAAGACATATAGTGTTTAGTGACTTTGGGGGCTTAGTTACAAATTTTTTCCTGAATGACTTAACCAGTTCACATCACCACCAATGTGTCCCTGTCTTGTAGTAGCCCTCCAACATTTGTCATTTTTTTCTTTTGTCATCTTTGTCAGTCTGATAGATGGGAAGTTCTACCCATAGGATAAATTACAAACTCCTTAATATAGAATTTATGATTCTTCCCATAATTTGGCTTCAGAAAAAGGAACAATGTCACTTCTAGCTATAGCTCATTCTACTTCTGTCCTATACTTAGTGATTGAGTTCCAACTAAATAAAATGACTTGCTATTTCTTGTTTTCATGTACTCCCCTATTTCCATACATTTGTGCATCCTCTATGACTAGAATGTATTTTATCCATGCTATTATCTGTTAAAATTCTTCTTTTCATTCAAATCTTAGATCAAGTTCTATGTCCATGTTTACTCTTGTTAGACTATAAACACACAAAAGACAATCAATGACTGAATCATTTTTCATCCTTTTTACCTCTAGTTCCTATGTTAGTATGTACTCAATGGATGTTAAGTAGGTCCTGAGTGGAATCATTATAAATTTCTACTTCATACTGACATAAATTCTTCATGTAATTCCCATTCTGTCTTGGTTTTGCACACAAAATAAATATATACTCTCTTTCATGGGAAAATCCTTAAGGTTTTTAACTAAACATCCGCAGTTATCTCACCATTTCTCACATGCTATGATTTCATGACTCTTCAGTAACTAAGAACATTTTCCATTTTGTCAGTTTTCTCATTAAAATTTAGTTTCAAGAAATGGAAATGATAGACCATACAGAGGACAGTGGAAATATCAAACTACTTTATTCTCATATTTATAATTCCATTTTTTCAGCCTTAGATTAATTGGCTTTTATAGAGACTATATCACCCTAGATAAGTGGTTTATATTGTTTATTTCAACTCAAGACTTCTTCATCTAAACTGCTGTCAAGCCATTTCTCTCTTGTACAGTATAATTTAAAAATAAATGCAATAATCTAAATTTAATACTTTATATTTATTCTTTTAACTTTTCATCTCACCTTTTGCATCTTCATCACAAAACCTTTTATATTTTTTCTCTTGAATATAATATTAGTGACCACATCTAGCTCTGTATTTTAAAAATGATAATCATGCAATCTGTCCCCCTCAAAATAATTGATAAAGGTTTTGAAAAGAACAAGATAAGAGAAAAATTCCTGATAAATACTCTAGACATTCCCTTCTAGGATGACTTCCTTTCGTTCATTCAAACATGTGCATAGAACAGTGTCCTAGGTGCTGATTGAAATGGAAAGTCTAGATAAAATATTATCCTTATCTTCATAGAATTTATTGTTTATCAATAGGAAAATTCAAATATGGAGAAAGTATAATATTAAATAATGTGTAAGTGTACAAAAGTAGTACAAACAAAATACTCTGTGAAATCCAAGATCTTTCACAATGCAAAAAAATCTTTAATGATCAATATCCAAGATGTAAGGAGTTTGAGTTGGATTGCAAAGGATGGTCAAGAATTAAACAGACTGAAGTAAAAAAGAGGGAATTGTAGACATATTGAACAGTATAAACAAAGGGACAGGTTATATAGTTAATATTTCTCAGATTGATTGGAAAAAGACAACAAAAAAGAGTGGAACAAGATTATGGAGAGAAGTGAATGCTGAATTAAGAAGTTTTACACAAGTTTAAAGGCAGGAGATATGGATTCAAATTCCAATCTGATGGTTAACTTTCTCTCTAAGCTGCTAGATATTTAAACACATAGAATTTAAACCTTGAGAGTTTGAATTTTGCCTCATATATTTAGACTTGTGTGACTCTGGGTAAAGTACAACCTTTCTGTGCCTCCATTTTTTTATCTATAAAATGGATGAAATTTCCTACCTTAACTCATTTCTGACTTCCCTTCCCAGATAAATTATCTCTGAGTGTCCTTTGCTGTCTAGCTTAATTCTACCTCTCAATTTGGATTATCCTCTCTCTCTCTCAAACCTAGCATCAGCCAGTACAAAGAGCTTCAAAGAGGGTCTAGACTTTATTATGATGGTGGGAAGCTTAGCTTGCTGGAAGAAATGAACTAAGTTGGATTCTTGTTATTTCAAATATGTGAACTGAGGTGCCAATGGCGATGGACATGGAGCAAAATTTAGTCTCTGCTGGGTACCAGCTAAAACTGAGATACACACAAAAAAGATTTGCCATGTTCAGATTCTTTGTAATCACCATTGCTTGCTATCCCCAGCTTACACCATGACTCCTGAGGCTATAAAACAACTTAACTCTTTTAATGAACAGCTATCTTGTTAAAAGTTATTAATGAGGTATGAAGGCAACCTAGGGAGTCTGGTTAGATGGGACTCCCAACGGTCTATCTTAATAATGTTGGATAAGCCCAGGGTGACAACTAAAATCAGGCTAATTAACTCAGTCTAGAGAACCATTCCTAATGAAATCTGCTTGAAAAGCAGGATCCCAACTCTGGGGTTTGTCTCCCTTTTGGGAAGTAATAGTGGAAAGAGGCCAAGATTAGCAGAAAGTTTCAACTAAGTTCTCAAATCCATTTAACCCATACCTGCCAAGATTTACCTCACCCAGAATTCTAGTTTCAGAAACCAGGAAAATCTGCTTTTTTAAAGATAGACTATAAATTCCTTGAGGGCAAAAATTTTTCTTTGTTAGACACAAAATTCTTCTGATTTTTTTTCTTTTTTTACTGAGGACATCAAACAAAAAATAATGTTGTGGGTTTTCATAGTTGTAAGGATTGATGAAGATGGGATTTCTTTTATAGAGAGAGCAATTTCATGGAAACAGTAATTTCCTTGACATGAGTATCATATGGATTTTGGATTCTTTCATGGAGATGGGTATATTAAAATTGGAACCCTACTATAGTCTTCATGGGCATGTGAAAATTGGAATCCCTACTTTGTCTTTATGAGGAGTAATGCATTATGGGTTTGGAGATAATGTAGGTTATCATGAAAAATAAGGGTCTCTTTAGAAAGGTAAATTTCATGGAGATATGTTTTTTTAATTGGGGCATACATTTTCCTTTCTAAAAGCATATATGTTCAGCATTTTGGTTATTTAGATGATGCTATAAATACACCTGCCATCCTCAGAAAGGTATTGTCCTCTTGCTGCAAGAATGTCATGTTTATCTGCATTCCTGTAGTACAATGTTGTCACACCTCTATGGTATCCATAGGGAGTGGTTATAAGAATGGGATGATGATGATATTAATAATAGTTAATATAAGGTGTTTCAAAGTCTTGGTGTACTTTTAAGCTTTAATATTTTTAAACAGTGCCAAAACTTTTGGGTCATTGAATATTTAGTGTGCTGATAGCAACATCCTAATGTGTTTTTCCTCTTCCTAATAATTGTAGCTCATGATGTGATCCATCTCTGTACTCTCCTCCTCACCATCTCTCTTCTTCATGAGTGATAAGAGTAGAGAGGATTCAAAGGGAAATTTAAACTATTTAAAAAATAAAAGGAAGCAATACAGTTTAATTTGTCTAAAAAAACACTATGGAGAATTGAAGAGGTCCCAAATAGTTGGAGAAAGGCAAATGTCATTGTTTATAAGAAAGGGAAAGAAAGAGAATGGAGTTTGGCACTTGTAGCTCCATGACCTTGATTTTGACTCCTGGCAAAAAAGAAGTAGGCACACTTAAGATACAGAGTATCAAGCCTTCTGTTTGGTCCCCTTGCTACAAGTCTTGCCTCACTCTAGCCCATCCTCTATTTAACTATCAAAATGATTTTTCTGAATTATGGGTTTTACCATGTTACCTACTTTCTCCCCTCCCAATTAAAAAAACTCCAATCAGTATCTATACTTCCAGGATCAAATTTTAAAAATCTATTTGTTTTTTAAAGCCCTTCATAATTCAATCTTTCCTACCATTCTGGTCTTTTTATGCCTTATATTCTCCAGTTACTCTTCCTGTGATCCAGTGACAATGATTTGCTCAAAATTTCTTGCACCTCTAAGAATACTTCATCATCTAGTTCTTTCCATTTTCATTGACTGTCTTCACATAACTGAAATTCTCTTTCTTCTCATCTTCACTTGCTGCCTTCCCTGGTTTCTTTCAAGACTCAGCTAAAATCCCATTTTTAGCAAGAGGCCTTTACTAATCTCACTTAATGATAATCCCTTCTTAATTTATTCTATATATCTTCTTGTTTATAGTATTTATATGTTTCTTCTCTCATTAGAATGTGAATTCCTTAAGAGCATGGACTGTCTTTTGCCTTTTTGCCTTTTTTTCTCATCTCTAGTGTTTAGCACAGCCTATCATAGAGTGATTAATAAATGTTGGTTAACTAGTTGATGGTTAAAGAAAAAGAAAAAAAGAAAAATCAGCAAGATATCAATATATTAAAAACATATGTGCAAAGTTCCATGTTGGCTGATCTTTTACCTCTGTTAAGGATTAAAGGGAGGTATTTTGTTATATCTCTTCTTTGTAGCCATGCCTTTTTCTTAAAATTTTCAACATTTACTTTCTTTTGTCCCCCAATTTTTTTTTTAATATTTTCGTTTAGAGTTGTGAGTTCCAAATTTTAATCCTTCCTCTCTCTTTCCCTCCTCCCTTCCTGAAATGACAATCAGATATAGGTCCTACATATACAATTATGTAAAACATTTCTATATTAGCCATTTTGTATGAGATAGCTCAAACAAAAGAAAAAACAGGAAAGTAAAAAATAGTATGGTTCAGTATATATTCAATCAGAATCAGTTCTTTTTCTGAAAGTGAATCGTATTCTTTATCATTACTCTTTTGGAATTGATCTTGGATCTCAATATTTATGTTCAATTGTTTCATGGTGATTGTTTTTTTTTTTTCTATTAACATTGTTGTAGTAATTGCATATATTGTTTTCTTTGCTTTCCTTACTTTATTCTGAATCAGTGCATGTAGTTCTTTCTATACTTCCCTGTATGCATTGTATTTATCTTTTCTTTCAACCCAGTACCTCTTTTATTATTTTCATGTATGGCAATTTTTAGCCATTCCTTAACTGATGGGCATCATGCCACTTCCAGTTCTTTGCTATGACTAAAATACTGCTATAAATATTTTGATGTATCCATGATCTTTTTATGGTATATGCCTAGCAGAGCAATATCTGGATCAACAAGTATGGATATTTTACTCATTGTCATTTTATTTACATAAGTCCAGATAGCTCTAGAAAATGGTTGTTCTGAGTATCATTTCTACTAAGAATGCATAGTATGCCTATCTTCTTATAACCTACAATGTAGACTATTCCTGTTTTTAATTGTCTTTAGTAGACATTGCTCTTGATGAAAATATGATGGCTCATAGTGATCACAACTTCCCTTTTTAGATGTTTATAGTCTTTTCTTTTAATAATATTCTTTTTTTGTCAAGCACTTTTGTTAACTTTTTTCTTTTTTTATTAATTTTTATAATTATAACATTTTTTGATAATTATAACATTTTTGACAGTACATATGCATAGGTAATTTTTTTTTACAACATTATCCCTTGTACTCCCTTCTGTTCCGAATTTTTCCCCTCCTTCCCTCCACCCCCTCCCCTAGATGGCAGGCATTCCCATACATATTAAATATCTTATAGTATATTCTAGGTACAATATATATGTGCAGAACCGAATTTTGTTGTTGTTATTGTTGCAAAGGAAGAATTGTATTCGGAAGGTAAAAATAATCTGGGAAGAAAAAATAATAATAATAATGCTCACAGTTTACACTCATTTCCCAGTATTCCTTTTCTGGATGTAGCTGATTCTGTCCATCATTGATCAATTGGAATTGGATTAGCTCTTCCCTATGTTGAAGATATCCACTTCCATCAGAATATATCCTCATACAGTATCATTGTTGAAGTGTATAATGATCTCCTAGTTCTGCTCCTTTCACTCAGCATCAGTTGATGTAAGTCTCTCCAAGCCTCTTTGTATTCCTCCTGTTGGTCATTTCTTACAGAACAATAATATTCCATAACATTCATATACCATAATTTACCCAACCATTCTCCAATTGAACATCTATCCATCTTCCAGTTTCTAGCCACTACAAAAAGGGCTGCCACAAACATTTTGGCACATACAGTCCCTTTCCCTTCTTTAGTATTTCCTTGGGATATAAGCCCAGTAGTAGCACTGCTGGGTCAAAGGGTATGCACACTTTAAATAATAGTCTTATGGATCTATAATATTACTAATGTGAATGTTCCCTCTCAGTAGTGATGGAAGTCTATTTTCTTTTTGAAATTGTGGTCATCTCTTCTGGTAAATCTTTCATAGAAGACCTTTCAAGAGAACTTTTCTCTGCATTTTAACATTTTCTGGGTACTAATTCATTGCCTGGGCTGTCATTTTCTCCCCCCCCCCCCCCCACCAATGCTCTTAGAATGTGATAGGCTAACCTCCTTTTCTGATCATTCATTGGCATGAATATATGTTTTATTCTTTTTCTTGTATTCAGGTACTGCTACTGTGAATCTCTAAATGGATTTCTTTTTTAATTATTATACTGTATACAGCCACCCATATTTCCATGGAGATTTTGGTCAACTTAATTGGCTCAAGATTCTATATGTACAGTGAAATTGGTTCTGCTTATTTTGTTTTCCAGCTGACTGACTGAAGCAAGCTAAAGAAAAGTAGGGAGTAATGGGGAGATCCTGAGGTAAAAAAAAAAAAAACCCTCTAGAGTTTTGTGTAGGGGTATGTTGGAACCACATCATATTGATTCAAAATATCTGTTAAACATATATTGGATTACTTGTTGTCTATTATGGGCCAGAACTTGAAACAAGGTACTAAGTAAGATTGAGGAGACAATGGATAAATCTAGTTTAGCATTGATTTAATCCTACAACTAATAATGGTTTCCTAGTGATATAATGATTGGTGTATACTCTGTGTGGAGCATATAAGCAGGGAGTGAGTCACAGAGGAGGGATCTAGAAGCAGAAGCTGGCAGAGGCAGAGAAGGCAAAGGACTGGTGGCAGGATCTCAAGTTCTTGGAACCAAGGAGAGAGAGAAGCCTTTAAGAAAACTAGCTGAGCCACAAGTGAAGGAGACAAGACTTTGAAAGAGATAATAAAGGATTTGTATTTTAACATCTGGCTATACTTGTGGTGATTACTGAACTGTAATGAAGGCTGCTCCCAGAGACCCAAAGAAACCGAACCAAAAGAGAACATTACATTTTGCCATTTGAATGTGGGGCTGACATGATCCTTAGTTCAGTGAAAAAAGTCTCTGATCCTAATTTCAGAAGTAAGGGTGAGTGCAAGAAGGAAACTTTGTAAAGGGCTAAAATAGTATTCCAGTTAAAATGGGACAAATGTTTAGAAAGAAGATTTCTCCACCACAAGGAAAATTTGTAGAAAGTTTGGTTAAACTCATTAAAAGCCAAGGTTTAATTGTAACTTGGGAGCAGATCATTGAACTTTTAGAAACATTACAATACACATCTCCTTGGTTCTCTAAGGAAAAAGAATTGGATCCAGATGAGTGGAAATTAGTAGGAGAGCAACTATGTGAATACTACAATGGTAATGGACTTGACTCAATTTCCAAAACAACACTTTATACATATAACTTAACATAATTCCCCATCTCATGACTCTCCCTCCCTCAATTAACCTTTTATGGATGAAGGGAGAAGGAAGAGGGGGAGAGGCAGTAACATAATCAGCATCATCTATGGAGCAGCCTATAGCAAGATTACAAAAGGTACTGGTTAAGGCTAAAAAAGGTGAGGATATATCTGATTTAAAAATTAAAAGAAGGTCAGAATATATGTGATTTAAAAATAAATGCATACCCTGTGATCGAAGAGCTTGACTCTTCAGGTCAACAAAAGAGAAGATATACTCCTTTTGATTTGGAAAAAAGTAAGGATTTGAAAAAGGGTTGTACTCTTTATGGGATTACATCATCTTATGTTAAGATGTTACTAGAGAATTTGGCTTATAAAATTCTAACCCCTAGTGATTGGAAATCCATAGCAAGGACATGTTTAGAACCTGGACAAAACGTGTGGCTTTCGGAGTATAGTGAATTATGCAGGATACAAGCCCAATGCAATAAGCAAAGTGGAGTTAACATAAAAATCATCTTTAACCAACTAGAAGGTGAAGATCAGAATGCAGACAATTCAATACAGATTAATTACCCCATAGCAGTGTATGAGCAAATTGCTACTGCTGCAATAAAAGCATGGGGTTCCCTCCCAGGAAAAGATCGAGGGGACCCCTTCACAAAAATAGAGCAAGGTCCCAATGGACCTTTTGCTGATTTTGTGAGATATCTGCAGACAGCTGTCACAAGAACCACTGGAGAAAATGCTGCTACAAGAATTATGATAAAACAATTGGCTAAGGAAAATGCTAATGAGATTTGCAGAAGTATTATATGGGGACTACACAAAGATGCTCCTTTAGAGGAGATCATAAGATATTGTGCAACAGTGGGCACAAATGCTTATTATATCCAGACTATGATGAACATGGAAAGACTTACCCTCTTGGCAAGGGACTTCTAGAGAGACTTGCTGATGCTTTCAATGTGGAAAAATTGGGTATCTGAAATCCCAAGGTAGGTATAGAGATAAAGTGAGAAAACAGGGTGAGAGATGATCTAAAACTCTATGTCCAAAATGCAACTGAAGTTTCACTGGGCCTCAGAATGTAGATTGACTCAGGGAAATGAAAGGAAGGCCCAGCTCCAAGATATCAAACAAAAGACAGGTGGGGCATGATGGCAGCTGAGGTTTACACCTTTAGAAGTTCAGACTCTGATATCAATCAGCAAAAAAGCAATCAGGTAGGAAAAAGGGATTACAATTAGAGAGAATATAGGCTTTTTTAACTCAAACAGAAGGGCAGTGTCCAGTGTGAGCAGCTCCAATGTAATTGCCAGATGATGAGGAGAGATCTAGAAAGTGGTAAAATTGAAGGAACTAGATGGGTTAACTGCTTGGGACAAAGAGTTTGCTTGTATTTCTACAGATGGAGAAGAAATAAGATGGGTGCTAGTGAGCTGTATTCACCTTGTTCATTGGAGAGATACAGAAAAAAGAGAAAAACCTCCAAACAAAGGAGAAGACCTAAGAAACATCTGACACTGAAAATGCATGGCTGATAACGAGACTGTTACAGAACTTTAAAACCAGCAGGAATCATTGGATTCTCTGAAACATGATAAGATTATTGCAGGACTTAAAAACTTGCAGAAATCCTTGGATTCCCTACACACATGAAGTAATGGACAATAGATTCCTTTTGGACTATTTCTAGGATTTATGGACACGTATAATTCCTCATGTTGATTCATGTTATTTGTCACATCACTAATAGCCTGTGTTATATTGCTATGTGCTTATGTAATTTATGTAATTATGTATAATACCTCCCATGTTGATATTATGTATACCTGTTTCAAATGAGACCTTTCAGAAACCCACTAATCTGATTTGATTTCCCATTTCCTTTGGTGTTTTCATCTCCCTTCCTGAGATGTCAGGGAGGGTGTGATCACCTCCTTTTATGGTGTTTTCACCACTTTTTTGAGCAATCAGGAAAGGTGTGATCACCTCCTTTTTTTGGGTCCTCACCTCCTTGAGAAATCAGGGAGGTCATGACCACCTATGTTCTAAAAACAAAAGAAAGCAGATATTATGGGCCAGAACTTGAAACAAGGTACTAAGTAGAATTGAGGAGACTGGTTAAATCTAGTTTAGCATTGATTTAATCCTACAACAAATAATGATTTCCTAGTGATATAATGATTGATTTATACTCGGTGTAGAGCATATAAGCAGAGAGTGAGCCACAGAGGAAGGAGCTAAAGGCAGAAGCTGGCAGAAGCAGAGAAGGCAACTGGTGGCAGGAGATCAAGCTTTTGGAACCAAGGAGAGAGATAGGCCTCTAAGAAAACTAGTCTATGTATATGTTTTGAAAATAAGAAGCTTTTAAAAAATAAAAATAAAATATCTGTTTAGTTTTCAGTGTATTTAAAATTTGAGAACTGGCAGACATTACAAATTAGGGTCTGACTTATTGTATGAAAAATACAGATTAAACTTAAAGTTGTACTGTATTTTTCAGAAAAATGATTCTTAAACATTTACCAGAATACCACTGAATTTCTTTTTCTATCTATCCCCTATCAGTGGAGAAAGGGACAGCTAGTATACTCAAAGAACCTGTAGAATCCAAAAGAGGTTTGTAGGGTGAGGAAATCTATGGGAATGGAATTATTTCCTACAAATTTTGGGGATGGGAATCAATGAAGGATAAACTATTCAGAAGGAATAAGTTTTTACCTGCAAAAAGCCTAGATCCTCATAGGTCACTGTGTCAAATGATCTTTATATTATAAGTGGGTATTAGGAACTTATCAGGGCAAACAAGAATCAAGAGAAGAATTTTAAAAATCCGAGGAAAAACCCACTATTATATTCTTATCTCCAGCTTTGACTTTCACACGACCCCTTAGACCACCAGCCAAGATTTTCCTAGAATTTAAAAGTACATTTTGGCAGGTAGGGGTTAAATGGATTTGAGAACTTAGAGCAAACTTTCTGCTAACCTTGGCCTCACTCCATTACTCCCTCCCAACGGGAACATCCATCTCAGAGTTAACTTCCTGCTACCCAGGCAAAGTTTATTAGGAACAGTTCTCTAGCCTGGATTAATTAGCTCCCTCTTCACATCTGATTCTGGTTGCTATCATGGGCCTATCCACCATGATTGAAATAGGCCACTGGGAGTCCCATTTAACTAGTTTTCCTGGGCTGCCCACATGCCTCATTAATAACTTTTTAACAAGATAGCTCATTAGTAGAGCTAAGTTGTTTTGAAGTCTCAAGGGTCATAGAAGAAGCTGGGGACAGTAGGCAACAGTTATCACAAAGAATTAGGTTTCTTAGGAGAATCTCTGGTTTTATTTGGTGACCATCAAAAATAATCTTCATCTCACCTGTAATTTTGTGATACCAGCTCAATTCAGACAATCCAACTATCTGTGGGAATCAGAAGTCTCAGATCAGGGATCTATTTACCTCTTTTCCTTCATTAGGCTGAACTTGCCACTACTGAGTCCTTTTATAGGACTCTATGTACTGATTGAGTCTTCTAGGTCCAGGTCAGAATGAATCAAAAGGGACTAGAGAAGTGAGGTTTGACTAGACTTAAAAACCTAGGAGACTCACTAGTTAGATTGGAGTTAGTCTGGGAAGGAAGGTCAGGAATGAATTCAGTTTAGTCCAGTGATTTCAAGTTTAGTCAAATTAGAACTTCCCTACATTGACTGCTTTCAGTTTTAAAGAGATTAGGAACAAGAAGTGGTCATTCTTCTATATATCCTCTGCAACTTCCTTTTAGTGTCAGCTGAGTTAAAGAAACTCCATGTAGCTCATGTTGAATTTTGTCTTTATTTAAGATCTCATTTGAATGAAATATTTTCAGTTCTTGAACCTATATGAAGACACATTCAATTCTATATTGGAGAATACTATAGATTCTCTTAGGGAGATATAGTATGTGAAATCACTTTTTCAGCAGAGGAAATTATGTTCCCTTGATGTGAGATGGGTTTACTAAGAACAATCTAATCAAATCACACAAATGCAATGAAAATTTTTCTTCTATCACCAGTCTGATTTATGAGAGGAATAGCATAGTGAAACTGGAATGAAATATGCTTTTTGTCCAAGATTATTATGATATTTTTGTAGATAGACTAGCTCGTGATATTTTCATGGAGGAATGTGGGATGAATGTAGTTAGATAGATTGATGATTTGTTGATTATTACTAAAGAATACATGGAAATTTGGCATTATCATTGGACTTTTTCTTATCTTTAACTTTTGGTATTTAGGCAATGACTACGCCAAAATATCCCTTACATCAATCTCTCTATATATGACCACTACCCTCCTTCATGTCCTCAGTGCTTAACACGGTGCTGTTTTGATCAACAGATTTTGTCCCTCATTACTGTTTACTAGACAACTTTAGTAATCATTTAGCAGTTTTTCCCCTGCTTTCTCACTTCTATCCTGTACTTTTTCACACTACTAGATAACTTTCTATAAGCATATCACTGTTTGGCCTCCAACTTTTCAATGGTCTGAAAAGATTATTACCCTGACACAAATACTTATCACACATTAAATGGTCCATTTCGTACAAAAAAAGATATCACAAAGTTAAAGGATAAATTGGATATGGAGGATAGTGAGAGATAGTATCTATTCTCTAGAGATAGTATCTATTCTCTAGAGATAGTATCTTTCTATCCTAATTTGCTTATAGTATCATCCTTTATGTCTAAATCATGAACCCATTCTGACCTTATCTTGGTATAGAGTAGTTTCCAATAATTCTTGTTGGGCCTATATCCAATTCACATTTTTTGAGCCTATACTGATAACTGCTTAGACATCATTTTTTTCTGGATTTGTGTCTTTATCTTCCCTTTAATTAAATTATGTCAGATTCTTTTTTATTCTTGTTTATCATTTTTTCCAATCTTGACTTTTAACTTTATATTAAAGTTGGGATCTATTCCTTTGGTGGAGGTAGCACTGCTGCTGTTTTCAGAGCTGGATCTGAGGATCTATAAGGTTTCAGTGCTTCCAAGGTGGTATGAATTAAGGATATGAGTCATAACTGTTCTATCCTTTGTTTTGTTTTTATCCAGCTTGTTCCCTTATAGCCACTAGCACTAGCACTCCTCCTGTCATTATGATCAGGTCCCTCACTCTCCTGTAGCCATAATTACTATTAATCTCCTTTGCCTTGGAATTGAGACCACAGTCCCTATTTCTCTGTGAATGATCACAAACACTCCTCTCTGCCCTGGAAACAGTACCACGACCTCTGCTCCCTTTTGACTACAAATGCTATTGGGTTTTTTTGGCCCTGAGACTATGATCCAGAACTTTGCTGATTCTGAACCTAGTACCAGAAAAAGGTATTCTAGAATTTCCTTTTGACCAATGTTCCTATTTTCCTTCCCCTACTGTCCATGGGCTGAGAACTCCTGAAGCTTCAGCTATCACCAATATAGCTTTCTTCAAAGCTTGCTGCTGACACTGCAAAGAACCTGCTCTGAGTTCCAGGCTGACCACTTCACCATGAGACAGACCTTTACCAACTAACTTCCCAAGTTACCTTGGCTGGAAAATTGTTTCATCTGACCTTTTGTTGGTTTTGCCACTCCAGAATTCAATTTAGGAATTCAATCATTTTAGAGTTATTTGGAAGGGAATTGGGTAAGTTCAGTTTGAGTGCTTCTCTACTCTGCCACCTTGACTCTGCTTCTTGATTTCTTAATAGATTATTACTAATTAATCAATTATGTTTTATTGAATCCATAACTCTATAAATGGAATACCCATACTAATGAAAGCATAGCAATTTTTAAGGTAACAAAATTATTTCCATGAACTAATTACAGTGTTAAGAACAAAGAATGGCAATTTTGATAGCCAGGGAAAGAACATTGATTCAACTCTTAAATAAACTTTGTAATTCATGAGGTGAATGTCTATATATTTTCAAGCTGGAAATATAGGAACTACTCATAGTCCCAACCCCACTCTAGATCTACTTGGGAGCAATGACACGCTCTATTTCCAGCCTAATCCAATTTACTCTTCTTAGGCAGTAACTTGGTCACTCCTTATTCCTGGGGATCTACCATATTGATCTTAGGACATCTGATTGGCATACACATTATAGCTTAGAATTCTCAAACTCGAGATCAATTAGTCTCAGCTTCCCTGATAGTTAAGATTAGGCATAGGTTCACCAAGCATAGCTGCACATTTTTGGGATATATATATATATATTTTTTTTTTTTCCCTCTCTCCCTTCCTCCCCCCTTCTCAACACAGCAAGCAATCCAATAAAGATTAAACATGTGCAATTTACATATTAATAATGCTGCCCAAGAAAAATCAGATCAAAGGGGAAAAAACATAGGAAAGAAAAAAAACCAAAATACCCAACAAACAAATGTGTTAGTGGAATGTTATGGAAATCTTATTTTATTTTTTCAAAATAATGGAATCACAGAATCACATTGCAAAATACCACAGAAGTTACTTTGACTAACACAAACCTGATCAGACAGTTGGTCTTACTGTCCCAATTTGGTGGAAGTGAGAGATCAAAATCTGTGACTGAATTGCTCAAGGAAACCAACACCTGGTTTAGAAACGTCCTTACCAAGGCATTTCAGTAATTCATCTATAATGTATAGTCAAATAGTGCTGCCTAATGGTTAGATGACTTGTTCACAAGCATATAGTACTTTCAGAAGCAGGATTTCAACTCAGGCCTTCCTAATTTCATAATTAGCTCTTTATTTGCTATTATCATTCTGCTTCTCATCAGCCTTTTGTTTTTTTTTTTTACTTATGAGTGAAATAAGGTTGGAAAAGTAAAAAGGTTAATTCGTCAGCACCTAGCTAGTAAGTGTCAGAGCTAGTACCTTAGAAGAGCTGGACATTTGTATAGTTTTTAAGTTTTACAAATTACTTTTCACTCTTAGTCTTTTTGGGGTAGTACAAATATGATTAACTTTAAATGATTATAGTACAAATATGATTACTTTCCTATTACCTTGTAGGTAATAGGAATTTAACCAGAATTTAAGCCTATCACTTGGTTCTGTTCTATAGTGTTTTGCTTTCTACAATTTTTAGTAATCCTTCCAAAATAACAAATCCTGGATGAATTTTACCCAAAACATAAATTCATATCTTTTTTTGTGTGTGTTTATATTGAGTAAGCTACACTGTTCCAAAATCAGACCCAGACCCTATTCATACATCTCTCTTCTCCCCTCTCACCCTAGGTTTTTGGGCTTATGTTTTCAATCTTTCACCACGCTGGGGAACTTCTTCCTCTCTATATACAAAATTCTTTGTCCTCCCATCTGCTCTCTGGGGTACAGCAGAGAATTCTCAACTGGCAAATTAGGCTCTGCTTTCTCCAGTGAAAACTTCTCTCTCTCTCTCTCTCTCTCTCTCTCTCTCTCTCTCTCTCTCTCTCTCTCTCTCTCTCTGTACCTTGGCAGCAATCTTTGTGCCACTGGATGAAGAGATTAGACAGTAGTAGATGAGTTTGTCATGAGCTTTCTTGCTCTGTGACTTGAGCTTTAACTCCTGCCCTTTGTGCTCTTTCTGATGATTTAATTTGTCATCTTCTTAGGCAACACCCTCATTATATACTGCTGACTCAGCCTTGCACAGTGCCATGCACTTTTTACTCAAAAATCTTTCTGTGTTAGAGATTAGCTTTAATATGGATATTGTAATGTTGGAGGGGATGTGGGAAAACTGGGACACTGATGCATTGTTGGTGGAGTTGTGAAAGAATCCAGCCATTCTGGAGAGCAATTTGGAACTATGCCCCAAAAGTTATCAAACTGTGCATACCCTTTGATCCAGCAGTACTACTACTGGGCTTATATCCTAAAGAAATACTAAAGTTGGGAAAGGGACCTGTATGTGCCAAAATGTTTGTGGCAGCTCTTTTTGTTGTAGCTAGAAACTGGAAAATGAATGGATGTCCATCAATTGGAGAATGGTTGGGTAAATTGTGGTATATGAATGTTATGGAATATTATTGCTCTGTAAGAAATGACCAGCAGGAGGAATACAGAGAGGCTTGGAGAGACTTACATGAACAGATGCTGAGTGAAATGAGCAGAACCAGGAGATCACTATAAACTTCAACAACGATACTGTATGAAGATATATTCTGATTGAAGTGGATATCTTCAACATAAAGAATATCTAATTGACTTCCAATTGATCAATGATGGACAGAAACAGCTACACCCAGAGAAGGAACACTGGGAATTGAATATAAATTGTTAGCACTACTGTCTTTCTACCCAGGTTACTTATCCCTTTGGAATCCAATTCTTAACGTGCAACAAGAAAATTGGTTTTACACACATATATTGTATCTAGGTTATACTGTAACACATTTAATATGAATGGGATTGCCTGTCATCTAGGGGAGGGAGTAGAGGGAGGAAGGGGAAAATTTGGAAAAATGAATACAAGGGATAATGTTGTAAAAAAAATTACTCATGCATATATACTGTCAAAAATCATAATTATAAAATTAATTTAAAAAATAATATGGTTATTGTACCCAAGATTCTGGGGACTATATTGGCTATGGTACAATGAGATTAAAAACCACACCATGAATTATGCCCAAAAAGTTATCAAACTGTGCATAATCCAGCAGTGCTACCACTGGGCTTATATCCCAAAGAAATACTAAAAAAGGGAAAGGGACGTGTACTTGCTAAAATGTTTGTGGCAGCCCTTTTTGTAGGGGCTAGAAACTGGAAAATGAATGGATGCCCATCAATTGGAGAATGGTTGGGTAAATTGTGGTATATGAATGTTATGGAATATTATTGTTCTGTAAGAAATGACCAGCAGGATGAATACAGAGAGGCTTGGAGAGACTTATATGAACTAATGCTGAGTGAAATGAGCAGAACCAGGAGATTATTATACACTTCAACAATGATACTGTATGAGGATGTAGTCTGATGGAAGTGGATATCTTTGACAAAGAGAAGATTCAGTTCCAATTGATCAATGATGGACAGAATCAGCTCAGAAAAAGAACACTGGGAAATGAGTGTAAACTGTTTGCATTTTTGTTTTTCTTCCCAAGTTATTTTTATCTTCTGAATCCAATTCTCCCTGTGCAACAAAAGAACTGTTCGGTTCTGCACACATATATTATATCTAGAATATACTATAACATATTTAATATGTATAAGACTGCTTGCCATATAGGGGAAGGGGTGAAGGGAGGGAAGGGAAAAGTCGGGACAGAAGTGAGTGCAAGGGATAATGTTGTAAACAATTACCCAGGCATATGTTCTGTCAATAAAAAGTTATTAAAAAAACACACCATGGGAAGATTAACTGGAGAATATTGAGATATTTAGCTTATAGAAAAAAATTAATGACGATATGATAACTTTTTTCAAATATTTTAAATTCCATTATAAGGAAGAGGCCTTAGACTTCTTTTGCTTGACCAAGTGGTAATAAATTAAAGATGAAATCAGTTAAGTGTAAATGTAAGTAAGGGGAAATGTCTTAATGATTGTCTCTGTTAAAGACATGGAATAATCTAGGAGTTGGGGGGAGGGGAAAATTGGAACTATAGGTTTTGCAAATTACTCATGTATATGTTTTTGTAAATAAAAAGCTATAATAAAAAAATTTAAAAATAAAAATAAAAAAGACATGGAATAGGCAGCCTGAGGAGATGCCAAGCTTCCTCTTCCTGGAGGTCCTTAAGTCAAAAAGTGGATAATCACTTCTTAGTTTTAGTGATAATTATATTGTAGATAGATTGATGTTTTAACTAGTGATAGGACTAAATAAAGAGGAGCTAATTGAAATGTTACTTTAACTAAGCATATAAGGTAAAGGTATGGGTGTGTGTAAGTTGGTTTGTGAGTACCAATAGTCAAATTTTCAGCATATTTATACCTTGAAAATTGGCAAACCATATAAACCAGGATTTGATTTATTGTTTTCTTTAACTGTCTAGATTTAAGAATGTGATAAAACAATGTTAATAATGCAGATTTAAATTAAATAATATGTCATATACACATTCCCTCCCCTATCTCCCCCAAAGAACATGTTGTTGAGCATTTACCAGCTTACTTCTGGATAAGGGTACATAAAACTATCACTTTTAGAGATTAGGATCTTTTCTCATATGTTATCAATCTTGATTATATGTGACATGCATTTGAATAATTATTTGGGACATCGTAATGTTATGGTAGCATAATATTCAACAAGTCTATAAAGCACTGCGATTATGGGCACTACTCTACAGAACTTTTCCTCAACCCACAAATTTTTATTTCCTGGATTCATTTGGCTAATAGATATATCTAGGTTCCTGCTTACTATATTTTCGTTCATCCTTATCTGTAAAATGACTTGGAGAAGGAAATGGAAAAACATTTCAGTATCTTTGCCAAGAAAACACCAAATAGGATCACAAAGAATCAGACATGATTGAAATGACTGGACTATAGCCACTACCTCTTCAGTCTTATAATGACTTTATTCTCTGAGCTTTCTACCATACTGCTGAGCTCAATCAATGTTTATGGAACAATGAAAGGATTTACTAATAGATTTTAAAAATCAAACTCTTAAGGGGAAAATGTATTTGATACATTTTTTGGCCATTAAGTGATCTTCATAAGTTTATTTTTTAAATTAATATTTTATTAATTAGTTACATGTGAAGAAAAATTTGAGTATTCATTTTTATAAATTTTTAAATTCCATATTTTTTCCTTTTAAGTTTTCCTCTTGAGCTTAAGGAAGCTCCTTTTCTCTTTTCTGAAGATGGGAAGCAGTTTGATATACTTTATACATGTGCTATCATATAAAAATATTTCAATAATAGTTACAGTTATGAAGGAATCATAAAAGGGGAGCCTGAGAAAGATTAAAGTAAATGAAAAAAATTGCTTTGATCCATATTCTGAGTCCATTATTTCTTTATTTGGTTTTGAATAGTTTTTCCCCTTTGTAAGTCCTGTGTATTTTTATTGGATCATTATGTTGCTGAGAAGAGCTGAGTCAATCATAGTTGATCATCACACAATGTTTCTAATGCTGTGCAGTGTTTTCCTGGTTCTACTCATTTCACTCTGCATCAGTTTGTAAAGTCTTTGCAGATTTTTCTGAAATCTGTCTGTTTATCATTTCTTATTGTACAATAGTATTCCATTACATTCATAAATCACAGCTTGTTCAGCCATTTTCTCATTAGTGGGAATCTCCTCAATTTCTGATATTTTACCACCACAAAAAGGTCTGCTAAAAATATTTTAGATCTCTTTGAAATATAGATCCAGTAGTGGTATTGTTATTATTTTTGTTTGTCTTTCATTCTCTAAGAGGTTGCTGGATTAAAGGGTATACACGATTTGGTTGCTCTTTGGGCATACTTCCAAATTGCTCTCCTGAGTGGTTAGATCAGTTCATAATTCCATCAAAAATGCATTAGCATCCCAATTTTCATATATACATATATACACAGAGCTTGTGTCTATTATTTTCCCAGCAGTTTTTGTCAAAAAATGAGTTCTTATCTCTAGTAGTGGCATTGCTGGGTTAAAGGGTATTACAGTTCGGTTGCCTTTGGGCATAGTTCCAAATTGTTCTTTAGAATGTTTGAATCAGTTCACAAGTACACTAATAATGCATTAGTGTCTCACTTTCCCCATCTGTTCCCCAATATTTATCTTTTTCTTCTTTTGTAATAGTGACCAATCTACTAGGTATTTGGTGGTATCTTAGAGTTGTTTTAATTTGCATCTCTTTAAACAAAAGTGATTTAGAGCACTTCTTCACATGCCTATAGATAGTTTTAATTTCTTCATCTGAAAACTGCTTGTTCATATCTTTTGCCTATTTATACATTGAGGAATCATTCAGAGCTATGAAGATTGTTTTCCAGCTTTCTACTTTCCTTCTAATTTTGGCTGCACTGATTTTATATGTAAAAAGCTTTTTAATTTAATATATTCAACACTATTTATTTTGAATTTTGCAATGCTCTCCTATCTCATGTTTGATCATGAATTTTCTTCCTTCCCATACGTCTGACAAGTAGACTCTTCTTTCCTCTGCCAATTTGCTATGGTGTCACTTTTTATGTCTAAATCAAGCAATATTTAGAATTTTCTTGTTATATGATGTGGGATATTGGTCTATATCTAGTTTGTGTCTATTGTTTTCCAGTTTTTCCAGCAGATTTTGCCAAATAGTAAATTCTTATCCCCAAATCTGGGATCTTTGGGCTTATCAAACACTAGATTACTTTTGTCATTGACCACTGTTTCTTTTTTATTATTTTTATTTTATTAAAGCTTTTTATTTACAAAACATATGCATGGTTAATTTTTCAATATTAACCTCTGCAAAACTTTCTGTTTCAAATTCCCCCCCAGATGTTAGATAGCCCAATACATGTTAAATATGTCAAAATATGTTAAATTCAATATATGTATACATATTTATGCATTTATCTTGCTGCACAAGAAAAATTGGATCAAGAAGGAAAAATAAAACCTGAGAAAGAAAACAAAATGCAAGCAAATATGAATAAAAAGAGTGAAAATGCTATAGTGTGGTTCATACCCAGTTCCCACAGTCCTCTCTCTGGGTGTATATGGCTCTCTTCATCACTGAACAATTGGGACTGGTTTGAATCATCTCATAGTTGAAGAGAGCCATGTCCATCAGAATTGGTCATTGTATAGTCTTCTTGTTGCTGTGTATAAAGATCTGGTTCTGCTTATTTCACTTCTGGGTCAAAGAGTATGCACAGTTTGATAACTTTTTGAAAATAGTTCCAAATTGCTCTCCAGAATGGTTGGATCCATTCACAGTTCCACCAACAATATATTAATGTTCCAGTTTTCCCACATCTCCTCCAACATTTGTCATTATCTTTTGCTATCATATTAGCCAATCTGACAGGCATGTATTGACCACTGTTTCTTGTGTAAAAAGTCTTTTTCACTGACCCACCACTGTATTTCTTATCCAACACTGGATAGTTTTGGTGATTACTGCTTTATAATATAATTATTATAAGGCCACCTTCTTTGTATTTTAAAAATTAATTGCTTTGATATTTTTGATCGTTTCTTCTTCCAGATAAATTTTGATATTGTTTCTAGTTCAATCAAATAGCTTTTTGGTAATTTGCCTGTATGGGACAAAATATGAACATTAATTAAGGCAGAATTGTCATTTTTATTACATTGGCTTGGTCTATTTATGAATAGTTGATGTTTTTCAATTGTTTAGATTTGACTTTTTTATGTGAAGAGTGTTTTGTAATTGTTCATATAGTTCTCAGGTTTGATTCCTAAGTATTTTATATTGTTTACAGATGTTTGAAAGGAATCTATCTTTCTGTCTCTTGCTGTTGGTTTTTGTTGGTAATATATAAAAATGCTGATCATTTATGTGGGCTTATCTTATATTTTGCAACTTTCCTAAAGTTAATTATTTCAAACACTTTTTTAGTTGGTGTTCTGGGGTTCTCAAAGTATATCATAATTTCATTTGCCAATAGTGAGAGTTTTGTTTCCTCATTGCTTATTCCTTTGGTTTCTTTTTCTTCTCTTACTACATTTCTAGTACTGTATTAAATAATATAGGGATAATGGGCACCCTTGTTTCACCTCTGATCTTATTGGGAAGGTTTCCAGCTTATCCTCATTACAGATAATGCTTATCATTTGGGTACTATATTTTGTCAGAAGCTTTCCTATCATCTACTGATGTCCGTTGGTTTTGTTATTGATATAGTGTTACACTGATAGTTTTCCCAATATTGAACCAATCTTTCATTCCTGATATGCTATTCTTTCTCCTGTTTATCTTTTTTCTCTTTGCATCCTTTCTCTCTTCACCAGTGTTTTACTTCTGTCTTCCATCTTTCTTGATCTTCCCTTGATTTTTTTTATCTTGATCTTCTTCAATCAGTCCCCACTTCCTCCCTTTACTTAATCTTTCCATACTACTTTCTTCAAATCTTTCAGTTTCTTTGATTATTACCATCAATATAATTTTATTCACCTCTTTATTCATTTATAATAATATTTGTCAATAAATTATTTTCCAATACAAAATTCTTGTCTTTGGAGGAAGGGTTACTCAGTAGTCAATATTTATATTTTTATAAGGTCTGAAATGAAGTTCATTTATTTTCTTTAATTTTAAATAAATACTTTTCAACTTAAAAAAACTTCTCTCCTGGGGAGCAGCTAGGTGACTAGCTGGATAGAGCACCAGCCCTGAAGTCAGGAGAACCAGAGTTCAAATCTGGTATCAGACACTTAACACTTCCTGGTTGTGTGACCCTGGGCAATTCAGTTAACCCCAATTGACTCAGCAAAAGACAAAACAAAAACAAAAACAAAAACAAAAACAAAAACAAAAACAAAACCCAAACAAAAAAAAAAAAATCTTATCCCAAGTTCTTAATCACATAGTAAAATTCTGTTGCACTATTATAGCCAAATACCTGAATACTTCTCTAATTTCTTCTTCACTAGTTATCAGTTATCTGGAGGAATAAACATTTTCTCTAATCTCCATGCCATCTCACATCTTTCCAAAGTAGTTATTGTGTTCGAGAGAAGCAATTTTAGCTGTCTCCTTGGTCTGAGACACTAATAATCCTAATAAGATAATAGCTTGATGAACTAAGAACAAAAAAGCCTAATCCCTAAACTACACATTACTTAGCAACCCCTTGTTTTATAGCCCCCATGCCTTGGCTTGAACTATAGGCTCGAAACAAAATTTAACTTTGTCCCAACCCCTTCTACTATGGAAAACAGAAGCTTGCTTTGATTGTGATGACAACTAGACTATGCATTGTTCTAGAAAAGTGCTCAGCTAACATTAAAAATATCTCTATGAATGCAAAACTTATTGATCCTGAAGACAATATATGAAGAAAAATCTTCAAGATTATAAGTATTCTAAAAACACATCAAATAAATTTTTAAAAATACTTGAACATTATGAGGCAAAAAATGATGTAAAAAAAAAAAACTTAGCAGCTGCTGAACACAAAAAATAAAATGCTAATCAAAGGAGTCCACAAATGATTTCCAGAAAATAAACAAACCAAAAAAAAAACA
Organism: Sminthopsis crassicaudata; assembly: GCF_048593235.1. Taxonomy (NCBI): domain Eukaryota; kingdom Metazoa; phylum Chordata; class Mammalia; order Dasyuromorphia; family Dasyuridae; genus Sminthopsis; species Sminthopsis crassicaudata. The sequence goes on from NC_133618.1 coordinate 471,868,108, forward strand.
AAACCCTATGCAAATTTCTTCTTTATTGTTTATGTCTTCCATTTTTCTTTGCCATCATTGAGAGAAATTCTGGAAAATCAATTGTACCCTTATTTTTAGCATCTGCTATTGGGTACCTCTTTTTATGATCTTTATCCTTGTCAAACAATGAAAAACTTCTTTGAATTCTACAATCTACTTTTCTACTGTATGTGAGATTAGTGCATAAATTCTTATCAGATAGCACTCCTTTCTTTCTTAAATATTTCTTCTTTTGGCTTCTTACCACTCATCACTCCTACTACTTTTTCTTGCTACCTCTAACCATTCTTCCTCTGATTCCCTCACTTTTTCTTCTTCATTTTCTCAACTCTAATATTGATACTTCTCAAAGTTTTATCCTTAGTTTCCTCTTTTCATTGTACAAAATCTTCCTAACTCATTTATTCACTCACAGTTGTAAAATACCTAGTATTGGTCTATAATTCCTGCTTAGTTGGAATTTATTAATTAGTAAAAGGATTTATCAAAAATAGAAATTAAAGTTTTTTTGCTCTTTGTCTATGATTTCATTGAACAATTTTCAGTTGACGGGAAGTTCCCGGATGTGGAAAATTCATTTAGTAAAGTAGATCAGGAACTTTTCTGTAACTTATAGTCTTAGAGGGAGAACTTAGAGGTTAGTGACTTGCCAGTCTTTGACTAATAATATATGTAAGAGTCAGGAATAGTACCATTCTTTCTCTGAGATTGACTTTCAAACTATGGATTCCACATACCATATTGTATTCCACACAGACTAAATCTCACCAATAATCATAATACACAGACTTTTACAATAAAGACATTAGAAGGATGCGAAACAAATTGCTATTTGAAATCTTGGAGGTAGATGGTTACTGAAAGGAGAAATCAGGAAAGATTCCATAGATAAGATGGTATTTGAATTGAACATTAAATAAGAGGTAGAAATTTAACAAACAAATAGGCCAAAAAGGACTTTCTCTTTTTTTGGTGCAGAATACATTTGTACTCTACTACAAATATGGTAGGATATTTTGTAAATTCTTCAGACACAGAATAGATTAGGTTATCTGGAATATTTTTTGTCTAGAAGAAAGTAATGTGAAATTAGTAAGATAGTGTGGCACCAGACATTGGGTATGAATAATACAGAAAGGAAGGAGAAAGTTTGAATTTCATTTTAAGTGATTTTCTGGACAGTTCCATATACTTCATCTGTACTTCCTATAGCTTATGCCATGTTGACATGTAGCTGCCATGTTACCCACTTTGTAAGGAAGAGTCAACTAACATAGGTAATTTTTTTCCTTTGATCAATACTTGATAATTTTTATCCATTATAAGTCAAAATCATAGACATAGAATGTCATATATGAAATGATGAAAGTGAAATGATGAAAATGAAAAGTGAAATGAGAAGAAAAAATTGCAATTTATACTATAACATTAATATTATAAAAAGAAAAAATTTTGAGCTTTTATAAATTAACAAAAAAAGAAAGTCACAAAATAAGGAGAACAATTTATATGACAATAATCCAAAAAAACAAACAACTTTGGAAGCTGTAAGAGTCAATGCAGTGACAGCAAGATGAATTTAATTTGAGAAACTATCATGATTTTTATTGATGTCAAGCTTTTCCTGATAATAAAGGTTCATCTTCTTTAAAAAAAAAAAAAGAACGTTAAAATAGTTTAAATAATGTTGTATGACTATTAGTCATGGCATATCATGGTCTTCAGAGAATTGATATTACAGATCACAAAAATCAACAGAGAAGCACATAGTAAACATGACTTGGCTGAAAAATAGACTAGTGAAGGAATGCATAGGATCCATAATGTATAGTATATCATTAGATTACTATATGACTAGAAAAGGAAATGAATCAATTATGTAGTGAGAAAAGAGGATAACTAATGGAAATTTAAAAGACTGAACTCTTATCAACATAATGTTGGGAGCAAGAGGAATATATAAATGTATGTATGTATATATGTAACTACATTATGATAAAAGATGCTATAGACAATGAAGCAATATCAGTATCAACCCTACATGTACTAAATACTATAGTATCTAAATTTTTAAAATAAAAATTAAATGAATTATATTTGGACATTATGGGAAAGTAACCTACTAGTGACTGCTGGGGATCTAATTCTGACCAGCAGAATAGATTCCTTCATATGAGAGGATAATAATGATACAAAGAGGCTGAAAGGCAGTTGCATTCTCTGACCTCTCTCCTCTTCCCCTTTGCCTCTGATTTATTTCATTTCCAAATTAGAAGCAACATCTATGTCAGTAAAGGCTGATTTGCAATTCCCTCAAGTGTGTTAAAATTCACAGCTGTGGGGACTTTTGGAGAATCGAACTGCCCCATCACACTTAGGCATAGTCCTTAACAGGTGGAGATAGTAGTACTATAACAGTGGGGGACTCTAATATTCCCTTCTCAGAATTAGATAAATCTAACCAAAAATAAGTAAGAAAGAAACCAAAGAAGCAAATAGAATTTCAGATAAGCTAAACATACTAGAAAGTTGGACAAAATTGAATGGAAATAGAATGCAATGATGATATACTTGGAAAATTCCAAAGACTCAACCAAAAAGTTAGTTCAAACATTTAACTTTTAGGAAAGTAGCAAGATATAAAGTAAACAAATCATCCATATTCCTATATATCACAAACAAAATTCTGCAAGAAAAGATAGTAGAAGATGTCACATTTAAAATGACTCTACACAGTATAAAATCCCTGCGAGTACTCCTGCCAAAACAAGTTCAAGCAACATATGAACAAAATCATATTTTAAAATGTTTTTATATAAATAAAATATATAAAATTTATATAAAAATTTTATAAATATAAATATATATAAAAAAGATTGAAATCATTGAAGAAATGTTCATCGTTCATGGGTAGACAGAACCAATATGATAAAAAAGACAGTTTTATTGAATTTATTCAATGGCATTCCAATTAAATTAACCAAAAAAAATTTTACTATGTTAAAAATGATAACAAAGTTCATTTGAAAGAACAAAAGTAATATATATATATATGTATATCAAAGGAAGCAATTGAAAAAACGTAAAGGAAAAAGATTTATCAGTGCCATATCTTAAACTATATTTTAAGGATTTAATTACCAATACTATTTGGTACTAGCTAAGAAATAGAAAGGTAGATCAGTGGAATAGTATAGATATACAATTTATAGCATCACATAAATATAGTAACCTTATATTTGATAAGTCTAAAGAATTGAGTTTTTAAGACAATAATTCATTATTTGGTAAAAATTGGCAAAGCTGGAAAACCATCTGGCAAAAATTAGGTGTAGACCAATATTTTACACCTTTTATTAAGATAAGGTTAAAATGGACATACAACCTAGAAATAAAGGGAAATATTACAAGAAAATTTGGAGAACACGAAAAATATGTAGCAGAATTTATAGATAGACAATTTATGAATAAACAAGAGATAGCTGGGTGATATATAAAATGGCTAATTTAAATTTAAAAGGATTTGCACAAATAAAATCAATGTAACCAGGATTAGAAGGAAAGCAGAAAATTGAAGGAAAATTTTTATAGACAGTTTTTCAGGTAAAGGTCTCAGACCTAAAATATATAAAGAACTTTGTCATTCACTGATTAATAAATGGTCAAAGGGTATGAACAGGCAGTTCTCCAATGAAGAAATCAAAACAATTTGTAGTCCTATTAAAAGTACTCTAATTCATGCTTGGTTAGAGAAATGCAATTAAAAGAACCTTGAGATATAATTTTATATCTATCAGGTTGACTACAATGATTGAAGGAGAAAGTAATAAATGTTGAAAGGAATTTCAAAAAATTGGGATACTAATTCACTATTGGTGGAACTATATTGGAAAGTAATCTGGAATTGCTCTCAAAGAATTTTCAACTGTCTATACACTTTTACCTAGAAATACCACTACTGTTTCCAAAGATGATTAGGCAAAAAGGAAAAGAATCAATATGCCTGTCCCTTGTGGAATGACTGAACATGATATAATATATGAACATGATGGAATACTAATGTGCTGTAAGAAATGATGCTGTTAGAAAAACATGGATACACTTGCAAAAAATAATGGAGAGTAAAATCAACAGAATCAAGAGAATTACAGTAATAGCAATATTATTTTAAGAATAACTTTAAGTAACTAAGTAAGTCATTTTGATTATTGCAAATACCCAAATTAATTACAAAGGACCTATGAAAGAAGTTGCTACCTGCATCCAGAGAAGGAACTGATAAATAGAGATAGGTATAAAATGATCTTTAGGATGAAGAAGGGTTGAGAGAAAAAAAGTTACACAATAACTTTATTATGTATTACAATATACTAATATATAACTATATACTATATGTATAGATTAAATCATATATTTTTATGTTACTAATGTAACAATTTCATTATACTATAGTTTAATGACTTGCATTACTGTCATGTTAATATATTATGTTACATATTTAAAAGAAATTGCAAGTTGTACATAATAGATTTGCAGGTTCATGTGTAATCATCTATTTCTCTATTCTATTATGTAATAGAAATGCTTTTTTATTTCTTAAGTTCAGAATAACTTAAATAAAATTTTAAAAAATCCATATCTTCCTTTAAGCTACACCAACAACAGACATTTTCTCTGTATATTTGGTATGCTGCAAGTATCTATCATATTGCCCACTTCTCACCCAGAAATATGGATAGCCAGTCCAGAATCACCAAGAAAATCTGTCAAGTGGCACAGCCAATATGTATGTTCCCTTGAATATGATACTAATACTCTGTCCTCAGGCATGGGGAACCTCTTCCCTCAGGTGAAAGGATAGCCACCTAGAATACCACTGAGTAAGGCTTCTCTTTCCAAGGTTATTTCCCCAATATTCTGTTGGTTATACCACTTGCAGAGTGGTAGAGCATCCTTAATAATGCTTCTACTATTATAAGAGGTTAATGTGATTCCAAATAAAGAGGTTATGCTCACCAGCATGATAAGTGGATTTAATTGTGGGGGCTCTTCCTTAGGAGGCTGGTCCTGGGCAGCAGTAGGACAGAGATATATCTCTGTACCACAATTTAGACAGATGTTACATAAGGACAGAGCAAAGAAGGGATAAGGTCAAGAGATGGTCCATGGTCAGATATGTTTTCCCATGAAATGGAGATGTTTTTCTCTTTAGAGCAACTGTGAGATCTGAGGTCATGTTCTTTCAATCTTGTTCCTATCATACAGAGACCACCACTATCCAGCATTCTGACAAGGGTTAAATAGCCCCTCCTTCACATCAGAGCTCCTTTTCCCCCAATGAAACTTTGGTTTTGTTTTATTAAGCAACATTTTATTTTTCTGTTTCTAACAGAAGGGAGAAAGAAGCAGCACTAAATTCCTTCAATTTTTCTTCCAGAAGATAGATCAGTCTAAACTTATTAGGTAAAAGAGTAGGGGAAAAGAGGGAGAATTTATATCACATCTACTAAGCACAGCAAAGTGGTGCAGTAGATGGAGTGCTGATCCTGACTCAGGAAGTTTCATCCTACTGAATTAAAATCTGGTCTCAGATATTAGCCCAATATTAGACATTGGGCAAGTCACTTAATATTATTTCCTCATCTGTAAAGTGAATTGTAAAAGGAAATGGCAACACATTCCAGTATCTTTGTTAAGAAAACTTCAAATTAGTGGTATCTAGGTGTCTCAGAGGATAGAGCACAGCCCTGAAATCAGGAGGACCTGACTTCAAATCTGGTCTCAGACATTTAACACATCCTAGCTGTGTGACCCTGGGCATGTCACTTAACCCCAATTGTCTCAGGGGGGAAAAAGAAAATATCAAATGCATCCAGAAGAGTCTAATACAGTTGAACAATAACATTACTATGCACTGTGCTAAATACTTTTTTTAATAAGTATTGCCTCATTTGATCCTCACAATAATCCTATAAGACAGGTGGTATTATTGAATCCATTTTACATTTCAAGAAATTAAAACAGAAGTCAAACATCTTATCCATTATCATATAGTAAGTGTCTGAGATTGGATTTGAACTCAGATTTTCCTGAATCCAGTCTTAGCACTCTATCTATTAGTTGGTACCATTGTACCAACTGTCTTGGTCCACAAAAAGCCACTCATTTGGGCTAGAAATACAAACATTTCTTATATATGTCACTATTCAATAACTTCTCTCCATTGTGATCAAGATTTTCAGTCTTAAAAAACAAAACAAGAAAAAAATTATATGGATGTTTACCTGGTAAAATCTTTGATAACCAATTATTAAATCTCTTCAATTCCTTATGTCCTTTTTTAAAATCCAATCTAAAGTCCCATAGTGCTTTCTTTTTTGAAAAATATTTTCTCATTCTAATATCTGATCAGTGGTCCTTGAGTAAAGACTGGATGGAAATTGCCAATTGTGTTATATAGAAAATGACTATCAAGTAAGGATTGAACTAGATGGTTACTAAGGTATCTTAAAATTTCTAGATTCTACGAAAAGGAAGAATTTGTCTTCTAGAATCCATTGTCTTTTGAAGAAATCCATTCTCTTCTGTTTTGGGAAAGGGGTATCAAATGAAAGAGACCTTGTGGGGGCCAGTTTAGATGGAGTTTTCTATTGGTATGGGCCTGTGAAGGACTGTGAAGTAAGCACAGAGAATTGCAGTGTTGCTTCCTTGGAGCAAAGTAAATCCTTTCACTGCATTAGGTATCACTCTTCCAGAAGGGAAGTTACATGTAAACTCAATATAAAAACAAGTTTTCCTAATAATTGGAATTGTTCAATAATGGACTGAATTGTCACAGGAAGTTTCTCATCATGGAATATCTTCAAATAAAGGCTGAATCACTTGTCATTAAGTCAATCAACAAGAATTTTTGAAGCAAGCAGAATATGCAAAACACCATACAAGGAACTGGGGAATAGAAATTCAAGTGTATGTAGCCTGCCCTCAAGGATATGACATTTTAATATATGGATACAACATGACTATAGATAACTTATAAGCTATTTTCAAAAATTATATTTACATGAGACTATTAACATTTGGGGAAAATCAAGAAAAGTTTCTTAAAGGGAATAACAATTAAGGTAAGCCTTGTTAAGAGCAATTCCAAGAACTGCAAAGGATGAGAGAGCACATTTTAGAATTGGGGGGAAATTAGTGCAAAGATGTTGAAGCGAAAGAAAATATATCCTGAACAGTGAACAAGAAGTAGGCTAGTTTGTAAAGATTTGGTTTACATGATCTCTGTGATACTATGACTCTGAGATACTTTGATTCTAATTTATGATTCAAAATATTCCTTTAGGGATGGTGCAGTGGATAGAGTATCATCCCTGAAGTCAGGAGGACATATTCCTATGTAACTAGATATAAAGATCATTTCTGGACATTAAACTGACATTGATTTCTTGGCAAAACTAATCTAGAAATATAGGGTATTGATTTCATATTTTTTTCATAAGATTATAATCATTTCTCATATCACACCAAAAAACTAATAGACCCCCACATCTATGTAGTCAACCATATATACATACATATAGACATAGAAGCATATACAAAAGCTGAATTAAAAAATTGCAGTATGATTATGGGCATGTAAGAAGAAAGAGATTAAGAATTTTAAGATTTAAGCTTGAATTACTTGCAGTAAAATGTACTTCAAACTACCACCTGAGAAGTAGTTTGAAAGAATCATTTAGCTCCAGAAACTAATGACTTAGGAATCCACCAGAGTATATATAGTAGATTCTCCAGAGACTGTCCCATACCCTAGGCCATTAACTGTGTTTGTCCTAGAATCAGTCCTTGTTTGAAAGACAAGTCCTTGGAAAGATGGAGATTTGTTTTTGGGAAGGGAGGATTTGAATACCACTCCTCCATTTCTCTCCCAAATCCTGTTCCTGCCAAGAAACAAATATAGGAAGAAACCTCTCTGTCTTGGCCTGTTACCTGTTTCCATCTCTCCAACCCTAGCCATTTTTCATGCATCTATTCTATGTTTCACACTTGGAGAGTCATTGTGAGCTGTGAGATGGATTTCTAGTCTTTGTTTTTGTTTTTTCTTCCAGGTGAGAAAATGAGATTACAGGTGGAGATGGGGAAAATAGAAAGGTTTACTGAAAGGTGGAGCTTGATTTGGGATTTTTTGAAGAGATTTGAATTCAAAGTCTTTCTTTCTTTGACCTTTTTTTTCCCACTAGATTTACTAGATTTCCCAGAATTTTCTATTGCAAATAACTTCATTCAAATGATTTATTTCCTGGACATATTTCTCCTATCACTAGGATACCTTAGAAACTGGAAAAAATGAGTTTGGGGGATATTATTTATATAAAAGAATTAGTTTTTCTGAATGGTAGTTTTAGGTGGTAGCACGATCTTTAAAAGCAGTCTTCTCTAGGCCCCCAAAACTTATTTCCCCAAGATGAAATCATTCTTCAAATATCTGTGCTATTTTAACATCTGTGACCTTCCTTTGGGTTTGGACTGGGAACAAATGAGTGCTATTGAGACTGGATATAGGATGTATAGACATTATACAAATCTAAGAAAAAAGATATTAGCTGTGAATTTATAAATGATGTAAAATATGGTGGCTTGGAGCAATGACAAGGGATGTAAAGACTAAATAATGAGGAACAAAATATCTCAGAATTAAAATAAATTGAGTTCCCTTTTGATTCCTTTATATCCATTTTTAACTTACCCTATTTCAAAAGAGGTACATCAATTAAACACTCACTCATTAATTCAATCAGTAAGTATTTCCTAAATTACTATTCTGTGTCCTGGATGCTGGCATTACAAAACCTGTCTTCAAGAAATGTATAATTCTATATTCTATAGAAAGAGATAGCACATATTCATAGAAGCATATACAAAGCTGAACAAAAAATTGCAGTATGATTATGTGTTTAGGGATGGGCACAAAGCCCATGAAGAGAGCAAAAAAGGTTTCATGTAAGAGGTGGTATTTGAGCTAAGATATGAAGATACAGATTAGGAGAAAGTATATTCCTGACTTGGGAAAGAGTCTATGCAAAATTAGGCATGAATGCTAGGTATAAAGATTAATAAGAACAGTTTGTCTTGACAATAAATTTCAAGTTGGGAGAGCAGTGTATAATTAGTCTCTGTAAGGTGAACAATGATTGTAAACAAGAAACAATAGAATGCCTATTTGAAGGACCCAGTAGAATTGAGCATATATTCTGGTGTTCTAGAAATCTTTCTTTGGCAGCAAGATGAAAGACAAATTGCAAAAGGTAGATATGAGATAAGAAAATCAACACTGATTTTTGAACTCATGTTCTTCTTTTGGCATCATATCTATTAGTTCCATTTCTTTAATGACATAAATGATGGACAAGGTCACAGACATAGGGCCATGATATAACATATTTGCAAGAACAAGCTTGACTCTGAGAAAAGACTCACAGATTCTTGGGTTAACATCTCTCTAGCATCCATATCCCTAGAGAATAATGGAAAACATAATTGTGTTGTTTTATGCTAATTTACAGAAGCCAGAAAAGAATCCTGTCACTATTCTGGGACCCAAACACCCAAAGTAATGTAACTCACTGAGTTGGTTAACATCTCCTAGCAATTTTTCATAATAGTAAATGAAATCAGAACCTGTTAATTCAGTGAAGTTCCAATTCTCTCACATTATTCATCTCTCAGAACTTTAGTCTTCAGCACCCTTTGAGGCTCTGATGTTTTTATATAAAATCTATAAGCTTTTCTATGTCAAGAAACTCAAAACCTGACATAATGAAACCAGAACATATATTTTGAGGGCTTTGGATTGTTTATGTCCTTAAAAGAGATGGGGAGGGATCAAAAGAAGCCAAACCATAGGGAATTAGTTACTCTAATATGTTTCTTTCTTGAAGATTTAGAGCTCTTCTAATAAAAAGTATTTTTTAATATTATTAGCATGGTGTGAAAAAATAGCAATGATAACTAAAAACTAATAGAGCTTCAAGAACAAAATGACAAGCTGACTTCATTTTTATTTTTCATAGGGTTATTACATCTGGGGAATTCCAAAGACATGCTAATTTTCATCCATAAATTTATAAAGTTTCTCATGATATTTTTGTGGATATTTCAAGGATTTCTGAGAAGTCACTGTCTCTGATGGGTAGAAGGTAGACAACAGTGGACAGAGAAAGAGGGAATACATTCCTTATTCTGTATTCATTCATACATTATATAGTAGTAGGTATGACCATTTAAGAACATGATAAACTGGAATGTGTCCAGCATTCAGAATGTGAAAGCAGTAAGAATTATGAGTGCTGGGGGGTTTGTAGTAATGCTATTTTCAGATTGCTTTAAGAGTCTGATAATACTACAATCCAGAAAAGATTTCAAGACCAGGTGAAAATGATAGCTATTGTTAAGGATTTGAATGTTGAAGAGGAATTAGGAATTTTTAACTTGACTCTAGAACTAAGAGTAATAGATGAAAATTATAAAGACACAGATTTCTGTTCATAATAAAGAAAAAAATTTCTATTAGTTGAAGCTGTCCAAATGTAGAATGAACCACCTGAGAAGAGGGATTAAAACATCCCTGGTTGTCACCAAGCCTTTTATGGAGATGATACTCAATTATACATTAGACTGGATGAACTCTACCATTTCACCTCATTCTGAGGTTCTTTGATACAAGATGTTTACTTTGCATAATGCTTTCTCATATTTCAGCAAAAAGATAGGACAATTTGGGGACTTACTAATCGATTTTTAAAAAATTCTATAGAGTGCTAAATCTGAACAAGGTATGATCATGTTGGTCATGTGAATAAATAAAGAGGAATGATGGTGAGAGCTAAAGTATGGAGTGAATAACTCCAAAGAAGAGTTAGAATGAAAATCTTACAATTCTTACTTCCAGATATTTTCCTAACACATTCCCCCATTCCATTTATCTCTGCTTTTTATAATGTGGCAAGAAATTTAAACTGTTAAACTTCAATAAGCTATAATAATTAGGGGTGGCAACTTAATGAATTAGTTTTAAGATATAATATTTTCTAGAAAGGCAGTGTATTAATTTTATATACTCATGAATAACACCTGTTTTTAGTGGAATGTTGTCAAATTGAGCTGCTAGAGTAGCTGCTTAAGAAGAGTAGAATTCTCTTTAACTATTAGTGTGCCAGAGTTCTTGAAATATCTCTTCTCTTTATGCAGTTAAATATGGTATTGGTAATAGCAACCTTGTCTACATCATTGATTAATTTCGCTCTTCTTCATTTCTCCCTATATACATTCTTCTTTGTTCAGTTTACGTGATATCCATCAACTTTATTATGTCATTTAACACTTGGAAAATTTTGTAATTCAAGGAGATCCCTATTCATAACCATGATATATACATATTATATAAATTCATTTGAAAGTTAGTAATTTACAATTTGGACTTCACTGTACAATGTAATTAATATTATACTTGATATTTAGTAACATAAAATAGTTATGCTACATTTTAATAATATAATATTATATATAATTATAATATAATTATAACATAATATAATAATATTATGCTTAATTCCAATTATAGTATCATAATACTATGCTTTGGTACTTTAAAAATACTATCTACATATAAGATGTTTATGATGAGATACTATAGGAACCACTTTTCCAAATCATACACCTAAACAACATGTAAAAATCAGAAATTCTCCTTTTCTTTGAGTGCTAGTGTGGAGAAAATATAGATTGAATTAGTAAACAATGGAGTAGATGAATATTTTTGTACAAGTTTTGAGGAGATTTTCTTGGAACCCTCAAAAACTTTAGATAGTTATAACATTTTCTATTTGTCTACTTTTGTTTATAAAGTCAATCATGGTTTTACTTGATATCAGGAAAACATCTTTCTTTCGCATAAGCTTATTGGAGATAAGTTTTGGATCAGAGATAGAAGAAGAAATAAGAAATAGGTATAGAGAATGGTGGAAAGGAACAAGAAGAAAAAGAAAGAATAAGGGAAGAAAGGTAAGGAAAGAAAAAGAGATAAATGAAGAAGAAACGAAAGAGGAAAAACAAGGTGAAAAAGCAAGATCCATTGGATAACTTGAGAATCTGATTAGATAAGAAAAGGGAAAGGATTTCACAAGCTCATACATTCTTTATATTTGTGAGCAAAGCTATCTGCATTGAAATTACCTGATATATAATAGTAAATTTCAGAAGAAAAGAGATTTAACGGAGTTCAAAAAAATCTTGGGAAAAGAGTGTGATTATTGAAACATCTTAAATTAATTTTAACTTTGTTCATGTAATATTGACTAACAAGAAGACATTTCTGAACATTAAAGCAAATAGTTGCACAGCTCAGTAACCTGTGTATAAAACAGAAAGTCTGTTACAGGGTTTCATGTATCATCCTATGGATATGTACTGCAGGGTAGCAATGATCTCAGAAATCCATGACAAAATGTTGGACTCCTTCCAGTTAATGGATGCAGGTTTCCAAAGTCATATTACTTACTTGCAACTCTTGACCCTTCAAGTAATTTTTCCCATCCTAGAAATCTGATAAGAAGAATACACTACCAATGGATAAATTGTCTCTTTGTTTATGTCTATTACCTTACATGAGAAATCCTGAAAAAAGGAACTGATGTGCCTTTTCAGAACTCCTACTTTTTAAATAGAATGATCAGAGGGGGATCCTAGGGCAATAAAAATGGGACCCTCACAAATGGAATTTTTAAAGCCAAAAGTTCTCCTTCCTATTTGGGTCCCCACTTATAGATGAGCTTTCTTCTTCAGGATGTAAATGAGGAATGTCATTAACCTTAAATAAATTATGAGTAGAAATGGATTAAAAAACTTTACCTAGATTTCCTAGAGTCTTAGCATAACCCCCAATAATAACTTTACCATTTATTGATGCAACTGAAGGTTGTTTTCATTATGGAAATTTGTATTAAATTATGAACAAGTTTCATAATTAAATATAATAATATACATAATATATTATGTAATATAATAATATAAATGTAAATAAAATATAATTAAACTATGTTTCCAAATTATTAATTTTTTTCAACATTCAAATTACATTGTTTTTACTCACCCTAATCCAGATACTATGCTAGGTGCTGGGAATACAAAAACAAAGAAGAAACAGTACCAGCCTCAAGATACATATATTAGGTATAGGTTTGGTGGATTTTGTATTCTTATGGCATAAACCATATTCTAAGATGTGTCAATGCCTCTATGTCCTAGTAACATGGTCATGTTCCTAATGAACAAAACAAGAATTTTACCTAAGAGAATCATTTGAAATGTATGAGTATTTTAACATTTCAAAGCCAGCACTAGGTTGAGAAATCTTATTTCAATTTTCACTGAGTGACTGGTTCTGTCCTGGAAATTACAGAATCTGTGATGGAGCATTCTCTTATTTATAATTTATAATTTAGCATAGTATAGGATAAGAACAATTGCAACTTAACACAATCAATACTTATCAGAAAGAGTTGATGAGAGACTAGAGATGAATATACTTTAAAAGTTTTTTTTTTAATCTGAAGGGTTCTATTATGTTTTCTGCAAACCACAACATCTGAAAACTCTTTTTCTTTTGTTTGTAGATTGTACCTGTGATTTAATGAGTATTGGGAATTCCTGGCAAAGATCTTCTTCTTCCAAGGCAGATTGGCACTTTCTCTAAAATTTAATTTAAATTTTAGACTACATATTTAATGGTGAAGTGAAATCTGCCCACGGATATGTAGTTAGTATGCATTAGAGCTAAGATTTGAAGTCAGGTCTTTCTGATGCTGAGGACAACTCTCTAAATTCTATACTATAGTGTCTCTATTAAGAATTTTGTAAAATCTCTCTTATTATTCCACAAGATAGGTTTATTTCTTATATAAGTAATTTGAATGAGAGTTACTACTACTGCCTTTCAAACATGTCTATACACAGTTTGACCTTTTCCATTTTTTGTGAAGGTTCACAGTTTATACTTCTCCTAATACTTTGAGTTAAACCATGGATACCATTGAGATGAGAGTCTTACTGAGTATCCTGAGAGTCCCAAACTTGATGCCAAATTCTGGCACATGACAATTCTTCTTATAAGAACAAACCTTCCAGAATTTCTAGTTACTATTGTTCTGAAGAGCATCCCAGTATTCCTCACAGATTTTTTTTATAGATTTTTCATGGGCCCATAAAGTGCTATGCAATTTAACTTTTTCATTAAAACAATGTGCTAGTTAGAGGGCCAATTATTTTCCAAGAAAATAATAGGAATAATTATCTAGCCATTGCTATCCCCTCCAAGCCAATTTGATTACTTCTGGTTTTCTCTTGGTTTTCAGTTAACTGGTGCTAATAAGGTAATGATATTTTGGTTTGTGTTATTTTCCCATATGCCACTGTACTCTTTTCAGGAAGATAATAGAAGATAAAAATTAGCACGATCAAATCTGAAATTCTATACTTTAATTTTTATAATTGCCTACATAAATACATAATGAGTGAGATTTTATCAAAGAAAGACCTCAAGACTTTAATTATAAACTTAATATGACTTAATTTACTGTAGGTAATTAAAACTAATATAACTTTACAATGTATTAAATTAAATATGATTTCATTCCTTCTTAAAGGAGTCAAAGGATATATTGATGTCTCTGATAGTCATACTGCTTGTGGAGTATTTTGCTTAGTTCTCTACCCAATATTACAAGGGAACAATAACAAAAGGAAGCACATATAGAGATGGGTGACCAGAATGGACAGAAGTCTCATATTAAGAAGGTTGAAGAAACAGGAAGCATTTAGCCCAGACAGGACAAAACTTAGGGAGGAACTATAAATTTTCTTCAAATAGTAGGGGAGATGTTAGGTGGCAGAAGGAGTAGACTTAGTTTTTTGCTGCTCTATAAGAAATAGCAGATAATACATAGAATTTACATAACAGACTGAAAGATTTCAGTTTAATTTATAGAAACATTTTCTTATAGCATTGTCCAGTAATGGAATGTATTCCTTGTAATATAAGTCATGATTTTTAATAGAAATATTCAATGTTTACATGTCAAGCCAACTATTGATAGTTGAAGGCTCTACTAGATAACATTTAAGGCTTTCCCCAAACTGAAGTTCTATGATTCCTTAGGTTACATCTTTACATCTTATACATCTTGATTCTTTTATAAAGAAGAGAGAACATGAGCCAAACTAACAAGACCTGGGTGACAGAATTCTTCCTATTGGGACTTTCTGATGACCCTCAGACCCAACTGCTACTCTTCATATTGTTCCTGGCAGTCTACTGTGGCACCATACTTGGAAACCTGCTCCTCACATCCTTGGTTCTGCTTGACTCACAGCTCCATACACCCATGTATTTTTTCCTATGTAATTTATCTTTAGCTGACCTTTGCTTCTCAACTACCATTGTTCCTCAGACTTTAATTCACATGTTGTCTAGAAAGAAATTCATTTCTTTTACAGGCTGTGCAGTTCAACTTCTTCTCATCCTATTTTTTGGATGTACACAATGTTCCTTGTTAGCTGTGATGTCTTATGATCGGTACTTGGCAATCTGTAACCCCATGCATTACCCCCTCATCATGACATGGAGGGTGTGTGGCCTCTTGGCTTTGGCATGCTGGTCAAGTGGTGTTTTAGTATCAATGGTGGACACTACATTCACATTACGCCTCCCTTACCAAGGAGATAATAGGATTGCTCATTTTATTTGTGAACCCCCAGCACTTCTGGTTGTGGCATCTACAGACACACGCAGTTCAGAGATGGCCATTTTCCTGATGGGGGTGGTGATACTTCTTGCACCTGTGTCACTAATTATGATCTCATATGTGTGTATCATAGTGTCTGTGGTTAAGATGAAGACAGCCTCAGGGAGACTAAAAGCATTCTCCACTTGTGGATCCCACCTCATTGTGGTCATCATTTTTTATGGATCAGCAATTATCAACTACATGACACCTAAGTCTGCCAAGGAACTAGGGAAAATGGTATCTGTGTTTTATGCAGTGATAAATCCTATGCTCAACCCCCTCATATATAGCCTGAGGAACAAAGATGTAAAGAGAGCATTCAGAAATGTTGCTAGTAAGAAACTGTTCTGCTAATTTATTATAACTCATGTTAGTTGGCAGAGATACACATTAATATTTTTATATCACTATACATACTTACCTTATAATATGTCTGAGTCATAAGGAGAGGGTAGAGATGATATACTTATCCCTCTGAAGATTACTAAGTAGAATTGTAATAATTTGAATAACTCACAAAAATATAATTAATATGGAATTATGATACCCATTGGATATTGTGCACTGGAATTTGGAAAAAGGAACTAAATATGTAAGGATTCTGGGGAACAAGAAGAGGCAATCAAGCCTTTAGAAAGTTGCTTTGGTGTTGTCCACACAAAAATTCAACAAAAATTAATATGATAATAGATTGCCTTTAATAGAAATATAATTTTCAAAATGTGTAAGGTTATAATGTCATTATATTCTTACATGGATATATACTATCAGTATGAATGTGTTCTCTCCTGCATACAACTTTTCTGCAATTTTAATATATTTTATTTTTTATATTATATATTTATGAATATATGTTTCTTCTCCTTTATCCATTGGGCTATCACTTGTAATGAAGTGGAAAAAAAGCAGTTTAAGCACCATCTTGAGTCTTCTAAGGTTAAGCTTGATCATTATGATGCACATTATGATTTTTTTTGTTTTACATCATTGTAATAACTGATTATATTGCTTTTGATGATCTATATATTTAACTCTGTCAGTTCAATGTAAGCTTTCTAGGTTTGTTTGGATTCATATTTGTTATTTTTCATAGTATAGTAATCTTCTACCCTACACAGTAACTACAATTTTCTTAGCCATTACTCAGTCAATGGAAATTTACTTTTTTCTAGTCCTTTGACACAACAAAAATGCTGCCAAGGATATTTTAAAATACGTGAATAATATTATTAATGTCATTGGCATTGTTTTTAATATCCCTGTTTTTTACCTACTTGACAATATGGATAGCTTGGATATCTCGGGATATATGTTTATAGACTTGTGTACAGATTCTTCCAACTTGGAAATGGGAAAAATAAGCTAATGGTTAATAATTATAGACATGTATTAATATTTTCTACAATAATAAAGTATAAAATGTCTCCCATCTTTCCCACCATTTTAGGCAAGAAAGTTTAATTATAAATTATTTATCACAAGGAGTTCAAATGAATATAGAAATGGCTTTAGCCAGAAAACACTTGTTTCATTGTATTAGACTCTTTGTTATACCATTTGGGTTTTCTTGGCAAATATACTGGAGTCGCTTGCCATTTTCTTCTCCAGCTTATTGTATGGAGGCAACAGGGATGAGTGACTTTATCCAGGGTCACACAATGAATAAGGTCTAAGTTTGGGTTTGAACTCATGTTTTCTTGACTCTAGGTCTGATATTCTATTCACAGTGACAGTGACTAGCTACCCTAGAAAATAGCTGACCTTGAAAGAAGCCTTTACTGATGCATTTTAAGAAGAAGTGGAGATAGCAATAAAAAAAGATGGCACTAGACCAAGTAGAGTCTGAAGATGTCTATGCTAGACATGATATAGTTTGTAAGATATCAAGTGAATAATTTTCAAGATATCTACAAGATAAAAGAATAGAAATTTATGCAAAAGGTGTTAGGTTTTATTATTGTAGAAAATAGCAGCACATAAAAACAATTATTGCCTCTTATTTCTACTTTTCCTATCTCTATGAAATTTTCATGAAATATATTATACATACACATGGGTCACTTTTGTGGAATGAATGGTAAAGAAACACACATGATTATGCAAACAAAATTCTTCAGTAGAATACAACTGTATACTCACAAATTTTGCCAAAAGTTTTAAAAATATCTCATTGTGTTCATCATCTTTTGACTTTATAAAAATGCTTGATTTTCTAGAACAAAATACTTCCTTAAAGACATTCTTCCAAAAAGATGTCTACCATGCATATGTCAAAATTACATAAGGTTCCTTGATAGATGTAACAGCAAAGAAAATTATTATTGACATTCTTGTGACATAAAGCAATGCAAAAATACATAGAAACATATGCCTGTCACATGAATTTTCCACCATAATGAGGGAAGTCCAATAGAATCTAAATATAAAATATGATCATTATCTATTATGGTCTTCCAAATGCTGTTCTTTGTGGTGAAAATCCCACAAATTCCACATCCATCATGTAAATTTCCATGTCCAATAAATCCTACACTGATATCTCTTCCCCAAATTTCTTAAATGATATGCTACCTATGCCCCAAAATTTGCCATTGCGCTGTCTCTATCACATATTATAGTAAAAGAGAGCCTTCTAAAAGTGATCTGTAATCACATAATAGATTTGCTTTAACAATCCACTGAGGAAAATCCAAGCAAATGAAAAAATGATCAACATTTGGATGGACAATTCATATGCATGTGTACTGGTAGACCACTGCGGTCCATCAGCAATCATACCTTAGAACAGTAGAGTTAAGAATTGATAAAAAAAAGAGGATGAGTTGAAAAATTACAGTGCTTTATAGTAACCCCAGATTTCATTCTGTAAGAAAAGTTTATCTTGTTAATAACAATATATTTCAAGTAATATTGTATGACATAAGTGATGAAATAATGAAGTCTTTTAAAACTTGATATTACAGATTTTCTAAAAGCCAATGAAGAAGCACATCATAGATTTGAATATGCTGAAAAATTGTTGCAGTGAAGAAATACAAAGAAGCAGCATTATAAATACAAATTTAAATAAATGAGTCAGTGATATAATAAAAATAAGGGATAAATAATGGAAAGCCTGATGACTGCATTGGTGTCTACATAATATCTAGACACCTGAAGGAAACCTTTGGTACACTGAATATATTTCCCCAACCAAACCCTCCCTTAATGGAAAATTTGGAGGAGGATATAATTGAGTATTAAAAGATATGACAGTATGAATATGTTGTAATATGCACAGTTGAAGGTGGCTTGCACTCCTCCCAGGAGTAAGATCATAGAACCAAAGAAATATCAAAGTAAATATAATTCAGGCATCCACTGCATCACTGAAGACCAAATATTAGGGATTCAATAAGGTCAATAAGAATATTATCATTACTTGGTTAGTTTTTTAAAAGTATATATATATATATACATATATATATATACATAGAAGTTGAATTGTGTGTCATGGAATGAATCTTTAAAAAAACTGGGTAGGAAGAGGTATAATTGATCAATTACCTCATATAAGCAAGACATGAATGAAAAAAAAATATTACAGTGGAAGCAGATGGGGCTAGAGGGCTGATAGTGCTGGAATCTTATTCTTATCAGATATGGATTAAAGAAGGAATAACATGTATCTGGAAGAGTATAAAAGTTCTAAAATTATAAAGAAATAGGACAGTGAGGGGAAAGGATGACGGGGACTGTTAGAAGAGTATGTATATCAAGAAGTAAGAAGGTCAGGGAGAGGATAAGGGAAGGATTATTAGAAGGACGGCTAGAATAAGAACAAGAGTATAAAAGCAAGAAAAGGGAGAGATTTCTTAAAAGGTGAAGATTAAGGAAGTACTGGTTAATAGTAAATCAGATATGTATGGAGAGATAGGGTTAAAAGATGGGGCAAAAAGAAGGAAAAATAAAGGAAAAGAAAAAACAGAAAGAAAATTATAGATAAATCTCATTAATGAAATGATGCAGAAAATCCAAAATAAAGTACTATTTAGGAGACAATATATTATAAAGATTATACATTGTGATTAATTAAGATTTATAACAGGAATGCAGGGATAGTTTGACATAAGAAATACTATTAATAAAACTGATTATATCAATAATAAAAGTAACAAGAATCATGATTATATAGTAAATGCAGAAAAAAAAGAATTTTAAAACTCTTTTATTCCCTCCATATTTCATGTTAAAACAATTTCTTACATTAAAATTTTTTTGAGTTTAAAATTCTCTCCCTTCTGTCCCCTACCCAAATTGAGAAGGCAAACAATTTAATAAAAGTTATATTTGTGCAATCAAGCAAAACATTTCCATGTTAGTCATCTTGTAAAAGAAAATAGACAAAAATAAGAAAATTTAAGAAAAGGAAGAAAAATATGTTTTGATCTTTATCAGATTCTGCCAATTATTTCTCTGAAGATGGATAGCAGTTTTCTTCATAAGTTCTTCAAAATTGTCTTGGGTATTATTTGTGAGAAAAAGCTAATTATCAGCATTCTTAATTAATCATCATAAAATATTGCTGTTATATGTACAATGTATTCCTGATTCTGTTAATTTCATTTTGTATCAGTTCATATAAGTCTTTCTAATTTTTCTGAGAGAATCCTGCTCATCATTTCTTAAAGCACAATAGTATCCCACTACAATGAACTTCCTCTCAATTTCCAATTTTTTGCCACCACTAAGAGGTACTATAAATATTTTTGTACTTATTGGTCCTTTTGCTTTTTAAAAAAGCTCTTTGATATACAGACCTAATAGTAGAAACAATTCAAATAATGAGGAGCCACAATCAGGATTAGCCATGAATAGCAGCTTCACTTTAAAAGAACAAAGGGCCTGAAATTTTATATTCCAGAAGGCAAAGGAACTTAGATTGCAGCCAAGAATTAACTATCCAGCAAAATTGAGCATTATCTTTCAGGGAAAAAGATGGACATGCAATGAAACATGTGAATTTCATTTATCTCTGAGGAAAAGATCAGAGCTGAATAGAAAATTTGATCTTCAAATAAAGAACTCATGAGAAGGCTAAAAAGGTAAAAAGGAAAGAAAAAAAGTTTAAAAGTTTATACCTCTATATGGGAAAATATGTTTAACTTTTGAGATCTGTATATCTTTTATGGGCATACTTAGAGGGTACAGGTATAATTTGATTTTATTGTGATAATATAAAAAATATTAGAGGAGGAAAGATGACTATTGAAAGAAGAGAAAAATGGAGTTAAAATGGGGTAAATTACATCACATGAAGAAACTAAAAAGACTTCTTACAATTGAAGGAAAGAAGGGAGGGGGATGAGCATTGTGTGATTCTTACTTTCATAAGATTTGGCTCAAAGAGAAAATATCTGGCACATTTAAATTCACAGAGAAACTTCTCTCACCCAGTAGGGAAGTAGGAAGGGAAAAGGGAAAGGAAAGGGGGAGGCTAATAGAAAGGAGAACAGAAGTAGAAAGGGGAGGAGCTATAAAAGGAGAGGACTGTTTGAGGGAGGGAGTTGGCAGAAGCAAAATATTGGGGAGAAGGGAAAGAGGGAAAGGAAAGATGATACGGGTATAGCCCCCTTTAAGATACAAATATTTATATGGAAGGGTATAAAGGTCTTCTAAATTTGGAAATAAATAAGAGGATAATGGAATGGTGGAGAGAGAATAATGGAGGAACTTTTAGAGGGAACCCTACTCACATCACATCTATTCACTTTACTTTAAATATGAGCTAGATAACAACATTTATATATATATATATACATATACATATATATCTCAAAGGGAATAAAAGTTTTTTAAATTTATAAAGAAATAAGAGGGTTAAGTAACAGAAAAAGGGGAAGTGGAAGATTATAAAAATCTCCTAATTCAGATAGAAACAAGAGGCAAGAGGAGCAAGAGGTGTGGGAAGAGTATAAAGGAAGGATCCTTATTATGAAATAAATAATATTAGGGCAATGTAGTGGGTAGAAGTAAAGCAGAGGTGTTAAGAGGGATAGGAGAGAAGAGATACATATAAACAAAGTAAATATCAGGAATAGAATTTATTAGGTAAAAAAAATCAGGGGTAACAATTACTATTTTTTACAGTTAAAACTAAAAAAAAAGATTTAATTAAAAGAGAAATTGGGAAATTACACTATATTTCAGCCATATTAATATTTTTGAAACTAAAATAAGCATACAGCATAAGGTTGGAATATTATTGTGGTATAGGAAATCATGAATTGGATTTAGAAAAATATGGAGACTTGAACTTATGAAGGAAGATATCCACTTTCAAAGAAATAAGACCAACAAGCATAGTACAGTTTTATATAGATGCATATTGATATCGATGAGGAGTAAACTGAGGTAATAAACCGAGATGGGTCAGTTCCTTTTCTCTCTCTCCTTCCTTCCCCAAAGTAACCAAGGGCGGGGTCGGCAGCAAATGAATTTGCTACTTAATGCTGTATGGAAACAGTCTTTATTGATAGTAAAGGGATAGACAGGCATTTGGTCTTCAGGAAGACCCAAACTGCCTGCAAGGGGACGCCAGTTGGTGGGCATTGGCTGGTATACACCAAATGCAAAGATTTCATTTTTCAGCCTTCCTTATATACATAACTAGAGTCATCAAAACAATGTTTGCCCAGAGATGTTATCAAGAGGTTCTGGAGATATTTGTCAATAATACAAGAATTCTCTGTTGTTGTAAATAAGACAGGAATTTTCTTATTATTGTAAATAAGACAAAAATTTTCTGTTATCTCCTTCAGTCTCTCCCCAAAAAAGGAATTTCAGATCATTAGAATAGGGGTTGAAAACCAAAACTAGCCCAAAGGAAGTTGGAGATTAAACAAGGAATACCAAAGGGGGCTACCACCCCCATCAATATCATTGTGTATAGATGTGTATGATCATAAACATTTGTGTACAAATATGTGTATAGTTTATAAATGAATATCGATATTGTGTGTATACATATGTATATATACATATACACAAATATATATGCATACATACATACATCTTTGTGGGAGAAAGAGGAAAAAAAATGTAGAAAAAGAGAGAAATCCAGGGGCAAAGCCACAATGACAATGAAACCAGGAAGTTGCTCAAGCTCTCTTAATTTCCCTCAAAAGTCACATGAAATCAGGCCTCTGAACAAACTCTGAAGGAATGAATCCCCTCTCCAGCTCAAGATAAATTGGAAAAACTCCAAGAAAGGACAGTTTCACTGGGATAAAAAAGGTGTTCAGTCCAGCTCAAACAGTCAAAATGGTGAAAAAAAAATTAGAGACCAAACTCCCTAATTAATATCAATGCAAAAATTTTAAATAAAATATTAACAAAGACAGTACAACTTATTATTAGGATAATGCACTATGACCAAATGGGATTTATACCAGGAATGCAAGGCTGATTCAATATCAGGAAAAATATTACCATAATTGACCATATCAATAACAAAACCAACAGAAATCTTATGATAATCTCAATAGATGCAGACAAAGCTTTGGGCAAAATACCCATTCTTATTAAAGACACTAGAGAGCATAGGGATTTAGGGAGTTTTCCTTAAAGTAATAAACAGCTTCTATCTAAAACCAATGGCAAGCATTATTTGTAATTAAGAGAAACTATTCAATAAGATCACCACTATTATTTTATATTGTATTAAAATGTTGGCTTTAGCAATGGGAAAAGAAAAAGAAGTTAAAGGAATTACAATAGGCAATGAGGAGATAAAACTCATTCCTTGCAGAATGAGTTGCAGTGTGGTATGATTAGAGAATGCTAGAGAATCATCCAAAATCCTATGTAAAAAAATTCACAGCTTTAGCAAAATGGTAGAATATAAAATAAAACATTTTACCATTTCTATATATTCCTGACAAAGCCCAACAGCAAAAGATGGAAAATAGATTCCATTTAAAATAACTATAGATAAAATAAAATATATCGGTGTGTTCCTGCTAAACTAAGCTCAGAAAGTATGTTAACACAATTATAAAACAATTCTCACACAATTTAGTCAGATCTAAACAATTGGAAAAAATGTCAATTGTTCATGGGTAGGCAGAGCCAATATAATAAAAATAATAATTCTAAGCTAAATTGTCTACTTGTTTAGTGCCATACTAATCAAACTACCAAAAATTATTTTATAGAGCTAGAAAAAATGATTACAAAATTTATCTGGATAAAGAAAAGATCAAGAATATCAAAGGAATTAATGAAAAAAAAAATACAAAGGATTGTTATCTAGCAGTACCAGACCTAAAACTATATTATAAAGCAGTAGTGCCATTTGGTACTGGCTGAAAAATAGAGTGATAGATCAGTGGAATAAATTGTATACACATGACACAGTAATCAATGACTACAGTAATCTAGTATTTGATAAACCTCCAAACTCTATCTTCTGGAATAAGAACTCACTCTGACAAAAATTGCTGGGGAAACTGTAAAATAATATGTTAGAAACTCAGCTTAGCTCTACATCTCACACCCTACACCAAAATAAAATAAATGGGTACATGGTTTGGGCATAAAGGGTGATATGATAAGATAATTAGGAGAACAAGGGATCTTTGTGGAAGAGAGGAATTTATGACCTAAGAAGAACTAGAAAACATTATCAGATGCAAAATGTACAGCTTTGATTACATTAAATTGAAAAGTTAAAATAAATAAATAAATAAACACAAATATGATTAAAAGGGAAGTACAAAGCTGGGGAATTTTTTTTTTAAACAGCCAGTGTTTCTGATAAAGGTCTCATTTCTAAAACATATAAAAAACAGTATCAAATTTATAAAAATGCAAGTCATTCTTCAATAGATAAATGGTCAAAGGATATGAATAGACAATTTTCAGATGATGAAATTAGAGCCATATGAAAAAATGCTCTAAATCGCTATTTATTAGAGAAATACAAATTAAAACAACTCTGAGGTACCACCTCATATCTCATTTTACATATATCAGATTGGCTAAGATGACAGGGAAATAAATGTTGGAGGGGATGTGGAAAAACTGGGATACAAATGCATTGTTGATAGAGTTGTGAAATTATCCATCCTAGAGAGCAATTTGGAACTATGCCCAAAGAGCTATTAAACTGTGCCTTTGATCCAGCAGTGTCATTACTGACTCTATATTCAAATGAAATTACACATGTGCAAAAATGTTTGTAGCAGCTTTTTTTGTTGTTGTTGAGTAAATGCCTCTCAATTGGGGAGTAGCTGAATAAGTTGTGGTATATGAAGGTAATGGAATATTATTCTTCTATAAAAAATGATGAACAAGCTGATTTTAGAAAAGCCTAGAAATATTTACATGAACTGGTGCTGAGTAAAACAAGCAGAACCAGGAACACACCATACACAATAACAGCAAGAATGTGCAGTGATCATTTGTGAACAACTTGGTTCTTCTCAGTGGTTCATTGATTTAAGGCAATCCCAACAGACATGATGCAGAAAATTCCATCTGCATCAAGAAAGAGAACTATGGAAATTGAATTAAAATCAACTCATGCTATGCTTACTTATTTCTACTTTTTCCCCTCTCTTATGGTTTTTCCCCTTTTGTTACGATTTTTTTCTCTCCCAACATGATTTGTAAAGAAATGTGTATTTAAAAAAAGAAAAGAATTAATAAATTTTTAAGGGAAAAAAAAAAGGGATTCAAGAATAAACTTCAAAGTACACTACAGTGCAAAAAAGAAAACCAAGGAAAACAATAAAAGATGGAAAGTTCTGAACACAATGTGTAGTATTTTTTAATACAGACTTCCTTGAAACAGAAATTTAGTGCTTGATATTTTGAATCTTCTATACTCTGCTGTGCAAATGGCAATCTCCCCCTATTTTGTATTTTTTGAAAATAAATAAGTGGGGTAAATAATAAATTGTGATCGTAAGTGATAAGTTTTCCATCACTGACATCTTCAAGCATACAACACTTGTTAGTCAGTCAATCATTAAGCATCTGTAATGTAATTAGAATTTCCAAAGCATTATACATGGAATTGTGATAGAAACAGAAATGTGAGTAGCCTGCCCCCTTGAGGATCTGAATATATACAACTGGGATGCAACTTCTCAGATTTTAACTGATAATTAAAGTGTTTATAGCAAACAAACAAAACACTTTGATGCGGGATTAGCAATAATTGAAAACAATAAGAAAAAATTTTTGAAGGAGATAATGTTTAAGCTGAAGTTGAGAGGGAAATACTAATTCCAAAATGTAAAGGTGATGACATATTTAAGGAATGGAGGGGAGTTTGTGCAAAAAGCAAGAACAAAGAATCTGAAATATTAGATGAAAGGAAAAGGAAGTAGGGTAGTCTAGGAGAAGTAGACAGGATTTATAAACTTAGGTAGTATCAGTTTATGTGATTTTTGAACATTAAAGTATCATTTATTTTTTGAGCAAACAAACTTTATATGTGTATATGAGTATTTGAATAGAGAAAAATACATATATACATACTAACATATTGTAAATGTGTGTGATTATGTTTCAACTAACTTAGCAATCACATTTTTTAACATCATGCCAACCCAAACCCTAACAGCTACTTACATACTTTTATTTTATATTCTATATTTGGAGTATCTTCCTTGTTTTGAGATGTGTTCTTAAAGTTTTCTGTATTCCAGGTGAAAATATGAGGAAAATAGTATAGAGTTACAATAATTTGCAGAGTTAAAGCCGGAATTTTTCAGGTAGATTTGTATTGCACTAACTAAGTGAATTCCACAAAGACAGTTAAATCTAAGGAAAAGGAAATTTGTGTTGAATAAGATAAATAATAGTGTAAATGATATTAGTTTGGATCAACTAAAGGGGAAATCAAGGCTAAGTAATGAGAGTCAGATTGTTAGAATCAGGAGATATTTTGAGTTTACTTTTAGTTAAACTACATCCATTTTAGTTTATCCTATTCCCAAAGGAATTACATTAATCAACCAACACTCACTCATTCAATTGACTAATGAAAATTTCTTAAAATCCTATAATGTGTTTCTGATACTGGAGTTACAAAGTCCCAGTTTTCAAGAAACTTATATATTATCTTCATAACATGTTTCCATTGAAACATACACAAAAGATGAACAAAAATTGCTATGTGATTATGAATATTTGAGGAAGGGAAGTAATCTCTGGAGGGATCAAAAAAGTTTCATGTAATATGTACTATTTGAGCAAAGCTATGAAGGCATCTAGACATTCCTTATAAGGGAGAAACTATGTGCAAGGTGTAAATATTAACAAAATAACAAAATCAACATTTCAGATTAGCTTGACCATAAATTGGAGTTGGAACAGCAACATATTATAAAACTCTGAAAAATTAGAAACTGATTATAAATAAGAAACCTAGGCTGGAATTTATTGAGCAGATGGCATGTTCAGGATTATCACTTTGAGAGCAATGTAAAGGACAGAGACAAGGCAAGAGAACAAAATAAAATAAATGAACACAATACTCATTTCTAAACTTTTGTACTTCATTTTGAGAATAGTATCTATCAGCTCATATTATATTAGTATAAACAAAATGAAAGGCATGTTGGACTCTTAATATAATGCACTTGCAGGAACAATCTTGACCCTGAGAAGACAATCGAAGATTTCTGGGTTAACATCTCCCTAGGATTCATATCCCAAGAGAATGATAGAAAACAACATAATTGTGTTGTCTCATGGTAACTTACAACAGCCAGAAGATAATCTTAGTATTATTCTAGGACCCAAACAACCAAAGTTATATACTTCACCAGGCTAGTTAACATCAATTGGCAATCTCTGTGGATAATAAAGGGGATCAGAACCTGTTATTTCAGTCAAATGTTAATTTGCTCACATACCCACATTGTAGAACTTTAATATTTTACTCCCTTAAGGCCTTAATATTTTTATTTAGAATATATAAACTTTCTTTGTCAAGGAACTCAAAACCTACCATGGTGAATCTTGAGAACTTTATTAGGGAGCTTTGGATTTTTTATGTCCTTAAAAGAACAGGAGGTCAAAAGAGGTCAAAACGTAGAAAAAGGGCTCCTTTATTTGATACCTTTCCCAAAGACATTTCCCATGGATAGGAATCTACTGGAAATCTCCCAGTAAACAAATACTTTCAATATTACTACTATGGTAGTTTGTAAGCACTTAAAAGATTAACAATGATAACTAAAAACTAATAAAGTTTCATCAAGAACAGGTTCACTTGATCTCCACTTTGGATAGAATCAAAAGACAGCTGCAGGGAGTGCCATAAACATACTAACATTCATGAACGAATTTATAATGATTCTTTTGACATTTTTATGGTTATCATAAGGATTCCTGTAAAGTCACAGTTATTGGTGGATAAAAATTGGGCAGCAGTGGATAGATATAGAATATTAATTGAATAGTTCTAGGCACTACAATTTAGGAACAAAGTGAGTTAGATCATGCCTTGAGGATGGCAGTCAGGATAGTGGGGGCTGGGAATCTTGTAGCCATGGCATTTGTGAACTGCATCAAAAGTTTGTCATTCTTAGTATGCAGAGTAGCCTTCAAGAGCAAGAAAGAAAATGATAGTTATTAGTAAGGATTTGAATGTGGAAGATGAATTAAGATATAAACGCCGAAGTGGAATTAGGAGTATTTTTCTTAACTCTAGGAGCTAGATGTAAGAGTAATTGAAACTTGCAGAGAAACAGATTTGTAGTTTTAAAAAAAAGGAATTTACATGACTGTGCATATATCCTATGTAAAATTGCTTACTATTTTAGGAAGGGGGAAAGTGAGGGAGGGATGGAGAAAATTTGGAACACAGAACTTTAAAAACTGAATGTTAAAAATTGCCTTTTTATGAAATTGGTAAAATGCTATTTAAAAAACAAGAGTAAAAAAAATAAGAAAAAAAATTTTAACCAGTTTGAGTTGTCAAAAGGTAGAATAAACTACTTTAAGAGTGGGGGATTGGTATATCACTAGATGCCACTGAGTCATTTTTGGAGATGTTGTAGAGAGTATTTCTATTCAGAAATGGATTGGACTAGATGAGCAATAAGATTCCAAGTCATTCTGAGATTCTTTGATACCAGATGTTTGTTTTGGATAACGTTTCTTCACATTTCAGCAGAAAAGCAGGACAAATTGGGGGCTTAATTTCTTAATCCATTATTTTGGATCCTATGGAACCCTGAATCTGAATGAAGTATGAATAAATGGTGGGGGTGAGAGAGATGGTGAGAGTAGAAATATGAAGAAGATAATTTTACAGAAGCGTCAGAATGAAAAAACCTGCACTTTTAACTCCTAGATAATTTTCTATACCTGCTCCATCCAATATTCTTTACTTTTAAAAAATAATGTTGTCAAGAAGTTTAAGTAAGCTCATTAAGCTTTAATAATTAGAAGTACAAGCTTTATTGAATTATTAACAGTAGAATATTTACATTACTTTAAATACTATTCATTACTTTTGAGTACTCATGAATTTTATCTACTTTTAGTAGAATCTTATCAAATTGATTTCCTAAGTTCATTGGTAGAATATTCTTTCACTATTAGTATGCCAGAGTCCTTTAAAGATGTCTTCAAAGTTTTGTTGAACTCTATGATAGCCAGACCATTTTTGGAAACTTGTGCTCATTCCTTGACATAATTTATTGAGAAAACATTAGCAAAATAAAACATATATAGAAGTGGGTGACAAGGAAGAGTGAAAATCTCATTTTAAGAAGGTTGGAAGGACAAAAATATATAGCATAAATGTCACTGGATATATTATCTATAAGATTGTATTATAAAACTTTCTTTGTATTTTTTTTTCCCTTTTAGATAACCTGCATTTCTGAATATGTCTATTCTCCCTTACCCACTAGGTCATGATTTATAACAAAGTAAAACAAAACTTTTTAAATAAATAGCACAACTATATTTGATATTTTATGAGCATTCTAAACTTGCAGTCTTACATATCGTTCACAAGAAAGGGACAAAACTAGAACCATTCCCATTAAGATCAGAAGTGAAACAAAGTTGCTCACTATCACCATTATAATTCAGTATTGTATTAGAAATATTAACTTTGGCAGTAAGAGAAGAAAAAGAGATTAAAGGAATTAGAGTAGGTAATTGTGATGTTCTTCATTTCTAAATTGTAATCGTTCCCTTGGGGGCAGGTTTTCTTGGGGAGCTTCTGGGAGCAGCCTTAGTTTCAGTTAGTTCAGTTATCTCAACATGCAGCTAGGAGATCCTTTACTGTGTCCTTCAAAATCCTGAATCTTTTCCTGGGCCTGGTTAGCTTTCTTAAAGGCCTATTTCTCTCTTTGGTTCCCAAGAGCTCTTGTCCGAATGTCTCCAGCCAGCATGAAGGTTGAAGTGGGAATGAATCTTCACTCTGAATCTCCTGAGAAGTTTTCCCAAAGTCCTCCTTGGCCCTGAGAGCTTCTTGCTTATAAGGTATACATTGAGTATACACGAATCATTACATCAAGAGGAAACCATTATTTGTTGTAGGATTAAATCAATGCTAAGTTAGATTTAATCATTGTCCCCTCAATTCCACTCAGTACCTTGTTTCAAGTTTTGGATCATGACATCTCCTTGTAGGGTCAGATCAATCATACCGAATTAGATAATTATTATCTCTATTCATTCCAGTGACTTAGCACCTTGTAAGAATCCAAACAGGTAATGAAGAAACCAAATTATATGATGATATATGATGGTACGCTTAGAGAACCAAGTGTAAAACTACTAGAAACAGTCCACAATTTTAGCAAAGTTTCAGGATACAAAATAAATCCACATAAGAAAGGGATATTTATTATCCCAGCTCCTCGGAGGTTAAGTTTGGTCATTATAATTGAATAGCATTAAATATACATTTTTGTTTTTCTGATCATTGTAATCAATGGGTATATTATTTTCTTGACTGTCTAATTCTGTATCAGTTCACTTAGATTTTTCTAGTTTTTCTGAATTTATATTTGTCTTTTCTTATAGCTTAATAATCTTCAACAACATTCATGAACCATAATTTGTATAACTATTATTCAGTCAATGGAAATCTACTTTTTCAAGATTTTTTCATGCTACAAAAGTATTGCTATGAATATTTAAATATGTAGATAATATTATTAATACTGTTTTGAATAGTATTCCTGTATTTTACTTCCTTGAGGAGAAACAATTAACTATGGAATCATAGGTCTAAGTATATTGAACTTTAAAAAAGAAATGTATTAGTAATTTTTGGTTGTGAATATATAGAGAACTGACTCTAATTTATAAGAAATCAAACCATTCCCCAATTGATAAATGGGCAAAGAATATGAACAGACAATTTTCAGATAATGAAATTGAAACTATATCCACTCATATGAAAGAGTGTTCCAAATCACTACTGATCAGAGAAATGCAAATTAAGACAACTCTGTGATAACACTACACACCTGTCAGATTGGCTAAGATGACAGGAACAAATAATGATGAATGTTGGAGGGGATGTGGGAAAACTGGGACATGATACATTATTGGTGGAGTTGTGAAAGAATCTAGCCATTCTGGAGAGCAATTTGGAACTATGCCCCAAAAGTTATCAAATTGTGCATGCCCTTTGATCCAGCAGTGCTACTACTGGGCTTACATCCCAAAGAAATACTAAAAAAGGGAAAGGGACCTGTATGCACCAAAATGTTTGTGGCAGCTCTTTTTGTAGTGGCTAGAAACTGGAAAATGAATGGATGCCCATCAACTGGAGAATGGTTGATTATAATCAATAATTATAATTTTTAAAATTACCCATGCATATGTACTGTCAAAAAATTATAATTATAAAATTAATAAATTATCAAAAAAGTAATTTTTGTTGGTGCATGACTTTCCCAATTTAAACATGAAAGAAAAATTAAGATATACAACTAATAATAGTAATTTCATATATTTGAACAAATGATTAAATAATAGAAATATGTAAAAGTGTAGACAAAATATCATTCTTTCCTCAGGAACTTTAATTGCTATAAATCAATTATAATCAATTATCACAAGGTAATGAAAAAAGTTAAAAACAACTTTACCCAGAAAACACTTTAATATTCTTTCAAAGAAGCAACCTACAAGCAGCCTACAAGAATATCATCACATTGTAAAATCTTATGATTAAGTATGGAATATAATAAGCAGTATTGTAAGTGTAATTTATAGTTATAAGTATAAGTTATAGTGAGACAGATGAAATAGCTAAAGTTTTGCAGAAAACCCAAATATTATAAATTATCTCAATTGTAAGTAAGGAATTTAAGGATGAAAGTAGGAGGAAAACAAAAACAACACAAAATAATCTATTTATTTTGTTATACCAAATTCTTTTTTGCATTAATGATAGTATATTTAGCATATTTTGTAAAATGGAGACATATACCTATTCCAGTTCCTAATGTGCTACAAAAGGAAGTGGAGATAGCACTAAAAATGATGGTAACACAAGCTAGACTAAACTGAGTACTAAGAAGAGGTCTATTCTGCAGATGATATAATTTGGAAGGAAATAATTCTCAACATATAAATAAGATAAAAAATGTTGGTTCAAGAGAAGAGTATTGAGCCTTATGACTATATAAAATATATCAACATTTGTACATAGTTATAAATTTCCTCTCTTTATGAAATCATTATGAGAATATTTTATACTTATTGAAGGAATAGCAAATAGATGTACATATCTAGCAAACAATATTCTACAACGGAATACAACTTTATCTCCACAAAATTTACTAAAAGTGTAAAAAATGGAACTCATGGTATGTGTGTAAAACCAAATTTCTTGTTGCTTGGTAAGAATTGGATTCCAAAGTTATAATAAGTAACCTGAGTAAAAAGTCAATAGTGCAAACATTTTACACTCCTTTCCCAGTGTTCCTTCTCTGGGTGTAGCTGTTTCTGTCCATCATTGATCTACTAGAACTGAATTGGATCTTCTCTATGTTGAAGATATCGACTTCAATTAGAATATATCTTCATACAATATCATTGTTGAAGTGTATAGTGATCTCCTGATTCTGCTCTTTTCACTCAGCATCAGATCATGCAAGTCTCTCCAAGCCTCTCTGTATTTATCCTGCTGGTCATTTCTTACAGAGCAATAATATTCCATTACATTCATATACCATAATTTACCCAACCATTCTCATGGTATTTAGCATCTGTGGACTACATAAAAATATTTGTTTTACTGGAAACAAGATGCTACCTTAAAGACATTCTTTCAAAAAGGTATCTCCTTAATATATGTTAAAATTATATTAAATTCCTTGATAGATTTAACAGTGAAGAAAATTAGGACAGTCCTTTGATGTAAACAGTTTTTTAAAATGGAGATGGATGTCTGTCACATGAGTTTTTCATCACTATGGAGGATGTCTGGCACAGAATCTAAATAAAAATTATATTCAGAATCAATTGTGGTCCTCCAAATGCTGCTGGTTGTATATGGCAAATTCCATAAATCCTATCATATAACTTTCTATGTCCTAAATGTTAGAAAAAAACACTACCTATGCCCCCATAATTTTGTCACTTTGCTGCCTTGATCACATTTCAGAGTAAGACAGAACTTTCTAAATGGTTTAGATTACAAATTTAGATTTAGCTTACAAATGTGATTTGTAATCTCCCCAAAACTTTGGTTTAACTATTCACACAGAAAAAAACATGCAAATGAAGAATGTTTATTGTCCAAAATATGATCACTATTAGGATGAACAATCTACAATCCAAAAAAAACCATTTACAGAACCATTACAATCCATTAGAATACAAACCTTGAACTGCAGATGGTAAATGAGCATCTGGGCTTGGAATTGAATAAGAGGAGAATGGATTGACTTGAATTTAAGAAACTTCACTGGTTTTTGTGATTCCAAGTTGTTTCTTCTTTCTTCTTCTTCTTCTTCTTCTTCTTCTTCTTCTTCTTCTTCTTCTTCTTCTTCTTCTTCTTCTTCTTCTTCTTCTTCTTCTTCTTCTTCTTCTTCTTCTTCTTCTTCTTCTCTTCTTCTTCTTCTTCTTCTTCTCTCTTCTCTTCTTCTTCATCTTCTTTCTTCTTCTTCTTCATCTTCTTCTTCTTCTTCTTTCTTCTTCTTCTTCTTCTTCTTCTTCTTCTTCTTTCTTCTTCTTTCTTCTTCTTCTTCTTCTTCTTCTTCTCTTCTTCCTTCTCTTCTTCTTCTTCCTTTCTTCTTCATCTTCTTCTTCTTCTCTTCTTCTTTCTTCTTCTTCTTCTTCTTCTTCTCTTCTTCTTCTTCTTCTCTTCTTCTTCTTCTTCTTCTCCTTCTTCTCTTCTTCTTCTTCTTCTTCTTCTTCATCTTCTTCTTCTTCTTCTTCTTCTTCTTCTTCTTCTTCTTCTTCTTCTTCTTCTTCTTCTTCTTCTTCTTCTTCTTCTTCTTCTTCTTCTTCTTCTTCCTTCTTCTTTTTGGATTTTCTTTTATTTAAAAACCAAATAAGAAAAAATGAAAAACAGAAAAGGCATACAAAACAAAATGAAAGAGAATATTATCATGTTCGATATATATATATATATATATATATATATATATCAACAAATTACCAGTTGAAGAAAGTATATATATATGTAAAATAAATTATATTCATGAGTATCCATCCATATTTTCTTTACATCCTTGTTTTTTTATTCTCTGCTATGTACCTTAACTTTATTCTTTTTTCCCTTCCTTTCTTCCCCCCTCCAAAAAGGCTATACTTAAGAAAAAATATATGTATGTATACATATGTATATACACATATTTATGTGTGTGTACATACACACACATATATATATAAAACATATATGCACACATACTGCTCCCCTATCTTTCCTATCACTGCTGAATCTTTGCTTTAATTCTGACTTAATTTGTCTTGCTATTACTTAACCACCTTCCACCAATGGGTCCTTCACTGTCTTCTTCCCCCACCCTTTGTCTCTTAGTCCACCTATCCTTCCCCCCTTATTTCATTGTAGATTTGGGGGAGTGCTATATCATTCATGGTATATATGTAGTGATGCCCATTTAACCCATTCGCAATGTGAAT
This sequence comes from Sminthopsis crassicaudata, assembly GCF_048593235.1. Lineage (NCBI taxonomy): Eukaryota > Metazoa > Chordata > Mammalia > Dasyuromorphia > Dasyuridae > Sminthopsis > Sminthopsis crassicaudata. Next base: position 471,903,099 of record NC_133618.1, read on the forward strand.
AAGTTTTCAGAACTATGAGACCTCAATCCACCTCTAATGCCTCTTTGTCTATTCTTCCTCTGCACCTCATTTGAATAACATGACTACTATTTTTACCTTAACTCTGCCCCAATTTTTCTTTTTAGTGATCCTATTGTTGTCTTAAACAAATGGTATACATTTCCTATGTAAAAAAGTAAAATATAAACAATCTATCCATGTTATGTTCCTTGAAAATGATCTTCGATATTGGCTCTTATATGTTATATCTTCTCTTAAGTTTGGATTTGATTGATAGAAAGTCCTGAAATCTGAAAGTTCATTGAATGTCTATTTTTTTCATTCAATATTATAGATAATTTTGCTGGATATGATATTTTTGCACACACACTTAGTTCTTTTGTTTGTTAGTAGATATGATTCCAGGAATTGCCATTTTTTTATTGTGGCAGCTGATAAATCCTATACAATTCTAATTGTAGCTCCAGCATATTTGAATTTTTTTTCCTTGTCTTTCTCAAAATTTTCTCTGATCTGTGGGCTTCAAAATTTGGCAATAATATTCCAATGTGTTTTCCACAAAGGATATTTTTGAGGTGGGTGATACATGAATTTGTTCTATTTCTAATTTCTCCTCATGTTCTATCACTTCAGGTCAATTTTCTTGGATTATTTCTTGCATTATAGTGTTAGGTTTCTTTCTTTTTTTTGTCATAACTTTAAGGCAGTCCAATTATTCTTATATTTTCTCTTCTTAATCTCTCCTCCAGATCTGTTGTTTTTCTTAAAAGATGGTTCACATTCTGTGTAGAGGGCTGAAACTCTGAAAAGGTGAGTTTGAATCAGATAGCAGAGCACTTAAGGCTAATTGCCTATTCAATGTAAGATAATGGCTCCATATACACATATTTAGATGTGATGGTGATGTGATGGTGATGTGATGGCTCTCCTCACCATTGGTGCTTGCTGAATGTTTGGTGATGAGATAATTGTGGGCAAGGATTGGAGGGCTGAGGGAGAGAAGTCAGTTGACTGCAAGACTAAGAGGAGAGAGGATGGGGACTCCAGACTCCAGAATCCAGGATATATCCCGGATTGTATGTACCGTAGCAGCTTGCCTGCCTCCTTCACTTCTCTCTCTAAAGATCAAGAACTTTGATTAATCCTGACTCTGACTTATCCTGAGGCCCTCCATGGAGCTAGCCTGGCCAATATATTTCTGGGTTTTTTTTTCTTTTTTTAAAAATTCTGTAGAATCTGTTTTGTTATTTTTTCAGTTTCTCACAGCTTCACTGCTTCCCCTTGCCCAATTCTAATATTTGAAGAAATAGTTTCATGTTTGAGACTATCTTTTCTACTTAGTTAATTTTTTTTTATAATCTTATTTTTCTTGGGTGGTTTTTGTTTTTATTTTTTAAGATTTTCCTCAATACCTCTCATTTAAATTTTAAATTATTTTGTGAGTTCTTCTATAAGTTCTCTTTGGGTAGAGAGCCATTTCACATTATTTTTTGTGATAGAGCTATTTCACATTATTCTCTGTAGTAGAACATTTTTTTTTTACTTCCATATACTCCTCTGAAAATGAACCCCAGTCTTCCCTATTGCCATAGTAAATTTCTATGGTTAGATTCTTTCTTCTTTGCTGGTACATTTTTTAAAAATAAGAGATATTGGTGTAAGTGCCTCTAATTGTGAAGTGGGGAATGGTACCTCTGCTTTTAATTGAGCTTTTCCTTCTTATCTGGAACCCCAAACTAAGACCTCCAACTTCCAGCAAGTTCCTGTAACTAGCAGCACCCAGACTCAGACCATGATACTTCAACCAGTACAGAAGGTGAAAGTTTTTGTGGTTTCTGCTGAGGATTCAGTTACATTGAGATAGATCCAGTTTTCTCCACTTGGCATTTCTGCAGAGGTAATCATGAGGTCTTTGCAATTTACTCAGGTTAATCCCTGACTTGGGTCAACCTTCAGATTTTCTCAGGTTGTACCTGGTGGACCTCTGCTCTGTACCAAGTATTCTTGATTTTTCACCAGTCTTTGTTTGCCTTGAGAACAAATTTGTCCTATTTATTGAGGAAATTTAGAGAGCTTGAAATTTATCAACTTACTCCAATATCTTCCCAAAATCCTCCTCAAAACTTTTTCTTGTACTATAAAGGCTCATCTTAAAAAAAAAAAACAAAAAAACATTAATATGTTGTAAATGATGTTGTATGACAGTCCTGGAATAATATAGTCTTTAAGGATTTGAAATTTCAGATCTCCCAAAAGTCAATGAAGAAGTAAATGAGAGATATGTGTTTGGTGAAAAATAGTACCAATAAAGAAATGCAGAGAAGTGGTATTATAAGGTATGTGTTATAGAGTTATGTGGCCAGAAAAAAGAAATGTTAATGATGTAGTGAAAATAAGCTGTAACTAACAGAAAATATAATAACTGTGTTGGTACTCACATAATATCCAGGGATCTAAAGGAAGCCCTTAGCACATTGAATATACTTCCTCCACCAACTCCATTCTTATTGGAAAATTTTGGGGAGAATAAGATTTAGTGGTAGAAAATGAGAAAATGTGGATGTGTTGCAAAATGTACAAATGTAGATAGTTTCCCCTCCTCTTACCAATAAGATCATAGACTCATTGGAGTACCAAAGGAAATATCCTTCAAGGAAATTACAACACACCCATTCACAGAGTAGTCATGGATAAATTGGTGAATGCATGCTGAATAGAATGGAGAAGCCATTGAAGACAGGCTCTAGCAAATGAAAAATATTACATATGGAACAGAAGATTTGTTGCATCCTGCCAAGAATCAGATCTCTTATTCTTCATCACATTTATCCTTTGTCCACTTACTTTTTGTAATTTTCCAATTACTTTTTGGTTTATTTACTCCTAACTTTTTGTTGTATCTAGTTTTTATTGCATCATGATCTGAAAAGAAAGCATTTACTATTTCTGCCTTCCTGCATTTAATTTTGAGCTCTTTATGTCCTAATATATAGTCAATTTTTGTATAGTTCTATGAACTGCTGAGAAGAAAGTATACTCCTTTCTGTCACCATTCAGTTTTCTCCAAAGATCTATCATACCTAATTTTTCTAATATTCTATTTATCTCTTTAATTTCTTTCTTTTTTGTTTTCTTGTTTGATTTAGTAAATCAATAAATTTTTGGTTTTTTTCCTCTCTTGTGCATTTTTCCTTTGGTTCTGATTTTTCTCTCCCAAGATGATTTGTAAAGAAATGTGTATTTAAAAAGTTAAGATACATGCATAATGAGAAAAAAATTAGTAATATTTCAAAAGAAAAAAAAAGGGAGTAAGAATAAAATTAAAAGTTCACTGCAGAGAAAAACAGAAAACCTCTGAACATAATGTATAGTATTTTTAACACAGACTTCCTCAAAATGGAAATGTAGTCCTTAATATTTTGAATGCTCTTTTATGTTCTGCTGTGCAGATGGCAATTTCCTCTTTATTTTTTACTTTAATTTTAAATAAATGGGGAAAATAATAAATTGAATTGTGACAGAATGTGATAAGTTTTCCATTACTGACAATCTTCAAGCATATACCACTTGTCAGTCAGTCAGCCAATCATTAATCTATAATATAAGAAGAATTTCCAAAGCATTATACTTGGAATTATGATAAAAACACAAATGTGAGTAGTCTGCCCTCTTGAGGATCTGACAATATACTAGTGGATGCAACTCAGATTTTAACTGAAAAATAATTAAAGTGTTTATAGTGAACAAACAAACAAAACATGTTGATGTGGGGATTACTAACAATTGAGAATAATAAGGAAAATTTTCTTAAAGGAGATAATGTTTAAGCTGAGCTTGGGAGGGAACTAATAATTACAAAACATAAACATGATGAAACATTTAAGATATGGGACAAAGTTTGTGCAAAAGCAAGAGCAAAGAATATGAAATATTAGCTGAAAAGAAAAGGAAGTAGGGTATCCCAGGAGAAAAAGACTGGATTTATACATTTAGGTGGCCTATGTGTCATAAAATATATATGTGAATATGTGTGTATGTGTTTCAACTAACTTAGCAATCACATTTTTACATCATGCCCACAAATAATAGGAACTATATCAGGGCACTTAATCACACATCCATGCAAATATGGTGGGAGTGGGGTAAAAAGAGTTAACTGAAAGTTTGTAACAGAAGATTTCCATTTTAGTTACTTGCACCAAAAGATGCTTTTTGTGTCCACCTGAGAGAAAATTATACTGAAAAGAAACATCTACTCTCAGATGTATCCTAAAGACTTAAAAATTCTCTAGATTATACAAAATGCTCTAGAGACCATTCCCACATTACAGACCATGCAACTAGATTTGTTGTTATAGAAACAGTTCTTGTGTGAACAGCAGTTCCTTAGTACCACCAAAAAGACTTTTTTTGTGGGAAAGAAGGACTAAATTCACTTCTTTATTCTTCTTTATCTCCTCCAATTCTTGCTCCAGGCAAGGAACAAAGTTTGGATGAATTCTCTGCTTTAGCATGTTACCTGATATTTACAACTCCCCAACCTAACAGCTATTTTCATACTTCTATTTTTTATTCCATATTTGGAGCATATTTCCTGGCTTTGAGATATTTTCCTAGAGTTTTTTGTATGCCAGGTGAGAATATGAGGTTATACATAGAGAAGGGGCAAAATCATATGGGATATCGAAAATCTACAGAGATCAAGTTGGGATTTTTCCAGTAAGTTTGTATTGGACTACAACCAAACAATTCCATAAAGATGCCGGTAAATCTAAAGAAAAGAAATTAGTGTAAATGATAGTATAAATGATAAAAGTTTGGAGCAATGAAAGAGTAATCAAGACTAAATAATGAGGAGCAGAGTATTAGAATTAGGAGACCTTTTGAATTCACTCTTGTTTAGTTTGCCCTGTTCCCAAAGGAATTACATTAATCAAGTAACATTCACTCATTCAATTGACTAATGAAAATTTCTTAAAATCCTATCATGTGTTTCTGATATTGATAACTGTTTCCAAGAAACATATTTTATCTTCTATCTAGAGGGAAAACATGTTTCCATTCAAGTATACACAAAAGATGAAGAAAAATTGCAATGTGAATATGGGTATTTGAGGAAGAGGCCTAATCTCTGAAGAGATCAAAAAAGTTTCATGTAATAGATAATATTTGAGCAAAGCTATGAAGACATTTAGACATTCCAAAAGGTGCAGCAGAGGGAGAAAAATATTCCAAACATGAGAGAAATTGTGCAAAGGTGGGAATAGGGAGATGAGTGCCAGGTGAAAATTATTAAAGTTACAAGATAAGTTATTCAGTTTTGGCTGATAATAAATTTAGGGTTGGAATAACAACATATAATAAAAATCTGAAAAAGTAGAAATTGACTATAAATAAGAAACCTAGGCTGGAATTTATTGAGCAGATGACTTGTTCAGCAGTATCAGTTTGAGAGCAATGCAAAGAAAAAATAGAAAGCACAGAGACAAGGCAAAAAAGCAAATAAACACAATACTACTACACTTTTAACTCCCAGACTCTATCTTTGAGTTCCTTGACAAAGAAAAGCTTATGTATTCTAAACAAAAATATTAAGGCATTGAGGGAGCAGAGTATTAAGGTTTAGAAATGTGGGTAATGTGAATGAATTAACATTTGACTGAAATAACAGGTTCTGATTACATTCACTATCCACAGTAGAATATAGATGTTAAATACCCTAGTGGGATTTAGGTCCCAGAATAGTGGTAAGATTCTTTTTTGACTGCTGTAAGTTAGCATGAGCCAACAAAATTATGTTGTCTCTAGGGATATAAATCTTAGGGAGATGTTAACCCAAACACTTTGAGTCTCTTTTCAGGATAAATCTTGTTTCTGCAAGTGCATTATATCGAGTTCAACATGTCTCTTCCTTTGTCAATATTTATATCAATATGAGCTGATAAATACCATCCCAAAGTGAGGTACAAGAGTTTAGAAATTAGTATTATGAGTAATGTTTTGAATAGTATTCCTATCTTCTACTTCCTTGAGGAGATTAAATTAACTATGGAATCACAGGTCTAAGTAAATCGACCTTTAAAAAAGAAGCTTATTAATGATTTTTGTTTTTGTATTATTTTCCCAATTTAAAGCACATGAAAGAGAAGTTATGATATATATCTAATCTAATAACAAGCTCATATATTTGAACAAAATGGAAATATGTAAAAGTATAGACATTGACACAATCACCTTTTCCTCAGGAAATTGCTATAAATAATTTTTTACAAGGAGATGAAAGAAACCTTATTCAGAAAACAATCATGTGAAGAAGCAACCTACAAGAATATCACCACATTGTAAAATCTTATGAATAAATATGAAATATAATAAACAATATTGTAAATGTAATGAATAGTTTATAGTATAAAATATAGTGAAACAGATGAAAAGATATTAATAGCTAGAGTTTGACAGCAAACCCAAGTATTATAAATTATCTTAATAATAAGTAAGGGATTTAAGGATGAAACTAGAAGGATAATAAAAACAACACAAAAATGATCCATATAAGTTGTTATACCAAACTCTTTTTTGCATTAATGCCAGTGTATTTTACATATATAGAGACATATGCCTGTACTGCATAATGTGCTACAAAAGGAAGTGAAGATAGCACTAAGATGATGGTAACACAAACTAGATTTAACCAGGTAGCAGAGGGAGGTATATACTGGAGGTTATATAACTTGGAAGGAAACAGTTCTCAAGATACATATAAGATAAGAGAATGTCAATCCAAGAAAAAAATATTGAGCCTTATTACTATATAAAATATGATTGGTACTTTGCTATCTTGTAGCTATAAACTTTCTATTTTTATGAAATCATTATGAGAATACATTATGCTTATTGAAGGAATGGCAAATAGACATCCATGATCTAGCAAACAATATTCTACAATGGAATACAACTTTATTTCCACAAAATTTACTAAAAGTAACAAAAAATAGTATTCATTGTGTTTAACATTTGTGGACTATATAAAATATTTGTTTTACTGAAACAAAATGCTATCTTAAAGACATTCTTTCAAAAAGGTACCTCCTCTGCCTATGTCAAAATTGTATTAAATTCCTTGATAGATGTAGCAGCTAAGAAAGTTGTGATTGACAGTTCTTTGATGTAAACGGTTTTTAAAAATGGAGTTGTATATCTGTCATGTGAATTTTTCACCACCATGGAGTATGTCCAACTCAGAATCTAAATAAAAGCTATATTCAGTATCAATTGTGATCTTCCAAGTGCTGCTATGGCAACAAATGATGTATATGTCAAATTCCATAAATCCCATATCCACTATGTAACTTTCTATGTCCTAAATATTAGAAAAAATACTACCTATGCCTCATAATTTTGTCATTTTGCTGCCTTGATCATATCGCAGAGTAAAACAGATCCTTCTAAATGTTATCTGTAACCACCCCAAAGTTTTGGTTTAATTATTCACACAAGAAAACCCATGCAAGTGAAAAATGTTTATTGTCCAAAAAATATGATCAACATCAGAATGAACAATCCAAAATTCATAAATACTAAAGAACCATTACATCCATTAACGTACATGCTTTGAACTGCAGATAGACAATGAGCAGCTAGGCTCAGAATTGAATAAGAGGAGAATGGGTTGATTTGAATTTGAGAAATTGGAGTGCCTTTAATAATTAAGAAAAAAAAAAGAGAAGGTATATAAAAAAATAAAACAAAACAAAAGAGAACATTGTCATGCACCTGCAGAACATCAGGGAGCATTCAAAATATGTGACAACAAATTACTAGTTCAAGAAAGTATTTATAATATATGTATATATGCATATACATATATATGTAAAAGAAATTATATTTGTGAGTATTCATCTTTTCTTTACATACTTGTAAATTGTTTCTTTATTCTCTGCTGTACATCCTTTTTTACTTTATTCTTTCTTCCTCCTTTTCATCCTCTCCCACTATCCCCAAGCAGGTGATAATTAAGAAAGGATATTTTCATGTATACATATGTTGATACATATATAATATATGTATACCCACATATTACCTCTCTTTCACTCCCAGAAATCTTTTCTATCACCTTTTGCTTTAATTTTGCTCCATAACTTGTTTTGCTATTACTTAACCTCCTCCTTATGCATGAATCCCTTCCTGTTTTCTTCTCTTACTCTTTGCCTCTCTGTCTGCCCATTTCTCCTTCCTTATTTCTTTATAGATTTGGGAGGGTGCTATACCCTTCATGGTATTTATGTAGTGCTGCCTATTTATCCTATTCCCAATGTATCTTTTCAGAACTATGAGTCCCCCACCCCACCTCTAATGTCTCTGTGTCTATTCTTCCTCTGTATTTCATTTGTATAATATGATTACTATTTTTACCATAATTCTGACCCAATCTTCCTTTTGAGCTACCCTATTGTTGATGTCAATCTTAAACAGATGATGTACATTTCCTATGTAAAACAAAAAAAAAAAAAAAAAAAAAAAAGTTCTGAAAATCTTCAAGTTTGTTGAATGTTCATTCTTCTCATTCAATATTATAGATAATTTTTCTGGATATGATATTTTTGGCTGCAGGCCTAGTTCTTTTGATTGTCAGTAGATATGATTCCAGGAACTGCAGGCTTTTATTGTGGCTGCCTGTACTTTTAGCTCCAATGTATTTGAATTATTTTTTTCTTGTTTCTTGCAAAAATTTCTCTTTGACCTGGGGGTTTTGAAATTTGGCAATAATATTCCTATGGGTTTTCCACAAATGATATCTTTGAACTGGTACTTGTTTAATATTTTTCTCTTTCTATTTTCCCCTCATGTTCTATCACTACAGGACAATTTTCTTCGACTAATTCTTGCATTATTGTGTCAAGATTCTTTTTTTGTCACATATTTTCTTTTTTTGATCTGTTCTCCAAATTCATTGTTTTTCTTATGTTTCCCATTCTGTTGTATTTTTTCATTCTTAGAATTTTTGTTATTTCTTCATCTCTTCACTGGCTTCTCTTCACTCAATTCTAATTTGCAAAGAATTATTTTCATCTTTGAGGTCCTGAAAAAAAAAAAAAGACTAACTTTTTTTCATAACCTTCTTGTTTTTTGGATAGTTTTTATTTTTATTTTTAGTTTTTCCTCAATGTCTCTCATTTGATTTTTAAATTCTTTTTTGAATTATTCTATAAATTCTCTATGGGGAGAGAAACATTTCACATTATTCTTTGGAGTAGAAGCTTTTCTTTTATTTCAGTGTCCTCCTCTGAAGATGAAGCCCTGTCTTCCTGTTCCCATAATAAGTTTCTATGGCAGGGTTCTTCTTTACAAGGTTCAATTTTTAAAAAAAAGATGTATTAGCATTTCTAATCATGGGATGGAGAATGATGACTCTGCCTTTATTTGAGCTGTTCTCTCTGATCTGGAACTCCAAACAAAGAACTTACCATTCCAGTAAGTGACTGCCATGACTGGACTTAGACCATGACTCCACAACCAGTCCAGGAGGTAATAGTTTCTGTGATTTATGATCAGCAAGATGATTTCAGAAAGGCCTAGAGAGAGACTTACATGACATTATGTTAACTGAAGTGAGTAGAACTAAAAGAACATTGTATACAGCAACAAACTTATTATGTGATGATCAACTATGAATTAGATGGCTCTTTTCAACTGTGAGGTGATTCAGGCCAGTTCCAATGGATTCGTGATGGAGAGAGATATCTGCATCCAGTGAGAGGACTGTGGGTTCTGAGTGGGGATGACAACATAATATTATCACCTTTTTTGTTTTTGTTTGCTTCCTTTTTTTCTCTTCTTGTTCTGAATTTTATTGTGCAACATGATAATTGTAAAAATATGTATAGAAGAATAGTACATGTTTATCATTTTTGGATTACTTGTTGAATAAAAGAGGGGAGGGGGTAAGGGAGAGAGAAAAAAAATTGGAACACAAGATTTTGTAAAGGTGAGTGTTGAAAACTAGTTATGCAGGCATTTTGAAAATGAAAAGCTAAAAAAAGAAAAGAAAAAATTTGTGGTTTCTGCTGAGGCTCTAGTCATACCAGTTAGTCCCAGGATTCCCCACTTGGTGTTTCTGCAGAACTAGCCCAGAAGTTTGCACTTCACTTGGGTTAATCCCAGTCCATTGTCTTCCCTCAGATTTTCTCAGATGTACCTGAAGGACCCCTGCTCTTCCCCAAATCTTCTTGATTTTTCACTAGTTTATATTTGCTCTGAGGCACAAATTTGTTCTGTTTGTGGGACTATCTGGAGAGCTTGAAATTTACCAACCTAATCTGCCATCTTCCCAGAATCCTCCTCTAAATTTCTCTTTGTACTATAAAGATTCATCTTTTTTTTTTTTTAACATTAATATATTTCAAATGATGTTTGACTGTCAGTCCTGGAATAAAATACTCTTTAAGATTTTGACATGTCAGTTTTCCCAAAAGTCAATGAAGAAGTAAATGGGAGACATGACTATGCTGAAAAATAGTACCACTAAAGAAATGTAGATAAGTGGTATTATAAAGTATGTCTTTATAGTGCTATATGGCTAGAAATTTTCTTTTTTTATTGTTGTAAATTTATTTATTTATTTATATTTTACATTTTATTTGTTTATCTTACATTGCTTTATTAATCATGTTGAGAGAGAAAACAAAACAGAGAAAAATGGAAAAACCATGGGAGAGATAAAAAAGTGAGAAAAAAAGAAGTAAAAATATCATATGTTGATTTACATTCAGCCTCCTTAGATATCGTTTTGGATGCAGGAGGCATTTTCTGTTTAGTCTATTGGGATTGCTTTCAATATTTGAACTACTGAGAAGAACCAAGCCTTTCATAATTGGTCATTGTACATTCTTGCTATTATTATGTACATATGCTCCTGGTTCTTTTTGTTTTGCTCAGCATCTGTTCATGTAAATCTTTCCAGGCCTTTCTATAATCAGCTTGTTCATCAGTTTATATAGGACAATAATATTCCATTATCTTCATGTATCCCATATTATTCATCCATTCCCCAAGTGACGGGCATCCACTTTTTTTTCAATTATTTGATGCTACAAAAAGAGCTACTACAGACATTTTTGCACATTTGAGTCCTTTTCCCTCCTTTATGATTTCTTTGGTATATACACCCAGTAGTGGCACTGCTAGGTCAAAAGGTATGCATAGTTGGATAATCCTTTAGTCATAGTTCTAGATTACTCTCCAGAATGGTTGGGCCATTTCATAACTCCACTAACAATGCATTAATGTCCCAGTTTTCCCACATTCCCTCCAACATTTATCATTATCTATTTCTGTCATTTTAGCCAGTCTGAGAGGTATGAGGTGGTACTTCAGACTTGTTTTAATTTGTATTTCTCTAATCAATAGTGATTTAGAACATTTTTCACATACCTATAAGTGTCTTTAATTTCATCATCTGAAAATTATCTGTTCATATCTTTGACCATTTATCAATTGAGGAATGACTTGTATTCTTATAATTTGGCACAGTTCTTTATATATATTAGAAAAGAGACCTTTATCAGAAATACTGGATGTAAAAATTTTTTTTCTCAGCTTTGTATTTCTCTTTTGATCTTGTTTCTGTTGGTTTTGTTTGTTGTGTTTTTTAATTCAATGTAATCAAAGTTATCCATTTCACATTTCATAATGTTCTCTAGTTTTTTGGGGGTCATAAATTCTTCCCTTCTCTAAAGATCTGATGGGTAAATTATCCAGTTGTTCTCTTAATTTGTTTAGGGTATCATCCTTTATGCCCAATCTTATATTCATTTTGACCTTATTTTAGTATGGGCGTGAGATGTAGGTGTATGCCAAGTTTCTGACATATTATTTTTCAGTTTTCCCAGCAATTTTTGTCAAATAGTGACTTTTTATTCCAGAAACTGGAATTTGGGGATTTGTCAAATACTAGATTGCTATAGGCCTTGATTATTTACTCTGTTTTACTGATCCACTACACCAAATGGTTTTGATTACTGTTACTTTATAATATCGTTGTAGGTTTGGTACTGCTAAATTGCCATGCTTTGTATTTTTTTCATTAAATAATGGGCATCCTTGTTTCACCCCTGATCTTATTGGGAATTCATACAGCTTATCTCCATGCTTGTTGTGGGTTTTAGATAGGTGCTGCTTATTATTTTAAAGAAAGCTCCCTTTATCACTATGTTCTCTAGTGTTTTTAATAGGAATGGGTACTGTATTTTGTCAAAAGCTTATTCTGCATCTATTAAGATTATCATATGATTTCTGTTTGTTTTGTTATTAATATAGTTGATTATGTTTTCCTGATATTGAACCAGCCCTACATTCCTGATATAAATTCCACTTGGTCAGAGTGTATTATTCTGTTGATAAGTTGCTGTAATCTCTTTGCTAATATTTCATTTAAAATTTTTGCATCAATATTCATTATGGAGTTTGAGTTGTAATTTTCTTTCTTTAGGTTTTCCCTCCCTGGTTTAGTTATCAGTGCAATATTTGTTTCTTAGAAGGAATTTGGCAGTACTCCTTTACCTATATTTCCAAATAGTTTACATAGTATTGGAATTAATTGTTCTTTAAGTGTTTGGTAGAATTCATTTGTGAATCCATTTGACTCTGAAGATTTTTTTCTTAGTGAGTTCATTAATGACTTATTCAATTTCTTTTTTTCTAAAATAAGACTATTTAAATATTTTATTTCCTTTTCAGTTAACCTGGACAATTTATATTTTTGTAAATACTCATCCATTTCAGTTAGATTGTCAAACTTGCTGCCATAGAGTTAGACAAAATAGATCCTTAATTATTGCTTTAATTTATTTTTAATTGGTGGTAAGTTCACCCCTTTAATTTTTGATGCTGGTGAATTGATTTTGTTTCTTTTCTTTTCATGATCAAACTAACCAGAGATTTATTAATTTTATTAGTTTTTTTCATGAAACCAATTCTTAATTTTGTTTATTAGCTGAATATCTTTTTATTAATCTTTCCTTTGAGTTTCAAAATTTCTAATTTGGTATTTATTTGGGGATTTTTCAATTTGTTATTTTTCTAGTTTTTTTTTAATTGCATACCTAATTCATTGATCTTTTCTTTCTCTATTTTATTTATGTAGTTATTTAGAGATATAAAATTTCCCCTAAAATTGCTTTGGCTGCATACTAATAATGTCTTATTATTGCCAATTTTCTTGGATGAATTTATGTATTGTTTCTGTTTGATCCACTCATTCTCTTTTTTTCTTTCATTGTTTTGTCTTTTGCTCTTTTATTTATTTATTTTATTAAAGCTTTTTATTTACAAAACATATATATGGGTAAATTTTCAACATTGACCTTGCAAAACTTTCTGTTCCGAATTTTTCCCTCCTTCCCCCTATTTCCTCCCCAGATGTTAAATATGTTAAAATATATGTTAAATTTAATAATCTTTATATAGTTATCTTGCTGCACAAGAAAAATTGGATCAAGAAGGAAAACAAGGGGGCAGCTAGGTGGCGCAGTGGATAGAGCACCAGCCCTGAATTCAGGAGGACCTGAGTTCAAATCTGGTCTCAGACACTTAATACTTCCTAGCTGTGTGACCCTGGGCAAGTCACTTAACCCCAGCCTCAAGAAAAAAAAAAAAAAAAAAAAAGAAGGAAAACAAAATGCAAGCAAACATCAGCAGAAAACATGAAAATGCTATGTAAGGTCCACACTCAGTTCCCACAGGGCTCTCTCTGGATGTATATGGCTTTCTTCATCACTGAACAATTGGAACTGGTTTGAATCATCTCATTGTTAAAGAAAGCCATATCCATCAGAATTGATCACCATATAGTCTTGTTGTTGCCATGTATAATAATCTTCTGGTTCTGTTCATTTCACTTAGCATCAGTTCATCCTGATGAACTCTGAAATCATCCTGTTGGTCATTTCTTACAGAACAATAATATTCCATTACATTCATGTACCTTTATTCAGCCATTCTCCAATTGATGGGCATCCATTCAGTTTCCAGTTTCTTGCCACTTACAAAAAGGGCTGCCATAAACATTTTTGCACATATGAGTCCATTTTCCCCTTTAAGATATCTTTGGGATATAGGCCCAGTAGAAACACTCCTGGGTCAAAGGTATGCACAGTTTGAAAATGTTTTGAGCATAGTTCCAAATTGCTTAGTGTCCCAGTTTTCCCACATTCCCTCCAATACTCATCATTATTTAATTTCGAGGTCTCTTTCAGGAGGTGATCAGTGGATTCTTTCAAAAGCTATCTTACCTTCTGATTCTAAAATATCAGGACAGTTTTCTTTTATGGTTTCCTGTAAGATAATGTCTGGATTCTTTTTTTTTTTTTTTTTTTTTCCATCATGGCTTTTAGGAAGCCCAATAATCCTTATATTGTCTCTCCTAGATCTATTTTCCAGGTCAGTTATTTTTCCTAGGAGGTATTTCATTTTTTCTTCTATTTTTAACTTTGTTTTGTTTTTGTTTGACTGATTCTTGAAGTCTTATTGAATAATATTCACTTATTGAATAATGATTCCTTCCATTTGTTCAATTCTAATTTTTAGTGTATTGTTTTCTTTAGTTATCTTTTTTTAGCTCCTTTTGCAATTGGCCAATTAAATTGTTTTGTTCATTGCATTCTTTTCCCATTTTTCCATTCCTTCTTGCAATGATTTCATTTCATTATCCCATTTTTCTTCTAACTCTCTTTTAAGATCCTTTATGCAATCTTTGAAGAGAGCCTTGTGAAATGGGGACCAGCTCATGTCTCTTTTTGGGGCTTCTTGAAGACTTGCTTTGCCTTTAAGAATCTCAGGATTTGAGGTCTGTTCTCTCTCTCCATAAAAGCTGTCTATGGTGAGAGTTCTTTTTTGTTTTTTATTCATTTTTTAAGGCTTTGAGGTCTGTTCAATGCAAAGGACTAACAGCTGCTTTAATTTGCCCTGGGGCAGTTCTCCTGATTGATTTACAATGCTGGGTAATGGTGGCTAGGTCCAGAGTTCTTCAGGAGTTCAGTGGTTTACATACAAAAGGCAAATCTGCCAAACCACTTGCTTGCAACCAGGACAGAGTAGCCTAAGTGTCTCACAGAAGATTCCCAAGTGCATGGAAGCTACAAACAAACCCAAAAGCTCTGTATAGTCACAAATCATATATACGAGGGTGAGAAGAATGGGCAGGTGAGCAGAATGGACAGAACTCTTAATTCCATCCAAGAGTTTTGCTCCACTGAGATCTCTTGATGATTTATAATAAACTTTTACTTCTACTTTTACTTATAATTTAGTAAATTCTTTTACTTCCCCCATGCCTTGTCTCATCAAAAGCCTGCACATTCCCAACAGAAGGGCTTACAGAAGTCATGTTTGCTCTCCATCATCTTGGTTCCACCCCCAAAAGTCCCCACTCATGCTTTAGAATTAGATTATTTAATTTTCAATTGATTTTTAGTTTATCTTTTCCTGTCCCTTTATTGAATATAGTTTTTTATTGCACTGTGGTCTGAAAAGGAAGCATTTACTATTTCTGCTTTTTTGAATTTGATTGTGAAGTTTTTATGCCCTAATACTTGGTCAGTTTTTGTATAAGTGCCATGTTCTGCCTGGAAAAAGGTGTATTCCTTTCTGTTCTTATTCAATTTCCTCCAGAGGTCTATCATATCCATATTTTCCAGGATCCTATTAACCTAACCTAGTTTCTTTCTTGTCTATTTTGTGGTTAGATCTGTGTGATTCTGAAAGGGGAAGGGAATGTGCCTACTCTACTACTTGGTGCATACACATTTAGTATTATTACCATTTCATTATTAATAGTACCCTTTATCAATATGTACTCACCCTCTTTATCTCTTTTAGTAAGATCTATTTTTACTTTTGCTTTATCTTTGATCAGAATTGCTACCTATGCTTTTTTTTTTTTTTAGATCAGCTGAAGTATAATAAATTCTGTTCCAGCCTTTTACCTTTACTCTGTATTTGTCTCTCTGTATCAAAGGTATTTTTGTAAGCAACATTTCTTGTAAACAATCCTAAACAATTTCAGGATTCTGTTTTTTAATCCACTTTGCTATTTGCTTCTGTTTTATGGGACAATTCATTGCATTCACATTAACAGTTATGATTACCAGCTCTGTATTTCCCTCTTATCGTATTTTCTCCCCTGTATATAATTTAGTTCTCTCTTTCCACCCTCTCCTTGGTGGTGTAATTTTTTATCCACCCCACCACTACCTTTTCTCCTATTTTAGCCCCCTTACTCTTAGTAGTTTTTTTAAACATACTTCATGCAATTCTTTATATTCTATTAATTCTTCCCCCTTTCTCTTACAGTTTTTTTCCTAGTGTTTCTGCCCTCCCTTCTATCCTGTTCCTCCCTTTTCTTTTCCTCTTTCTCCTCTTACTTCTTTATAAGGTTAGATAAATTTGTATACCCAATTGAATGATTAAGATATCCCTGTTAGGGCCCAAACTGATTAGATAAAGTTTCAGACAATGCTCATCCCCTTCCCTTCTTTCCCTGGAATGTAATAAGTCTTTTGCACATCTTTATGTGAACTAATTTTCCCATTACGCCTTGCCTTTCCTCTTTTCCCAGTACAAACATATTCCCACAATTTAATATCTTTTTCTTTGATGTCATCACATCAGAGTCCATTCACAATCAAACCCTCAGTCCATGTGATGCCTCCTTTTGTCTGACCCAGAGCTAGAGAAAGTTCTCAAAAATTACAGACATGGTTTTCCTGTCTCAGTATATATAAACAGTTTAACCTTTAATATAGATATACATATTATATATATATATATGCACACACACACACATATATATATGTGTGTGTGTGTGTGCATATATATATATAATATGTATATCTATATATGTCTATATCTATATATATCTATATCTATCTATCTATCTATATATATATATATATATATGTATCCCAAGTTTACCTTTCTATTCTTCTCTTGAGACCTGTATTTGTAGATTAAATTTTCTGTTTAGGTCTGGTTTTTTCAATAAAAATATTTGAAAGACTTTTAAAGTTCTATCACCTTCCCTAAAAGATGATACTGAATCTTGCTGGATAGTTAAATTTTTTTTTTGTAACCCTAGTTCCTTTGTCTTCTAGAATATGGTATTCCAGGCCCTCAGACCCTTTATTGTAGAAGCTGCTAGATCCTAGGTAATTCTGATTATTGCCTCTTGATATTTGAATTGTTTTTGTCTGGCAACTTGCACGATTTTTTTCTGGGATTGTTGTTTTGGAGTTTCACAACAATGTTCCTTGGGGTTTTCCTTTTGAGAACTCTTTCCAAATGTGATTAATAGATTCTTTCAATCAGTATTTCTTCTTCTGTTTCTAGAATATTGAGGCGATTTTCCTTGGTGATCTCTTATAGATTGCTATCTGGTCTCTTTTTTGAGTCATGGCCTTCGTGTAGGCCAATAATTTTTAAATTGTCTCTTCTTGATTTATTTTCCAGGTTAGTTGTTTTGCCAATGAGCTATCACACATTTTCTTCCATTTTTAAATTCTTTTTAGTTTGTTTGATTAATTCTTACTGTCTTACAAAGTCATTAATTTCCATTTACCCTCTTCTAGTTTTTAATGTGGGATTTTCTTTAGTAAGCTTTTGTATATATTTTCCCATTTGATTGATTCTACTATTTGAGGAGTTGTTTTCTTTACACAATCTTTTCCTTTCCTTTTTCCAAGGTGTTGAGTCTCTCATGCATAACTCTCGTTTCCTTTCTGATTTTTCTGCTACCTCTTTTTATTTGCCTTTTATAGTCTTTTATGAGCAGTTCCAAGAAATCTTTTTGGGCTTGAGATCAACTGAGATCATTTAGGGGCAATTGAGATCAAACCACTCTTTGAGATTTTCTCTGTAGACATTCTGTCTTCATCTGCATTTGTGTTTTAATCTGCCTTGTTACCACAGTAGCTTTCTATGGTCAAAGTTCTTTTCTGTTCCTCACTCATTTTCTTTCCTTTTCTTTGGGCATATCATCTTTTTTATTTTATTTTATTTTTTTTTTTTTGCTTTCATGGTTGAGCTCTGACTCTCGAATAAAGGTAGTGGTGTCCCAAGCTTCCTGTGCAGCTCTGTGCCTTGGCTTTGAGCTTGTGGGCACTTTGTGCTTTCAGGGGGTAATTTTGCTTGCTCTATTTAAGAAACAATCTGGTTTCCCAAATTTTGCCTTCTGAACTGGGGTTTAAAGCTGTCTAGTGATATGGGCCCATGGAGGAGTACTGTGGCATAAGAAACTCAGAAGAAGTACATACCAATGTAATCGTGGAGCAAAGTAAATTTTGTTCACTCTGTACTAGTTATTACACTGCCAGAATATAGAACTAAGAAACAGAATAAGTTATATAGAAATAGATATTAGCTCAATATAAGTACAAAAACTTCCTAATTTTTAGAGTTGTTTAATAATGAACTGAGTTATTATAGGAGGTGCTAAGTTTCTCAACACTGAAGGTCTTCAAAGATAGCTTAGATCACCACTTATTAGTCAATCAATCAATAAACATTTACAAAGTAACTGAAATATGACAAGCAGTGTACTAGGAACTGGGGATAGAAACACAAATATAAGTAGCCTATCCTTGAGGATCTGACATTATACTAGGATATAATTTCTCAGATTTCACAAATAAAGTCTTAAAGGATATATTGCAAAATATATATTAATATGGAGATTAATAACAAATTGCAACAATCATAAGAAGATTTCTTTATGAAAGTAGCTAAGGATGGAAGGGCGCTAATGATTCCAAAATGTAAAGGTAATGAGAAATGATTTTAAGCATGGAAGAGAGTCTGTGCAAAATCATGAAGGTAGAATATGAAATATTTGGGGAAAGGGAAAGGAAATAGACAGATTTGGACTAGTTGATCTGTGTTATTCAATTCTGAGATGCTTCATTTTTAACAAGATTTAAAGTAATATAATGAGGCATCCAAGCCATAATATTCCATCAAGGTAATATGACTTTTGCTTATTAAAGTGAAATTTATTTCTTGGTAAACAAACCTGGAAATTTAGGAAAAGGCTCTCACATGTTCTTCTCATAAGCTAATAATCACATTTCTTATATTATGCCAAAAAATATTAGGCCCCACATCTGGGGTCACCCACATTACCAAAGAGAATATGGTACTTCGAGAAAAGAGTAGATTGGAATAAACAGTTTACATTTTAATTGCATGCACTAAATGGAGCTTCTTGTGTCCACCTGAGAAAGAAATACATGGCAAAGAAACATGCAGTTCCAAATCTTTCCTAATGACTTAAGAATCCTCTGGAGTTTGAGATGCTCTAGAGACTATCCTGCATACCATAGATCATTTTACTAGATTTATCCTCATAGAAACAGTCCTCATTTGAAAAGCAGTTCTTTAGAACCACAGAAGAGACTTGTGGGAAGGAAAGATTTAAACTATTTTATCACTCTTCCCCTTCTCCTCCAATTGTTGTTCCTGGCCAGGAACAAAGATTGGGATGAGAATCCTCTGCTTCATATACGTTACCTGATATTTCCATCTCCGAGACCTAAGAATTACTTTTCATTCATGTATCCTTTTTTAATATTTGGAGTATGCTTCCTGACTATGAGATGCAGTCCTAGTGTTTTCTGTCTTCAGGTGAGAAAATGAAGTTATATAGAGAAAAAGGGAAAATAGCAATGAATAACTATAATTTGCAGAGTTAGAGTTGGGATTTTTTTTTTATTCAGAATGTCTCTGTCTTTGTCCTTTTGTTTCACTATTCCTCTTCTACCTACTGAGAAGATTTTCCCACTGAACCTTCTTTTCCCAACAACAGAAAAAAGTCCTCAGGAATTAACACAAGTGCATATGGTTTATATCAAACAATGAATTTCTCTAAGACCAATATGTTTGGGTGGCACCATGACCTTTAAAGCAGTCCTCTGTAGGCTACCAAAACATATTTCCTTGCTATAACTTTATGTTCATTTCATCATCTGTTCATTATTTATTTAACTTACATTTCCTCTGGTTAAGAATAGAGAACAAAAGAGTTCCACATTGAAGCAGGCAAATCAATAAATTTCCTCTCTTCAAAAAACATCTATGCTATTTTTTATCTAGAAAAATAATATGTATATAAGTTAGCATACAAAAAAGCTGAAACAAAATTGTAAAGTGATTATAGTTGTTTGAAAAGGAGACCTAGCCCCTGGATGGGCTTTAAAAGTTTTCACATAAGAGGTATTATTTGAGCTAAGATGTCAAGGTATCTAGCCATTCCAAAAAGTGGAGCAGAGGAAGAAGTGTATTCCTGGAATAGGAGATAATTTGTTTAAAAATTGCAGTGGAGAGTGAGAGATGAGTGCTAGTTGTAAAGATTCAGTTTAGCTTGGCCATAAATTTTGAATTGAAGAGCACTGTATGTCTCTAAGAGGCTGCAAATTGGTTGTAAATGAACTATAGAAATGCCTAGTTGAGGAAGTCACTGTAATTTATCAAGCAGTTGACATGGTCAGGTTGGTACTTGAGAAGTATCAATTTGGAACAATGTAATGGACAAATTGGAAAGGACAGAGATGGAGCAAGAAAACCAATAAATACAACACTGATTTCTAAGCTCTTGTATTTTTCTGTGGGGCCATATCTATCAAATTTAAAGCTCTACTTGTATGAGTGATGGATAAAATAAGAGATATATTATTGATATAATGCAATTGCAGGAACAAGCTTGTCCCTAAGAATAGGATATTTGGGTTAATATCTCCTTAGCACCCATATCCCTAAAAGTGACAGAAAACAACATAATTCTGATAGCTTACTCTTATGCTAATTAAAAAAAAAAACAAATACTGTCACTAATTTTGGGACCCAAACACTGCAATGTAGTATACCTCATCAGTCCTGTTAATATCTATTGACAAACTCCCAGCACAGTGAATGAGATCAGAACCTCTTATTTCAATGAAATTCTAATTCTATTACATTACCCACTGGACAGAACTATAGTCTTCTAGTCCCTTAAGACCTCAATGTTTTCACATAGAACACATAAATTTTTCCATGTCAAGGAACTAAAAATCTGTCATAGAATCTGTCCTGAGAATCTTCAAGAGCTTTGGATTTTTTATGTTCTTAAAAGGATGGGGGGGTTGTGTGTCAAAAGAGACCAGATCATAGCAAAAGGGCTACTCTAACAAGTGCCTTGTTTAAAAAAGAAGAGACTTCTCTATTAAAAGGAATTTCTGGAATTCAACCAATAACAGGTGCTTTCAGAAATTATTAGATGGTAGGTTCTAAGCACTTATGTGATTAGCAGTGAGAAGTAAAAACTAATGTGTTTCATCAAGAAGAAATAATGACAGATTCAATTAGTTTCTATTTTTGAGAGCATTGTTAGATTGGTAGCTTCAGGAAATGCCATTGACATACCAATTTTCATTCTTGAATTTGTAAATTTTCTCTTGATATTTTTTGTGCATATTAACAAAAATTTCTTGAGGCTTTCTGTTCTTGGTGGGCAATAGGTAGGCAAAGTGGATAGAACATGAGATAATAATTTCCTATGGCTTTATTACTTGGTCTAATCACTCAATGTAGTGTAATGAGTATTTCGGTTTTAGTTACCACAATTTACAACATAATGAGCTATAATATGTCTAGAAGATGGCAGCCAGAAATGTAGGAGCTGAGAGGCTTATAGTCATTCCAGTTGTGGACTGCTTTAAAAGTTTGGTGATACTTAGAATGCAGAAAAATCTTCAAGTTCAGTTGGACAGTATTGCTGTTGTTAAGGATTTGAATATGGAAGAAGAATTAGGATTTTTAACATTGAAGTGGAATTAGGAATTTTTTTCCTTGACTCCAGATTCCATAAAGAAAAGTAAAGAGTAAATGTTGCAGAGAAGGACATTTCTGTTCATAACAGAGGAAAAATTTTCTACCAATTAGATCTGCCCAAATGTAGAATGAACTACCTGAGGAGGGAGGGATTGAGACATCATTGGATGTCACTGATAATTTTTGGAGAGGCTCCGGAGGGCATTTATATTTAATTACATATTGGAGTAAATAAACTCTGAGCTACTACCGAATTCTGAGATTCTTTAATACAAGGTCGTTGCTCTACATAGTTCTTTGTCATATCACAGCTGAGAGTTAGGGCAAGTTGGGGAACTTGCTTTTTCTTTGATCTGTCATTTTGGATTCTATAAAACCCTACATCTGAACATGGAATGATCAAATTAGTCATGTGAATAAATAAGGAGAAAATATGGTAAGAGTTGAAGTATGGAGGGGATATTTCTAAGGAAGAGTCAGAATAATAACCCTGGGCTTCTAACTCCCAGATGTTTTTCCTACAAATCTAATGTCATTTATTTTTTTATATTATGGCAAGAAGGTTAAATAGTTGAACCTCATTTTGTTTTAGTAATTATGAGTAAAATTTTATTAAGTTATTTTGAACAGCTGAATATTTGGATATGAATAAAGAACATGAGTAAAGCTCATGGACTACTTTAAAATACTCAAGAATAATAATTAATTTTAACAGAATATTGTTAAATTGAGCTTTGATTTTACCTTGTTACCAATAGTAGGATTTTCTGTCACTGTTATTGTACTAAAGTCCACAGAAAGTCTCTTCTCTTAATGAAGTTCTTGAGACTCCCAATTCTGTTCATATGATTAATTCATTTCATTCTTCATGATTTCTCCCTAGAGAATTTCTCCCCAGCCTACTTTATGTGATATATCCATCAATGGGATCATAATAACATATAAAACTTATTGGCACCTACTATTCAAATATATTCCTATTCATAAACATGATGAATTAAGTAAATCATCAAAAAGTTAACCATATGTAATTCAGAGGTCACACCCAATAAAAAAACTATCATACTTGGTAATTAATGCCAATTATAATTTATTATAATTATAAAAAGTATTATAATTAGCACAAAACTATATAGGAATTTAATGTTTAGTTACATACAAAAGTCTTTTTTCAAAACCAGATATGAATGATGAAATACAGTAGAGATCACTGTTACCAATAACAAATCTATACAACATGTTAAAATCAGAAAACAATCTATCCTTTCCCTTGAATACTAGTGCTAGATAAAAAGTCAATTGATTAGAATAGAATGGAGAAATACATATAACTTTTTGGCAAAATTTTAAATGGATTTTCTTGGAATTTTCAAGTGATATAGATCTGAATTGCACTGATTTTTATTCTGTCTGTTTCAAAATGTCATGACTTTCTTTTCCTGGTTATCACAAAAAGCCCTCTAGCCCTCTATTCCTCATAAAATTATTGGAGATTAGTTTGGGATTAGAGATAGAATTAGGAATAAGAGATTATGGTAGAGAAGAGGATGAAGAGAAGGAGAGAAGAGGAGAAAGTAAAAGAGAAGAAGAGAAAATGGAGAGGAAAAGAAAGAGAGAGCAAGAAAAATAGCAGAAGGGAAAGGAAAAGAGAGAAAGAGAGAGAGAGAGAGAGAGAGAGAGAGAGAGAGAGAGAGAGAGAGAGAGAGAGAGAGAGAGAGAGAGAGAGAATTCATTGCATAACTGGAAAAGTGTTTGGTTAGATCTTTTTTCTTCACAAGAACATATACTCAGTATATTTGTAAGCAAGGATGCCTGCATTGAAATTAATTGATATGTGATAATGAATTTACAGAAGAAAATAGGGAGCTGTGGAATTTGCTTAAAGTTCAAAAGGAACTCTTGGGAACAGATATGATTGTCAACTCTGGCCCTCAGACTGTGCTCTTGGCTCAGGCCATTTTGATTGCTGTTTTGAATGATTGACAGGAAAGTTATGGTAGTTTGGGAAAAATAGAGAGGTAAAAAGAGCACTCAGACATTTGTTTTTATGAAGTATTTGTCAGTTGGGTGGTTTTCATTCCAGGTAATGCTTACATTTTCTTTTCTGTAGCATTTTAGAAATGGAGAAGTATTTTCATATCCTTCATTTTATTAGCTCTATAATAAAAATAAAAAAAGAGTATCTAAGACAAGGTCTATAAGAAAGAACAAAAAACTTAGAGTGAATAAAAATGCAATGGGAATAATTAGATGGAAAAACCTTTCAGTGATACTACATGCGAATCACTCTCTATATGTACATATGTTATATATAATATAAAGATATAAGATAAAAGACTAATCTTTTAATAATTCAGACATACTACTTAGCAGGATGACAGAGACTATGGCCACATACATAAATTGGTCAGGAAGGCTAAAACTTTTAAATGAGAACAAAGTCTTTTATAAAAGCATTGTATTTAATGATGCTATCTTTCAAATGTCTAAGGGAGTCCTATTTTGTATGTTATATTCCCTGAAATGTGAGTAGTGCTTTGTCCCTTTGGATACTCTTTTTATTTTGTTTGTTGACTGATCCTATTATATAAAGATTATAGGGAATTCTTGTCAAGGAACAAATTTTCCAAGACAAATCCACAGTTTCTTTAGAACTTAGATATAGAGAACTGTCTGTAATACTGTAGTGAAATATTTTTTCCAGAGTCCCACAGTCAAAATATATTTCAGATTATGAATTCTGATTTCCTAATTCTGCAAATAGCTGTTTATCTTCAACATTAAATTATATCTCTTTATTAGGAATTTTGTAAAACCTCTCATTACTATACAAAAAGGATTTTTTTTCTTATATACACAATTAAAACAGTAGATGCCACTGTTTCCCAAGCAGAGGTCTTCACATTTTGACATTCTACATTTTCATGAGGATTTATAGCTCAGGCTGTTCCTAGCATATTGAGCTGGACACTGATACAAGTTAAGATAAGACTGTTATTGAATATTCTGAAAGCCCAATCTTGATGCCCAAATTCTGATGCAAGGTGATTCTCCTTTATCAGAAATGGTATTCCAGCATTTGTAGTCACTCTTGCACGTATGCTTCACAATGTCCTGGTGTTTTCTATGAGGTCCATGAGGAACTTTATTCAATTTAACTCTTTCAGTAAAAAGAAATAAATAAAAAATCACCCGACTAACCAGAGGTTAAATATTATCCAAGAGAAAGGAATAATCATTGCTATCACCTCCAAGACAATTCTATTTCCTTTAGCTTTCTCTTGTCTTTCATTAAGCAGATAGTAGAAAGCTATTAATATATTAGTTTCTATTGTTTCCCCACTTATATGGAGAAGCAAGGCTAAATATGAAATGCTTCTCTTCTCTCCTTCTCTTCCCCATATATGGGGAAGATATTACAACATGAACATTAGCAAGGCTAAATATGAAATTCTATACTTAATTTTTTTTTGTTTTTATTGTTTGCTGAGACAATTGGGGTTAAGTGACTTTCCCAGTCTCACAGCTGGAAGTGTTAAGTGTCTGAGGTCACATTTGAACTCAGTTCCTCCTGAGTTCAGGGCTGGTGCTCTATCCACTGTGCCACCTAGCTGCTCCTTTATTTTTTAATTATGTATAAAAATACAGAGCTGGTAAGATTCAACTTAGCATTAATGGGAGGAAGTTCAAGACTTGTTTCTGAGTTCAGTTATAAGCTCAATATGAAAAAAAACAACTGTAAATAATTAAAAATAATGTAATTTTAGATCGTATTAATATAGTTTCATTGATGATCGATCAAATGAGCTAAAAGATATATTGAATTACATGATAGCCAAACTGTATGTGGAATTTTGGGTTCAATTACTTACTCCTTGACTGAAGTGTTAGATTTACTTTGTGCTACTCTAGAGAATATTATAGAAATAAAAAAAAGAAATTACAGTGTAGTCTTTTCTGCTAAAACCCTTGTTGCAAAATGAGATATTATTCCAAAATAATTATTATTTTAAGGAACAGTTTGATAATTTTGTATTTGCTTATGCAGATTTCATTGAAGAACATAGAAAAGTGAACCACCTCACAATATCTTCCACAATATAACTTATCTGGCACTACAACAAGTAGGCTTCAGGTCTTTTTCAAGTAAACTTCCAGGTAAAGTGGCATATTAATTGTATATCTTCTTGTATAGGAGCACTTGGGGTGGTGCAAAGAGCTGGTCTTCATCCACATACTTTACCCCAATCTTTCTACTTTCTTCCCATGGCCTCTTGCTTCTGAATTCAAATGTGCAAACCTGTTGGACCCAGGGCACAGGCTAAACAGCAGTTGTGGACATAAACACCAGCAATATTTACTGAAGTATTTATGTATTTTAAATATTCTACACATATAAAACTATGCTGTTATTTTAATTAGGTTCATTTTTTTATGTCACTGTTGAAATTTTTGAGTTTTGTAGCCCTAATCCTTTTTGTTCCCATAAGTCCTATGTTTTTAATTATAATTTTGCACAGTTTTGTCTTTTAGAATGCATTTTTCAGTATTAGGAGAACTGATAATACAGAGTAGAAAATTTCATCTCAGTTTAGGGAAGCTCTTTTTAAAAGGGCTATTCAACATAGAATATATTCCTTGTGATATACAGCATAACTTTAAATAGATATGTTAAATGACCATACATTAAAGTGACTATTAATCATTGAATGTTGTACTAGATAACTTTTAATATTTCCCCCAAATTAAGGTTCTATGATTCCCTAGGCTACATCTTGACATCTCATATCACTTGACTCCTTTATAAAGAAGCTAAGTGAAAATGAACCATACCAACCAGACCTGGGTGACAGAATTCTTCCTCCTAGGACTTTCTGATGATCCTCAAACTCAGCGGCTGCTCTTTGTCTTATTTTTGGCAGTCTACTGCAGCACCATACTTGGAAACCTACTCCTCACCTCTTTGGTTCTGCTTGACTCACAACTCCATAAACCCATGTATTTTTTTCTATGTAATTTATCTTTGGCTGATCTCTGCTTCTCAACTACCACTGTTCCCCAAGCCCTAATCCACATGTTATCTGGGAGAAAATTAATTTCTTTCACAGGCTGTGCAGTTCAAGTTCTTCTCTTTCTATTCTTTGGTTCTACACAGTGTGCTTTATTAGGTGTGATGTCCTATGACCGATATTTAGCAATCTGTGATCCCATGCATTACCCCCTCATAATGACATGGAAGCTATGTGGAATCTTGGCTTTAGGATGCTGGTCCAGTGGTCTTCTTGCATCCTTGGTGGACAGTACATTCATTCTAGGCCTCCCTTACCAAGGAGACAACCACATTGCTCATTTCTTCTGTGAGGCCCCAGCCCTTCTCGTTTTGGCATCTGCAGACACTCACAGAACAGAGTTGGTTATTTTTCTCCTGGGTGTAGTGATTATAGTTACACCTATGTCCCTGATCCTAGTCTCATATGTGTGTATCATAATATCTATTATCAAAATGAAGACAGTCTCTGGGAGACTCAAGGCTTTCTCCACCTGTGGCTCCCATCTCATTGTAGTCATCCTTTTTTATGGAGGAGCAATCATCAACTACATGATACCTAAGTCTTCACTGGACCTAGGAAAAATAATATCTGTGTTTTATGCAGTGGTAAATCCTATGCTCAATCCACTCATATATAGTCTGAGGAACGAAGATGTGAAGAAGGCATTCAGAAATGCAGCCAACAAGAAACCATTCTGTAGAACCTGATTCTCTTACCTGTTATTGAATTTGACATTTACCTCTCCTAATATTAGTCTTTAACCTCATGAAAAAAATGGCATCTTGTGACCAAGATTAGGAGGCAGTGATACATGTTTATGTTGCTTTGTAATCAATTATACATGAAGTGTTTACATATTGCACACTCATCATACATCTGAGGTGAAGAAAGAGATGCAAAGATAATACATTTATATTCTGGAGACTTGTGTGGAATCATGCTAATTTGGAAACATAAGGAAACTCTAATTAGTATGATAGTATCATAGCCATTGAATGTTCTGCACTGGACTTTAGTGGACAGAGACAAACATGAAATATTCTTAAAAATTTTGTTTTTCAAAATTTTTCTCCCTCCCTCCCAAAAGAAGAAAAAAATAAACAAAGGTAATCAAGTCTTTGAGAGGCTTATAGGAAGATCCACTCATATAAAAAACAAATAAAAACTAGCTTGAAATTGATTATAATTAATGGGAACACAGAGTTTAAATTGCATAAAGTTTTGGTGCCATTATATTTCCTCATGAAAAAACTATATCTAAAGAATTGTGTTTTCTATTGAATAAAATTTTTTGTCATTTTATATCTATGTACATAAATTACCAACATCAATACTGTCAAACTCAAATTGAAATGGGGGCCATTAATTCAATACATAAGCATTTCTATGGGAAGCTTAATTACAGTTTTAAAATGTAATATCAACCATGTTTCATTACATTTTTTATTTGTTTTACTAATACTTCACAGTTATATGTTAACTAATTCTAGATTAATCTGTTAATTAATCTAATTTGTAATATTTTGTGTTCCAAATTTTTCCTCACTTTTTCTTTTACCTCTTCCCTCCCCAAGAAAGCAAGAGATCCTATATAGGTTATACATGCACAATACTTTTAAATACATTTCTCTATTTATCATGTTGTTCATTCTAGCTCAATTTATACTTGAAAAGGAATTATTGATATGCAAACAACTGTTTCTTAAGGCCATCAGTGATAGGGAAAATAATTGCTCCTGGAGCATCTTATTTCAGTTCTTGAAAGGTGTAATTATAAAGAATTTTTTCTCATATTGAGACCATGCCAAAGTCTGCTTTTTTTTCGATTTTCACACATAGTTCACTTTCTGGAGGTATATAGGGGAAAAAATCTAATCTCTTTACCACAAGACAGAACTTAGAATTTTTGAAAACACTGTAATTTTCTAATTACCCTCAAGATTTTATTGTCTAATCTTGATTCCTTGATCTATCATTGTACACTGTTAATTTACACTGAACTACCAAATTTTATTTTAAAAGCTATCTTAACAAGTTTCCACACTTTTGCATCAAATTTTAAAAAGTGTTATAATTTTATTTTTTCCAAACAATTTTCACCAGGAAAGAATCATTTAACATGTTATTATTGCATTCTAGCTTTATACCACCTCTAGGCTTGATAAAATATATTTCTGTGCAAGTAATTGACAAAGGTGCTAAGTAGCACAAAACCAAAATAGATTATATAGATGCTACTCTTGAGACTTTTTATAAATTTAATTCAATTTATAATTCACTAATCTTTGGTTCCAGACATTCAATCTTATCTAGGTATGCTTAATTGTACTATAATCTTGCCCACATCTCTCTCTTTTTAAAAAAAATTATTAAAGATTTTTATTTATAAAACCTATATATGGGTAATTTTTCAACACTGATCCTTGCAAAGCCTTCTGTTCCAAATTATTACCTCCTTTCTTCCACCACCCCCAGATGGCAGGAAGTCCAATACATATGTTAAATATGGTAAAATATATTTTAAACCCAATATGTATACATATTTATACAGTTATCTTACTGTATAAGAAATATCAGATCAAGAAGGTAAAATAAAACTGGGAAAGAAAACAAAATGCTAATAAACAACAACAGAAAGAGGAAGAATACTATGTTGTAATCCACATTCAGCTCCCATGGTCCTCTCTTTGGGTTTAGATGGCTCTTTTCATCACTGAACAATTGGAATTAGTTTGAATCATCTCATTGTTGGAAAGAGCCACATCCATCAGAATTGATCATTGTGTAGTCTTCTTGTTGTCATATATAATGTTCTCCTGGTTCTGCTCATTTCACTTAGTATCAGTTCATGTAAGTCTCTCCCAGGGCTCTCTGAAATCATCCTATTGGTCATTTCTTAAAGAACAATAATATTCCATGACATTCATATACCATAATTTATTCAGCCATTCTCCAATTGATTGGCATCCATTAAGTTTCCACTTGCCACTACCAAAAGAGCTGCACAAGCATTTTTGCACATTTGGGTCCCTTTCCCTCTTTTAAGAAAGCACAGTAGAAATACTGCTAGGTGAAAGGATATGGTGTATTATCCTGAGGATGATTTTATGTAATCTCTTTGCTAATATTTTATTTAAGCATTTTTGCATCAATATTCATGAGGGAGTTTGGTCTATAATTTTCTTTCTCTGTTTTCATCCTATCTGGTTTAGGTATCAGTACCATGTACTGTGTCATAAAAGGAATTAGGAGTCCTTCGTTCCCTATTTTTTCAAATAGTTTGTATGCTATTGGAGCTAATTGTTCTTTAAATGTTTGGTGGACTTCACATGTAAATTCATCTGCTACTGGGGATTTTTTCTTAGGGAGTTGATTAATAGCTTGTCTCTATTTCTTTTTCTAAAATGGGACTATGTAATTCATTTCCTCTTTTGATAATCTGGGAAATTTATATTTTTGTAAGTATTCCTCCATTTTGCTTAGGTTATCAAATTTATTGGCAAAAAGTTGGGTAAAGTAAACCTTAATTATTGCTCTAATTTCTTCTTCATTGTTGGAAAGTTCTCCCTTTTCATTTTTGAGACTAACAATTTGACTTTCCTCTTTCCTTTTTCTAATCAAATTAACTAAAGGTTTATCTATTTTGTTGATTTTTTTTCATGAAATCAACCTTTACTTTTATTTATTAATTTAATAGTGTTTTTACTTTCAATTTTGTTAATCTCTCCTTTTATTTTTAGAATTTCAAGTTTGGTGTTTGATTGGGGGTTTTTAATTTGTTCTTTTTTCTACCTTTTTTTTTTTTTTTTTAACTTGTAAGCCCAATTCCTTGATCTTTTCTTTTTCTATTTTATGCAAGTAAGCATCTAGAGATACAAAATTTCCCCTTTATTACCACTTTAGCTGCATCCCACAAATTATGGTATTTTGTCCCATTATTGTCATTCTCTTGGATGAAATTATTGATTGTGTCTATGAATTGCTGTTTCACCAATTCATTCTTTAGGATGAGATTATTTAGTTTCCAATTACTTTTTTTGGTCTATTTTCCCTTGGCCTTTTATTGAAAGTAATTTTTATTGCATTGTGATCTGGAAAAAAAAATGCATTTACTATTTTTGCATTTGATTTTGATGTCTTTATGTCTTAATATATGATCAATTTTTGTATAGGTTTCATGAACTGCTGAGAAGAAAGTGTACTCCTTTTTGTTTCCATTCATTTTTCTCCTAGGATCAATCATATTGAACTTTTTTTATATTCTATTTACCTCTTTAACCTCTTTCTTATTTATTTTGGGGTTGATTCATCTAGTTCTGATAGAGCAAGGATCTTAATCTTATTATAGTTCTGCTGTCTATTTCTTCTTTCAACTCTCTTAACTTGTTTAGGAATTTAGATGCTATATCACTTGGTGCATATATGTTTAATATTGATATTGCTTCATTAACTATGGTACCCTTCCTTATCTCTTTTAATTAGATTAACTTTTTCTTTTGCTTGATCTGAAATCAGGATGGCTACCCCTGCTTTTTTTTTTTTTTTTAACTTCACCTGAAGCATAATACATTCTGCTCCAGCCTCTTATCTTTACTCTGTATATGTCACTCTTCTTTAAATGTGTTTCTTGTAAAAAACATATTGTAGGATTCTTGCTTTTAATCCAGTCTGCTACCCACTTACACTTTATGGGAAAGTATACCCCATTCATATTTATGGTTAAAACTACTAATTCTGTATTTTCTGCCATTTTATTAACTCCAAATTATACTTTTCTCTTTTCTTTTCCCTTTCCCTCCTTCCCATTATTTTACTTATCAGTACTACTTGCCTCAAGCAGTCCTTTCCTTTTTGAGACCCTCTCTCTTTCTTATATCTTTCCCCTACTATTTCTGTTTATCCTTCTATTTAGCCTACCCCTTCCCTTTTCCCTTTTCCTCCCCCACTTTTCTGTAAGGTGAGAGAAGTTTCTCATTGAAACCAAATATGACTAATATTCTTTCTTTGAGTCAATCTGATGAGAATAATATTCACACAATATTCATCACCTTCCCTTCTTTCCCTCAATTATACTAGGTTTTCTTTGCTTCTTCCTGAAATATAATTTCCCTCATTTTACTTCCACTTTCCCCCTTTTTTTTCTGGTATAATCCCCCTTCCACTTCTAGTCTCTTTTTATATTATAACAGTAAAATCAGATTATACATGCACTTTGTATACCCATAACAGAAATACGGTTCTCAAGAGTTCTTTTCTTTTTACCTTTTTATGCTTCTCTCAAGTTCTATATTTGGAGGTCAAATTTTTTGTTTACCTCTGGTCTTGTCATCAGAAATAAATGGAATTCACTTGTTTCATTGGATGTCCATCTTCTTCCTTGAAATAAAATGCTCAGTTTAGTGGGGTAATTTATTCTTGGCTGCATTCCAAGTTCCTTTGCTTTTCGGAATATCAGATTCCAGACCCTTTGATCCTTTAAGGTGGAAGCTACTATGTCCCGGGTAATCCTTATTGTGGTTCTTTGGTATTTGAATTGTTTCTTTCTGGTTGCTTGTAATATTTTTTCCTTGGCTCGATAGTTCTGAAATTTAGCCACAATATTTCTTGGAGTTTTAATTTTAGGGTCACTTTCAGGGGATGTTCATTCAATTCTTTCAGTGGTTATTTTAACTTCTGATTCTATGACATCTGGGCAGTTCTCTTTGATGATTTCCTGAAAAATAGTGTCTAAGCTCTTTTTTTCCTCATGATTTTCAGGGAGTCCAACAATCCTTACATTGTCTTTCTTAGATCTGTTTTCCGGGTAAGTTGTTTTCCCAATTAAGTATTTTTTTCTATTTTTTCTTTTTTTTTGTTTTTGTTTTTGCTTGACTGATTCTTGTTGCCTCATTGAGTCATTCATTTTCATTTGTTCAGTTCTGAATTTTAGTGAATTATTTTCTTTATTTTCTTTTTTACTTCTTTTTGTATTTGTCCAATTGAATTTTTGAATGAGTTGTTTTGTTCTGTGCAATTTTTTCCCTACTTTACAAATTCTGTTTTTTAAGGAGTTATTTTCTTTTTCTGTCTCACAAACTCTGTTTTTCTGGGAGTTGTTTTCTTTTCCATTTTATCAAATCTATCTTTTAATGAGTTACATGTCATGAACTATTTATTCAGTAGTGCTGCCAAAAAAATGGGAAAAAAATTGGACTGCCATAACTTTTTTCTTAATGAAGCCATTGTATCTCTTTCATTTTAAAATGTCAATCTTCTTTAATTTTCAAATTACATATTAGAGAATTTTGCTCCTACATGTGGTTCACTTAAGAATAACTTGAAATTTTATTACTTACCTAAAAAAGAACATAACTTAAGTTATGTGACATTATTCCATTTCCATATAGCTTTTCGGAGATCATTTAAATTAATTTGGTAATCACCTTTAACAGTTCTTTCAGTGATTTGGGGTTTGCTTTATCTTGGTCTGGTGGAAGTAATTAAGATTTTTTTCTGCTTTGAGGTTTGAACTCAGTGTAATTTTTTTTTTATTATTTTGTTTTGTTTTTCCTTGCTCATTTGAAAATCAGTATCACTGGGTCAGAAAAATAAAAGGAAATATACTTTGGGTAGTAACACCTTTTCTTTAATGTTCATTTTCACTGTCCTATTCCCTTTGAACTATGAACCCACCTTTGATTTTCTTAAGTCTCATACAGTTTTTAAAATTTTTAAAAGACATTTTTCTTCTCTAAATTTATTATCAGCCTCAATTCATTCTGAAATTTAATAATAATTATTTTTAAAGGTTCCTTCTATTTAAATAAATATATTCACTTATCTGCCCTTGCTTTCATCTTGCATGCCTCCATTTTACAATTTATTTTGGTCACAGATTAACCTATATAAGTCTCCTTACTCAAGTTCTCTTTATCAGAATAATTTCTTGTTGTGTTTACATAATTTTATATTTTGAGAATTTTCTATCCATTTTGACCTGTAGAATTTTAGGCAATAATCCTGTACAAAACTTTTTTTAATTTAAAATTTTATTTTATCTTTTTGTTACATTTTAATTTCTGAATTGTCTTCCTCCTACCATCTCTATCCCATACTAGATGACACCATTTCACATATATATGTATGTATGTATGTATATATCTGTGTATAAGTACAGTATACACACAAAAATCTATATATATGTAAAACTATATTATACATCTATTTATAAATTTTTTCCCTGGGGATAGATACCATCTGCAGCTATAGGTTATTTGCAATAGATGTGAAAATTTATATTATTCAAAATATTATAATATTACTAATTATTATATTACTCAGAATAGCTAGGTTACTTATAGTCTTCAAATTATATTGCTGTAACTATATTTTATGTTCTTTTGATTCAGCTAGGTTAATTCCTCTATTTCATGTAAGACTTTCCATGTTTTTCTAAGTATTTCTATAATATTTTTATAGTTCAGTATTATTCTATCACAGTCATGTAGCACAACTTGTTTGGCCATTACCCAATTGATGGGCATAACCACAATTTCTGGTTCTGAGCTGCTATAAATATTTTAGAATACATGGGGTCCTTTCATCACTAATCACCTTGGAAAATAGACTTCCTGGCTTATAGTGGTCTTCCTGGTACACTTCCTGGTACACCCGGGTTTTTTTTCCACCATGGTTCTCCAGTTTGCTATTCCAAAAACTATATATTAGTATTGCAGTTTTTCCATGTCTTCTCCAACATTTGTAATTTCTTTTTTTAATCCTTTTAGTCAATCTGATAGCTATGAGATGTTATTTCAAAGTTGTTTTAAATTGTATTTTTGTAATGAATAATGATTTGGAGATTTTTCATATTACTGCAGATAGCTTTGATTTCTTCATCCCCAAACTATCTGTCCTTATCCTTTGATCATTTTTCAATTAGGGAGTGACTCATATTCTTATACATTTGATAAAGTTCTCTATATATTTGAGATATAAAACCCTTATATGGGAAACTGTCTATATAAATCTCTCTCCCTCCACCCCTACCCCTGCATTTTTAAGTTTCCTTTTACTCTTACCTATTTTGGGTTTATTTATTTGTACAAAAACTTTCCAATTCAGTGTAATTAAAATTATCTCTTTTACCTCTTGCAATGCTATCTTTTGTTTATAAATCCTTCTCCTATCAATAAGTCTAATAGCTAATATGCCAAAAATTCTTTTAATTTCCTGATGATAGCTCCCCTTATGTTTAGATCATTTATTCATTTTGATCTCATTTTGCTAAAACTGAAGAGGCTTGGCCCTGATATTTAATGCAATTCGAATTCATTGCTTAATAAACCAATATGTGAAGAGGCTCAAGCCTTTGTTTCCTTAGTTACTTCATTTTTCATCCAGCTTTATTTTCCTACAATATCTTTCTCCTCAGTGGTGTGAGACAAGGAGAGAGAGGAAAAAAGACACAGGAAGAACAAGATTTTAGTTCTGAATCAGAAAAATTTTGGCCAGCTCTCCTATCAGTACATTTCAGGGATGGGGTGGGAAAGAGCAGCTTCCAGAATTCGCATTCATTACTTATCCTGACACCATTTTTCCCTTTGCCTAGAGTTGATAAACTCTATTATAGCTTGCAGTGACAAAGGTCACATTTCAGTTTTCTCAACAATTTTAACCAAATAGTTAATTAATATCCTAAAATCTTAAATCTGTACCTTTGTCAAAGACAAGCTTACTATAATCATTTACTACTGTTTATTGTATATATACTCCATTCACTGAGCCACTTTTTTATTTCTTAGCCAATACCAGAAAATTTTGATCATTATTACCTTATAATGCTGTTTAAGTTCTGGTATTGTTAAACCTCCTTCCTTTATATTTTTCTTTCATTAATTCCTTTGATATTCTTAACCTTTTTTTCATCTAAGTGAATTTTGTTATTTTTTTTCTAGCTCAACAAATGGCATTGAATAAGTAGATTATTTTAGAGATATATTTTTTTAAATCCTGCCTCTGTCCACACAGTAACAAATAATATTTCTCCAACTATTAAAATTTGACTTTATTTGTATAAAAAGTATTTTATAATTATATTAATGTAGTTTCTGGGTTTATCTTGGTAGATAAAATCCAAGGTATTTTATGGTCTCATTAGTTACCTAAAATAAGGTATTCTTTTACTATCTCTGTTTTTCAGGATTTTGTTGTTGATATATAGAAATGTTGATTATGTGTATATGTTTGATATTCTGCTATTTTGCTAGAATTATTGTTTCAACTGGCTTTGAAATTGAATCTCCAGAACTTTTCAAGTTTATCATCATGTTGTCTAGAGAGAGTTTTATTACCTCATTACCTATTCTGATTACTTCAATTTCCTTTTCTTTTCTTATTGATATTGCTAGCTTTTCTAATATAACATTAATTAATAGTAGTGATAATGGTCATCCTTGTTTTACTCTTATCTTATTGAAAAGGCTACTAGTTTATTCCCATTACAAATAAGGTTTGCTGGTAATTTTAAATAGATTTTCCTTAACATTTTAAGCCTATGCTTTCAAGAAATGAGTATTATATTTTTAAAAGATTTTTTGTATCTATTAACATAATCATATTATTTTGTTAATGGCTTATTAATCAATTATGTTAATATTTTCCCTTATGTTAAATCATACTCGCCTCTTTGGTCACAATGTATAATTTTGTGATATGTTGTTGTAATTCATAAACTAGTATTTTATTTAAGATATTTCCATCCATATTCATTAGTGAAATTGGTCTATAATTTTCTTTTGATGTATTTGGTCTTCCTGATTTACGTATCAGCACCAAATTTGTTTCATAGATCTTTGTAAGACTCTTTCTTTGTCTATTATTTCTAATAATTAATTTAATATTGGAATTAATTGTAAGTGTTTGGGAGAATTCAGTTGTAAGTTCAATTTGTTTGGATTGTTTTTAAAAAGTAGCCCATTTATGGTCTGTTTAGTTTCTTTTTCTAAATAGGCTTATTTAACATTTTATTTCTTCTTCTGTTAATCTAGGTGGTCTATTTTTTCCTACTTCACTTAAATCATATCATCTTTTGGCATATAATTGAGTAAAATAGCTACAATAATTGTGTTGATTTCATTTTCATTAGTGGTATATTAATTTTTAAATTTTTGATACTTTGATTTGTGTATTTTACTGTGGCTCTGAAAACTGTTGTTTGTGTCATGGAAATGTACACTATTTTCCAAGTCATTTCTTTAAAGATGAAAACTTTTTAAAAAATGAACTGAGTTGTTACATGAAATAATGAGTTTCCTTTCATTGAAGATCTTCAAGCATATCCTGGATCACCACTGATGGGTGAAGTATGGGCTAGTTCCTTGGAGGGCCTCGGGGGCAGCCAGAGTCAGGATAAATTAAAGTCCTTGGTCTTTAGGGGGAGAACTAAAGGAGACAAACTGCCAAGAGGTTTGCCAAAAATGTATCCTGGATTCTCTAGTCCAGAGCCACCAGCTTCTCTCCTCCTTGTCCTGACACAAAGTGACTCTCTCTCTCCTCTCTTCTCTGCTCTCCTATCCTAGCCTATGATTATCTTAACACCAAACTCCCCACAGAGAGAAGAGCCATTTATCTAAACATATGCTAATAGAGTCATTGTCTCACTTGGAATAGGTAATTAGCCTTAAGTGCTCTCTTATCTGATTCAAGCATACCTTTTTGGACTTTCAGCTCTTTACACTTATCAGTCAGTCAACCAATACACATTTATAAAATAACTAGAACATACAAAGTTTTATACTAGGAATTGGAGATAGAAACACAAATGTGAGTATCCTGTCCCTGAGAATCTGATATTATACTAAGAGGACATAATTTCTCAGATTTTACAGAGAATTACTTAAGGTATATATAGCAAAAATACACATTGAAATAGTAATTATTAAAAATTAGGGACAATCAAGAAGACTTCTTAATGAAAATAGCATTTTAGCTGATCCTGAAAAGGAGCTGCTAATTCCAAATTGTGAAGGTGATGAGCAATCATTTTAAACATGGAGGAGAGTCTATGCAAAAGCATGAAGAATATTAGCTATTAGATGAAGAGAAAGGAAGCAGATTAGTTTGTGTTAAGGACCATGCCTAAGTGAAGGGGCAGGTCAATTCTCCAAGAGCCTCCACAGCTATGGATCATAACATTTGAAGGAGTTGCAAAGCAGTCTTCACAGCTGTTAACTTATTGGGATTGGGATTGGGAAAGAAAAAAATTGGAGGCAGAGGGAAGAGGAGAGAGGTCAGACAATGCAGCGGTTTCTCAGTGGAGAGATCAGAGAATGCAACTACCTCTCAGTCTCCTTGTATCATCATCGTCCTCTAACATAAAGAGATCTATTCTACAGGTCTGAGTTAGACCTTTAGCACCCACTGGCAGGTGGCTTCCATATCACAGCAATTTGCAAGAAATATAGTTAGGATTTATGTTTTGATTTAATCTAAATGAGCTATATGGCTCCAATTCTCAGATACTTTGTTTTTAACTAATGATTCAAAATATTTTAAAAGAATTTTAGCCATGTCATTCCTTTAGTTAATATGCTGTTGAACATCAAACTGACATCTATTTCTTCATACAAACTCTGGAAATAAAGTATAATAATTTCAAATTTCTTCTCATAAGTTAATAACATTTCTCAGAGTGTACCAAAAAATGAATAGGACCCACATCTGGACACTCAATATAACATATTGTTGAAGCTACAAATATTGTCAAAGAGAATATGGGAATGAAAGAAAAGCGTAAGTTGAAAGTTTGGAGCTGAAGATTTATGTTTTAATTACTTGCACTAAATAATACTTGTTTCCACCTGAGAGAGAACTGCACCAAAA
Source organism: Sminthopsis crassicaudata (assembly GCF_048593235.1). Classification (NCBI taxonomy): domain Eukaryota; kingdom Metazoa; phylum Chordata; class Mammalia; order Dasyuromorphia; family Dasyuridae; genus Sminthopsis; species Sminthopsis crassicaudata. The sequence continues at coordinate 471,941,867 of NC_133618.1, forward strand.
AGAGACATTTATTTCCTGATCTATCCTTATAACTTAGGAATTCTCCAGAGAAGGAAAAATGCTCTAGAAAGCATCCCCACACTACACACCATTTTACTAAGTTTGTCCTCATAGAAATAACCCTTGTTTGAAAATTAAGTCCTCAGAACCACCAAGGAGACTTGTCTGGAGAAGAAAGAATTTAATCCAGTTCATCACTCTTCCCCTTCTCCACTAAACAGTGTTCTTGTCAAAGAACAAAGAATGCACGAGAATGCCGTGCTTTAATATTTAGTTACCTGAAGTTTACATCTCCCTAACATAATAGCTACTTCATGCATCCAATTTATGTCCTACATTTGTAGTACCTTCCTGGCTAGGTAAGGCTTTCTTAGTCCTTTCTGTCTTTCACATAAGAATGTGAGGTTATAAAGATAGAATGGGGATATTTCAAAGGGCTACTTAAAAATAGACTTAGATGTGAAATTTCTTTAGTAGATTTAGATTCAGAATCTCTATGTTTTTGTCCTTTTGTTTCAATATCCCTTATCAATCATATCTCATTTGTCAAAGTTTTCCTTTGGAAATAACTCCACGTAATAGAAAGCCCTATTGGATCTATTTCTTCTATCAGACTTGAATCAGGCTTCTTTCTCTTACATAGGAAATTCTTTCTCTTATATAGGAAATTCTTTCTCTTACATAGGAAATTCTTTCTCTTACATAGGAAATTCTATCCTTTGATAGAAAATTTCTATAATCAGGGCATGTGAGAGTATGTGCCTAATTATAATAGATTTGGAGAGAAAAGATTTAATTTAGAGCAGGAGTTGTAGGTTTTAATTATTTGCACTAAATATGTATTCATTGCTATTACATGAGAAATATTCTGAAAAGAAACCTGCAGTTCTAGAACTATCCTAATGATTAAGGAATCCTCCTGAGCATAACAGATGCTCTAGAGACCTTCCCAAACCCAACAGATCAATTAACTAAGTTTGTCCTTATAAAATCATTCCTTGTTTGAAAGGAAAGTTCTTAGAAATCACCAAGACATTTGTTTATGGGAAGAAGACATTTAGGTCAATTTGCCATTTTTTTTCATCTTCAACCTATTCTTTTCAGAATCCATGTTTCTTCTCAGTTCCTAGCATTTATACCAAAAAAAAAAAGGAAAAGAACTCTTTGCTTTCATGAAAGTTATCTGCAATTTCAACACTTTCCAACTCCAACAGGTACTTCTCATTGATCTATTCTATGTTTCACATTTGAAATATTCTCACTGTCTATAACATTTTGTCTTCCTATTGAGAAAATAAGGTTATATATGGAAGAGGAGAAAAATGAGAGAAGTTTTTGGAAGACATGGAGTTTGATACAGGATGTTTCAGGAGAATTTGACTAAGTACTTTTCTGTCTGTCTTTCTGTTACATTATCAACCAACCAGCAAGTCTGATATACTAATATTTTCTCTTGGCAATAGATCTATATAAGTAATTTCCATACTAGCAAAAAATCCTCTACCTCCACTACTACTACATCATCCCATACCACACCATCCCACACAATTTCTTTTCTCAACATGGAGATGGTATGTAAAAGAATAACTGAATATATGACTGTTATGATTGAGAATTAGATATTATGGACTTGGAAAAAGGGCCAATATAGTTAAATTTAGGGTAATTTGGTCGTTATGGGTTTGAGGATGTGCCAGTATAGAAACGGTATTATCTTCCCAAGTGTGAGACATAAATCTGATAAATACTATGTTCTTTCTAATCTCATCTATTTCTAAAAAGTGGTTTAGATTCTCTTTTTTGCCCAAACTTGTCTAAGGACAAATGAATACTAGAATCGAAGGACTATGACATTTTATAGACCTAAGAAAGATTAAAACTTCAAATGTGGATAGATAAAAAAATTTGAAGAATCCAGGATGGGAAAACAAAAGGGATAATGGGGGATAAAGGGAATAAGGAAGGTTTGAAGGTCTCAGAATAATTAATAATAATAATAACTTTAGTGTTCCCTTTTGGTTTCTGTATATTCCTTTCAGCTTGTCCTATTACCAAAGGAAGCATATCTGTTACACTGTTTTCTTAACTTTTCTTTCATTGGAACCATATCTGAAAGTTCTATAGCTCTGACATCACATGTGGTAGACAAAATGAGAGGAAAGAGGATGCTTGATAAAATATCTTTGTGGGAATCATTCTGGATCTGGGGAGAGATTCCTAGGGAATCTCTGAGATTCTAAGTACCTAAGGAGAGAGATCTAGATTAAAATCTTCCCCAAATGGAGATTAATATAACTTAATATATTAATATTGATTAATTTTTTTTTTTTTTTGAGGCTGGGGTTAAGTGACTTGCCCAGGATCACACAGCTAGGAAGTGTTAAGTGTCTGAGACAGATTTGAACTCGGGTCCTCCTGAATTCAGGGCTGGTGCTTTATCCACTGCACCACCTAGCTGCCCCAATATTGATTAATATTAATGTGTTAATGTAACTATTATCAAGATACCTAAAACATACCTATCTACTCCCTACCAAAGTGAGGAATTAGCCCTCTTGTCTTGTAAGTCATATTCTCCATATGTCTGATAAGACAGAGCATATTGAATTAGATTAGAAATAACTATCTTAAAATAACATTGATTCTCTCAACCCCCATCTTTCTTGAACAGATATTCCTTCACACTCCCCTGATATCACACTTTTCATTTAGAATTCATAAGTTTGTCCCTGTCAAGAAATATACATCTGGTTATGGTCATAACGCCTTGAAAAAAATTTTTTTTCATCTTATCTCATAATAAATAAGGTTGACACTGGTTAGCAGTTGGAGAGGTGAAAGTCACACCTGTGGTGTTGAATGCTAGAAGATTACTCTGGAGGATTCTTCTGACTCCTCCAAAAAAAGTTGGAGAGCAAAAGAGGCAGATGCAGTTAACAAGATACTTTAATAGGTTCTTGTCCTGAAGCTACTTTCCTGACAACAGGAATTTAAACTTTACTAATAGCAAGTGCTTTTATTTATTATTTTAAATTATGTTTTATGAATACTTAGAATGATAAACAACAATCACTAAGTATTCTTTGTTCTATGAGGAACAATTCATGACAGGCTAATTTCATTTCTTTTCATGAGATATATAGTAACTATATCTATATATCAATTTCAACAAGTAATTTGACAAAATTTCATTGCATATTTTAAGAAAACATGGAATAATGGTGATTAGTATAGTTAGATTAATTGAGAACTGATCAAGTACCTAGAAACAAACACAGGGAATTAAAATATCAATGTCAACACTAAGATGGACAGGGAGAGTCCCAAGTAGAATGACTTAGCTACCCTTGATTTGATGAAGCTATCATTAGATTCTTAGATAACACCAAGCATCAAAGGATACCAAGGATCTTGGGTGAGATGATTGGGATTCAATCAGATCTTGGTAAAATAAAAGAGAAATTTTAAAACATGAATTTTACTAAGGAAAATGCTTTGTATTTTTATTCAAGCTATCAGGTACACAATTAAACATAAAGAACTTTTTCCCCCACTCACAAACATAAGGTTGAAAGAAGGAAGGAAAAAAAAAAAAAAAGATGCAATAAGAGGCATGCAGGAAAAAATAGACAGATGTTAAGAGATAATGTAAAAAATGAAAGACATACAGAAAGAGGTTTTTTTCTTAGCTAAATAGAAAAGAGTTGAATGAGAGGGGAAGATGAAGGGTGTTAAAGAGGAAGTGTGTATGTGTGTGTTTGTGTGTGTTGTGTGTGTGTGTGTGTGTGTGAAAGAGAGAGGAGAGAGAGAAGAGAGAAGAGAGAGAGAGAGAGAGAGAGAGAGAGAGAGAGAGAGAGAGAGAGAGAGAGAGAGAGAGAGAGAGAGAGAGAGAAGAGAGAGGAGAGAGGAGAGAGAGAAGAGAGAGAGAGAGAGAGAGAGAGAGAGAGAGAGAGAGAGAGAGAGAGAGAGAAGAGAGAGAGGAGAGAGAGAAGAGAGAGAAGAGAGAGAGAGAGAGAGAGAGAGAGAGAGAGAGAGAGAGAGAGAGAGAGAGAGAGAGAGAGCGCCATTGTCTTTGTTGATATGCAGTGTTTTGTGAGAGTAAATTTTAGAGAAAAATAGGGGAACCCAGTGTGTGCATGATATTCCTTTGGCCTTACAAAGGAAAAAGAAAGAAGTGATTGGGTCAGGCCGCATCCCCATGCTTGTGACAGCAACATTGTTATTCTGAGTGAACATAAGGGAAGGTAGGAAGAAAAATGAGGGGTAAAAGAGGCAGAAAAAGACTAGGCATTTTGAAACACTGTTTTTTTTTTTTTTTTTTTTAACAAATCTAAGGAGTGTCTGTATTTGCTTTCATATATAACCTTAGAGATTACAAAATATTTTCACAACCATAATTTTATTTGATCCTTAGGAAAACCCTGGAATTTATGTCTTAGTCACCAACTACAACTGTCAATTTCCATTGAATAGCAGATAACAAAATGAACAGAAATATTTTGTATTGATTTCAGTCTCAACTGAAGAGGTACTTACAATGATCAAGGCAGAAACATAATTTCACCATGAAATTATTTATCAGAAAGAGTAGTGAATGACTTTAGCCACTGATAGCTAAAGTCTGACAACTACTGATATCTACTATATTCCTATAGAAGGATCACTTTGCCAACTAATCAAGCTCAATTGAAGTCCTCCTAAGCTACCAGTAGAGGAATCTCTCAAAAGGTTCAAACCTCCTAAATCCTCTCAAACTAAAAATAGCTTTTTACTCTTAGAAGATAGCTGGGATTAGTGATCTTTAACAAAGGAACTAAAACTGGTCTAGGACATCTTTGGTCTCTAGTAAGTCTAGTATGGGGACTTGAAATATAACACTGGCTTTGATTTCTGCTTCTCTATAGCTCTTTTAGACTTCAAGTCTACAATCCAACTTTACCAAGCACATATATGTCTCATTTCCTAAAAAAAAAAATCCTGTCTTAACTCTTAATTTTACTTTAATTTTAACTAAAATAAAAAAATAGCCTAAGTTTTATTGATAAACAAGTATTACTACATTTTAAAGTTTAGAAGTAGAAAGTGCACAATCAGAGAATTAGCAATATCCCTAAAAGTCCATCTCCCCTTTTAAAACAATTTTAATGGGATAGTAGGAGCTGTAGTGAAGGCCTACTAATACCATAGTAATTTGTTTTTCTTTCTAGTAGAGGAAAAAGGAAGGGAAAGAAGGAAAGAAAATTCATCATTTCTCCTTCTCACTCGTTTTGAATCTGTAAAACATAGCTCTGCCATTTCTCTTCAGTTTCATTTCTCAACAGGTTGCTCAAAAAGGCAATCTGTACCCACCAAACAGTATGACATTTCCTGTGCCATCTGCTTCCCCATGTCATTCCATTTGCTATGAATTTCTCTTTCTTGCCATGACACCTTTTTCTTCCTCCCCCAAATTCTTTGAAAGTAGATCCTGAAAATTATGGATTTTGGAAAATGGAGAAACTGCTTATTCTACAGTAGCTGTAATCATTACTTTCTGTGTGCATATTTTCAGGATATTTGTGCAGGGTGCCATTACTACTATTATGGACATTGCTTCCAGAAAAGGAATGATTCCAGAAATCTTTGGCCACTTGATGAACCATATCCAGACAATAGGATTAGATTCCCAAATCTATCTTGATTGCTATATATTTCCTGATCCATAATTTTCAATTCTTTCCATCAGTTTAAAATTGATGTCAAGAATATTCCATCATTGAATGAAGTCTTTTTGGTCCATATTTTTTCTACTTCTACAAAAAGTTATATGGAACACTGATGTAGGCATTATTGCAGAGGAATTGGTCTCTTTATAGAAAAGAAAATTGGAACCAGTTGCAATAAAAATGAGGACTGTCAAAAGTGTACTATTTAGAGTCAGTGTCCTTATTTGTCTCTCCATTAATATATTGGTTTCCTACTTCAGGAGGTAGGTGAGATATTCTATAACCCAAGTGAAATCTGAAATAAGCTGCTAATAGAAATGGATTCTTCTCAGGAAATGACACAAGACTTTCACTTTTTAACAATGATTCTTCAGATGAAAATTTTCAAGTTTCATTCATCTAAAGTCAAATGCTCCAAACTCTAAATTGTATTTTCAACATTAATAAAATTTTTATTAAGCACTTCCCATGTGTCAGTCACTGTGTTAGGTGCTCACAATAAAAAATAGAAAACTAATAAGGTCCCTGTCTTCTTGGGTCTTACATTCTTTTGACACATCATAGGTGGAATTTGTGTACTTATAATATAAGCCAGAGTAGATGAGCCAAATTAGCACCTAGATATGTTCCTGAAGAGAAAAAAAGGAATATCAACTAAATAAACTGCGAAGAATTGGTTGGAATCACATCTTAGAATTAGCAGGGAATTTAGATATCATTTGAGTGATTGCTGGTTGCTTAGTTTTGTACTATATAGATTATTATCTATATTGAAGCAGTTTATTATTAAAATCTACTGGAGATTCAATAAAGTAAACCAGATACAACATAAGGAATTTTTTTTGGATTTGTGAACTCAAACACTAAAAAAGAGCATATCATCATAAAAGTAAGGCACTAAAAGAAGATTATATATAAAAACACAAATCTCCATTTCATATAACTTTGCCGAATAAGTTATTTTTTGATTGTAAGCCTATTTCTTTTGTTTTTTGGAATATTACATTTTGGAATAATACAATATCTCCCTCTTATTTTATGGTAAAAAGCTAACAGGTCTTGTGTGAAAACAGTTTCCTTGACACTTGCCTTCTTTCTACATAAAAAAAAAAGTACTTTTTAAATTTTACTTGCAAGTTATGGATTTTTTGGTTATGATGTATCGAGGAGGAAAGACTGGCCTCAAATAAGTTTTAATCTTCTTTTCTTCTGATTTTCACAGCCACCCATACCAATACTCTACTCATGTTTCATTTCCCTCATTTAACAGAGTAAATCAATGCCATTTCATACAGAATGGAAAGGGCAAGGATATTAGTATCATTTTATCTTCAGGGGATAAAAAAGACAGGCTCTCCCAACCCCTAGACTAAATCTGAAAGTTTTCCTATATTACACTACCACTAGTATATGAAAGTTGATTGATGAAGGCATTTGATTTTAACATTCTGATGTTAAAGTTCTCAAATGTTTATTAGTAATGATGTTCAATTCTCTAGTGTTAATTAATACTGATGTCCACTTTTCAGTGACTTTGTACTTTTCTCTTATGGATTTATTTGTAATTGCTCTACATATTTTTTGTATAAGGATTGAGTTGAAGAAGTAGAGAGTTTTCTCCCCAATCTGGAAGGATACTTGAAAATTGGTGGAGTAGGTCAGAAAATTCAAAGCTTTCCAGACTTTCTCCACCAAAAAAAAAAAAAAAAAAAAAAAATAGAACCACAGGGCAAATGTAGAGTTGTTAAAAATCAATAAGAGTTGGGTAGTACAGTAATTCTCCTAGGATAATGGGAGGAGATCTGAAGAAATATCTCTTAAACATTTCCATGTTAGTTCTGCTGAAATAGCAAGTAGCAAACCCTGAGGCTAGCTGATTGGAAGATAGCCTTACTTTATCCATAGAAATTTTTATCTCCAGACTGTATAAGAAGTTGGGACATCAGAGTTGGGGAAAATTGAGGGTACTCTGCTAATAGGGGATGCCAGGGCCCCAATTATGCTATGGAGAGGTGGCCCTGGGCAAGAAGGAACCAGCACATGCCCAATAAGTGCAAAAGTGATGGAAACAGGGATGCTACTGACTGCAGGCACTTAAAGGAGAGTAGAGTTCTTGGTTTCAATTCCAGGCCAGAGGGAAGAACTAAAGGAGGACCTGAGTTAGACACACCATCTCCCACACCCCATGATTAGGTGTGATTACACTAATAAGCTACAATAATTTTTTTTAAATGAACAAAAGAGAAAGAATCCAACCATAGAAAGTTACTATGAAAAATATGGATAGAGTTTGTCTTCAAAGGATCCTGAAGCAAAAAAAAATAAAAAAATAAAAAAATAAAGCCTCTTCTACTCCAAAGAGTAACATTAAATTGTCTGAGTAAATGTAATTCTAAAAAGAAAAACAGTGTAGGAAAAAGTAAAAAGAGTAATTATCTTATACAAAGGAGTTACAAGAGGAATTATATTGGAAAGTGCTGGTAGTTGTGGAACCTACTTTCTTTGGGAATGGGTTAAAGAGGAAACAATATATATATATATATATATATATATATATATATATATATATATATATATATATATATATATATATATCTACAAGAGTGTAATAGCATTCTAATAGAGAAAGAAATAAAAGCTCTAAATTAATAAAGAAACAGGAGAACGAGGAATCAGGGGAGATATAGAAGGTCTGTAGATTAATGGGAATAAGATAAAGAGGGAAATACACACATTTGGAAGGTTATGAAAGTCTTCTAGATTCACATAGAATTTAGAAGTGAAAGGGATGAGAGGAGAAGATAAAGATTGGAGGGAAATAGGTTAAGTAATAGGAGGGCAAAGTGGCAGGTAGAATTAAAGCTGAGGAGTCAGGAGGGAACAAGAAATAAAATAAAATTTATTGCTTTATATTTTGAATCCTCTTTTATGATCCACTGTACACATGGTTACTTTTATTTCTTTTTCTATTTTCTATTTAAGTTTGAAATAAATAAGTTAATTTTAAAAAAAGAAAGAAACTAATCTGCCATCTTGCTGGTCAATAAGCTTTTGGTAATGATCAACTAGGTATACCAGTTCACAAAGTGGTGAGCTTAAGCAGAAGTGAAAGAATATATTTAATGCATTTGAGTCCTGTTTTTACAAATGATTCCATTGATCGACCTTTAAAAATATTGAACTAGTTTAATTTATTGATATAGGAAGTTCCCCAGTTGAACTTCCTCTGCCAGTATAGAATAGCATCTTTGCTGCATTTATTATCTTAGAAAATTGCTTCAGACATTGAGAAGTTAAGTCATGTGTTTAGGGTCACAGAGTCAGTATAAATCTGAGGTAGGAATCAAAACAGTATTTTTCTGATTCTTCTACCCTCTACACCATGCTTCCTATTTTTAAACTAATACTAAATAGAATAGCTTTGAAGAGGACAACTTTATAGCATAAGTTAGGCCTGAAATTAATTATTGATTTCCTACTTTTTTATATATTTCTTAATTTTATTTACCATTTATTTTCAGATAAATTTTGTTATTATATAAGTAACCCCTTGGCAATTTTATCAGTCTGGCACTAAATCATTCAATTATTCTAAGCAATATTATCCTTTTTATTATACTAGCATGGTCTAAATGTGCACAATTAATATCTCCCAAATTATTTGCTTTCCTTTATTTCTGGGGGGGGGGGAGTGTTTTTTATTGTATTTACAGGAGACCTGAACATGATTTGATAGCTGAACTGCAAGATGTTTTATTCATTTACAGTTATTGTGAATGAAATTTCTTTTGATAAATTATTCTAACATCTTGAAAATGTTGATTAATGCAGATTTATTTTATCTCTGATTCTTTATTGAAATTATTAATAATTTCAGTTAATTTAGTAAATCTTGAGGATCCTCTATATAAACTCTCTCTCTCTCCATATATATATATATATATGTATGTATGTATATATATATGTATCATCTGAATAGTGATAATTTTGTTTCTTCATTCCTTAAATTCTTTTGCTTGTCTTATTTTTTTTTTTTAATTTCTAGAAACAGATAATTAACTGGAAAAAATTCTTAGGGAAAACATGTAAAAGTGTTTTCAAATATTTGCCAGGCTATAACATGATGAAGAAATTGGACCATCTATGAAGGATCAGGTGATAGAGGATAGATTAATAGATAGAAGTTACAATTTGAGAGACTTCAGCTGGATACAAAGAAATATTGTTTAATATTTAGTGGTCTGCCACCCTGAAAAGCCTTCCTCATGGGATAGTATACTACTTCTCAAAGGAACTACTTTATGAACATCTATCCAGAAGATTGACACAGAAGAGAGAACTAACATCAATATTAGGAAATTATAAAAAGGAAGATTTCATTTCAATATATGGAAGTATTTTCTAACAGTTAAGAGCTGTGCAATATTGGAATATCTTCTTTTTGAAACAGTGTAATATGTCACTGAAAGTGTTTAATGAACATTTATCAGGGCATCTATTGGTGGGTTGGGTGGGAAACTAGTAGGTTGCATCTTAGTTCTCTTCCAACACTAGATTTTGTAATTCTACAGGTTATATCCATGCATCAAATTCCTGTTGGGCCCTTTCTAAAGAAGCAAAAAGAATATGAGCCAGAGCAATCAGACTTGGGTTACAGAGTTTCTCCTTTTGGGTATTTCTGATGACCCTCAGATTCAACTATTGCTCTTTGTATTGTTCCTGGTGGTCTACTTGATTACAGTTTTTGGAAATCTGCTCCTCATTTCCTTAGTTCTGACTGACTCACAGCTTCATACACCCATGTACTTTTTCCTATGCAACTTGTCTACAGCTGACCTCTTCTTTTCTACCACCATTGTTCCACAAGCCCTGTTCAATTTGCTGTCCAGGAGAAAGGACATTTCATTCATAGGATGTGCAGCTCAGCTTCTTCTCTTCCTCCTTTTTGGGTGTACAGAGTGTGCACTGCTAGCTGTGATGTCTTATGACAGATACTTGGCAATCTGTGATCCCATGCACTACCCTCTCATCATGACAGGAAGGGTATGTGGCCACCTAGCCTTGGGGTGCTGGGCTAGTGGTATTCTAGTGTCCTTAGTGGATACAACATTTACACTAAGACTCCCTTATCAAGGAGACAATAGGATTGATCACTTCTTTTGTGAGCCCCCAGCAATTCTGGCCGTGGCATCTGCAGACATCCACAGTGCAGAGACAGCCATTTTCCTTATGGGTATACTGATCCTTCTTGCACCTGTATCCTTGATCTTGGTCTCTTATGGCTCTATAATAGTGACTGTGGTCAGAATGAAGACAACCTCAGGGAGACTAAAGGCATTCTCTACATGTGGCTCCCATCTTCTTGTAGTCATTCTTTTTTATGGGTCAGGAGTAATCGCTTACATGACACCCAAGTCTGCTAAATTACTGGGGAAGTTGGTGTCAGTGTTTTATTCAGTGATAACACCCATGCTTAATCCTCTCATCTACAGCCTGAAAAACAAAGATGTGAAGAAAGCCTTCATGAATGCAGCCATCAAGAGACTATTTTGTAAACTCTGACTGCCCTAACTATAACTGGATTTAAAAATTCTCATCTCCAAAGCTTGTTTTATGACCTTCGGGAAAGAAATGACCTTTTCTTCATGATTGAGGCACTGAGAAATCATATGTGGTATTCATCTGTTTATTCTTATACCATAATATGTCTCAGATATGGGGAGCAATGATTTCTCTAACTTATTGGAGAAGTGGGTGGAGTTATGCTAATCTGAAATTCCATGGGGGAGGGAATACTATAACGTAATCATAGACCTGGGAAATTGTGTTTTACATGTTAGTGTATTAAATTGATTATACTGTACTGATTATGCATTTAGAAAGTGATTAGAAAGCTGCACAAAGATTTACTCTTATGAATTGTAGTGATAGTAAGAGGCCTTGAAAAAAGGAATACAAAGATTATTAAATGAATCACGGAATATCTTAGCTGAATAATATTTTGTGGATCTTCTAACATAACCTCTACCTCAGACAATATCCCTTGTAAACTATTTTTTGAAATGCTATCAATTACTGGTTGAAAACCACCAGTAATTTGAAACACAGTACTTTCTAAAACATTCTCTTCTGCATGAGACAGCTTTAACAATTGTATTTCTTTTCTGATACTTAACCAAAGTCTACATTTCTGAATCATATACTTGCTGCCTTTAATTCTGCCTCCTAGAGCAAAGCAGAAAAGATATAATTCCTCCTCCAAAAGAATTAATTAATTCATTAATTAAATTTTTGTAAACAACTATTCCAACTAAATATTTCTCATATTTTTAAAATATATCCAGTTTCTTGAACTTTCATTTCAAATTAATGATATAACTTTTCCTTGAAATTCACTAAAATATCTATATCTTTTTCATACAATTTTTCTCTATCAATGAACTAAATGTAAGACCTTTATTTTTTTTTTTCAAATTAAATTTCATCTTAAAAGATATAGTTTAGTATTTTTCTCAAGAAAAATCTTTTGGATCATATCTGTCATTCAATAGGATATCTGTCCTTCTTAGTTTTATGTTATCTACAAAGTTAATAAGCATACCTAGAATCAAGTAATTGATAAAAAAAAAAGAGGTTGAATAACAGTAGGCAAAATATGAATTATTTTACATTAAAATAAAGGCCTCCCTTTAAACTAACACTGATCAATTATTTATGTTTGATTTGAATCTGCTCATTCTTTTTTTTGGATATTTTTTATTATTAATTTTATAATTATAATTTTTGACAGTACATATGCATGGGTAATTTTTTTTTACAAGAATATCCCTTGTATTCACTTTTCCAAATTTTCCCCTCCTTCCCTTTACTCCCTCCCCTGAATCTGCTCATTCAATCAAGTAAACATTTGCTTAACTGTTCTGTAATTTAGCTGATGCCTATAGATTTCATTCTTAAGAATAAAGAGATTTTTTTATCAAAAGCTTTTCTAAAACTCTAAGTATATTGTGTCTTTAAAATTCTATTTATCTACCAGTTTAGAAATATAAGTAAAATAAAATAAGGAAAGGAGTTTAATAAGTATAATTTATTCTTGATAAAACCATACTATATCTTGTTGATCACTATTTCCTTTTTTAAATGCTTACCCAATAATCTTTTCTTTTCATATAATATATTTAATTTTTTTAGAATATATACATTTAGAATATATATAATTTTAAGATGTGATCTTCCCTTTCTCTAAAATCACATTTACATGTCTTCAGTCCTGTGAAAACTGTAGAATTTCTGTTTTTACCATGATTTTTCAAAGATTACTTGGATTATTAGAGCAATTACACTGAGAAATTATTTCTTGTGCTTCATATGAACATGATGATGAATTAATTATGGAAAAGTAAGAGTTCTTCTACAATCTCTTCACTTAATTTTAGTGTCTACTTTCTTTTTGTCCAATTTTTGTTCATGTAAAAACGATTGACCTAATGAGAGAAAAGCAGGAGAAAATAAAAATTTAATGGTTCTACCTTCTCTTAATTAGTAATTGTTATTGTTTTATTCACCCTAAACCCCCTAGTCCAGTTCATTTCTGTTTAAAAGATCCTTTTGTTATCCTTAGCATTCACCACTTGCAAAATTCATTCTGAGTCTTAGGACTCAATCTTACAGAAAGGCCTTTTCACTCTTGTTTATTTATTCTTACTTACCTTACTTTTCTGTGCTTGTCTTTTACAAATATAATTAGGTCAATGACTAATCCACAGATTCACCATGAATCTACAGATTCACCATTTACCATATCCAACCCTCCCTTTTCTTTTTCTTCATCAGAATCACTTGAGATAATTGTTTTCAGAAATTATTTATTTATTTGTTTGTTTTTATTATAGCTTTTTATTTACAAGATAAAAATGGGTAATTTTTCAGCACTGACAATTGCAAAACCTTTTGTTTCAAATTTTCCCCTCCTTCCCCCTACTACCTTTCCCAGATGGCAGGTTGACCAATACATGTTAAATATGTTAAAGTATATGTTAAATCAATATATGTATACATGTCCATGTAGTTATTTTGCTGTACAAAAAGAATTGGACTTTGAAATAGTGTACAATTAACCTGTGAAGGAAATCAAAAATGCAGGTGGACAAAAATAGAGGAATTGGGAATGCTATGTAGTGGTTCACACTCATTTCCCAGAGTTGTTTCCCTGGGTGTAGCTGGTTCAATTCATTACTGCTCTATTGGAACTGATTTGGTTCATCTCATTGTTGAAGAGGGACACATCCATCAGAATTGATCATCATATAGTATTGTTGTTGAAGTATACAAGGATCTCCTGGTCCTTCTCATTTCACTCAGCATCAGTTCTTGTAAGTCTCTTCAGGCCTTTCTGAAATCATCCTGCTGGTTATTTCTTACAGAACAATAATATTCCATAATATTCCTATACCACAATTTATTCAGCCATTCTCCAGCTGATGGGCATCCACTCAGTTTCCAGTTTCTGGCCACTACAAAGAGGACTGCCACAATATTCTTGCACATACAGGTCCTTTTTTTTTTCCTTTAAGATCTCTTTGAGATATAAGCCCAGTAGTAACACTGCTGGATCAAAGGGTATGTATAGTTTGATAATTTTTTGGGCACAGTTGTGAATTGCTCTCCAGAATGGCTGGATGTACAGAATTTAATTTTTTTGAACTTTTCATATGTCAGTGGAAAAGGTAAATTAATTCCTTTCAGAGTTTTAGTCAATAGTCTATTTATTATTTGGGGAAAGGACTTTTGAGAGTTAATTTCTACAACCCTGTGTATATGTCAGATCTTAACCAACTTCATTTTCCTTCTCTACTTTATGCCATGAGGATTCTATCCTTTTCTCTAAAGTACCTTATTATCTATATTGCAGCAAGTACTTCCTTCTCAGTCAAAACTGAGTAGAGAATTGGTATTCCTTATATTGTCATTTTTTAACCTTTTAAACCTTTAAATGAAGTGCTCAATATAACAAGTCAACAATTTATTAATTGATCTGATTTTGGCAGATAATAAATTCCAGAAAATATACAGATACTTCATATGCTCATCCTTAACATAGAATTCCTCCATTTTTTTTGAGGGGGGATTTATTTCTTGAAGGCATCTATTGTCTCTTTCTGGGTGAGTAATTTTTTTTTTTTTAAATCACATCACTTCTTTTTCTTCCTCCTTTTTTCTTATCCTCAATGTCCTTTTCTGTTAGGATTACTAGGTGAGAACTCAGGTTGTCTGGACAGTGACAAGGTGAGAATTCAGGTTGTCTGGACAATTACAAGGTGAGAACTCAGGTTGACTTGATAGAAGGAGCAAGCTCATTGGCTGAAGTGGTTCTTCCCAGAAGCCCTTGCATTATCCCACACCCATTCTCTGGGAGGATAAAAGAGGACACCACTCCAGAGATAGGAGAAGACTCTGCACTACATCTGGCTTGATGCAGCTCTCTGCAGGAAGGGAAGTCACTTCTCTGGACAAGAGTTAACAGCAACTGCCTGGAGATAACGGTTCACTACAGGAAGAAGAATCTGTCTGAAAGATTTGAGTTGACACAGCAGATCTCTTCCCAGAGAGCGATCTGGCAGCTTCTGGAGACGACAGCACGCTACACTCTTCCATGTTTTCCTTGTAATTCTCCTCTTATATTGTATTTCCTCAAATAGATTTTTATTTTGATATAAATTATTATATAGCTCTACTTTTGAAGTCTTGTCTTTTATAATGTGTCTAATAATAATTCATAGTAATTGTACACTTATAGTATAGCGTACACTTAAATTCAATTAGGCAAACATTTATAAAGCAGCCATTTCGTGTCAGACACTGTGATTGGGACTAGAAATACACAATTGTCTTTTCAAGATGTTTCAATTCTATTGGAAGAAACAAAATGCACAAAAATATGTAAATTAAAAATAAATATGTACAAAAGAATGCAAATAGTAATTGATGTTAATAGAATAGTAAAATAGCATGCCCAGGAGAGATAGCACTGGTATTTAGGGAATCATCATAGACTTTCTTGTGGTTATGGTATTTGAGATGAACTTTGAAGGAATCTAAGGAGGTTATGAGGAAGTGATGATAAATCAACATATTTATTTCTCCTCTCCAATGTGTTTTCTGTATAGCTGCCAAATTGAAGCTTCTAAAGCATAGGTGTCTCTTCTCTTTTCCTCTTAAGTCTCTGGATGCTCCTTCTTAGTCTTCTTTGGTAGATCACCCTCATGTCTTACATTCTAACTAGTGATGGATACCAAGGTTCTGTCCCAAGCCCCTTTTTATTCTCTTCATATTCTGTCTTAGTGATTTTAGCACATTCTACAAACTTAATCATCATCTCTAGGTAGATGGCTCCCAAATTTATATATGTAGACTTTACTCTCTCTCCTAAGATTTATTCCCATATTAGCAACTGCTTAGTGAACATTTGACCTGGATGTCTAAAAGTCATCTCATACCCAACCTGCCTAAAGATGAGCTTATTTTATTTTGGACTAAACACAAAATTCTTAATTTTCTTAAATCTGTCACTGATACCACCATTTTTCAAGACACCCATGTTTACAAATTCAAAATTGTCTGCAAGTCATATTTCTTGTAAGTTTGGGGTATATAAAATATGTCAATTCCTTTTTGTAGCATCTCATTATGCCATTATGCATCTTCTGGTTTCATTAGCAGCAAGAATATCAAGGTACATATTATTCACTTTCAAATAAGATGTCTATTCATTGGTTATTAATCAAGGATCTCACATTTGGAGTACCAATTATCAAACTGAATTTTGATGACAGCCTAAAAACTATTATTCTTGACTTCCCCCTTTCTATCATTCTACCACCATCATTTCAGAAGTAGAAAGGGCTCACAAAGGATAGAGAACAATCTTTTCTTTATTGATTTATTGTTTTATGAGTTTCCATGTCTGAAAAAAAAATAGTCAGTAGGAAGTCAGTCTGTCATTAAGTAGATTGACCTTCAAAAAATAGACTTGTTCTTTTTCTAAGTCTGTATTCAAAATCTTTCCAACATGATGCTCCAGAACTTATGTTCTATTAGTATAGTCCTTGAGACTCCAGGATATCCTCCATGCTAGGATGATACATTAGAATAGAACTTTCTAGAAATATTTGTTTAAAAAAAATCCACCATGAAAATAATTGCAACTTACACAATAACATTGGTTGTTGAAAACGAAGGTAGAGAGATTCTATGAAGGATTTGATTTTTAAAAAAAAATTAAAGATATATATTTAATATTTAGTGATTTAAGTATATGGGGAAGTATAGTTCAGGGGACAGAAAGGAAAGGTCAGAAGCTTGCAGATTATACTGTAGCCTCATGCCTCTATATCATGGATATTTTCTTCAAAAAAAGAATTGGCAATTACTGAATATGGCACACATTAACCCCCAAAAGAATAAAACTAACAAAACACTGAAAAAGACTTATTATTAATGTAGAAGTTGGAGGAAAATAAAGTGTGGCTAAAGACATGTATCGTAGGGTCCATATCAATGAGGGATTTCTCTGGATCATGAGGTTTTCAGATATTTCTCTTTCTAGATGATATTGTGCTGATTTCATCAAGTCAATTTACACTATAATCTCTCAAGATTTCCCACAAAGAAGAGAATAAATGAATAAGCAATATTTATTGCCCAGATTTCCACATCCATCTGAATTAACTACTTATAGATCTGATCCAATATAATGTGTATCTGAAGCACACAGTATAGACGGTTACAGATTGGTAAGGATGTATGTCCAGAATTAAAAAGGAGAGTGTGCTGAAATTGCTTTTGGGAAATCATAAAGTATTTTTGTTGACTAAAAAACTTCCATGATGGCAAAGAGCCAACTTTTCAATTCAAACATTTTCCCATTTTTTGCTGTATGGCTGGAATATCAGTGCCTCTGAAAAGAAAAGATGAGCATCACATAGAGAGTAATAGAATGACTACAAAATATAACTTATTAGAAACTCAAGAACAGGAGTAAAGGGTGTCAACAAGACATTGTAGGATAGGAAGTAAAGACAGATTGGTCACAAGGAAAGTGTGAGGATGATGGTCAGAGTGTTCCTCTGATATTCTTGCAGTGTTATGAAAATATGAAAAATATTCCCTGTAAGTTGAAGATATGGCAACATCTTTGTAGCAAACTTTTGGAAGGACATGTATTAGAGGCACACAGAATTGGTATTGATGAAATAATTTTATTTGAGTATTAGGCTATATTTGCTTTATCCAACTATCTATCTATTTGCCTATTTCCTTTGATAGTATTAGAAATTATCAGAACAAGGATTGATTTATTTTTTGTCTTTGAATGTGTAGCATCAAGAAAGTACCTAGAGCATAATCAGTGCTTAATAAAATTTTATTGATTGGCTGATCAAATTTAAAAGGACAGCTACTCAGGAAAAATGATTTTTGTCCATGGTCCAGGGACCAATATAAAGTTGGTTGATTTAGTAATAACCATTCTTCTCTCTGTATCTCTGTTTCCATCCTGAATTCATCAGTATATTTTACCATGAGGACACCTGGAATAATTTCCCTTTTGGATGTATGTGTCTGACTCAGATTGGATTTCTTGAAGGAAAAAACTATTTTCCCATCCATCAAAGAATTCTATCATAGAAGAAATTCTACCCTCTCCTTCCTCTATACCCTTCACAGCACTTAGTCCAAGGTTCTGAACATAGGGAGTGAGTGCCCAATACATGTTGTTACTAATTGATGAATAAGCTTTTTGATTTTTATGTTTCCTAACTTTTGTTTTGCAGAGAAGAAACCCTGCTTGATCTCAACAGATTTCACACAAGCCTCTTTCTGAGTATGGTCTTCATTTCTCAACACAACTGATAGAGGAAGGAGTAGGAGAGAACAAAGGTGCAACTATTTCCATTGATTTTCTCTGAAGGAGACAGAATTCAGATTATAAAGGTATTACAGGCCCTATATTCAATTTACAAGATGTTTTTCTTTCAAGGAATACAGATGTTTGGATCTTTAGACACTTGAGAAAAAAGTGTAGGTGACTGGGGAGGGGAGAATGCTTACATGAAGCCTAATTTCTGGAAAGGATAGTGAAAATTTAGACAGTACTGGTAACTTCTCCATCCTTTTTGTACTGAGAGGATTTTGGAATTTGAAGACCACATTACCTTTGGCAAAGAGAATGATTTAGAGGAATTGGACTATGGTGAATATGTTTGTCTTTGTAGTCTTCTCTGGTCAGCCCTGCAAGCCACAGATTCTTCTATTTATGCTATATCTGACCACTTATTTTGTAACATTTATGAATAGTATCCTTTTACTACACCTGACTCAGCCTTATACAATCTCATATACTTTTTTCCTCAAGCAAGTGTCCTTCCAAAATGATAAATATGGGAGAGCATATAGGAAAATAAGATTATTAATGAATTCTTGCTGGAGTTGTAAACTAATCCAACCATTCTGAAGAGCAATTTGGAAACATGTCCAAAGGGCAATCAAATTGTACATATTCTTTGATCCAGCAGTTACCATCACTAGCTCTGTATGCCAAAAAGATTAACAAAATGAAAAAAAGGCACACATACAAAACATTTATAGCAGCTTTTTTGGGAGGGGGTCATTAAATTGAGAAAATTGAGAGGATGGAATGACTGAACAAGTTATAGTATATGATTGTAATTGAATACCATTGTTCTATAAGAAATGATGAGCAGGTGGATATCAAGAAAACCTGAGAAAACTTGCATGAATTGATGCAAAGTTAGCAGAACGAGGAGAATATCGTACTCAGTAACAGCAACATTGTGCAGTTATCAATTGATTAACTAACCTTTTCTCAGCAATGCATTGTTTCAAGAGAATTCCAAAAGATTCATTATGAAATATACTATCCACATCCAGAGAAAGATCTGATGAAGTCTGAATGCAGATTGAAGGGTATATTCTCACTTTGTGTTTTTCATACTTTTTTTCATTTTGTGTATTATTCTTTCACAATATAATTAAAATAAAAGTGTTTTACATGATTATACATATATAACCTATATCAAATTGTTTACCATCTCAGGAAAGAGGCAGGGAAGGGGGGGGAGGAAGAAAAGTTGGAACTCAATTTTTTTTACTAAATCTATATTAAAATTTGTCTTAACATGTATTTGGGGAAAAAAACAAAATATTAATTAAAAATGTGTCCTTCCTGGTTGTTGTGCCCATAAAGTCAATATCCTGCTTACCAAAGGCACAACCATACCTTTGCTGAATTATGAAACTCAGATGGATTTTTTTCTTTGGGGTTTCTAGGTGCTACACAATGGCATATGACTACTATGTAGTCATGCATGATCATTCACAATATCTAATCATGGAGTATAGAGCCTTCATCCAACTTAATGCTGTCTCCTAATTTTCAAGGTTTTCCTATGACTACAACAGAGATAATTTGCATTTTCAACTTTCCATTTTATTTAGCTTTTAAATTCCAATACAACCTATCCTCAAACCATCTTTACAATTTTATTGTACATTATTCACTTTCTAAGGGTTCATTCAAATGCGCCTATTTTCTGTATCTTACACATGGCATGGTACTCCTTTGTCCATATCTTTGCACTGTCCATCCCCAAACTTGAAATGTACTTTCTTTTAACCTCTCTCTTGAAGAATATCTTTCTTTGAAGACAGTTTGATTACTACTTTCTACATGGAGCTTTTCTTGATCCTTGCAAATTGCTAATGTCTTCCATCCCAAACTACCTTGCACTTAACTACTTTGTATTCAGGAGTTTCTTCTCTTCCTTTTTATTATGTATATGCTTACACATATCCAAATTGTTTTTCCAATTATGATATGAACTTGAACGTAGGAATTACTTCATTCTTTGTGTTTGTATTCTCAGAACTTTGCTCAGTATCTGACACATAACAGATAATTAATAAATGCTGATTGATTAATGAAATCCCATCTTTGATATTTCCCAGGTAGGTGGGAGCACTGGCAAGTCACTAAAATCATTTTGTGCATCAGTTTTCTCATCTGTAAAATGGTGATATTAATATCTATACATCTCAAGGTTGCTATACAGCTCAAGGTTCACATGTAATCTGTAAAGCATTGGACAAACTTAAAAGCCATATATAAATATCACTTTTGATCATTAGTGTGATAATTATCATTTAAGAGAAATGAATTATGACAATTCACTGTGCCTCTGATCTTTTCTGGAACCATAATCAATAGATTGGGGGACTGACTTTGTCTCATGTATCTTAGAGGGGGGGAAGATCATTTCTTCACTGAAGGTACACATACAGAAGTAAGTAACAGTGTATGGGAATAGTACAACCTTACAACATTTCTTCTAGCTCAGTAGCCTCTTTGGTAGAATCATCAATCACTACTGCATTCATGGCTGTAATAGTAACCCAAATAATGGGATAGTTAATTATGTTCTTTACCAAGAATACATGAATCAGATTATTTGACATGATCTTATTGAAATAAAGGCTATTAAATTAGATATGGATCCACAGTTAATACCATATACCAAGATAAGATCAAAATGGGTCCATGATTTAGGCATAAAGAATGAGATCATAAATAGATTAGAGGAACAGAGAATAGTCTACCTCTCAGACCTGTGGAGGAGGAAGGAATTTATGACCAGAGGAGAACTAGAGATCATTATTGATCACAAAATAGAAGATTTTGATTACATCAAACTAAAAAGTTTCTGTACAAACAATACTAATGCAAACAAGATTAGAAGGGAAGTAACAAATTGGGAAAATATTTTTGCAGTTAAAGGTTCTGATAAAGGTCTCATTTCCAAAATATATAGAGAACTGACCCCTAATTTATAAGAAATCAAACCATTCTCCAATTGATAAATGGTCGAAGGATATGAACAGACAATTCTCAGATGATGAAATTGAAATTATATACACTCATATGAAAGTGTTCCAAATCACTACTGATGAGAGAAATGCAAATTAAGACAACTCTGAGATACCACTACACACCTGTCAGATTGGCTAAGATGACAGGAACAAATAATGATGAATGTTGGAGGGGATGTGGGAAAACTGGGACACTGATACATTGTTGGTGGAGTTGTGAAAGAATCCAACCATTCTGGAGAGCAATCTGGAATTATGCCCCAAAAGTTATCAAACTGTGCATACCCTTTGACCCAGCAGTGCTACTACTGGGCTTATATCCCAAGGAAATACTAAAGAAGGGAAAGGGACCTGTATGTGCCAAAATGTTTGTGGCAGCCCTTTTCGTAGTGGCTAGAACCTGGAAGATGAATGGATGTCCATCAATTGGAGAATGGTTGGGTAAATTGTGGTAAATGAAGGTTATGGAATATTATTGCTCTGTAAGAAATGACCAACAGGAGGAATACAGAGAGGCTTGGAGAGACTTACATCAACTGATGCTGAGTGAAATGAATAGAACCGGAAGATCGCTGTACACTTCAATGCTGTATGAAAAGGTATTCTGATGGAAGTGGATATCTTCAACATAAAGAAGATCCAACTCACTTCCAGTTGATCAATGATGGACAGAAACAACTACACCCAGAGAAGGAATACTGGGAAGTGAATGTAAATTGTTAGCACTACTGTCTATCTATCCAGGTTACTTACACCTTTGGAATCTAATACTTAATGTGCAACAAGAAAATGGGATTTACACACATATATTGTATCTAGGTTATATTGTAACACATGTAAAATGTATGGGATTGCCTGTCATCGGGGGGGAGGGAATAGAAAGAGGGGGCAGATAATTTGGAAAAATGAATACAAGGGATATGTTATAAAAAAAATTACTCATGCATATATATTGTCAAAAAAATTTATAAATAAAATTAAAAAAAGAAATAAAGGCTATTACTGTCTTGCTGGTGTCTTTTCATCTGCAAAAAAAAGATACCTATGAATATTTTCAAGCCAAGACAGAAATACAGGGTGAAAAATTACATAATGTTGAAGTCATCATTTTGTTTTTAGACTTAGTAAGAAAAGGGCATTTCATTTGAAAACTATCCTATGAAAAAGCAATGGGTTTTGAATAATTTGTGGGTAGAAATCCCTGTAGTAGGGCATAGAAGGAATCTATCCTGATCTCTGACCTATTGGAAACAGGTTTAACAAGTGATGGGACACAGATGTGCTTCATTAGTTCCCTGGAATCGAGCATAAAGATTATATTACTCAGATCTTATATCAAAAGATCTACTTTTACTGGCTAAACCAGGTAATTGTTGATTATATGATTTGTCTTCCATTGCCTATTATGAATAAGATAAGGCATATATCATACAACTCATTGTAGCCTTGTTCAGCAGTCCTAGATTTTTTTAGATTTTGAACATAGCATCTCAACTCCAAATGATAGTGAATTTTGATTTTTATAACAAAGGTGAAGGTAGAGATACAACTATTTATGCATCCTTCCCTGGGAGCTGAATCTTGTCAAGGCTGTATCAATAGAAATATAGTGTGTTACATATTTAACATATATTACTTGCTGTCTGAAGGAGTGGATGGGGGAAGGAAGTAAGAAAAAAAATTGGAACACAATGTCTTGCAAGGGTGAATGATGAAAACTATTTATGCATGTGTTGTGAAAATAAAAAACTTAACAAAGAAATATAGTGAATTAATAGAAATATAATGAGGAAGGTGATAGAATTGAGGATTATAAAGTGAATTCTAGGCTCAGGGGTTATAAATAAAGCACATACCTTTCCTGTTGTCTAGAATGAAGCCATATTCACCCTATAATAGAAGTGAAGACAGAACTAGAAGATAGAATTAGCACCAATGGAAAGAAAGAATAATGAGGTAAATTGCAACTATCTAAGGAAAGTAGTCTTGGAAATTAACAACTGTTGGAAAATTAGTGCTTCCTCATTAGGTCTAAGTATCCTGATATCGGAAGTCTTTAAGCAGAAGCTACATGATTACTTGTCAAGAATGTTGTAGAATTAAGACACCTCTGAGATACTACTATCTTAGAGTGGTTAAGATGACAAGAAAGGATAATGATGAATGTTGGAGGGGATGTGGGAAAACTGGGATAGTAATACATTATTGGTGGAGTTGTGAACTGATTTAACATTCTGGAGAGCAATTTGGAACTATGCCCAAAGGACTATCAAATTGTGCATACCCTTTAAATTAGCATTTGTTTTTGCTGGGCTTGTATCCCAAAGAGATCATAAAAGAGGGAAAGGGACCCACATATACAAAAATGTTTGTGGCAGCCCTTTTTGTAGTGGCAAAAGCTGAAAACTGAGTGAATGCCCATCAGAATGGCTGAATAAGTTATGTTATATTAATATTGTGGGATATTATTGTTTTATAGGAAATGATCAGCAGGATAATTTGATAGAGGCTTGTAGAGACTTACATGAACTGATACTAAGTTAAATAAGCAGAGCCAGGAGATCATTATACACAGTAACAGCAAGACTTCACAATGATCAGTTCTGATGGACATGGTTCTCTACAAAAATGAGATAATTGATACCAGTTCCAATGATCTTATGATGAAGAAAATCATCTGCAACCAGAGAGAAAATTGTGGTAACTGAGTGTGGATCACAACATATTATTTTCATTCTTTTTATTGTTGTTTTCTTTCTCTTTTTTTTCCTTTTTGATCTGATTTTTCTTGTGCAACATGATATTTGTGGAAATATGTATAGAAGAATTGCATATATTTAACACATATTGGATTATTTATTGCCTAG
Organism: Sminthopsis crassicaudata; assembly: GCF_048593235.1. NCBI lineage: Eukaryota > Metazoa > Chordata > Mammalia > Dasyuromorphia > Dasyuridae > Sminthopsis > Sminthopsis crassicaudata. The sequence goes on from NC_133618.1 coordinate 471,966,381, forward strand.
AGGAGAGGGTGGGGATAAGGGAGGGAAAAATTTGGAACACAAGATTTTACAAAAGTGAATGTTGAAAATTATGCATGCATATGTTTTTTAATTAAAACATTTTATTTATAAAACATATGCATTGGTAATTTTTCAACATTGATCCTTGAAAACCTTTTGTTCCAAATTTTTCCCTTCCTTCCCCCAACCCTAACCCTAGCTGGTAGGTAGTCCAATACATGTTAAACATGTTAAATATATGTTAAATCCAAGATATGAATTATTTATATATAATTATCTTGCTGCACAAGAAAAATCAAATAAAGATGGAAGAAAAAACTGAGAAAGAAAACAAAATGCAAGCAAACAACAACAGAGAGAGTGAGAAAGCTATGTTGTGGTCCACACTCAGTTCCCATAGATCTGTCTGGGTGGTTCTCTTTATCACTGAACAAGTGGCACTGGTTTGAATCATCTCATTGTAGAAGAGAGCCATGTCCATAAGAACTGATCATTGTTTAGTCTTGTTGCTGCTGTGTATAATGAATGATCTCCTGGTTCTGCTTATTTCACTCAGCATCAGTTCATGTAAGTCTCTCCAGGCCTCTATGAAATCATCCTGGTGGTCATTTCTTACAGAACAATAATATTCCATAAAATTCTTATACCATAATTTATTCAGTTATTCTCCAATTTATGGGCATCCACTTAGTTTCCAGTTTCCTGCCATTACAAAATGAGTTGCCACAAACCTTTCCATGCATATGTATTGAAAATAAAAAAACTTTAATAAAAAATGAATGTTATAGACATTCAAGTCATTGATTAAAATACTCAACATTACAGGATCATATTTTGGGTTAGAATAGCCTTAATATTGAAATCTTCTACCTCTAATTAAGTTTTCAAAATATCAAAATATCACCACAGCATCAAGATAATAAAATTCTATCATTGAAATGATTTGGGATCCTTTCAATTGACTTTTTTTCTTAAATAAAACAAATTCTGAAATATGGCTTTTGTAGACCTTTCAAAAGTAATAAATCTATGTCAAAAAATAGTAGGCTGCATGCCTAGTCACTTACTGCCTTTGTATATTTCTATCCATGTGCCCACAGAGATTATAAAGAAGGAAAACAAGAGAAGATGGAGAGTTTAGAGCTGAAGATGTAGAATTGAATCAGCTGACTAAAATGTCTCCCTTGATACTGCTTGTAAATCACCCTGAAAAAAGCATAAAACACCAGGTCTTCCTTAATGAGGAGGAATCCTCTAGAGAATATTATATGCTCTAGAGACAATCTCACACCATAGCCCATTAAGTCAAGACTATTCTCAAAGAATCTGGCCTTATCTGAAAGTCTGAAAGGTTTTAGAGAACCAAACAGACTTGCTTATTGGAAGGGATCATTTGACTTACTTTTCCCCTCTTCTTTACCTCAACTCATCTTGCTCTATTAGTTGTCCTTTCACATGACTTTGAACTAAGCACTCTCCTTTCTTTACAAGATCCCTGCACTTTCTACATCAACCAACTTATCCATAGGCTACTTCTCATGCATTTGTCCTGTGTTTCTCATTTGAATTCTCTTCACTACCTTTGAAATGCTTTCCAGGTGAGAAAACTAGGTTTAAGAAAGAGGAGAACAAAAAAGGGGGGCTTGCTGAAAGGGAAAATTTGATCATGGGAAATGGATTTAGCATCTTCAGCTTCATTCTTTCTTTTTTTAGTTTAGTGGGTCTACTATACAAATTGTCTTTAAGTGTCAGTGGATCCCCATTAATAATTTTATGTAAATTTTAATACAGAAAAATCTAAAGTCTAAGATTTGGGTTTAAAGAGTTGGAGGCACAAATAGATATGAGTGGGAAAGTTATTCATGAAAAAAGACTTTGAGTTTTAGAGGACTGAAATATCAATGTTACTCAATAATGTGATGGATAAAGCATACAAAAGTCCATAGCAGGAGAGTATATAGTCTCACTTTACTATTTCTTGGGTGGAGTATATATACATATATATACACATACATGTATATATGTATATACATATATATACACGTATATATGTATATATACATATATATATAGTGTTTACAATTTGAGGGAACTAATTTTATGATGTATATTGACAAGATAGAACATGTTCAGAGGTAATTAACTATTGTGGGGTATGGGTTTGTACTAATTCTACATGAGGACAGTTTGACAGATCTGAGAATTTTTTAAATTTTTTTATTAATTTTATAATTATAACATTTTTGACAGTATATATGCATGGGTAATTTTTTACAACATTATCCCGTGCACTCACTTCTATTCCGAATTTTCCCCTCCTTCCCTCCACCCCCTCCCCTAGATGGCAGGCAGTCCCATATATGTTAAATATGTTATAGTATATGCTAGATGCAATATATGTGTGCAGAACCGAATTTTTTGTTGCACAGGAAGAATTGGATTCAGAAGGTAAAAATAACCTGGGAAGAAAAACATAAATGCAAATTGTTTACACTCATTTCCCAGTGTGCCTTCTCTGGGTGTAGCTGATTATGTCCATCATTGATCAATTGGATCTAAGTTAGATCTTCTCTTTGTTGAAGATATCCACTTCCATCAGAATACATCCTCATACAGTATTGTTGTTGAAGTGTATAATGATCTCCTGGTTCTGCTCATTTCACTCAGCATCAGTTTTTGTAAGTCTCTCCAAGCCTCTCAGTATTCATCTTGCTGGTCATTTCTTATAGAACAGTAATAGTATTCCATAACATTCATATACCACAATTTACCCAACCATTCTCCAATTGATGGGCATCCATTCATTTTCCAGTTTCTAGCCACTACAAAAAGAGCTGCTACAAACATTTTGGCACATACTTTCCCTTCTTTAGTATTTCTTTGGGGTATAATCCCAGTAGTAGCACTGCTAGATCAAAGGTATGCACAGTTTGATAACTTTTAGGGCATAATTCCAGATTGCTCTCCAGAATGGTTAGATTCTTTCACAACTCTACCAACAATGCATGTGTCCCAGTTTTCCCACATCCCTTCCAACATTCATCATTATTTTTTCCTTCCATCTTAACCAATCTGACAGGTATGTAGTGGTATCTCAGAGTTGTCTTAATTTGCATTTCTCTGATCAATAGTGATTTGGAATACTCTTTCATATGAGTGGAAATAGTTTCAATTTCATCATCTGAAAATTGTCTCTTTATATCCTTTGACCATTTATCAATTGGAGAATGGCTTGATTTCTTATAAATTAGAATCAATTCTCTGTATATTTTGGAGATGAGATCTTTCAGATCCGAGAATTTTTAGAGTAAAGAATAGAAAGATTGTCAGAATAGAAAGGAAATAACTTCTTTCAGGTATATGAAGGACTATTGTGTAATTTTTTAATACTCTTAGATAGCAGAAGTAGGATCAATAAACAAAACTATAGAAAAGCAGCTTTTTATTCAATATTGATAATGATCTTCTAAAACATCCAAAAGTGGAATTAATTGTTTCATGATTGCATAATTGCATGAGTTTAGTTGCATTGGAGATTATGTAAAGAACATTTCTATCCAGATATTGATTGAAATAGATGTGTTATGAAGTATCATCAAACAGTGAAATACTATGGTTCTATGGATTTGTTCTGTTCTTTTCTTTAATGTCATATTAGAGAGACAGGGAAAATTAGAGATTTATTTTCCCCTAGATTTACCTTTCTGATTCTAGAGAGCCTTGATTCTGATAAAGCTAAGTTTAGATTGATAGGAGGGAGGAATGGGAAAGAATGTGGAAAGAACTATCTCATGGAAAAGATAAATTGAAGGTAGTTCCATAACCAGAACTCAGGATTCCTAAGTTTCAGGAACTTTTCCTACAATGCCCCATCCTTTCTCCATCCCATTTATGTACCAAGAAGAATTACTTTTTATAATATGGTCAGAGTTAGGACAATTAGATCTCATTATGTTGAATTAATTGGGGGGTACTTTCACCTGACTAAATTTGAAGAGCAAAATATTTTTAAAAGAAAGGCAAGTTATTGCTTTCTTTTTTAACTTATGTCACTAGTTAATTTTCAATTGTTATTGCTATTGATTTGTTTTTAATATCTTCCTCATTTCCGATTGCATTGTATCATTCCCTTCCTCTGCTCAGAGAGCTATTCCTTAAAATGAAGAATAAAAAAGAAGAGAGAATAATAGTCCAACAAAACTAAACAGTGCAAACCAGAAAGTCTGTTCTACATCCATAGTCCCCAACATCTGCAAAAAGTAGAGAGCTATCTGCCTTCTTATAATCTTGTTTTGAGTCCTGCTTGGCCATTATTATTTAGCAATATTCAATTTCATGATTTTGTTGGTCTTTCCATTTATGTCGTTGTAGTCATACATATTATGTTTTCTGGTTCTGTTTAATTTACTTGATAACAGGAGATACATAGTCTCAAGTACATTTGTATTCGTCATAGGTATTGTGACATTGTTTCATAAAGCACAGGTATTCCATTATGTGTGTAGATAAAGGTGTTTGTGGAAATTCTGAGATTTTCCCCAGGAAGTCTAAAGATCTTTGTATGTTGATGGCACTTATTTTTCTATCTAATTTTGTGGCAAAATATAAATGGCTTTCTGGGGTTACCAGTAATCTTATTAACTCATAATTTTGTTCTTACAAATATTAGAGGGAAAGTGAAAGGGAGAGAAGAGGAATAGACAAAAGAGATAGAGGAACAAAGACAGATAAAGATAAGCAGAGAAATGGAAATGGGAAAATACAAGTAAATATTCAGAGATGGAGTTTCTGACAACTAAAAAAGAATTCAGCAAAAAAGGAAAGAAAATGGGGCAGCTAGGTGGCGCAGTGGATAGAGCACCAGCCTTGAATTCAGGAAGACCCGAGTTCAAATCTGGCCTCAGACACTTAACACTTCCTAGCTGTGTGACCCTGGGCAAGTCACTTAATGCCAGCCTTTTAAAAAAAAAAAAAAAAAAAAAAAAAAGGAAAGAAAATTCAGAAGTATATGTTTTTATGAAAGAGATAGTCTTTTTTGAAATTTATTGTGTAATAATGAATGTCAGAGAAAAAATAGCAGAGCTTTGAGTGTGCAAGATAGGAGAGTATTAAGGTAGTTGGGAAACAGAGAAAACTGTTGAAGTGACAGGCATTTTAATAAATGTTTATTTATTGATTGATTTCATTTGCATAACATGCAAAGGACTTTTCATATTTTACCTGGGTGAGACTTCAAATTAAGTTTAAATTTTCTGAGGTAATATTTAGAATTGACTTTTTAAAAAGTATTTCTATTTTATTTGGTTTGAATTTATGGCCTAAGATAATAGGACAGGGGCTGAAGAACAGCTGAAGGTTGTACTAATTTTCAAAAAAGGAAAGATAGAAGGAAAGGGAATTTATATAGATCAATGACAATTGACAATTTCCTAATAAAATTCTAGAACTTTTTTTATTAATTTCTAGTGTGCAGATTCACAAACTACTGTTTTCTAGAGCTAAATAGCAGAGAAAACACACATATATACATACATGAACTATTAAGAACTATTATGAACTAGTAAGAGCTGATTTTAAAACACACACTGTGTATGTGTGTGTTTGTGTGTGTGTGTATACATCTATACACATATTGTATATATAATATAGTTTAACTAAAATACCAACAAGGGTATTATGTACATATATGGAATTGATCATATATGTGTATTAATAAGATGATTCATGAAAATTCTTGTGATCACTTAGAGCCAGCCTGATTTCATTGAAAACACATGATATCAATTTAACTTCATTAACTTTTACAGTAACCAGTCTAGCAGATCAGATGAATGCTGTAGGTAAAACTACTAATATTTAAATGTGATGAAGATATACAAATCAGATTAGACAGATAAATCTTGAGGTGGTTAAATGAACCTAAAGCATAATTAATTGACCTAAAGCAGAATTAATAACAAATTGATATCATTTTGGCAGGAAGATTAAAGTGAAGTGGCCAAGGATCTGTTCTTGGTCTGTACCAGAGGTGTCAAACCCACATTCAGCCCACAATACTATTTAGTATATACAGAACCAAATTAAAATGCAATTAGAAAATACTTAGCATGATAAATAAAAATATAATAGACCTCAGATATTATTAATATATAATTTTCTAAGGTAATAATGGCCACAAAGATCTTTATGCATGCTTAATTGACCCACCCCATTTCTATTTGAGTTTGAATCACTAATCTATACTTTTCAATATTTTTATTAGGAATTGGAAGGTGATATAAAGTTGATTTTATTCTGATCAAATTTGTAGATAACATGGAACAGAAAAGAAAGCTTACACATGAATGGCAGAAACAGGAAACAAAAATATTTTGATATATAAGAAATATGGGTTAAATTTTATAGGAATAAGTGCTAAGGAAGAAGAAATTCTATATCTGGATTTTAAAAATCAGCTTGATAAACCCAGTATAGACAGGATTAGAGGGTATGACTTCACAGGTTTATGTGGAATAAGGTTTACAGGTCTTACTGCCTTTAAATTCAAAATTGGCTGAATCATCTGGCAGGCTTAGTAGCTAATTTGTGAGAAAATTATAAACCGTGCCCTATATGTATCATTACAATGCTGATTAAAGCAGAAAATGAGAAAATTTCTCTTTTAATCTCAGCTAATGTAGTTACCTTTTTCTAGTTGATTTATATATATAGTATTGTATTCCCCAAAGCTAGACAAGTATTTAAGTTATATATTTGCTTAAAAGGAAGATTGCATTTGGAAATTCATCCTGATGCAAGGTATTTACTAATTGTAAGCAGGAAAGGATACATAGTTACATCTATCAAGCAGTTACCCTTAGGTTTCAGGATATTCAGCTTTGAATATGCACCAGATTTGTCCAAATGGAGAACAGTCAAGGTGTCATTATAGTGTCCCTGAAGTAAACCCACCCACTATTTCTTCTTTAAAATTATTTGAAATCAGAAATCCCAAACAAGAACATTTTCATATATACATCAGAAAACAAAAAAGAATTCAATATGAATTCATCAATCTCTATTTTGCATTGCTTGATTTCTTTAAAAAAGTTTATAAAATATAAAATACAGATGTATATGTACCTACATATGTATAGATACATACATGAATATAATGTACCTATATGTGTATATATATATACGTATATATATACATACATGCATAGATAACACACACACACACACACACACACACACACACACACAAACATATACACACACACACAACTCTAGTTTAATTGATGGAGATTCTAGGCTGAGTTTTTTGGAGTTCCAAATGAGAAAAGTTATTTTCTATAGTTTCTTGGTGGATAGCTTGATCATTATTTTAGTTTTTAAAATTAAGTTTTTTGTGGTAAAATTTAGAGTTTTACTGAAGTAGCCTGGTGAAAATTGGGCTGCCTACCTCAGGTTCAGGTAGTCATTTTAGCAGGAAGTTTTCCCATGTTATTTCCTTTTAAGACTGATGTTCAGTACTTAAAATGATTTCTAGATCATTATACACTATTCTCCCTCTTTGTTTTAGACTGCCAATTGGGACCATTCATAAATCAATTGATAATGTAATATTAATGCTAAATAAGATTGCAGCTACATACATTATAATATATACACAATTGAGAATTTCATAATTACATACATTATAATATAAACACAATTGAGAATTACATAATTACATGCAAGTGCATACACACAAAAACATATAAGTATAGGGACTAAATTTTATTTATAAATGAGGAAACTCTACCAATGAAAGGTGGTACATTTTCTGCAAACTTTTCTTTTCTTTTGTACAATTTTAGTGCTTTTGCTTAGAGCACTGAGAGGTTAAGAGTCACTGAACTATCATGACTAGAAACCAGGTCTTTGAAGGTGGATCTTCCTGGTTTCAAAGCTAGCCTTCTACCAGTTGTATGTTTCCTTGCCATATATAACATATAAATGCCATCTACTTTTTATAAAGGGAAATAATATATTAGAAGCTAACAATTTAATAGAATGTGAATATATAACTGCATGGAAGTGAGATTTTGCAACTAACTAGAAGGTACAAAAAAACAAAAATACCATCTATCATTCAATCAATACAAATAGTTATTAAATTTCTACAATGTGCCAGATGCTAGGTAGAGAAGTACAAAGAAGACAATCTTTATTTGCAAAGAGTTTATATTATAATGGGGAGAACAACAAGTGCATATATGAGCATATATAGAATAAATGTGTGAGAGAATAAATACAAATATATACAAAGTAGTTAAAATGGTTGTTAAAGAGTATGGGTACCAAATTGTTAGAGGAATAAGAAAAGGCTTTTATGTAGAAGGTGGTTCTTAAGCTATATTTTATGGGGAGAAAAAGATTCTGTTAAGTGGATGTAACGAATCAGTATACTCCAGGCATGTAGGATGACTAATGAAAAGTCAAGGAGGTGGGAGATAGAATGTAGCATTCGAGAAACAGAGATAAGGTTAATCTGGACAGATTGCAAAGTGCAAGAGATAGGGTAAATTTTGATATAAAAATAAGTTCTGCCAGATTGTATAATACTTTAAAAGCTGAATAGAGAATTTATCATTCTATTGTACAGGCATTGTGTATAGGAAGGTACTGATATTGATTAAGTGGAGAAGTCACACAGTCAAATTTATATTTAAGGAAAATATTTTTCACAAGTATGTAGGATAGAATGGAATGAGGTAGGGAAATTAGGAATCTTTTAAAGTAATCTAGATGAGAAGTTGTACTGTATTAGAAGAGAGAAGGGATCAATATCAAGAGATGTTATTTGTGTTGATGAATGTTGGAGGGGATGTGGGAAAACTGGGACACTGATACATTGTTGGTGGAGTTGTGAAAGAATCCAGCCATTCTGGAGAGCAATTTGGAACTATGCCCAAAAAGTTATCAAACTGTGCATACCCTTTGACCCAGCATTGCTGTTATTGGGATTATATCCCAAAGAAATACTAAAGAAGGGAAAGGGACCTGTATGTGCCAAAATGTTTGTGGCAGTTCTTTTTGTTGTAGCTAGAAACTGGAAGTTGAATGGATGTCCATCAATTGGAGAATGGTTGGGTAAACTGTGGTATATGAAGGTTATGGAATATTATTGTTCTGTAAGAAATGACCAGCAGGAGGAATACAGAGAGGCTTAGAGAGACTTAAATCAACTGATGCTGAGTGAAATGAGCAGAACCAGAAGATCTCTGTACACTTCAACAATGATAGTGTAGGAGGATGTATTCTGATGGAAGTGGAAATCTTCAACATAAAGAAGAGCCAACTCACTTCCAGTTGATCAATGATGGACAGAAATAGCTATACCCAGAGAAGGAACACTGGGAAGTGAATGTAAATTGTTAGCACTACTGTCTATCTACCCAGGTTACTTATACCTTCGGAAGCTAATAATTAATGTGCAACAAGAAAATGGTATTTACACACATATATTGTATCTAGGTTATATTGTAACACATGTAAAATGTATGGGATTACCTGTCATCGGGGGGGAGGGAGTGGAAGGAGGGAGGGGATAATTTGGAAAAATGAATTAAAAAAAAAAAGAGAGATGTTATTTGTGGCAAGATATTGATATAATAGGGATATTGATTGATATTGATATAGTAAGAAATATTGATAAGGCAAAATTTGGCAACTGATTCAATTTATTGAGTGATAGAGGGTGGAGACTCAAGATTAATGCCTGGGTTAAGAATTTAAGGGAAATGAATCGATGGTAGTTTATTTGACAAGAAAAGGAAATTTGGAAGAGGGGAAAGTTTAGGGGGAAAGATAAGATAATGAATGAATTTAATTTTGAACGTTTTAACTTATGGACTTTAAGATACTTATTTGGAATTACAATAGACATATGCCAGTGTGGAAATGAAGCTCAGGAAAGAGTTAGCTATGTAGATGTAGGAGTCATTTTCATAGATAATAGTTAAATCCACTAATGACAATGAGATTACCACAGCATACATAGAGAGAAAAAAAAAAAAAAAAAAGCAGGATAAAGTGGCATGGGTTGTCAGACTGAAGAAGATTTCTGTTAAATGTAAAGAAGCATTTTCTAACATAACTTAGTCCACAAATAGAATGGCTTCTTGATATGATAGTATACTGCTTATCATTGGATGTTTTCAATGATCATTTATCAGTACAGCTTTTAATGGTTGGGTAGGAGATTGGACTTTAAAGATCTCTTCTAATTATATGATTCTATGATTCTATAGGTTACAGTTTTGTACCCAAAATTTTGCTATTCTTCGAAAGGACCAAAAAATAGTATGAAGGATACCAACAAGACCTGGGTAACAGAATTCTTCTTTCTGGGACTTTCTGATGACCTTCAAACTCAGATTTTACTCTTTGTATTATTCCTGGTGGTCTACTTGGTTACTGTACTTGGAAACCTGCTCCTTATCTCCCTGGTTCTGATTGACTCAAAGCTCCATACATCCATGTACTTTTTCCTTGGCAACTTGTCTTTGGCTGACCTGTGCTTTTCTACCTGTATTGTTCCCCAAGCTCTTGCCCACCTGTTGTCCAGGAAGAAGATCATTTCCTTCACAGGATGTGCAGCTCAGCTTTTTTTCTCTCTCTTTTTAGGATGTACAGAGTGTGCATTATTGGCTGTGATGTCTTATGATAGATACTTAGCAATCTGTGATCCTATGCATTATCCTCTCATCATGACATGGAGACTATGTGGCCACTTAGCCTTAGGTTGCTGGGCCAGCGGTATTCTAGTGACATTAGTTGATACTACAGTCACATTACAACTTCCCTACCAAGGAGATAATAGAATTGCTCATTTCTTTTGTGAGTCCCCAGCCCTTTTGGCTTTGGCGTCAACAGACACTCATAGCTCACAGATGGTCATTTTCCTCATGGGAGTGGTGATACTTCTTGCACCTGTTTCTCTGATCCTGGCATCCTATGGTTCCATTATAGTGACTATTCTCAAAATGAAGACAAACTCAGGAAGACTCAAGGCATTTTCCACCTGTGGCTCCCACCTTCTTGTGGTCATTATTTTTTATGGGTCAGCAATTATCAACTATATGACACTTAAATCCTCCAAGGAGCAGGGGAAAGTAGTGTCTGTGTTCTATACTGTGATAAACCCTATGCTTAATCCCCTCATCTACAGCCTGAGGAACAAGGATGTGAAGAGAGCACTCAAAAATGTATCCAAAAGAAAGAAACTCTTGAGATCCTGATTGTCTCGCTGTCATTAAATATAGTATTGTCTCAACTCCCAGGACTGTTATAGCCCTTCTTATCCCAAGAAAAAATTATCTTTTCATTGTGATTAGCATATGTGAATACAGGTTTATATTTCTCTGTAATGATATTTAAAATGTTTATGTATTGTAAATGTCTCAGATATGGAGAGGTATGACATCATTTGTCCATCACCTTAAAGAATTAAATAAGAATTTTGTTAATAAGTAGGATTTTAAAACAGAAATTTTATCAATGTGGAATTATTATAACAAGTAGACTTTGGGAAAAAGAAGCAGATATTGTATAATGATCATCAGGAACAAAAAAAAAAGGGGGTCAGGCAATTGGGAAATTAGTGAGGAAAATTACACAAAAAGTTGACCTGTTTTTAGATTACCTTGAGTGGAAATATAGTATCTAAAATTTATAAGGTAGTCATGTCTTTGTATTCTGTTATGGTAAGATTGCATCTGCAATGCTGTATTCTATAAGGAACACATATTTTTTATTTTACTATTTGATTATGTTTTAGAACTTTTCTAATTTCTGAATATGTTATTCTACTTTACTACTTGAACTATTCCCTATAACAAAGATTTTGAAGGAAAAAGAAAAAAAGTGATGAAGCACTAATATCCAGCATTTCATGTAGTATTCCACACTGACAATCTGCTTTTACAAAGAGGAAAGGAAGTTATATGTTCTTCGGATTAAAAGGTATACCAGTGGTGTGTAAAATCTTATATTGCGCACAAAAGTGCGCAAAATGTTTAGAACTATATGCAGGTCCATTATCTGTTTTTATTTCCTGTGGCACACCCATAATTGCAAATGCTTGGATAAGGAATTCAGTGACCACTTGGGCTGTCTCTTTTGACGTTGGCACTGCAAAAGTGAATCCTGAAAAGGTATCTACTACCACATGGATAAAAGACAGACGACCAAAAGATTTATAATGGGTCACATCCATTTGCCAGATTTCATTGGGTCTCAAACCACGAGGATTCTTCCCTGGAGGGAGTGTAGGAGCGTGGAAAGAAAGGCAAGATATACAGCTTTTTTACTATACTCCTAGCTTCCTCTCTTGTTATTCCAAATTGTAAACGTAAAGCTCAAGCAGCTTGATGATATTTAGAATGAGATTCTTGTGCTTCCTGAAATAAAGGAGTACTGGCTAACATAGTTAAAAGGCTATCTGCCTTTGAATTTCCATCAAAAATAGGACCTGGAAGTCCACTATGTGAGTGGACATGCAAGATATAAATCTTGCCTGGAGGCTTTCTCACTTGCTCTTGAAGTTCCTTAAAGAGCTGATAAATATTAGAGGCTACAAATTTTATTTGGGCTGGCAATTCTTTGTACCACACCTACTGAATAGGCTGAATCAGTAATTATATTTACGTCTCCTGGGTAACAAATAAGAGCTAGCATGATAGCAAATAATCCATTCTGCTGAGTGGACTGAAAAGGAGTCCTGACTACTCTCTTTATGGTTAAATCATGAGAGTATACAGCACAAATATTTTCTTTGGAGGCATCTATAAAGATTGTTGGTCCTTTAAGAAGAACCTTAGAAACCTTTTCTTCAAAAATCCATCACCAATTATGTAGTAGCCGGGTTATCTTTAATGGAGATCCATGTGCAAAATTTGGAGCTATGGCCAATAAAATTTGCCATTCTGAAATGGTCTCACAGCATACATTAATTTGTGTGTTAGTATAGAATGTGTATGTTTTTTCAGGGCTTATCCCAGATAATTGTACTACTCTCTTAATAGCCTTTAATAAAATTCTAGCCATAAGCACTGGGTAAGGAGTAAGGCTTTGTTATGGTTGTGCTGGGAGGTTCACCCACTCAATCACACTGTCTCCTTGATGAAGGACTGCTGTGGGTGCCTCTTTTGTAGCAAAAACTGATATTTCCAAGGGTTTTTGAGTGACTCTTTCAACCACATTGGATAAAGCCAGATCAACTTCTCTCAAAGCCTCTTGTGCTTCTTTTGTAAGCTGGCCGGTGAATTTAAAGGCCCGAACCAAAGGTGTGAATTCTGAGCTAGAGAATTGCCCAGACAGCCTGAGTTATCACCTTGTAATCCTAACAAAATAGAAAGACAGATAGATAGAGATATAAATAGATAGGCATTTTTAGATATAAATAGATAGATAGATATCTCTGTATTTATAGAGATATGTCTATCATTTACAGCCTCTAACAATAATGCACTCAATAGGTATAACACCGGACTTCCGGCCAAGATGGCGGCCTGGAGGCAGACAGCTGCTTGAGCTCCTCGTTTTCTCTCAGAACTTACTTCATGACAAGCCTCTGACTTAATGCTTGACCCAGAAAGAAATCCACAAATTATCACCAAGAGAAGACATCCTTGAAAGTCGCCAGAAAAGGTCTGTGTTTGTTCGGGGGAGGGTCAATCAGACTGGGCGCAGACTGAGGGCAGACAGCCAGAGCAAGACAGGCAGCTCACACAGCTCAGACCGGAGGGGGAGGGGTGTGATCTCTGCCGTTTCTGTGAAAGGGCTTTTGCCCCAGTGTGGATGCTCCGTCTTGGCAGCAAGCCAGGAGCGGTGGAGAGGGTGTAAACACTGGAGGTGAAGATTAAAACCCCAGAAAGCCAGCGTCTCTCAGAGCCCGGCCACCCCCAACCCCCACCTGGACTGACTTGGTGCGTTCTCGGAGCCTCAGAGCACAGACTCAGTACAGTCATTGCTGTTCTGTTAGTGGCTCTCTGCTGCCCTACCCCCAGTCTGTAGAGGAAGCCCATTAATACCATCCAGCCCCATCCCCCGCAAAACAGACCAATTGTTTCTCTTGTCAGTTTGTTTTCTTTGATTCCTACTCTGACAAAATGAACAAAAAATTCAAAAGGGCTCTAACCATTGACAGCTTCTGTGTGGAGAGGGAGCAGACTTCAAATGCTGAAGAGACTAGGAACAGAATGTCCCCAGATGTATCCCCTGGGAGGGATATAAGCTGCTCCTCAATACAAAAGAACCTCATAGAGGAAATCAAAAAGGCTCTCACAAGAGAGCTGGAAGAGAAATGGGAAAAGGAAAGGGAAGCTTGGCAAGAGAGCCTGGAGAAGTCATCCCATGCATTCAAAGACAGAATGGATAAAGAAATCAAATCATTGAGAAACAGGATTAGTGAGCTGGAAAAGGTAAACAACTCCAAGGAAAACAGGATTAGAGAGCTGGAAAAAGAAATCAGCTCTCTAAAAAATACAATGGAAAAAAATTCCATAGAAGATAAAAACTCAATTGGACAATTACAAAGAGATATAAAAAAAGTGAGTGAAGAAAATACATCATTGAAAATTAGACTGGAACAAGTAGAAATGAATGACTCAAGGAGAAACCAAGAGGGAGTCAAGCAAAACCAGAGAAATGAGACAATTGAAAAGACTGTCAAGTACCTTACCAGAAAGACAACAGACCTGGAAAACAGATCCAGGAGAGACAATTTGAGAATAATCGGACTCCCTGAAAAATGGGAGGAAAAAAAGAGCTTGGACACCATTTTCGAGGAAATTATCAAAGAGAACTGCCCAGACGTTTTGGAAACAGAGGGTAAAATAGACATTGAGAAAATTCATCGATCACCTACTGAAAGGGACCCTAAAATCAAAACGCCAAGAAATATAGTGGCCAAGTTCAAGAACCATCAGACAAAGGAAAAGATATTGGAAGCTGCTAGAATAAAACAATTCAGATATGGAGGATCCACAATAAGGATAACACAGGATCTAGCAGCGTCCACATTAAAAGAACGCAGGGCCTGGAACATGATATTCCGAAAGGCTAAGGAACTTGGTATGCAGCCAAGAATAACTTACCCAGCAAGAATGAGCATCATTTTCCAGGGAAGAAGATGGACATTTAACGAAATAAATGAATTCCATCTATTTTTGATGAAAAAACCAGACCTACATAAAAGGTTTGATCTTCAAATACAGAACTCAAGAGACTTCTAAAAAAGGTAAAAAGAAATCTTGAGAACTATACTTCTGTCAAAAAAATATGTAAAGAACATATGTACAATTTGTCTTAGAAACTAGAGGTGGAAAGGAGATTATATCATAAAAAAGTATAAAGTGGTGGTACTACATCTCATGAAGAGGCAAAGGTAACCTATTATAACTGAGAGAAAGAAAGGAGGGAGATGAACATAGCGTGTATCAATAGACATATTCGATTTATGGTGAAACTTCTTCCACTTCATTGAAAAGTGAAAGGGAAGGAGTAAGCTAAGGGGAAGGGAATACAGTAATTTCGAGGAAAAGGGATAAAATAAGGGGAGGATCTTTAAGGTGGGGGAGGGATCCTAAAAAGGGAGGGCTGTGAAAAGCAAGTGGTGTTTACCAGTTTAATACTGGATAGGAGGGTAAAAGGGAAGGAAAGGGGAAAAGCATAAGCAGGGGTTAATAGGATGGCAAGCAATATAGAATTAGTCCTTCTAACCATAAATGTGAATGGGGCAAACTGCCTCATAAAGAGGAAGCAGTTAGCAGACTGGATTAAAAGTCAGAATCCTACTATATGTTGTTTACAGGAAACACACCTGAAACAGGATGAGACATTCAAACTAAAAGTAAAAGGGTGGAGCAGAATCTATTATGCTTCAGGCAAAACCAAAAAAGCAGGAGTAGCCATCCTCATCTCAGATCAAGCAAAAACAAAAATTGATCTAATTAAAAGAGATAAGGAAGGGCATTATATCCTGCTAAAGGGAAGCATCAATAGTGAAGCAGTATCAATATTAAACATGTATGCACCAAGTGGTGCAGCATCTAAATTCTTAAAAGAGAAATTAAGAGAGCTGCAAGAGGAAATAGATAGCAAAACTATAATAGCGGGAGATCTCAACCTTGCACTATCAGAATTAGATAAATCAAACCACAAAATAAATAAGAAAGAAGTCAAAGAGGTAAATAGAATACTAGAAAAGTTTGATATGATAGATCTTTGGCGAAAGCTAAATGGAGACAGAAAGGAATATACTTTCTTCTCAGCAGTTCATGGAACCTATACAAAAATTGATCATATACTAGGGCATAAAAACCTCAAAATCAAATGCAGTAAGGCAGAAATAGTAAATGCATCCTTTTCAGACCATAATGCAATCAAAATAACATTTAATAAAAAGCCAGGGGAAAATAGACCAAAAAATAATTGGAAACTAAATAATCTTATACTAAAGAATGATTGGATAAAACAGCAAATCATAGACATAATTAATAACTTCACCCAAGAAAATGACAATAATGAGACATCATACCAAAATGTGTGGGATACAGCCAAAGCAGTAATTAGGGGAAGTTTTATATCTCTACAGGCCTACCTGCATAAAATAGAGAAAGAGAGGGCCAACGAATTGGGTTTACAACTAAAATTGCTAGAAAAGGAACAAATTAAAAACCCCCAGACAAACACAAAACTTGAAATTCAAAAAATAAAAGGTGAGATTAAAAAAATTGAAAGTAAAAAAACTATTGAATTAATTAATAAAACTAAGAGTTGGTTTTATGAAAAAACCAACAAAATAGACAAACCCTTAGTAAACCTGATTAAAAAAAGGAAAGAGAAAAAGCAAATTGATAGTCTTGAAAATGAAAAGGGTGAACTCACCACTAATGAAGAGGAAATTAGAACAATAGTTAGGAGCTACTTTGCTCAACTTTATGCCGATAAATTTGATAACTTAAATGAAATGGAAGAATACCTTCAAAAATATAGCTTGCCCAGATTAACAGAGGAAGAAGTAAGTAGTCTAAATAGTCCCATCTCAGAAAAAGAAATAGACCAAGCTATTAACCAACTTCCTAAGAAAAAGTCCCCAGGACCAGATGGATTTACAGGTGAATTCTACCAAACATTTAAAGAACAACTAACTCCAATGCTATGTAAACTATTTGAAAAAATAGGGATTGAAGGAGTCCTACCAAATTCCTTTTATGACACAGACATGGTACTGATACTTAAACCAGGTAGATCGAAAACTGAGAAAGAAAACTATAGACCAATTTCCTTAATGAATATTGATGCTAAAATCTTAAATAAGATATTAGCAAATAGACTTCAGAAAATCATCCCCAGGATAATACACTATGACCAAGTGGGATTTATACCAGGAATGCAGGGCTGGTTTAATATTAGGAAAACTATTAGTATAATTGACCATATTAATAATCAAATTAATAAAAACCATATGATCATCTCAATAGATGCAGAAAAGGCATTTGATAAAATCCAACATCCATTCCTACTAAAAACGCTTGAGAGTATAGGAATAAATGGACTATTCCTTAAAATAATAAGGAGCATATATTTAAAACCTTCAGTAAACATCATATGTAATGGTGATAAACTAGAACCTTTCCCTGTTAGATCAGGAGTGAAACAAGGTTGCCCACTATCACCATTACTATTCAATATAGTACTAGAAACTCTAGCCTTGGCAATAAGAGCCGAGAAAGAGATCCAAGGAATTAGAGTAGGAAATGAAGAAATCAAATTGTCACTTTTCGCAGATGACATGATGGTATACTTAGAGAACCCCAAAGACTCTGCTAAAAAGCTATTAGAAATAATTCAGAATTTTAGCAAAGTCGCAGGATACAAAATAAATCCACATAAATCCTCAGGATTTTTATACATTACCAACACAATCCAACAGCAAGAGATACAAAGAGAAATTCCATTCAAAATAACAGTCGATAGTATCAAATATTTGGGAATATATCTACCAAAGGAGAGTCAGGAATTATATGAGCAAAATTACAAAACACTTGCCACAAAAATAAAGTCAGATTTAAATAATTGGAAAGACATTCAATGTTCTTGGATAGGCCGAGCGAATATAATAAAGATGACAATACTCCCCAAACTAATCTATTTATTTAGTGCTATACCAATCAGACTCCCAAGAAACTATTTTAATGACCTAGAAAAAATAACAACAAAATTCATATGGAAGAATAAAAGGTCGAGAATTGCAAGGGAACTAATGAAAAAAAAGTCAGAGGAAGGTGGTCTAAGTGTACCTGATTTAAAGCTATATTATAAAGCAACAGTCACCAAAACCATTTGGTATTGGCTAAGAAATAGACTAGTTGATCAGTGGCATAGGTTAGGTTCACAGGACAAGATAGTGAATAAAAATAGCAATCTAATCTTTGACAAACCCAAAGATCCCAAATTTTGGAATAAGAATTCATTATTTGACAAAAACTGCTGGGAAAACTGGAAATTAGTATGGCAGAAACTAGGCATGGACCCACATTTAACACCACATACTAAGATTAGATCAAAATGGGTCCAAGATTTAGGCATAAAGAACGAAATCATAAATAAATTGGAGGAACATGGGATGGTTTACCTCTCAGACTTGTGGAGGAGGAAGGAGTTTGTGTCCAAGGGAGAACTAGAGACCATTATTGATCACAAAATAGAACATTTTGATTACACCAAATTAAAAAGTTTCTGCACAAACAAAACTAATGCAAACAAGATTAGAAGGGAAGTAACAAATTGGGAAAAAATTTTTACAGTTAAAGGTTCTGATAAAGGCCTCATCTCCAAAATATACAGAGAATTGACTTTAATCTATAAGAAATCAAGCCATTCTCCAATTGATAAATGGTCAAAGGATATGAACAGACAATTTTCAGATGATGAAATTAAAACTATTTCCACTCATATGAAAGAGTGTTCCAAATCACTATTGATCAGAGAAATGCAAATTAAGACAACTCTGAGGTATCATTACACACCTGTCAGATTGGCTAAGATGACAGGAACAAATAACGATGAATGTTGGAGGGGCTGTGGGAAAACTGGGACACTGATGCATTGTTGGTGGAGTTGTGAAAGAATCCAACCATTCTGGAGAGCAATCTGGAATTATGCCCAAAAAATTATCAAAATGTGCATACCCTTTGACCCAGCCATACTACTACTGGGCTTATACCCCAAGGAACTACTAGAGAAGGGAAAGGGTCCTGTATGTGCCAAAATGTTTGTGGCAGCCCTTTTCATAGTGGCTAGAAGCTGGAAGATGAATGGATGTCCATCAATTGGAGAATGGTTGGGTAAACTATGGTATATGAATGTTATGGAATATTATTGTTCTATAAGAAATGACCAACAGGAGAAATATAGAGAGGCTTGGAGAGACTTACATCAACTAATGCTGAGTGAAACGAGCAGAACCAGAAGATCATTATACACTTCAACAATGATACTGTACGAGGATGTATGCTGATGGAAGTGAATTTCTTCAACATAGAGAAGAGCTAATCCAATTCCAATTGATTAATGATGGAAAGAACCAGCTACATCCAGAAAAGGAACAATGGGAAATGAATGTAAACTGTTATTTTTACCTTCTGAATCCAATTCTTCCTGTGCAACAAAAAATTCGGTTCTACACACATATATTGTATCTAAATTATACTGTAATATATTTAACATATATAAGACTGCTTGCCATCTGGGGGAGGGGTTTGGGGGAGGAAGGGAAAAAATCTGAATAGAAGTAAGTGCAAGGGATAATGTTGTAAAAAATTACCCATGCATATGTACTGTCAAAAAATGTTATAATTATAAAATAAAATAAAAATAAATAAATAAAAAATAAAAAAAAAAAAACTAAAAAAAAAAAAAAAAAAAATAGGTATAACACCGTCTTTGCTTAAAATTAACTATTCTCATTGGTTTACTTGTCTCATAATCTTTATATCACTCCAGAATGTAACTTGTCCCATATGAGAAATAGGCGGAGATGATGGATTAGAGACAGGTGTTCAGTTGAATTCTCCCAATATTCTGCTATAAAAAACTTTAAGTAATGCCTCAAATCAAGTTTTCGAAAGGCAGAGTCAACAAAAGGTGAGAGGGAGACATTTTTCTAGCTTTAGACAACGTAGGGAAGTGGAATATTTGGAAGAGAATTTTTAAAAATGAATATTAAACAGCATTTTTGTCTTTATTATTGCTGTTTGCTTGGGTTTTTTTCATTTTTTCCTTTTGATCTGATTTTTTCTTGTCCAGTATGATAAATGCGGAAATATATTTAGAATAATTGCACATGTTTAATCAATATTGGATTACTTGCTGTCTAGGAAAGGGGGTAGGGGTGAAAGAGGGAGAAAAATTTGAGACACAATGTATGCAAGGGTGAATGCTGAAAACTATGTTTGCATGTATTTTGAAAAATAAAAAACTATTATTATAAAAAATAAAATAAAATTAATGTTATTTTTTTTTAAAAAGCAGGAAAACCTCAATCAGATTAAAAGTAAATATTTCTCTTAGAATACTGAGTAGACTTAACTCAGCATTAAAGTACTCCATATGAAGGGGAAGCACTTAAGGATACAAAACTCTATAGGAAATAATTACATGAAAGGCTGTTAGGGAGGAAGAATATTAAAGGTTGGAGGAGGGTATTTAAAAAGGCTTATATATAATATAGTGTTTGATCTATGTCTTGAAGAAAAAGAGCAAATCTAAGAGGTGGATTCTAGGTATGGCTAGCACTATGGCATGAAGATAGGAAGATAAAGTGCTGTAGAAGAGGAACAGAATGAAAGCTGGTTCAACTGAATTGTGGAGTGTGGGAAGGACAATCAGATATAACAAAGCTGGGGAAATGAATTGCTATCATTGTTCTATACAATGCTTACTCCCATATTGAGCTCTATTAATGGCAATCTGAGGAACAGAAAGATGAAAAAAATCAGACCTATGAAAGATCATCAGTTGCCTCATATTATAATAAATTTGTTTGGAAGGGAAGTGGGTAAGAGGTGAGATTCTGTTATAGAAGGAACAAGACAAACTATATTTAATGAAGAAGTGCAACTAGGTGGCACAGGGGATGGAGCACTGGACTTAGAATCAGAAAGATTCATTTCCATGATTTCAAATCCAGACTCATACTTACTAGATGTGGGAACCTAGGCAAGTCATTTAACCTTCTTTGCCTCAGTCCATCTATAAAATAATCAAGAGAAGGAAATGACAAACCATTCTAGTATTTTGGCCAAGAAAATTCTTAATTGTATAGTAAAAAGTTGGACATAACTGAAATGATTCAAATAATAATATATAGTAAATAAGGCCTATCTTAGGAGAAAGGAACTATGGAGTTTAAATCCCATAGATGTCATGTAATTATGGCAAATAATTCAACCTTTTTGGCATCTGGGTTCTGATTGGTAAATGAGAATAAAAATGTAGTGCCTATCTCATAAGTCTATTTTGAGATTTTATACTTGTAAAGATTTTTACATATTTTGTGCCATGGAACATGCTAAATGTTCCATTTAAATGCATAAAATGTATAAGGCTATAAAAGAAATGAATACAATTGAAATGCAGTCATCAAAATATTTTTCAACAGAAGTTCAAAAACACTTCTCCAACTCTAATAAGATTCTGCAGTTAATGCCAAAGTATTAAAATTCTATGAGCTATATTTAAAGAAATGTACATATAAAATAGATTATAGTCTACCTACCAAAGCTCATATGATAATCATATGAACAAAACTATAAAACTTTCATAAAGGAAGTTTTAATTAGAGAGGAATTAATTTACTCATGTTTGGAACATGCTAATATGATGAAAATACTACGCAAATTAATTTCTTGGTTCTGTGTCACACCAATAAAAGTTTATAAAATTAAAAATAGGATTGTTAAGGAGCATGCTTAAGTGTGAAAGGGGAGATCAATTCTCCTAAAGTACCCACAGCTATGAATCATAACACTTGAAGAAGTTGCAAAAAAGCCTTTCCTGATGCAGATGTTGCTTATTGATTGGGAATGAAATAAATTGTAGGCAAGAGGGAAGAGAAGAGAGGTCAGAGAATGCAACTGCCTCTCAGTCTCCTTGTATCATCATTATCCTCTCACATGAAGAGATCCATTCTGTAGGTTTGAGTTAGATCTCCAGCAGGCACTAGCAGGTGACTTGTAGTGACAAGTAAATTAAATTGGTAAATTAAGTGGATGCTCATCAATTGGGAAATGGATGAATAAGTTATGTTATGTGAATGTAATAGCATATTATTATTCTGTAAGAAATGACGAATAGGCTGATTTCAGAAAAGCCTGGAAAGACTTACATGAACATAGGATAACATAATTAATTTGAAGAAATAAAAGGTCAAATATCTCAAGTTAACCAATGGAATGAATGAATAAAATTTTGTGTATTAAAGGGATTATTATGTGCCAAGATCCAGGCTAATTAAGTACTGAGGATACAAATAGAAAACCAATGGAGTCTCCCTACAATGAGAGAATTTAATTGTAGAGTAGATTATAAGGTTCAGTGTTCTTTACCATCAGCAGGTCAATCTGGATGTCTGGAAGCCACAGAAAAAGAAGATAGTAAGATCTGGTAGTTTTTCCACTCACTGAAAGAAGTCTTTAGTCATTACCAACTCTTCAAAGTAATGTTAACTGTCATGTTGCTCTTCCCTCTTGGGGTCAGCAAAAAAATGAATTTCTGGAACTTCTATTCACTGTTATGCTCATGGCTTATATCCACTTTACCCCGCTGAAACTGAGAGGACTTCTTTCTCTTCACTTGTTTTTTTCTTCTCAATAGTATTTTATTTTTTCCCATTACTTGTAAAGATCATTTTCAATATTCATTTTTGTAAGGTTTTGAGTTCCAAAATTTCTCTCCTTCTTCCCTTACTTTCCCTCTCCCCAAGACAACAAGCAATCTAATATAGGTTATACATGTACAATAATTTTATACATATTTCCATATTTGTTATATTGTAAAAGAAAAATCAGAAGAAAAAGTAAAAAAAAAAATGCAAGAAAGAAAAAGCAAAGAATAGCAACCAAAAAAGAGGGGAATATAGTATGCATCACTCCCATTTAATCTCCATAATTCTCCTTCTGTATGTGAATGGCATTTTACATCCCATGTCTATTGGAATTGTCTTGGATCAAAATGTTTCTGAGAAGAGCTAAATCTATCATAATTCATTACATAATCTTGACTTTGTACAATATTTTCCTGGTTCTATTCCACTTCACTCAACTTTTCTGAAATCAGCCTATTCGTCATTTCTTATAGAATAATAATATGCTATTACATTCACATAACATAACTTATTCAGCCATTTCCCAATTGATGAGCATCCACTTAATTTACCAATTTAATTTACTTGTCACTACAAAAAAAAAAAAAAAAGTTGCTACAAATTTTTTTTGCACATGTGAGTCTTTTCCCCTCTTTTATGATCTCTTTGGGATATAGACATGGTATTCACTGATGAATTCTTCTAGATGAGATCTGATGGGAATTGGGTTGTAGTGAATGAACTTGTCTTCGTGAGTTTCTCTGCCCTGCACTGTGAGTGATGCATTCTTCTATTCCTATTGTTTATGATTATTATTTTTTTTGTTACAGGCAATGTCCTCAGTCTCCAATGCTGACTCTAACAGCACAATCCCATATACTTTTGACTCAAGAACCTGTCCTGCTTAGAAATCAGTTCCAACTTAATCATTGTGCTCATCATTCTGGGAACCTTCTTAGTCAAGGAAACAATCACCTCTTTTCATGATTTTAGAACTCAGATTTATTTCTTTTTCCTTTTGGGGTCTCCTATGGACTATCTCCTGCCTACCAAAGCATATAACCACGACATAGCCACATGTAACCTTTCGTATTACCTATCATCATGTCACAGAACCTGAGATTTGGTTGCTACCACCTGATTCTTAGGGTTTCTTGTAGCCACTCTATTAATCATATTGATTTCTAGCTTCCCACCTTAAGCTTCAAACAAGTAAACACAATCTTATGAAAGCCCTCTTGTCATTTCATTGGTCTGTACTGATACAATCTGAGTGGAGGCTCAGTCTAATTCATGTGTTTCCCCTTCATGATAATATTAGGGTCATGTGTCTGCATATCCCCAATTTATTAAAGATGTCTGCTGTCAATAGGGAAGCACAAGGCCTTATTTCCCTAAGCTTTTTCTTCTTATTGTCTTTCTCCTTTTTTTGTACTGTAGAGTCACTCTCAAGTACATTTGGTGCCTTACCTTGGACAAAAAGCTGCTATTACTGTTTTATACAGCAATGACTGCCATTTTTTTTTTTTTTGCATCACAAAGCATAGTATTTATTTCTTTTTTTTTAATTTAATTTTATTTTTTTTATTCATTTTTCCAAATTATCCCCTCCCTCCCTCCACTCCCTCCCCCTGATGACAGGTAATCCCATACATTTTACATGTGTTACAATATAACCTAGATACAATATATGTGTGTAAATACCATTTTCTTGTTGCACATTAATTATTAGCTTCCGAAGGTATAAGTAACCTGGGTAGACAGACAGTAGTGCTAACAATTTACATTCACTTCCCAGCGTTCCTTCTCTGGGTGTAGTTATTTCTGTTCATCATTGATCAACTGGAAGTGAGTTGGATCTTCTTTATGTTGAAGATTTCCACTTCCATCAGAATACATCCTCATACAGTATTGTTGTTGAAGTGTATAGTGATCTTCTGGTTCTGCTCATTTCACTCAGCAACAGTTGATTTAAGTCTCTCCAAGCCTCTCTGTATTCCTCCTGCTGGTCATTTCTTACAGAGCAATAATATTCCATAACCTTCATATACCACAATTTACCCAACCATTCTCCAACTTATGGACATCCATTCAACTTCCAGTTTCTAGCTACAACAAAAAGAGCTGCCACAAACATTTTGGCACATACAGGTCCCTTTCCCTTCTTTAGTATTTCTTTGGGATATAATCCCAATAACAGCAATGCTGGGTCAAAGGGTATGCACAGTTTGATAACTTTTGGGGCATAGTTCCAAATTGCTCTCCAGAATGGCTGGATTCTTTCACAACTCCACCAACAATGCATTAGTGTCCCAGTTTTCCCACATCCCCTCCAACATTCATCATTATTTGTTCCTGTCATCTTAGCCAATCTGACAGGTGTGTAGTGGTATCTCAGAGTTGTCTTAATTTGCATTTCTCTCATCAGTAGTGATTTGGAACACTCTTTCATATGAGTGGAAATAGTTTCAATTTCATCATCTGAGAATTGTCTGTTCATATCCCTTGACCATTTATCAATTGGAGAATGGTTTGGTTTCCTATAAATCAGGGTCAGTTCTCTATATATTTTGGAAATGAGACCTTTGTCAGAACCTTTACTTTTAAAAATATTTTCCCAATTTGTTACTTCCCTTCTAATCTTGTTTGCATTAGTATTGTTTGTACAGAAACTTTTTAGTTTGATGTAATCAAAATCTTCTATTTTGTGATCAATAATGATCTCTAGTTCTCCTCTGGTCATAAATTCCTTCCTCCTCCACAGGTCTGAGAGGTAGACTATTCTCTGTTCCTCTAATCTATTTATGATCTCATTCTTTATGCCTAAATCATGGACCCATTTTGATCTTATCTTGGTATATGGTGTTAAGTGTGGATCCATATCTAATTTCTGCCATACTAATTTCCAGTTTTCCCACCAGTTTTTTCCGAATAATGAATTTTTGTCCCTAATGTTGGTATCTTTGGGTTTGTCAAAGATTAGATTGCTATAGATGTACCCTTTTTTGTCCTTTGTATCTAATCTGTTCCACTGATCTACCGTTCTATTTCTTAGCCAGTACCAAATGGTTTTGGTGACTGCTGCTATATAATATAGCTTTAGATCAGGTACACTTAGACCACCTTCCTCTGACTTTTTTTTCATTAGTTCCCTTGCAATTCTCGACCTTTTATTCTCATTTTTTTAATTAATAATTTTTATTTATCAGATATTTGCATGGGTAATTTTACAACACTGACAATTGCTAAACCCCTTGTTCCAATTTTTCCCTTCCCTCCCCCCGCCTCAGGGTGGCAGGTTGACCAATACATGTCAAATATGCTAGAGTATAAATTAAATACAATATATGTATACATGACCAAATAGTTGTTTTGCTGAACAAAAAGAATCAGACTTTGAAATAGTATACAATTAACCTGTGAAGGAAATCAAAAATGTAGGTGGACAAAAACAGAGGGATTGGGAATTCTATGTAGTGGTTCATAGCCATCTCCCAGAGTTCTATTGCTGGGTGTAGCTGGTTCAATTCATCACTGCTCTATTAGAACTAATTTGGTTCATCTCATTGTTGAAGATGTCCATGTCCATCAGAATTGATCATTGTATAGTATTGTAGTTGAAGTATAAAATGATTTCCTGGTCCTGCTTATCTGACTCAGCATCAGTTTATATAAGTCTCTTCAGGCCTTTCTGAAATCGTCCTGTTGGAATGACTGCCATTTTAAATCACATTATCTATAGCTTGGAGAATAGAAAGATGAAGGATCCCTGTTATCAGGCTCATAGAAAGATTTGGGTCTCAGATATTATAATTCCCTTGGTTAAAGTGTAGGAGATTAGCATGGAAGGAGTCAGGTATAGACGAAAATACTATAAAATGTAATGGATAGAAGTCTAGCCTTGGAATCAGTCAGTCTTTAAGTTCCGTCCCACCTTTGCTACTTCCTAATTGTGTGACCACATACATTTGACTTATCTTGTTTGTATTGCAATTTCCTTGTCTATAAAGTGGGAATAGTAATATTCATATTATCTAAATCCCAAGGTTGTTGTGAGGCTCAAATTGTACTGCAATATTAAATATTAAATTGTTACATAAATGTCAATAGGTAAAGTTGGAGCATTATAGAAAGTTATCCCAGATTCTTATAGAAATGTGATGGAATGGTTGTTTGTCTTAAAAAGGATCATGGCATCAGGAAAGTGATACCTTGCAAATTAGGAAAAGAAATGCTCTGAGGAAGAAGTGCCACAGGAATCAGAATCTGGAGCTGGCAGCCTGGGAGCATTTGTACAATGTTATCAGCTTGGAGGACTGGAAAAATAGTAAAAAGAAGCATGTCTTATCGCCATTTAGGTGGATCAAAGCCTTATTTACTATGTGCTAGTTTCAAGTCTAAAAGGCAGAAGTAGGATTAAAAGCTAGAAGTTATAGGGAGATAAATTTCAGACTTTTTATTATTTTTATTAGACTTCTTATTAAAAATGGAATAAGCTGCCTCAGGAAGTAGTTAGCCTCTCATCAGTTGAGCTCTACAAGCAGATATTGAATGACTACTTGTAAATTAAGCAAGCAAGCAATAAACAAGCATCTTTTACATTAAAAAAAAAAAAAAACACTGAAGCAGGTTTTGGAGATACAATATAGAAGTAAAAGAGTCACCTGCCATTAAAGACCTTTCAGTCTAGTCAGGTCAACAAGTATTTATCAAGTACTTACTATATTCCAGATACTATGATAAATTCTGGAAATGCAAAGAAAATGGAAATATAGTCCTTGCTCTCAAAGAACTCACAATCTATTGGGAGAAACAATAGCCAAACAATCATATCATAGATAAATTTGAGGTCACTTCAGAAGGAAGACACTAACTTTAAGGGGACCAGGAAAGACTTACTGTAGGAGTATTCTTCAAGGAAACTTTCACAGCAAAGTACATATAAGATACACACCCACCCCCACCCCACCCCCACATACACACCTCATAGTAATAAAAGGAAACACTAACAATTATAGTAACAAAGTTGAGCCTCTTAAAGGACTGATTTGGACGTGGGGATACAGCTTGTAAAAAAGCATGGAATTTGAAAAAAAAACCAAAACAGGGGTTAGGTCAATTAGTAAGATTAGTAAAGAAGATGCATATTTTGATTTGGCGTAGGTGATTCCTTAGGCCTCAGCTTTGAGGTCTTCTCATTCTGCTTCATGATTCAAAATATCTGAATAAAATCAAAGCACCTAGATCATAATATTCTACCAATAAATATGATTTATGGACTTTTCAATAGACTTTTTTCTTGGTTGTAAAAGAAATCTTAAAATCTTGTCTCTGCATTTCACATGTTCATTTCATAAATTGACAAAAAATATCTTGTATACAGCAAAACATATCTAGGACCTTCCCATGGTCACTTACTCATACCTCAGCTTCTCAAATAGACACAGAATATATAGGGGAAGGAAATGGAAGATATCCAGAACTAGGAAAAAGATGTAAATTAACCCCACTAAAATATACAACTTGTTACCTCTGAAAAATAACTTTACAAAGAAACATGCAGTTCTAGATTTTTCCTAATTAGTAGTAAAATCTCCAGAGCATATTAGAATCCCTAGGGATGATTCTACACTATAGTCCATTTAACTAGGAGTCATAAAATCAGCTCTTATTTTAAAGACAAGTTCCTTGAACCACCAGAGATTTACTGGTAAGAAGGGTTGATTTGAATCAATTTTGCTACTCTTTCTCTCCCAACCTTGTTGCTACCACTTTTTGCTAAGGTTTGGAAAGAACTCTTTGCCTCCAAACAAGGTATTTGGTATTTCCATCTTCCCCATTCTTATTAACTACTTTTTATGCATTTTATGCATGTGTTTTCTACTTGGAGAGTCTTCTCTGACTATAGGGTGCTTTTTTGGCTTCAGTGTAAGAAAAAGATTAAAGATAGTAGAGATAATAGGGATTACTAAATGAAGCTGAGGTCAATTTGGGATATTTAAAGTGGGGATTTGTATTTAGCTTTGTCATTTTGTTTAAAGATTCCCTTTTCGAAGAATCTGATCTTCAAGTTTTCTCCCTTGGGCAGTAGATCTACTCAGATAATTTCCATTCAGTTGCTTCTAATTACACACATATTTCCTCATATGTTAGTGTAGTTTGTATCCTGGGTTATATCTTAAATTATGAAGATGCTGGTTGGGGGCTTATCTATCTATCTATTTATACATCTTTGCACAAGGGGCAAAATAGGGAGATGAGCATAAGAGGATTATTCACAATTTTGTTCTTTGTGATAAAAAATATTGTGGAGAAAAATAATTATTTCCTTGACATTTCCTAGCTTTTGTTGAAGAACAAAGTGAAGTCTGTGTACTGAAAGAGCTGTTTTTCTAGTTTTACTTAGGGAAAAATATCCATATCTAATTTGGTTATATAAAGGATATCAAGAAGAATCATTGAAAGCATAACATTCAATGTGGATTTTACAGACACAAGGGACTCAAGAAAGATAATATCATTAAGTATTTTATCTCACAGAAGGACATAATTGCCTGGAGTATGTCAAGAAAATTGTGATGGTAATGTAAAGAACTACTAGCCATGCTAAATAAGGTTAATGTGATTAATATGGGAATAGTTAAATTAGACAAAGACTCATAGGTGGTAGAAAGAACAGAATACATCCTGTCGAGTATTTTAAATGTTATAAAATAGAAGATAAACTCTCTTACTTGACAGAGAAGGACATGTTAGACCATTTATAAAAGGGAAAATCAAAATTTTAAAAATTATTTTAAAAATAGTTTTATCTAATATAAATAAAAATTCTAAGAATTTGTGATATTCAAAAATTGAATAAACTGCCTCTGGAGCTATTAAGTTTTCTATCACTGGGTGGTATTAAAAACTTGACATTTTGTAAAAATAGTTTTTATTGTAATATAGATAAAATTAACTTAGGTATGATAATCTCTATTACTATGCCTATTAATTGTCGTCTGCTTCACATCTCAAGAAAGAACAGAAGTTGACACTTTGCCTTCTTAAATTTTAATTTTAATTATAATTTTTATAATTTTTCTTTTTTTCACTTTACCTTTTTCTAGACCAACCTTTTTGGGATTTTTTTGGAAAGTGGACATAATCAATTTACCCTCAGAAGGAAAAAGAAAGGATGGTCAAAGAAAGAAATAGGGCATGGAGATAGTAAATATTACATTGAACTGAAATGAGGTGTCAAAAATGTTAATACTTAGGCAATTTTCTACATATGTCCCTTCTTTGAGACATCCTTTTTACTTTTCAATAAAAAAAATGTTTTGTAATATGACAAAGAGTTAAAACAGTCAAATCTCATTAGATTGTAGCTAATTGAGGACACTACCAAGATGAATGTATACCTTAAACTGTATGTAAATAAAATTCATTCAATACTTTGAAATGCTTACAACTAATGCCTATTGCTAATACAAGATTTCCAAGTAGAAGTCCTAGTGTTGTGCTTTAATAAACATATAAAATGTAGCAACACAAGTTTGAATAACTAATGTTCTAAAATCTATAAAATGTGTCACTTCTTAAGGCACTTGAACATATTCTTGATATTTCCAATTTTCTCCATATTATTAATTTATTCCACCCTTTCTCCAGAGATAACATAAAGAAAACCTAGACCAAATCAATTGGAATGATCACCAATTATGTTTAATATTATCTAAATGTTGACATTTTAATGCAAATATTCCCTAATTCACAAACATAGTGTGTTTAAAAGATCATTTATAAGCTAGTAGTTTGAATTTAGAAGCATTGCCCATAAAAACAATATTGCAATTGATACTTTTGTTTCCATTGAAACCCTTAAAAACCTTTTTGAGTAGAATACATTCTCTATGAGAAAAGAAAATCCTAACAAAGTCATAATAAATCTAAGCCGTACCCTGAAATTTAACAAAAAATCTGTTTTACCTGAAATGTTAGTATTGAAAAATAAAGAACTAATTTGAAGAAAATAGAAGTGTAGGTAAAATTTTTGTAGTGCTTCTAAGAGAATTTTCATGGAATTCTCAAGGCTTTAGAGACTGATACCAAACTATCAATCTATCTTGTTTTATTTTAAAATATAATGGTCTTCCTTTTCCTTAACCTAGGTGAAGCACCAATATTATTTTTCATTTTATTGGTTATGATTTGTGGTTCACATAAGAAAGAAAGAAAAAAAGAAAGGAGAAAAGAAGAGACAAAGATAAAAACAGAAACAGAATGTCTGAGAAACACAGAGATGGACAGAGACATATCCAGAAAGAGAAATTAATTTTCTCTACACGCCTGAGTTACACAAGATGAAAAAGAGGAAGAAAGTTTAAGAAGTGTGTAAAAAAGTCATTGGTTACACAGAAATCAAGTGACCTGTAATTGTAAATTTCAGAAAAAGAAAAAAAAAAAAAAAAAAAAAAAAGAAAGCATGGTGTGTACATGAAGTTCCTGTGGAGTTACAAAGAGAGTAAAAGGGAAGAAATGCTGATTAGAGAAAGCTTCTTTTACTGGCCAACAGGCAGTACTGTTGACACATGACAGTTTAATTCTTATTTTGATTGAATAGCAAGGAGAACTTTTAGGTGGGAGTGAAGAGTAGCATAATGTGCATCCATGCATTTGGTACATAAAAGAAATTTTTGATCTGAGTTTGCAACTCTACCAATTATGAGATCATTTGAATGGAATCTTAAAGATTATACAATTTTAATAGCAACAGAGCCTTAAATAAATCTTAGAATACATGCATACCTTTGTCATCAGTTTCAAAAATGTAGTCTTATTAAATTGAAGACAATAGAATGAATGCAGTTGTCCTATATTAATTCTAGCCTCATTCATGTAATATTGATTAATAAAAAAGACTCTCATGAATGTTTAGTAAAAAAACCAACATTTCAGAGAACAAATGACTTATGAATGCAAAAGATTATTGGGGAAAAGATTCCATAGCCATCTTCTAAGTGTGTGCCCTGAAAATAAAGAATGATGCCAGCAATACAAGATCCAATTTTGGAATTCTTCCATATTGGGGGGCATTTTTCCAAAGTTATCTTGATTGCTATACATTTTTTTTTTATCCTCGATATAATACTTTTCCATCAGCATGAGATAATGCCAACTATTTTAGCTTCAGTAGAACATTCTCTAAGCTCAGGCCACCCTCTGTCCAAAGGTTCTAAGTAAACACAGATATGGTGACTATTCTAAAGGCACCATTCTTTTTGTAGAAAGGTCATCAATCAGGGATTCTCAATACTTTGGGTCATTGACTCATTCACTTCTCAAACTAATGTATTTAAATGAATAAAACAAAAAACACAGAATTAGAAGGGAAACAGATTACATTGAATTTCATTAGTAAAATATTTTCAAATGAGTTCACAGATCCCAGAGTGAACGCCTCTGCTCAAGGCATTCAGGTTGAGCAACAATGGGATTGTCACAGTGTCATAAACATTCAGGTTGAGCAACAATGGGATTGTCACAGTGTCATAAACTTCCTTTCTTGTTGATCTTCCCACTCAGAGATTGGATTCTTTTCTTTTTTTTTCTTTTTTCTTTTTTTTTAGGAAGCAGAAGAGGATTTCATAATCCAGGAATAATCTGATGTAAACTGTAAACACACATATACTTTCAGAGAAGTGTCATAAATCTTTGGCCCTTAGCTATGATTACTCACCTTGAATAGTTTGTACATATGGTAGATCTATCTGAATATTGTCTTCATGTAAAATATTGTAGTGATTACTAAAAGTTAACATAGGTTTATACAAAACAGCTAATATCAACTTACTTTCATTTGATTTTTGGAAAGACTAACTAGATTGGTGAATCAGGAATATATTGTACACAAAGTAAACTTAGATTTTAGCAAATGTGAAAGAGTCTGCGATAAAATGGAAAAACTAAATGATTTTGCAGCTAGAAAAATTCAGAAGTGTTTGAATGGGTAGACACAAAGACTAGTATCTAATGACTTAATGTGATTTAGAGTTAGGTCTTAAACTGAATGATCAAAATTCTATCCCTGTTACATGATATCAAACAATATCAATTATTTATTTGTTATTGTTCAGTCATTCAATCATTTCTGACTGTTAGTCATAACCATGGATTTTTCTTGGCAAATATGCAGGAATGGTTTGCTATTTCCTTCTTCAGGTAATTAAGGCAAACAGAGTCTAAGTGACTTGCCCAAGATCACATAAGAGTATTTGAAACCGGATTTTAATTCAGGTCTTCCTGACTTCAGACTCAGCACTTTATCAACTCAACCACTTAACAGCCTGACAAATATTATCCTTATCAAATTTTCCCCTGGCACTAAGAAATTTAACACATGGACAAGAAATCTAACATACATTAAACAAGGATCAATATAAATTTTAGCACACTAGAATTATGATTTTTTAAATTTAAATTTAGAATTTTTCCCACAGTATATATGCATGAGTAATTTTTTTATAATATTATCCCTTGTATTCATTTTTCCAAATTATCCCCCCCTATCTCCATTCCCTCCCCCCCATGACAGGCAATCCCATACATTTTACATGGCACACTTGAATTATGATCTGAAATGAGTGAAAATATGTCCAATTGGAAGAAAGAGTTATGCCTATACCACAGTATATATGGAAAGTCTTGTGATTTTGCTGACTACAACTCAAATCAGCCAGCAAAGTCATCCACAGTCAAATAATATGCATTTCTAGGCTCTATTATGAAAGATATAGTGTCCAAATTGGAGAGTTGACAGTCCCTCATACTTCCCTATTCAGGCCATATTTTTTGTATTATATTCCATTTGAATGGTATATTTTTGCAAGATCACTGCTGTTGTGATCACAGAAAGTGATGAAATATAGAAATTTACATCTCATTCTCAGTCAATTTCATTTCCCTGAACTGTAGTTTAGCTCCCTTTCCTGCTTGATTCCTGCCTATTTCATAAAAGAAAAATTCAAAACTTTATAGTATATTGGTCCAGATGATAGAGTGATTTTTAGGATCTAGGGGAAAAGATGTCATTTGGAAATTCCCCACATTTGCTCAGAATTCAATTATACCTAAGAGAAAGGAATATAGAATGATCAAAGAGGCATCAGCTACATGATGACTTGGGTCCCTAAAATCCTCAGGTCCTCTGGGAGCGCACAATGTATAAAGAGAGACAAAAGGTAAACTATATGCATGCAGTTATGTACAAGGTAGATAGAATATGTCAAAAGAAGGGACTAGAAATGGGGAATAAGGTTGGGGTGAGGAAGGCTTCTTGTAAAAGGTCTGATTTAAACTCAGTCTTGAAGGAAACCAAGGAAACCAGAAAGTGGAGATAAGCTTTGAAAACAACAGGCAAAAAAGGCGTGAAGACAGGAGATGTGGTGTCATGTGCAAAGAACAGAAATAAAGCCAGGGGAATAAGATGTAGTAGGACTAGTAACAATAGTGGTACTAGTACCACTAGTAATAATAGAATAGCTAACATTTATATAAAAGTTCACAAAATATTTTACAAATGTCTCATGTTATCCTTACAACCACCCTGAGAGGTAGATGCTATTGTTATCCATATTTTACAGATGAGGAAATTGAGACACAGAAAGGTTAGATGATTTGCATATAACACATACTGCAAGAGTTTCTAGTAATATTTTAGTCAATATATTAGTGGCTCCAGGAGAGACTCAGAAGCAGAATTGCTAGTAAATGTTTAAGACTGGATTGGAACTCAGGGTATATTGATTTATAGTCCATTTATACTACCAGAATACTGAAAACATAGGGAAGAAACAGTATTTGAAAGTTTGCAGTTAGCTGGCATTATTCCACCCAAAATAACTGAGATCGATGGGTATAAATCAAAGTGAAAAATTTCTTCTCAGTACTAAAATTGTTCATCAAAAGAATTACTTTCTTATGAATTGGTGCATGACTTCTCATTGGAAGTGTTCAATGGCTACCACCAAGGAAGTTGCTGATGGTTGGCTGGGAAGTAATCTTGAAGTTTTTTCTAACACTAAGACTGTATAATCCTATAGGTTACACTAAGAAGAAAGTGTTGGCTATTTCCTAAAGAAGAAAGGAAGAGTATGAGCCAAACTAACAAGACATGGGTAACAGAATTTCTCCTTCTTGGACTTAGTGATGATCCTCAGACCCAGTTACTGCTCTTTATATTATTCCTGGTGGTCTATTTGATTACTGTGCTTGGAAACCTGCTCCTTGTCTCCCTGGTTCTGTTTGATTCACAGCTTCATACACCCATGTATTTTTTTCTATGCAACTTGTCTACAGCTGACTTTTGTTTCTCTACCACCATTGTCCCCCAAACCCTGGTCCATATGATTTCCAAGAGAAAGCTCATTTCCTTCATGGGATGTGCAGTTCAGCTTCTTTTCATCCTCCTTTTTGGATGTACAGAATGTGCATTGTTAGCTGTGATGTCATATGATAGATACTTAGCTATATGTGACCCCATGCATTATCCTGTCCTTATGACATGGAAGGTGTGTATCCAGCTTGCCTTAGGGTGTTGGTTCAGTGGCATACTAGTGTCCATGGTAGATACAACATTCACACTACAACCTCCATACCAGGGAGAAAATAGGATTCCTCATTTCTTTTGTGAGCCCCCAGCTCTCTTGGAGTTGGCATCTGCAGATACCCATAACTCACAAATGGCTATTTTTCTTATGGGAGTGGTGATTCTTCTTGCACCTGTCACCTTGATCCTTGTCTCCTATGGATGTATCATAGTGACTGTTGTCAGAATGAAGACAACCTCGGGGAGACTCAAAGCATTTTCTACCTGTGGCTCTCACCTTCTTGTAGTTATCATTTTTTATGGATCAGCCATAATTTCCTATATGACACCCAGGACTGCTAAAGAGCAAGGGAAGTTGGTGTCTGTATTCTATGCAGTAATAACCCCCATGCTTAACCCCCTAATCTACAGTTTAAAGAATAAAGATGTGAAGAAGGCCCTCAGAAATGCAATTATCAGGGGACCACTGGGTAAAATCTGATTTCATAATCATTGTTTTTCAGTATCCTTCAGCTTAAAAACTCCATATTTTGGAAGAAATGTCCTTTTCCTTTTCACGAGGTATAGAGAACACTAGAAGATGGTTTGTAATGCTCTCAATTATAGGTGCAATTTTTGTATATTGAATACTTGTATTATTTCTTCAGTCACAGAAAGGTGAGCAGATGCATCAATTACTATGGAAAAATTGGCAGTTTTTTTTTTTTAAATATGGGGAACTGAAATGAATACTATGGATGTGGCATAAAAATGGCCCCAGAAAATTTTTCACTACAATTTTGAATTGAAGTAGATATGGTGGAAGGATTTTTGAAATAAGAAACAGTCATTAATTTGGACAGCCCTGGAAAAGTTAGGGGATGTGGGGGCAGTTAACTTGATCTGACTGACTTCTATTAATAGATAGTGATCAAATGTTCACATTAATAATTATATTGTACTCAAGTACAGCAAAACTTCCGTAGTAGTAAGATGCCTTCTTCAAAACTTGGTTCTGTATTTAATACAATATCAGAAGAAAGACACTTCTAAGTTAAAATGTGACCAGAGGAAGGTGACCAAGTTAATGAAAGGAATTAAAAATACATCATGTACTCAAATTGTTGAATCTCGAAATTTCGAGTAGGAAAACATCTGAAGTACTCTCATTCAACTCTATCTTCAAAATATTTTTAGAAGTGCTGTATACAAAATCTCAGACCAATTAGATGATCAGGAAATAATAATGAGGCATTTAATTCAGGGTCTAGGAATTGCAATTCAAGGCACTGAACTGCTTTTCAGACAGAGTTGCCCAGAAGAGGGAAGTTAAAGCAGGGTTGTATACATTCAGAAGGGGTGGGTAGATAAGTAGATGGAACAGTTGGTAAAACCATGGTTAAATGGTAAAACCATTTTAAATTACCTCTAGCCAGCAGGGGCAAGTTGCTTATTTAAGCTCACACTGGGATCAACTGTAAGGTTAACAAAACAGCCTAATTATAGAAAGAGAGTATTGATAAACGACTAAAAGAATAAAATTTCTGCCTTGGAATTATTACTATCTGGGAACAAAGGGTGTTAGAAACTGCTGATCAAAGAATGTTAGAGTATCCAGAATTTCCCAGGGTTAATAAAAGTTATTATCCACTGCTTGGAGATCACCAGTGATGGGAAACCTATTAGGTTTAACAAGGAAGCCTCTTATATTTTTACAAAATTCTAATTATTAAGATTTTTTCCATACCAAGGTAAAGAATGCTCTTTGAAATTTCCTACATCTAAATTTAACTTTGTCACTCAAAGCCAAACAAAGGAAGGGAATGTGCATTTATTTATTTCATGTCAAATGTCTCAGACATTATCTCAACTGACTCTCAAAACAATTCTGTGAGATAGGTGCTATTATTGTCCCAATTTTGCAGTTGTGCAATCTGGGGCAGGCAAATTAAATGATTTGCCCTGAGTTGTATAACAGAAAAAGAAAGTACATGAGGCTGGATTTGAACCCAAGATTTTTTGATTTTAGGTTTAATATGCATTCTACTGAACTTTGTTTTTTTAAATGATATTTTATTTTCCTTTCAGTTACACGTCAAGACAAATTTTGGCATTTTGGAAAAATTTGAGTTTTATTCTCCCCCCCCCCCCTTCTTCCCTTCCCTTTCCTTTTCTGAAGATGCTAGGCAATTTGCTATAATTTATACATGTGCATTCATGTAAAACATTTTACCATATTAGTATTGTGAAAGAAGAAATAGATCAAAAGGAAAAAAACACAAGAAAAAATAAACTAAGTGATAAAAATATGCTTTGATCTTCATTCAGATTCCATCAGTTCTTTTTCTGGATATGGATAGTATTTTCCTTCATGAGTCCTTTGTACTTGTCTTAGGTCATTGTGTTGCCCAGAGGAGCTGAGTCTTTCATAGTTGATTATCACACAATGTTGCTGATACTTAGTACAATGTTTTCTTAATTCTGTTCATTTCACTTTGTGCAAGTCCTTCCAGGTTTGTCTGAAATCTGCTTGTTTTTCATTTCTGATTGCACAATAGTTTTCCACACTTATCATAGATTGTTCAGCCATTTCCCAATTGATGGGCACCCTCTTAGTTTCCAATGTTTTGCCACCATGAAAAGGGTTGCTCTAAATATGTTTTCAGAGGTAGATTTCCCCCTCCCCTCCACTTTTTTATGATACCTTTGGGATAAGACCTATTAATGGTATTCCTGGAATAAAGGATATGTGCAGTTTTGGGTGTATTTTGGGCAAAGTTCCAAATGGCTTTCCAGAATGGTGGAGTTCTCCCAATTCTACCAACAATGTATTAGTGTCCCAGTTTTCCCATGAGCTCTCCAACATTTATTATTTTCCATTTTTCTCATATTAGCCAATATGATAGATTTATTTTAAGCTACATTTTTCTATTCAAAAGTAATTTGAAGCACTTCTTCATATGTCTATAGATAGCTCTGAGTTCTTCTGAAAACTGCCAATAGGCAATTTGACCATTTATTTTTTGAGGAATGGCTTGTATTATTTTTTTATTTTATTTTTTATTATAGCTTTTTATTTACAAGATATACGCATGGGTAATTTTTCAGCACTGACAATTGCAAAACCTTTTGTTCCAATTTTTTTCCTCCTTCCCCCAGATGGCAGGTTGACCAATACATGTTAAATATGTTAAATTGTAACACATGTCCATACAGTTATTTTACTGTACAAAAAGAATTGGACTTTGAAATAGTGTACAATTAACTTGTGAAGGAAATCAAAAATGCAGCCGGACAAAAATAGAGGGATTGGGAATTCTATGTAGTGGTTCATAGTCATAGTTCATAGTTCTTTCGCCGGGTGTAGCTGGTTCAATTCATTACTACTCTATTGGAACTGATTTGGTTCATCTCATTGTTGAAGATGTCCATGTCCATCAGAATTGATCATCGTATACTATTGTAGTTGAAGTATATAATGATTTCCTGGTCCTGCTCATTTCACTCAGCATCAGTTCATGTAAGTCTCTCCAGGCCTTTCTGAAATCATCCCATTGGTCATTTTTTACAGAAAAATAATATACCATAATATTCATATATTATAATTTATTCAGCCACTCTCCAGTTGATGGGCATCCACTCAGTTTCCAGTTTCTGGACACTACAAAGAGGGCTGCCACAAACATTCTTGCACATATGTGTCCCTTTCTCTTCTTTAAGATCTCTTTGGGATATAAGCCCAGTGGTAATGCTGCTGGATCAAAGGGTATGCATAATTTGATAATAGAGTCATTATTTAAAGGAATTTGGAGCAATTTGGGGAAAGGCTTGGACAGATTCCTGCCTTTTCTCTGCCACCTTGGCTCCACCTTCTGTTTTTGCAGAGAGCTTGTTATTTTTTAGGAATTGAGCATTAATTGTGATGATTGTAGTGAGACCTTTAGAATAGAGAAAAAGGAGAGAGAGAACTTTATATTTTAGAGAACTGAGTCAAAAATTTATCTAACAAGGAAACTTGCTAAGTTGGTGAACAGGTAGGCATTACTGCCAGTTCCTTTCTCTGCCCATTCCACTATGTTTGTGTGGACAGAGCTTTCCACAGATTTACTTTGCCTCTGGGAATTTTTTTCCTTGGCCTTCTTCATCTAGGAGGATAGTTTCCTTTCAATTGCAGTTGTGAGCTGAAGATATGCATGGCAGTGCCTCACTCATCAAAAGTGATTGCTAACCCCATGTGAGTCTAATAATACCCCTAGTAAATATAATAGCCCTAGTCTAATAATACCCCTAGTATTTTCAGTCTTTTCTCTGCTTTAGCTATGAACCCCCACACAGTAAGTACTGGTAACACACACAACTTATATCTCCAACCAAATCTCCTTCCAAATCATCCACATGGAGGAAAGGAGGAAAGCAAAGAAAGTAGGAAGGGAACAAGCTTTTATTAAATGCCTACTATGTGCCAATGTGATAGTTATAAACTTGAGAAATACTATCTCATTTGATCTTTAAACAATTTACCCTCATTTCATATTTGAGGCAACTGAGACAAATAAAGCTTAAGTGACTTACTCAGGATCATAGGTAATAAGAATAAATATTAAATAAATTAGAGAAATTTCTTTTCCCATAAGCTTTTATTATTCTTTTCCTCAACATCTCTTCTTCCTCTAATCTAATAAGCTTAAACAAACATCACTTACTAGAAATATAATTTAGTATCAATATAAAAAACAATACAAAGACAATGTTAAAAATCTCAACATTTTCTCCAGGAAAAAAATGATTACAGACTATAATCTAGCAATTCAACTCTCTTTGGATGTTGGTTAAAGATTATTCTCAAAAAATGTCTTAATAACATTTCTTCATAAGATTAATGTTAAATTTCGTTCTCTCAGGAAAGAAGTTTTTCAGTACTTTCAATCCTCAAATACCTATTCTCCAACATTCCAAGGTAATGATCTTTTTTTATAATGACAGTTGAATTCTCAGTCTTGTCAAGAAATTCTTCACATGACAATTAAACTTTTAATTCCCCAAGATTCTATTCCTTCTTAAAAATGTAGTAACAATATTCATAATCATTAGAACTGTAAAAACTGGGTCCTCTTTTCCATTTTTATTTGTTGTGTCCTGCTCCTTCAGTGCTTACTTCTAATTCTTATGCTTTGAGTGGATATAAAAAGACACTGGTAATTCCTTTTCTACCAAATTTATCTCATAGACTCCTATCTCCTTATTGTGATATTAGTTATGCAGAGAGTGAGAAGGGGACACATCAAAAGAAGCATCATAGAGAGAACATTGATGTGGAAAGAAACTACCATAAAATCATCAATGGTTTCATTTATCAAGGAAAAATAGTTTGTGTTTGTTCCTTCTAACTCCCACTGTAACCTGCTCTGATAAGATCACATCTAGCATACATAGCTTCAACTTGTGGAATATAGGAACAATTAATTGACAGTAAAGAAAAAAACCCTCAAAATGAAAGGTTCTTAACTTGGAGTCTATTAACTTGTTTTTTAAAAAACAACATATTTTGATAATTATATTTTAATAGGAAGGATTTCCTTTGAACTCTATGAATTTTATGTGTTTAAAATATTATTTTGAGAAAGGGTCCATTAAGTTTCAACATGACATAAAAAAGGTAAGAAATCTTGCTTTAGATTAACTGTAATGATTTGCTTTGAACCAGAGTTCCTGCAGGCAAAACTTCAGGGAAACATGACAACTCTTTTCAAATAATTGAATTGTTTAAGATTATGCTTTCTTTAAGATAGAAGCTGCTAGGTCCTGGATAATCCTTATTGTGGTTCCTCAGTGTTCAAATTGTTTCTTTCTGGCTGCTTGCAATATCTTTTCCTTGGTGCAATGGTTCTGAAATTTAGCCACGATATTCCTTGAGGTTTTAATTTTGGGTCTCTTTCAGGAGGTAATCAATGAATTTTTTCAATGTCTATTTTACCTTCTGATTGTATGATATAAGGATGGTTTTCCTTTATGATTTCCTGTAAGATAATATCTAGGTTCTTTTTTTTTTTCATTGTGGTTTTCCAGAAGTCCAATAATCCTTATATTATCTCTTCTAGATCTGTTTTCCAGGTCAGTTGTTTTTCCAATGAGCTATTTTGCATTCTCCTCTAGGTTTTCATTTTTTTGTTTTTGTTTGACTGAGTCTTGAAGTCGTATGAGTCATTCACTCTCATTTGTTCAATTCTAATTTTTTAGTATATTGTTTTCTTCAGTTACCTTTTTTTAGCTCCTTTTGTATTTGGCCAATTGAATTGTTTTGATCATTGCATTCTTTTTCCATTTCATAATTTTTGTTTTTCAATAAATTGGTATATTTTTTCTTATCTATTTTGTAAGCAGTTATATGCTTTTTCCATTTCATCAAATCTATTTTGTAGGGAGATATATGCTTTTCCCATTCCTTCTTGCAAAGATCTCATTTCCCTTCCCCATTTTTCTTCTAACTCTTTTTTAAGATCCTTTATACAATCTTCTAAAAAAGCCTTTTAAAATGGGGACCAGCTCATATCTCTCTTGGGGCTTCATCTGGAGTTGATTTGCCTTTAGGAACCTTGGCATTTGAGATCTGTTCTTTTCTCTCTCCATAAAAGC
Source organism: Sminthopsis crassicaudata (assembly GCF_048593235.1). Classification (NCBI taxonomy): domain Eukaryota; kingdom Metazoa; phylum Chordata; class Mammalia; order Dasyuromorphia; family Dasyuridae; genus Sminthopsis; species Sminthopsis crassicaudata. Next base: position 472,008,479 of record NC_133618.1, read on the forward strand.
TATCTATGGTGAGAGGTCTTTTTAGTTTTTTGCTCATTCTTTAAGGCTTGAGGTCTGCTCTTAATGAAAAGGAGTGACAGCTACTTTAGTTTGCCCTGGGGCAGCTCCATTGATTGATTTCTGGTGATGGGCAATCATAGGCTCAGTGGTATACAATTTGCCTTTTGTAGCAAATCTGCCAAACCAGCTGCTTGCAACCAGGACAGAATAGCCTAAGAGGCTCACAGAAGATTCCCAGGTGTGTGGAAGTTACAATGCTTGGACTCCCCCTGCCCAACTTGTTGCCCTGATCTCCCTTTGCTGCTGTCTGGACTCGGCACACTGTCCCCCTGCCCATTCTGTTCTGAAGTTCTTCCAAGGTATCTTCTTCTGGAAATGTGATATACTCCAAATATTTGTGTGTGTTCTTTGACTCCAGAACCAGTTTAGAGGCTTAATCTACTCTTGGTTTGAGAGGTCAGAGGAGGTCACAGAAAGTTGTGTCTGCTCTCTCCCATCTTAATTCCACCCCCAGAATTTATTTTAATTTGCTTTTTTAAATTGAAGCTTTTACTTATGCAAAGATGAATTTTCACCACTGACTTTTGGAAAATGTAGTGTTCCTCATCCCCTCCCCTAAATGGCAAGTAATGCAACATATGTCAAATATGGTAAAATTTTATGTAAATCCAATATAGTCAATCTTGTTATCTTGTGATGATGATATCAATCTACACCCAGAGAGAGATCTGTGGGAATTGAGTGTGATTCACAACATAGTATTTTCACTTTTTTTGTTTGCTTGCATTTTATTTTCTTTCTCATTTTCCCCCTATTTGAGTTAATTTTTCTTGTGCAGCAATATAGTTGTACAAATAGGTATGCATATATCAGATTTAGCATATATTTCTGTCATGTTTAATATATATTAGACTACTTGCCACCTAGAGGAAGGGGGAGGAAAAGGAGGAAAAATTGGAACACGAGCTTTTACAAGGGTTCATGATGAAGAATTATGCATGCATATGTTTTAAAAAATAAAATGCTTTAATAAAATAATTTTTTTAAAAAAGAATTAATCATTGTATAATCTTACTGTTGCCATGTACATTGATTTCCTGGTTCTGCTTATTTCAATTAGCATGAGTTCATGTAAGTCTTTCCAGGCCTCTCTGAAATCATCCTGCTGATCATTTTTTTATAGAACAATAATATTCCATAACATTCAAATACCGTAACTTACTTAATCATTCTCCATCTGCTGGGCATCTACTCATTTTCCTGTTTCTTGCTACTACAAAAAGGGCTGTCATAAACATTTTTGCACATGTGGGTTCCTTTCATCTCTTCTCCTGCTAAAGATATCTTTGGGATATAAGTACAATAGAAACACTGCTGGATCAAAGGGTATGCAGAGTTTGATAATCTTTTTAGTATACCTCTAAATTGCTCTCCAGAATGGTTAGATCAACGGGACAGCTAGGTGGCACAGTGGATAGAGCACCAGCCCTGAAGTCAGGAGGACCTGAGTTCAAATCTGGTCTCAGACACTAAACACTTCCTAGCTGTGTGACCCTGGGCAAGTCACTTAATCCCAATTGCCTCAGAAGAAAAAAAATTCAGAATGGTTAGATCAGTTGACAATTCCACCAACAATGCATTAGTGTCCCAATTTTCCCACATCCCCTCTTTTTATTATAGCTTTTTATTTACAAGATATATTCATGGATAATTTTTCAGCATTGACAATTGCAAAACCTTTTTTTCCAACTTTTCCCCTCCTTCCTCCCACCCCTTCCTCTGGATGGCAGGCTGACCAATACCCCACATCCTCTTTAAGTTCATTAACATTTCCTGTCATTTTAGCCAATCTGAGAGGTGTGTAATGGTACCTCAGAGTTTTCTTAGTTAGCATTTCTCTCATCAGTAATAATTTAGAGCACTTTTTCATATGATTAGAAATGATTTAAATTTCTTCATCTGAAAATTTTCTGTTCATGTCCTTTGATCATTTATCAATGGGAGAATGGCTTGAATTTTTATAAATTTGAGTCAATTCTCTATTTATTTTAGAAATGAGGCCCTTATCAGAACCTTTTAATGTAAAAAAGGTTTTACAAATTTATTGTTTCCATTCTAATCTTGTCTGCATTAGTTTTTCTTGTAAAAAAAACTTTTTAACAATATAATCAAAATTATCTATTTGGTATTCAATAATGAGCTCCAGTTCTTCTTTGGACACAAATTCCCTCCTCCTCCACAGATCTGAGAGGTAAACTATCCTATGTTCTTCTAATTTGCTTATAATATCACTCTTTATGTCTAAATCATTAACTCATTTCGACCTTATATTGGTATATGGTGTTAGCTGTATGATAGTGCCTCGTTTCTGCTATACTAGTTTCCAGTTTTCCCAGCAGTTTTTCTCAAATAGTGAATTCTTATCCCAAAAGCTGGGGTCTTTGGGTTTTTCAAATACTAGATTGCTATAGTCATTGTCTATTTTTTTTCTTGTGAACCTAACCTACTCCACTGATCAACTACTCTATTTCTTAGTCAGTACCCAATTTTTTTAATAACTGCTGCTTTATAATATAGTTTTATATCTGCTACAGTTAGGTTGATACCATTGGCATTTTTTTTCAATAATTTCTTGGAAATTATTGATCTTGTGTTCTTCCAGATGAACTTTGTTATTATCTTTTCTAGGTCTGTAAAATAATTTCTTGGGAGTTGGATTGGTATGGCATTATATAAGTAGATTAATTTAGTAATATTGTCATTTTTATTATATTTGCTTGGCCTACCCATGATCACTTGATATTTTTTTTATTTGATTTGATTTGTGTGGAAAGTGTTTTGTAGTTCATATAGTTCCTGACTTTTGCTTGGCAGAGAGATTCCCAAATATTTTATACTAACGGCAGTTATTTTAAATGAATTTTCTCTTTGTATCTCTTGAGATGATATGTTTAAATCTTGAAATCTGTATCTCTGTTATGGTTATACTTAAGAGAGTGCAGATATAATTTATTTTTTATAATAATATAAAAAAGAAAGTAAAGGAAGAAAGATGATTCTACTGGAAGAAGAGAAAAATGGAGTTAAAATGTTATAAATTACATCTCATGAAGAGGCAAAAAAAAGATTTATTGAAATTGAAGGAAAGGGGGCAGCTAGGTGGCACAGTGGATAGAGCACTGGCCTTGAATTCAGGAGGACCTGAGTTCAAATCTGGTCACAGACACTTAACACTTCCTAGCTGTATGACCCACCTCAGAATTAAAAAAAAAAAAAAAAGAAAAGAAAGAAATTGAAGGAAAGAAGGGAAGGGGATGAGCTTTGTGTGAATTTTACTCTCATCAGTTTTGGTGCAAAGAGAGAATATCAGATGCATTTAGCTTCACAGAGAAGCTTCTTTTACCCTATACGAAAGTAGAAGGAGAAAGGAGAAAGAAAAGGGGCAGGCTAATAGAAAGGAGAACAGAAGTAGAAGGAGAAAGGTATAAGGAGGAAGGGCTAAGGGAAGGGTACTTGTGGAGGAGGTTGTCAAAAGCAAAATACTGGGGAGGAGGGAAAGAGGGAAAGGAAAGAGAAAAGTATAACTGTGGAAAAACTAGATGGAAGGAAATACAGTTAGAAAATTTAACTGTGAATGTTAATGGAATGAGCTCTCCCATAAAATGGAAGCATATAGCAGACTGGATTAAAAGGCAGAATCCTTTCTCCCCCCCCCCTTTTTTTTTTTAATACAAGAACACATTTAACACAGAGGGATACATTCAGAATAAAGGTAAAAGGCTGGAGCAGAATCTATTATGTTTCAGTTGAAGTAAATAAATCATGGGTAGCAATCCTGATCTCAGATCAAGTTAAATGAAAAATAGATCTAATTAAAAGAAATAAGAAAAGAAACTATGTCTTGCTAAAGAGTATCATAGATAATAAAGCAATATAAATATTAAATATATATATACACCAAGTGGTATAGCATCCAATTTCCCAGAGAAGTTAAGAGAGTTGCAAGAAGAATTAGACAGCAAAATTATACTGGTGGGGGATCTCAGCCTTGCTTTCTCAGAACTAAGTAAGTCAAACCACAAAATAATAAGAAAGAAGTTAAGGAGGTAAATAGAATTTTAGAAAAGATAGGTATGATCGACCTTAGGAGAAAATTGAATGGAGACAGAAAGGAACATGCTTTTTTTCTCTGCAGTACATGGAACCTATACAAAAATTGACCATGTATTAGAGCAGAAAAACCTTATCATCAAATGCAGAAAGGAAGATATTGTAAAGGCTTTTTTTTCAGATCATAATGCAAAAAAAAAAAAATTACATGCAATAAAAGGCAGGAGAACATAGACCAAAAATTAATTGGAAACTAAATAACCTAATCCTAAAGAATGAGTAGGTAAAACAACAAATCATAGACACAATTGATCATTTCATCCAAAAGAATAACAATAATGAGAAAACATATCAAAATTTGTGGGATACAGCCAAGGGAGTTATTAGGGGAAGTTTTATATCTCTTGATACTTATTTGCATAAAATAAAGGGAAGGTCAATGAACTGAGCTTGCAATTAAAAAGCTAGAAAAAGAACAAATTACAAACCTCCAATTAAATGCCAAATTTGAAATTCTGAAAATAAAATGGGAGATTAGTAAAACTGAAAGTAAGAGAACTATTGAATTAATAAATAAAACTAAGAGTTGTTTTTATAAAAAATAGACAAAGCTTAATTAGAAAAAAGGAAAGAAGAAAATCAAATTGTTAGTATCAAAACTGAAAAGGGAGAACTTTCCACCAATGAAGAGGAAATTAGAGCAATAATTAGGAACTATTTTGCCCAACTCTATGTTGATAAATCTGATAATCTAAGAGAAATGGAGGAATTTCTACAAAATATAGATTGCCCAGATTAACAGAAGAGGAAATAAATTACTTAAATATAAGAATTTTAGAAAAAAAAAGAAATAGAACAATATATTAATCAACTCCCTAAGAAAAAATATCTTAGGCCAGATAGATTTGCATGTGAATTCTACCAAACATTTAAAGAACAATTAATTCCAATACTATGCAAACAATTTTTAAAAATAGAGAAAGGAGTCCTATCAAATTCCTTTTATGACACAGATATGGTTTTTTATATTTAAACCAGATAAAGAAAATTATAGACCAATTTCCCTAATGAATATTGATGCAAAAATATTAAATAAAATATTAGCAAAGAGATTACATCAAAATATCCCCAGGATAATACACCATAACCATATAGAATTTATACCAGGAATGGAGGGCTGGTTCAATATAGGAACATAATTAGCATAACTGACTATATCAGTAACCAAACTAACAAAAATCCTATGCTTATCTCAATAGATGCAGAAAAAGCATTTGACAAAATCCAATATTCATTCCTATTGAAAACAGTAGAGGGTATAGGAATAAATGGAGTTTTCCTTAAAATGAACAGTAGCCTCTATTTAAACCACCAGCAAGCATTATATGTAGTGGGGACAAACTAGAACCATTCCCAGTAAGATCAGGGGTGAAGTAAGGTTGCTCATTACGACCATTACTGTTTAATATTGTATTAGAAATTTTAGCTTTACTAAAAAGAAAAGTGGTTAAAGGAATTAGTGCGGTAATGAAGAAACCAAATTATCACTCATCGCAGATGATATGATGGTATACTTATAGAATCCTAGAGAATCAAATTAAAAAAAAAAACTAATAGAAATAATTCACAGCTTTAGCAAAGTTGCACAATACAAAATAAATCCACATAAATTATCAGCATTTTTATATATTACCAGCAAAGTCCAATGACAAAATATACGAGAGAAATTCCATTTAAAATAACTATGATAATATGAAATATTTGAGAGTCTACCTGCAAAGGCAAAATCAGGAACTATATAAAAACAATTACAAAACACTTTCCACACAAATAAAGTCAGATCTAACCAATTGGACAAATGTCAAGTGCTTATGGGTTAGGTGAGGGAATGGAATAAAAATGACAATAGTATCTAAATTAATCTACTTATTCAGCTCCATGCCAATCAAACTCCCAAGAAATTATTTTACAGAGATAGAAAAATAGTAACAAAGTTCATCTGGAAGAACAAAAGGTCAATAATCTCAAGAGATTTAATTTAAAAATGTCAATGAAGGTGGCCTAGATGTACCAAACTTGAAACTATATTATAAAGCAGTGGTCATCAGAACCATTTGGTAATGGCTAACAAATAAGAGTAATGAATCAGTAGAATAGGTTCACAGGACAAAATTATCAATGACTCTAGAAATCTAATGTTTGACAAACCATAAGACTCCAGATTTTGGGATAAGAACTCACTATTTGACAAAAAATGCTGGGAAATTTGGAAATTAGTATGGCATAAACTAGGCATTGCCCCATAGCTAACACCATATATCAGTATAAGGTTGAAATGGGTTCATGATGTAGCTATAAAGAGTGATATTATAAGCAAATTAGAAAAAACATAGGAGAGTTTACCTCTCAGATCTGTGGAGAACGAAGGGATTTATGATCAAGGAAGAACTGGAGTACACTATTGAAAGCAAAATAGATAAATTTGCTTATATTAAATTAAAAGTTTTTGTACAAATAAAATGAATGCAGACAGGATTAGCAGGGAAGCAATAAACTGGGAAATTTTTTTACCTTCAAGAGTTCTCATAAAGGCCTCATTTCTAAAATACATAGAGAATTTACTCAAATTTATAAGAACTCAAGCCATTCTCCAATTGATAAATGGTCAAAGTATATGAACAGACAATTTTCAGATGCAAAAAAAGAAATAATTTCTAATCATATTAAAACCTCAACTAAATTGCTATTGATCAGAAAAAATGCAAATTAAGGCAACTCTGAGGTACTACTATATACTTCTCAGATTGACTAAGATGAAAGGAAAAGATAATGACAAATGTTGGAGGGGATGTGAGAAAACTGGGACACTAATACATAGTTGGTGAAGTTGTCAATGGCTCTAGCCATTTTGGAGAGCAATTTGGAACTATACTCAAAAAGTTATCAAACTATGCATACCCTTTGATCCTGCATATATGCCTAAGAAATAATAAAAGAGGGCTTATATGCCAAAGAGATAATAAAAGAGGGAAAAGTGCAAAAATATTTCTGGCAGTATTTTTTGTAGTGGCAAAAAACTGGAAACTGAGTGGATGCTCATCTATTGGAGAATGGCTAAATAAGTTATGATAGTGTTTTTTAATGGGAATGGGTACTGTATTTTGTCAAAAGCTTTTCCCTGCATCTATTGAGATTATCATATGATTTCTGCTAATATTATTATTGATATGGTCAATTATGGTAATAATTTTTCTTATCTTGAACAAGCCCTTTATTCCTAGTGTAAATTCCATTTGGTTATAGTGTATTGTCTTTCTATTAAGTTGTTTTTATATCTTTGCTAATATTTTTTTGCATCAATATTCATTAGGGATATTGGTCTATACTTTTCTTTCTCAGTTTAGGTATCAATACCATATTTATGTTATAGAAGGAATATGGCAGGATTCCTTGTTTACCTATTTTCTCAAATCCTTTACAAAGGATTAATTGTTCTTTAAATAGAATTAATTGTTGTTTAAATGTTTAATAGAATTCATTTGTAAATCCATTTGGTTCTGGGGATTTTTTTTTCTTAGGGTGTTCATTGATGGCTTGTTCAATTTCTCTAATGGTACAAGCTAAGAATGATGGATCAGTGGAATATATTAGATACATATGACACAATAATCAATGACTGTATTAATCTAATATTTGTTAAACCCCCCAAACTCTAGCTTCTGGAGTATTTTAGAAGAATTGGTGGGAAAACAGGAAAATATGCCAGAAACATAGTATAGACCTCCATCTTACACCACATATTAAAATGTCAAAACAGGTACATGATTTGGGCATAAAGGGTAATACCATAAGCAAATTAGGAGAGCAAGGGATAATTTACCTATCATATCTTTGGAGAAGGAAGGAATTTATGGCCAAAGAAGAACTAGAGAACTTTAAGAAATACAAAATGGACAATTTTGATTATGTTAAATTTCAAAGGTTTTGCACAAAAAACATCAACACAAATAAGACACAATTTTAAAAAATTTTTAAGTTTATTTTTTATTTTACAATTATAACTTTTTTGAAAGTACATATGCATGGGTAATTTTTTACAACATTATCCCCTTGCATTCACTTCTGTTCCAATTTTTCCCTTCCCTCCATCCACCCCCCCCCAGATGCTAGGCAGTTTTATACATGTTAAATATATTATAGTACATCCTAGATACAATATATGTGTACAGAACTGAATTTCTTATTGCACAGGAAGAATTGGATTCCAGAAGGTAAAAATAACCTGGGAAGAAAAACAAAAATGCAAACAGTTTACACTTATTTCCCAGTGTTCCTTCCCTGGGTGTAGCTGATTCTGTCCGTCATTGATCAATTGGAACTGAATTAGATCTTCTCTTTGTTGAAGAATACATCCTCATACAGTATTATTGTTGAAGTGTATAATGATCTCCTGGTTCTGCTCATTTCACTCAGCATCAGTTCATGTAAGTCTCTCCCAAGCCTCCCTATATTCATCCTGCTGGTCATTTCTTACAGAACAATAATATTCCATAACATTCATATACCATAATTTACCCAACCATTCTCCAATTGATGGACATCCATTCATCTTCTAGTTTCTAGCCACTGCAAAAAGGGCTGCCACAAACATTTTGGCACATACAGGTCCCTTTCCCTTCTTTAGTATTTCTTTGGGTATAAGCCCAGTAGTAGCACTGCTGGATCAAAGGGTATGCACAGTTTGATAACTTTTGGGTATAATTCCAGATTGTTCTCCAGAATGGTTGGATTCTTTCCACCAACAATATATCAGTGTCCCAGTTTTCCCACATCCTCTCCAACATTCATCATTATTTTTTCCTGTCATCTTAGCTAATCTGACAGGTGTGTAATGGTATCTCAGAGTTGTCTTAATTTACATTTCTCTGATCTTTATCAGAACTTTTAACTGTAAACATGTTTTTCCAGTTTGTTGGGGAAGCACAAATCTGGGAAATAATATTTACGCCAGTCTTTTTGATAAAGGCCTCATTTCTAAAATATATAAAGAACAGTGTCAAATGTATAAGAATACAAGACATTCTCCAATTGGGAAATGGTCAAAGGATATGAATAGACAATTTTCAGATGAAGAAATTAAAGGTATCTTCAGTCATATAAAAATTTCCATAAATCACTATTGACTAGAGAAATTCTTTAAATTAAGAAAACTTGTAGGTACTACTTCATACTTCCCAGATTGGTTAAGGTAACAGCAAAAGATAATGATAAATGTTGAACAGCATGTGGGAAAACTGGGACCATAATTCATTGTCAGTGGAGTTGTGAAATGATTCAACCATTCTAGAGAGCAATTTGGAACTATGCCCAAAGAGCTATAAAACTGTGCACACACTTTGACCAGCAGAGCCACTACTGACTCTGTATCCCAATAAAATCATAAAGGAGGAGAAAGGAACCATGTGCAAAAAATATTTGTAGCAGCTCTTTTTATAGTAGAAAAGAATTGGAAAATGAGTGGATTCTCGTCAATTTAAGGAATGGCTGAAAAAGTTATGAAATGTGAAAGTAATGGATATTATTGATTTATAAAAAAAGATGACCAAGCTAATTTTAGAAAGGTGTGGAAGGATTTATAAGATCTCATGCTGAGTGAAATAAGTAGAATCAAGATACATTGTACACAGTAAAAACAAGATTTTGCATTGATCAACTATGAAAGAATTAGTTATTCTCAATAGTTCAATGATCTAAAGCAATCCCCAATAAACTAAAGCAATGTCATTTCATCCAGAGAGAGAAACACGAAGATTGAATTTACATCAACAGATGTTATGTTCCATTTGTTTTATTTTTCTGTTTTTTTTTCCTCTCTTGGCTTTTCTCTTTTGTTCTTATTTTTCAAGTTTTGTAAGAAAATGTATTTTTAAGTGAATGTGCATGAATAACAAACAAACAAATAAATAACATTTAAAAATAATGGTTCCAACTCTTATTGTCATATTCATTCCTCTTATTTTAATTAATCAGAGTTGGTTGCTATCCTCAGGTACACCAATGCTTCCAAGGCTATATAAACTGTGAATTCATTACCATGAGTTGTCTTTGGTCTAAGAGAGAGACAGCTAAATGATCCTTCTTTTTATTAATAAAATGCTAGCATTATTAATAAAATGATTAAATACCCAGAGACTGTGTCTATTGAATTTTATAAACATCACAAAACAAAATACAAAAACTATGCACTTGACCTTACTGTCCTCTTAATATTTATCCTATGTATTTCCTTCCCTAAAAACAAAACTCCTGAGAAATAACATTTTTGCTTTCCTTGCTTTCACATTCTCGCTTTCCTTGCTTTCACATTCTCTGTGCTTACACATTTCTTTGTTGCTAAGTACTCATAACAATATTCCAAAGTAACAGGAAAACAATTGTCAAAAGTTTGGAAAATTTAAATAAGATACCTCATTGAAGAAAAATTTATTGACAAATCTATAATATGAAAATGCGTTTGAAACTAAAATAAGTTTCTGAATAGTTCAGATTTACTAGCCAAGAAAGGAAAGCCAATTACTAATGTTTTTGTTCAGTCTATTTACCTCTTCATGACCCCATTTGGGGTTTTCTTGGGAAAAATACTGAAGTAGTTTGGTATTTCCTTCTCTAGCTCATTTTGCAGCTGAGGAATTGGGGCCAACAGAGTTAAGTGACTTGCCTGTAGTTACAGTTAGTAAGTTTTTAAGGCTAGATTTGAACATAGGACTGGGTCTTTCTATCCCTTTCCTAGCTGCCCTTTACATGATGAATTATTTAAATCACATTTGATTAAAATAGCAGAAGAAATGTGTCCAGAGAAAATAAACTTATTTGAAAGTATTAATATCAAAGCTTACAGATGTTGTGAAATAAATAAGCTCAGATAGCTCTCCACATAGCAGCATGGCTTATCCCTTCTCCAAACTCTCAGCAAAATGATTCTTTTCCAATCTACATGGCTATCAACAAAATTGTAAAAATCCCTTTTCAGACAAATAGGGAAAGTGAGAAAGCAGCCATGATAAGAAAAGAAAGTCAAATACTTTCTCTGATATTCTTCTGCAAAAAGATAGAAGTCAGGTTGTAAAATACAGCTTTAAGAATAGATGGACATTCAGTTTGTATTCATTCTATGAAATGTATGATTCTTTTGGAACATGCAAAAAGAATGATATTCAGACACTTGAGAAAAGAGTAATGGGAGAATGTCAGCAGAGAAGAATATTGTAAAGCCATTGTCTGGAGAGCATGATGGAAGTGGAAGCAGTAGATGATAAATTCCCTATTTCCTTTGGCCAAAGAGCAGTCTTTTTACTTCTCCAAGGTCTGCATGTCCTGACCAAGTGGATGGTTTTAAACAATAGTAAATTTATCCTTGAAAACTTTTCTATTGTACCCCAAAACTAAAGTACTTTTTCCTCCTGTTTCTGGTCATTTATTTTGTTATCTTTGTGAGCAACATTCTAATAATCCTGGGCATTATTGGTCACTATGGCTGACTCTTCCCTGTCCAGCAGCACCTTTTTCTTCCTCAAAAAGAATCATCTTAGAAATCATTCTTACTTTTCTTACAAATCAGATTCAACAAGATCACAGTGAACATAATACAGGGAACTCTTCTGGCCAAGGAAGCAACAATCTTTTTCTTGGCTGGGCATCTAACATGGGTTATACATTCTTCTTGGGGCTACTGAGTGCTTAGGTGAGCAAGAGACCTAGGCATATCATCACTATTCAGTGACGTGAATATTTTTGTATTGTCCAGATATCATGGACCACTAACTCCCAATTGAGTTAACCTTTGGAACAGAGAGATAAAAGCTATACTCATTTGGATCTTTTAAAATATCTTTCACTACTATTCCCAAATTTAGAACAACTTGATTAGAAAGAAGATTGAGTTGAGTAGGCGTCAGTGACAGGAGAAAAAGAGATGCATGATGTAGAAATTAACAAATGCTAGTTGAATAGTTAAATAGGGGAAATGGCTTTGGAGTTGGAAAGATCTCTGTTAAAACCCCATATTAGACAATCATTTACCCTCTTTGTGCCCATCGTTCTCATATATTAAACAGGGATAATGATACCTATGTATATGGAGATAATGATATATAAATGAAAAAGTTGTGAGACTCAAATGAAATGGGTAAAACACTTGAAAATATTAAAACTCTATATAAATGTTAGTTGCTACAGCTTTTAATTAAAAAAAAAGAAATGAGAATAATATGACTAACAACATGGTTGAATAGTTGATTTCTACAAATTTTTCCTGTTCTGAAACTTCAAAGGAAAATAAATATCACATATAAAGTAAGTACAGAGAATCCCACAAAATAATAAGAAATCCCACATATTTAACATTGGAATGCTTTAATATTTAGATAATCTACTCTCATGTCTACTCTCAAATGACTCCACATGCTCCTGCAGTAAGAATTTTTATAAGTTTTCAAGTTTATGTCTCAAAGTCCAAGTATATGGATTTCCTATATCTGAGACTCTGTCCAAACCTTGCAACTTTGTAGGAAATGACAAATAATGATCTGCTTCACCATGTATCAATCAGGGAAAAAAAAAAAAACCTTTCAATTTATAGTACTCAGAGCAATAGCCTTAACTCAAACAGAAAGTTAGGATGTGGTGAAAAGTCACCTGAGACCAGTGATTTGCCCAAGCCCCCCAAATCCTATTGATGTAGCTTTGAGTTAGCTGCTCTAAAATTTGGTTTTTACAACTACATCAGAACCACATAGAATAGAAACACAGCAACAGATCTCTCCTAATGAGTATAATATCCTCTAGAGTATATTTGCTCAAGAGACTATTTCTTTTCACAACCCATTACTATCCTTAAAGAAATTGCTCTTATTTCAAAGGTATATCTTCTGAAGCACAAAGGAGACTTCTCTGTGAGAAATAAGCATGTGAACCAGTTTTCCATTCTTCCCTCCCCTTTTCCCAACTTCTCTTATTTGTACTTTACAATGTTTTAAAATATGTTTTTTGCCTCGCAGAAAAGATTCCTTTTCTTCTTATGCTATCCACTTACCCTTGAGGTTACTTCTCATACATCTATTCTGTGTTCCACATTTGGAGTGGCTTCACTGACTTTGAGATTTTTTCCTGATCTTTTCTGCATCTCAGGTGAGAACCAACAAAAGCAAACAATTAAAAGTTGTTTAGATATTTGATAGGAGTGAATTATATGGGTGATGGGAGAAAGATGAAGGGCAGGGAAGAATGACAGGGAAAATAGCATGGAATATTCCCTAAAAGAAAAATTTGGAATTCTCCTTTGAATTCTATGTTTCTCTCTAGTTTGTCCATTTTGAAAAGAAAATATATCAGAGCAACATTACCATATAAACTCTTCTAATTCTTTTTAGAATTACACCTTTCAGTTTTGTACCTCTGCTGACACATGAGGTAGACAAGGATTGAGGCAGATTAGGCTTTGAGCAATTGATATCTGTTTATAGAAATCATCAAGACTGATGGACAAAATTCAAGGGTTCTCAGAAAAGTCCTTGTGAATACAAACACTCTTTAGAATCAATGTTGAATAATCTATCTACTGTATTACACTCACAGAAGTCAAGAACAAACCCTATCCCTATCCTTATCCTGGAAGATCAAACTCTAAGATAGTGTCTTTTCCTGAACTCCCAGTTTAAGGAATTAAATCAGAACTAGTTTATCTCAAGGAAGTGCTAATTCTTCTTCACTACATATTTCTTTGGCTCTTAGCCTTTAACATCCTCAGAAACCTAGTATTGTCACCCAGAATTTATAAGTTTTTCCTTGTCAAGAAATATGAACTTATTGGACTAAATTCTGAGAATATGCCCCAAGAGCTTCTTTCGTACTTTTGCCACTAGAAAACCTAAAGTTTGAGAAATGCCACTATAAAGAAAATTAATTTTTCCAGTGGATCTTTATCCTCAGCTTGTTCTCTCTATAGGAGTCTAGTTGTGCTTTTGAACTTGATAATAAGGATTCTTCATTTTTATTAATGAGATGCTTTATGAGCATATGAGAACTAGAAACTAACTAGAACTTTCACCTCCCCCCCCCAAAAAAAAAAGTTGTGGTGGTTGAACTAATTTCTATTTGTAACAGGTTACTCGAATTATAGATATGGGAAATTTCCATGGAAATTTTAGATTTCAAAGGGAATTTTAAAAAAAAATCCTAATGATAGCCTTGTAAACAAGAAAGGAGAGATATGAACTGTGTGGAAGCATAATTGGGAGCATGTAAAGATGTTTGAATAACTAAAACCAAGGACTGATTGTTAGAATATCATTGTCATGGAGAAAGTTTGGGGATAGCATGTGTGTGTGTGTGTGTGTGTGTGTGTGTGTGTGTGTGTGTATGACAATGCCTACTGGAATACCTTAGAAATCTCTCACCTTTGTTCTATACCATTAAACATTTAAATCACTGTCTTTGGTGAAGGCATAGATAATATAAATGTAGAAAGGTGGCCCACAGCCAACAGTACTAAAAATGAGGCTACCATAAATATGTTTCTTAGAGCCAGCAAGTCTCTCTCCTATATACTTTCCTAAGGAAATCCCCAAAGTTCTCAATTATTAGCAATGAGACTTAATATAGAACACTTTTAAAGTAGAGTAGATTTATTTGAAAGTGGTGGTCACCTTGACCAGGTATCTCAAACATAAATTTATCTTTGGAACAATTACTTATTAAATGTGGTTATATAGTATCCCCAGACACTGAAGTTACAAAGACAAAGAAGAAACAGCACCTATCCTCAAAGAATTTATATTCTATTGGTATAGTTTTGATGTTGTTTGTATTTTTTAATATAATCCTCCATAGAAAATTCAAGTTAACACAGTTTTCCCTGATTAACATCTAAAATAGGAAAATGCAAATATCATCTAAATAAGTGCCAATGAATTATTTGAAGTCTCCATGAATTATAAAATCTCAGAATTATAAGGGAACTTAGATTTTCTTGCAAGGTTGATGGTTCTGTACTAGATGGCAAGAAACTAAATAGCTATCTTCTCTTATTTATAGTTTAAATAGGACCTTCCACAACTTGAATCTCTTTAGGTGCATTACTGGGCAAGTCTGACCTCAGTGATATGAGAATCTGGACATAGGAACTCCTGGAAAATGAAACTAGTACAGGTAAAAGAAAAACAAAGCAAAAAGATATCAAAAAATACAATGTAATCGTCCCCTGAAAGAGTGATTAAACATGGAGAAGAATAAAGACCAGAAATTTCAAGTTTTATTCCTTTACTTCAGAAGATCCAAATTTTAGTTTATGTCATCTAGTCCGTCTGGTGAGGAAAGTAAAATCTTTCCAATTCATAGTAGGACTTTAGATGTTAAGCTATTATGATGATCAAGAGCAACACAATGCAGGGCCACAGTGTAGATGATGACATTTCTTATCAGTTTTTGGTTTATAATAGAAGCAAATAGATGGAAAATCTCTTTGAAATTGATAAATTCTGTAAGTTGTGAGTAAAAATGCATTGGAAATAGTTTAGTGTTGGAAGAAACTGTATAGCTGGCATAACAAAGATAACAAACATTAAATTCTCATCTTGAAATATAAAATAAGCTAACAATTTTAACAAGGTAGTAGTCTTATATGGAGAAATAATATTTCCTGAAATTACCTTTCTAAGGTCACTTTCTTATGTGCACAGGAAATTCCTTCCCTTTAGTGGAAACATAGGTTTTGCCTTTGGTACCCATATAGGAAATTCTTTCATACAATTTTACATCCTTCTATTGATGTTATTTTGAGCCATAGAAGGAATAATGGTATTAAGTCCCATGTGAGGTAATTCTCCTTCTTAGAGATCACTACTCTCATACTCAGTCACCCTGAGAGCATCTCAGCAACAATAGAAGATGATCTATATATTTAAAGTCATCCAGAAAAACAATAAGATGTCTAAATATTGTTCAAGGAAATAAACATATATAGTGAGTTAGTGCTATCCTTCCCATCTAATCATTCTTCCAGCTCAGACTTGTTCAGTAAGCAAGAAATCAGAATATGAGCAATGTTTCTCTATATGCATCTCATAACTCTTATAAGAGAGCATTAAATAAGATTAAATAAACTTATAGTTAAGAAAACAAAATCTGAAGTTCTCCTGAATTTCATTGGGGAAAAAGTCATCTGCATATTTATAGAAGGGGATAGACCTAATTTAACAGTTGTTCACATAAAAGGAAGTAAAGGATTTACTTGACTGAGCTCAATATGAAACATAAGATAAATATCAAGTGTTGCCCCAAAACTAAAAATTCTCAGAGTCCATTAGAGCAGGTATTGTATGATTAATAACAAAAATAAATCCCTAAAAGATCCATTGAAAAATGTAGTGGGTTGGTAGTTGTTTGTCCTTTGTTCTCAAATTAAAACATGACGTAAGAGAAATGATGCCATAATTTGCAAGTGAGTTGGATTTAAGTGAGGGATGGCTATGCAAGGTTACCCACCTCACTTTCCCCTCCAGAGCTATCTGGGTCCAGTGGCAAGATATGAATCAAATTGACTGTAGATGGACCTAATGGGAGATCTTGGTCATTTCCTAAGATTTTCAACATGTCTCAGTTTGACTGAGGTCATAACCATTCAGTGAATAAGGCTATTTGAGGCAAAGAATCTTCTCTTTCACCTAGTCCAAAAAAATCAAAATAAATAAATGAAATAATGAATGAATTTAGGAAGGGAAGACCCTCTGGGTTTCTGGCCAAAGCAGAACCACATGTGGAATATTGTACTTAGTTATTGATCTTACTGAATTCTAAAATCTTAATACTGTATGAAAGGAACATCAAAAAAATAGAATACACCGAGAGAAGTTAGACACAATAATGAAGAATTTAGAAAATATATATTAATTATGAAGAAGGTTGATGCATAGGAGGTGGTTAGTTTAGAAAAGAGACAATTTATGAAAAATATGCAAGATGTTTTCAAGTATTAGGAAAGCTGTTCTCTGTTACAGTAGTGGGTGGGTGAACTAGATAATCTCTAATATACTTTCTAATACTAGACTTTCTAATAACATAGGTTACATCCTCACAACAAATACCTGTTCTGGAAAAAGCAAACACACACATATAAAAAAAATGAGTCAGCCCAACCATACTTGGGTGACAGAATTTTTATTCCTGGGTCTATCTGATGACCCTCAGACTCAGCTTCTACTATTCCTATTATTCCTGGTCATCTATTTGGTTACTGCATTTGGAAATCTGCTTCTCATCATCTTGGTTGTAACTGATTCAAAGCTCCAAATGCCGATGTACATTTTTCTGTGCAACTTATCTGTGGCTGACTTCTGCTTCTCTACCAGCATTGTTCCTCAAGCTCTAGTCCATATGATGACCAAGAGAAAGATAATTTCTTTCATGGGTTGTGCAGCTCAGCTTTTCCTATTCCTTATTTTTGGATGTGCAGGGTGTGCCCTGTTATCTGTGATGTCCTATGACCGGTACTTGGCAATTCGTGACCCTATGCACTACCCGCTCATCATGACAAAAAAGGTATGCTTCCAGTTGGCTTTGAGTTGCTGGGTCAGTGGTGTGTTAGTGTCAATAGTGGACACGACATTCACACTACAAGTCCCATACCAAGGAGACAATAAGATTGCTCATTTCTTTTGTGAGGCCCCAGCCCTCTTAGCTCTAGGATCTGGAGATACCCACAGAGCAGAGACAGTCATTTTCTTAATGGGTGTGATCATTCTTCTTTTACCAGTATCTTTGATCCTGATCTCTTATGGCTCAATCATAGTAACTGTCATCAGGATGAAGACAACCTCAGGGAGACTCAAAGCATTTTCCACTTGTGGCTCTCATCTCATTGCAGTCACCATTTTTTATGTATCTGCAATCATGACTTATATGACACCTAAATCCTCTAAGGAGCAAGGGAAGCTGGTGTCTATTTTCTATGCTGTGATAGTTCCAATGTTGAATCCCCTTATCTACAACCTGAGGAACAAGGAAGTGAAGAGGGCATTCAGGAACACCATCATGAAAGGACAACCTTGCAAACTTTGATCTTCTCAATACAGTTGATTTTGGAAATGTGTTTCATCTCCAAAAATTACTACATGTTTGTTTGTTGTTGTTGTTGTTGTTTTTTGGTTTTTTTTGTTTTTTATGGGGGAGGGATGTCTTTTCTCTCAGGAATGAGGGAATGAAGGAAATTTATATTTATATTGCTCTAAATAGCTGTCTGTATACCTATGTAAATCATTATGGATAGAATGTGTATATACTTTTATATCTGCAATATGTCTCAAGTGGGTAGAGAGGCATGAGATGATACATACATAATCATGAAGATTTGGATAGTTATTTTAATGTGAAATAAAAATAAATAATAGTCATTATCAGCATAATACTGTGGAAAGAGCACCACTTTTTGAACTGTAGAACATGAGTCAATTCCTATGTCTTATCCTTTCTATCTATAATTGTAAAGGGCTAGAACTGAGCAATGCACTTGGATAATGAAGCAGGTGAGACTAATTGCCAATTGGACAGTTCCCTATTAACTTGTTTGAAGGTTGACCCTCCCCAGCTGTTCTGTGCTGACTTGATTGGTGGGATAAAGAGGGGGAAGTGACATTGGGGGGGGGGGAGGAGTAGGAGGAGGAAGAGGAATTGAGACGCTGATGCTGAGTCAGTCTCTCCTGACATTTGAAAGAGGAAAGTGTGTGTGAGATTGTTAGGCCTAACCCCCTGACCTTGACTAGAAAAGATCAAGAATAAAGACATTTAGTGATCCTGATTCCAGCTGATTTCTGGGAAGACAGAATTCCAGCATATAATACTTTGGGCAATTTATTTAGCCTCCCCAACCTTTAGCTTCTTCATTAGCAAAATGAGTTGGACCAGATGGCTTCTGAAATCTTCTTCAACAATAGATCTATGATCCCATGATAGCTAATGGAAATTGTACAACATATTTTGAGGGACGGAGTGTATTATGGTATAAAAATTAGTGGGCATAAGAAGGGACAGGCATTTAGGAAGTTAAATGGGTAGTTATACACTCAAAATAAAATTGACCTTAAATAGCTATTAATCTCAATATGACATTTTAAATGTTTAAGTGCCATTGTTGGGAGGGTTTTGTTCTATAAGTGGTTGTAACATATAAAGGACAATATTTTTTAGCCAGAGAGTGTCCAGAGGAATGTAGCTATTATGATAAAAAGGACTTGAAAACATGCCATGTGAAGGATGCTTCAAATCACAGAACTGCAATGTTTAATGAGATTTCAGACTTCTATTGATTCGACTCATACCTGAGAAGAATAGCATGTAAGACATGATTGAGAAACTGTCAACCACTGTTTGAAGATAGTCTATACTAGAAAATCTACTAAGACAATCTATTCTAGGCCTGGTCTCTGATTTTTTGTATGTAGAATCAAAGTCTGTTTCTCTACAAATTCCATTTATTACTCTTGGATTTACTTGTTTGGATCAAGTAGAATAAGTTTAATCTATATTCCAAAAGAAAATCTTTTAAACATTTGAAGGCAGCTACCATGTCTCTTTCCCACCTATCTTTCCACATTCCTGTTTTCTCTTTTATAAGCTAAATATCCATCACTATCTTGAGCTGCCATTTTGTGGACTTGCTTGATATAAACCTTGAAATTCACTGAAGCCTCCCGATTTTTTCACTCAAAGTATTATTAATGATCAATCCTCCTATCTTGTGCTTTGTAATAGATTTCTTTCACTCAAATACAGGACCCTGCAACTACTCACATTAAATTTCATCTCCAAAGATTTTACCCCATTATTCTAACTTGAAGAAATTCTTTTAGATCTTGATTCATTCAAAAGATTAATGTCCCCTGCTTTATTTTTATCGTCTACAAATCTGATAAACATAATTTCATATACATCACTTATAAAAATGTTAAATGGCACAAAACTAAGAGCACATTAAAATAACACTATGCTACATACTTCTTAGCAAGTTGACATTAATTCATTATTCATTTTGGTTCCAGTTATCCAACAAGATCTTATAGATCCATCTAAATATTTTCTGACCTATTCTACATTTTGCCAATAAGAATAGTAAAAAATATTTTTCAAATATTTTCCTGAAATCTCAATACATTGTATGCACAGTTGTCTCTTAAAAAGCCAATTTAACTGCTTTGTCCAAAAGAAATTATATTTAATGTCATTACTTTGCCTTTTTCTTTTGTTGGTATCTTCCATTTTTGTATCACTTTAATTTCTGAATATTTCTCTTAAATTTCTCTAAGAGGTATCATAAATACAAAAGAATAAAAGAAATGGAGAATAAAAATTCTTTATTATTATTCAGCAAAACAAACCATACATCAACTGCTTTTCACAATATATCTAATATTCTGCAGCCAGAATCTCAAACTCTGCAAAGGAGAGAATATGGTATATTTTGTTTTCTCTAGTCTCATGCTTGATCATTATAATTATATAACATATGGTCTCATTTGGGAGAGTTCTTACTATTTATATTTTTCAAGTCCTCATGAATATTGTTTTTCTTTTTTTCCCCCTAACTTTATGCTGAATCAGTTCATATGAATCTTCCTATATTTCTCTAAATTATTCATATTCAGTATTTTGCATAACACATTCCATTACCTTTAGGCACCACAGTCTATTTAACTAATCCATAGGCAATGAGCATCTACTTTGTTCCCAGTTCTTTGTTACAAAAAACAAAAACATTGCTCTGAATATTTTGGTGTATAAAGGATATTTCTGTATTTAATCTTCTTAAAGGATGTACATATTAAGACAGATCTTTTGGAAGAGGGGCATGAACTTTCAAATAATTCTTTTAGCTTAATTCTGGATCAGTTTTCAGATTGGACAGACAAATCCTCAGCTCCACCTCTATTAATGTGCTTGTCTTTTTACTGTCTCATAATCATTAATAAATATCATATCTGAAATCTTTGCCAAATTAGTGAACATGAAATGAAAACTCAAAGTTGTATTGATTTGTATTTTTACTGATGTTCAGTAATCTCTTAATCTCCAAAACTTCTAATGTTTTACATTTGTTCTAGAATTATTTGTTCATAACTCTTATCCAATTTTCCATTGGAAATGGTCTTATATATTGCCTTATATGTTTGTATTGATTCTATGTATGTATAAATATATATATGTATGTATATATATTTTGAGTATAACTTCTTTATCTAAGGTATATAAAGAAAACACTTTTCTATTTGCTAGTTTCCTCCTTGTTCTAGCTGCATTGATTCTGTTCAGCTAAAAGATTTTAAGTTTCATATAATCAAAATGATATGTTTCCTCTTTTATAAAATTTGGCTGGTTTTTGATGAAACCATGCCATCTCTCAGAAATTTCTTCTTTTATTTTTAAATACTTATCAATTACCTTTTAGTTTTCAAAAAATACATATTGCAATGTTTCCCCCAAATCACATATATTTCAACAAATATACTTTCTTTTTTTAAATGAAAATCAGGACAACCTTTATCTCTCTTTAGTCTAGTGATACTTCTCTCCTTCCTCATGATTATTCCAGAGTTTTTGTGAGGACCCAGTGAAATAATGCACATAAAATTTAACATAAATATCAACAGTTATAGTAATAATAATAAATAATAATAATAATAATAATAATAATAATAAAAAAGAAATGATAATTATGAAACCAGAAAGAATGATGTATGATTTATAAGATCTTGTTGAATAAATGTTCTATAAGTGTTCTATGAAAACTGCTCTAATCTCAAAACCTCAAATAAAAAGAAATATGCACCAAAACTAGAGAGAAATAATAAGACAACAGCAAGAAATCCCTTGTTGATTTAAATAATAAATAAAATTATTAAAATAAGAATCTAGAAATTAATGTAAACCAAAATTCAGATGACTAAATGGAGAATTAAGAAACCAACAAAATTTAATTCTTGGTAAAGGTAAATATATGATAAAGGATCTCTCCGTAAGATATTTAACTCTATGACAAATAAAAACACCTGAATATCATTGTAGCAATTTCTTCTAATGCTCTAAAGTGACGCTGGCTACTTTTCTCACATTAAAGTTCTAGGGTTATCTTAGAGGTCTCCTTCAAATTGTTACCAGTGGGAGTTCCCATCTCAGTGTTTCTCTTAATTATACACTACTGTGTTCTAACTCTCCAGTCCCATATAACCAATTAATACTGATCAAATTTTCTTTTGCATTATTTAATTTTTCCTCAATTATGTGTAAATGAATTTTTAAACATTTTTAAATCTGAGATACAAATGTTTTCTCTTTCTTCGTCCCCATGTGGGGATTTTACATGGACAATCATGTGAAAAATTTCCACCTTAGCCATGTTGCAAAAGAAAATACAGACTCTCTTCCTCTCTGCCCCCCCCCCCAAAAAAAAAAGATTTTAAAAAGCATGATGCAATCTGTATTTAGACTCATTCATTCTTTTTTGTTCTGGAGGTGGTAAATTGGAACATTTTATTGCTTAGGATAGCTAAGTCATTTACAGTTAATTATCACATAATATTGCTGTCACTATGTACAGTATTTTTCTGGTTCTGTTCCTTTTACTTTACATCCTTTCACATAAATCTTTCAAGGTTTTTCATGAAAACTTTTTATTTTTGTTGTTTGTTACAGTACCATCGCATTCTATTATATTAGTTAGTCTAATAGTTGTGAAATGGTATCTCACAGCTGTTTTAACATTCATTTCTTTCATCAATAATGGTTTGGAGCATTTTATAACTACAGATAACTTTGATTTTTTTTGTTTGAAAACTGCCTGTTCATATGACTTATGTTATTCTTATAAATTTGACTCAATTCTCTATGTTTGAAAAATTAAGCCTTTATCATAAAAACTTGCTTAAATTTTTTTCCATCTAGTATCCTACTTCTAATCTAGTTTGCATTGTTTTGTGCAAAATCTTTTTAATTTGGCAAATCAAAATTATCTATTCTATATACTGCAATGTTTTCTGCCTTTTGCTTGGTCATAAATTCTTCCTTTATCCATAAATCTGATAGGTAAAATACGTTATGCTCTTCTAATATGCTTATGATATCAACCTTTAAGTTGAAATCATGAACCCATCTTAGCATTATCTCAATATATAATGTTGGTGAGATGTTGGTCTGTATCCAGTTTCTGCCCAGCTACTTTGCAGTTTTTCCAGCAATTTTTGTCAGATAGTGATTTCTTATCTCCAAATCTTGGATATTTAGCTTTGTCAAACATAGATTACTATGGTCATTTGTTATGGTCTTAGTCTATTCCACTGTTCCATCAATAAATTCTTAATCAGCACCAGATCATTTCTTCTAAGCCATTTTTGGTCATTTTTTTATGGAAACTTCTTTTAGTGGGCTATATTTATTTGTTTTGAGGGTATTTTAAATTCAATTTAAATTCAATGGAAGGAACAGATAATATCTAAAAAATAAGCAAAAGAAACAAGGATAGTTTAGCCTTCTGTAGGTGTTCAGTTTTCTTTTTAATCATGACTCTATTCAATTAGGAACAGCATTATACAATTTTAACTTTGGGGTAGGGCAAAAGGTATCCTCCTGAATATATAAAATCCTTCAGAGCAAGGTGTTCACTAAATAATAATTCATTTCCAAAAAATATTTATACAAATATAATAAAATCACTGAGATCATAAAACTGATTCAATGTGTTATTTCAATTGACTTATTTTTTTTCTCAGCAAAAAAACAGTAAAGATCTAGAACTTATGTATTGTTTTTATAAGCAAACAGATTTTGTTATCATGTAAAAATTCTAGTAGATTTTATACCCAATACCTTGGTCACTCATTCATGCATCTGCCTATTTGAACATGAATAACATAGGAGATGTATGTGGCACATGAATAAAGTATCATTTCTGAAATAAGGAGGATCTGAATTCAAATCTGGACAAATCTGACACAACAGCTATATAACCCTGGGCAAGTCACTTAAATCTATTTGCCTCATTTCCTCATCTGGAAAATTAGTTGGAGAAAGAAATGACAAACCACATCAGAATATTTGTCTAGAACAATCCAAAAAAGAGAAATGATGCAACAACAACATCAACGATATGGGGAAAGACAAGAGAAATATTCAGAATATTTGGGGCTGGAGATACAGCTTTGAATTGTCTACACTAAAATTTTCTTCTTACTAACACTTAAGAATTACTCTGATATGAAACATAATTCATCACTATACTAATGAGCAAGAAATGCTCTAGAGCATTATACATTATAAATACTCTAGAGACTATTTCTCATCATTGCCCGTTAAATTTGCATTGTACTAAAAAAAATCATTTTTTTATTTGAAAGACAATTCTCAAGATATACCAAGGAAATTTGCTGAAGCAAAAGTATTCGTTTCAACCAATTCTCCACTTTTCTCCTTTTCTCCCAAATTCTCTTCTTTCTCCTTTCCTAATTCTTTCATAAGGATTTGAATTAAGATTTCTGCCTTGTTACCAAGGTCTCAGTACTACTTATCTTGCTACATATACACAGTAGCTACTCCTCAAACATCTCTCTGTTTCTCTATTAAGACTTTCTTGACTAACTATGAAATGGTTTCCTGATCTTTTCTGTCTTCCAGGTGAGAAAGAAGAGGGGAAAGGGGAAGATGTTACTAAAATAAGTTGAGTTTGGTCATATCATGCAGATTTAGCATCTTTTTATTTTTTATTTTTCCTTTTGTTTCAAGATACCCTGTTTAACAAGCCTTATAAACTAATATATTCCACTGGGCAGATGATTTACCTAGATTGTTTCATTAAAATATCTGTATCCATATTCACTATAACAATCACCTTAGAAACTGAGATGTAATAAATTATAAATGATAATTGCATCAAAATAAAGTTCCTTTGATGCAGGAGCTATTTTAATGGTAGGCAAATTCCTCTATATTTGATAAGTATTTGAGTATAAGAGAATCCTTCATATCTTTTCTCTGAGTGATGAAAATGAGCACCTACATGAAAATTCCTAGTAACAGATCAAATGAGAGACAAACTCCATATGGTGAAGGAGATGGTCCTCAAATTTCACTCAGAAAAAGTGAACCTATCTCTTAAATTTATGAGAATAATTTGTAGGAGTACCACTGAATATTTAATGTTTAAGATGAAGTTTTAGATTAAAGCCTCAAAGAAGATGTGATGCATTAAATCTTTAGTTCACCCAGTTCTGGAAGATCATGGAGTTTTGTAAGTATACACATTTGGCAGAGTGGCGGCATAACAGTTTAATACAGTCCTCCCTGAGGACCCAATATTTAGTTCCCTAAGATCACAAATGAACCCCCAAACATGCTCATTCTTCCCCATCTCTGTTGTTTATTAAAACAACTCTAGACTTATTTTTCTATTAAGTCTTCCCTGGATGCAATAGGGTACCTGAATTAAAACAGGATATAAAATATGAAAATATAGAAGAACTAAGGAAGACAATTTCAAGGGGGACTAGATAGATTGTAAGATAGTGGTTAAAATATGGAGATTGGGGATGAATGATAGAGAATGAGAGATAATATATCCCAAAGTTAGAAAAGAAGTATATAGTTCTTCATTGACTTCTTTGGATCTTTCTATGACTCTCTCTTTTGAAAAGAGACACATAAGAGTAATACTAGTCTCTAAACTATTCTACCTTTCTCCAGAACTATGCAATATACTAATCTCTGATGATACATATGAAAAACACCATGAAAGAAAGGTGTACTCTTGGTATAATTTGTTTATAACAACCATCTTGGCCCTGGTAAAATGTTCAAATAGATATTCATTAACTATATCCCTAGACAAATGGTAATAGAATGAGTAGGTTACCTCATACTAACTTATAAAATCCTGTCACTATGAGGAGAACCTGTGGCCTAAAGTCATAGCCCTCATTTAGCCTTTCATTGTCTTTTGGCAAATTCTCAGACTAGTGAAGGTATCAGAATGAGCAATCATAAATTAATTCTGATTCTTACTCATTCTCAGTTTCTCAGTTCCTAAGCTCTAACAACATTGTCTTCAGTTTTAACTTAGAATCTTTAAGTGTGAACCTATCAAGAAAATCAGACCTATTGTGATGAATTCTGAAAATTCCTTCTGAGAACATTTTCTGATTTTTATTGAGTTCTCCCTTCCCAAGCAAAGGAGTAATTGTAGTTAAGTTGTGGAGAATTGATTATTATGTTGGTTCCCACTGTGAAGCAACTTCCTTTCTATAAGAATAATTTTGAGCTCTACTAATAACAAGTATTTTCAGATATTTTGAAAGGAATGGCATGTGAGCACTTAGAAAGTTAAGTATTGATCATGAATAACTAAGAGAGCTTTATCAGAAACAAGTAATGACAAAAGAGCCTGGTTTTTCTTTGAGGAATGATTTTAACATTCTAGCTTTGAGCAAAGATTTGACATTTTTCATGATAACATTATTATGAAAATGGAGAAATGTGATCTGGATAATGAATTCATTAGATGAATTTATTTCTAATTGAAAGATTGTAAGAAAAATGAATGATTAAATTATTTTTAATATGGAAATTGAATAAGGATTGGTTCCTATTAAAATGTCTTCATAGATCTCTCTTTAGTCCTGTAATAGAATCAACAACTTGAATAAAGAAATAGATGATATGACTATAAAAGTCTTAGATAAGTGTGTAGATATAAGTAATATGTTGAATAACAAAAAAGTATTGGAAAATATCTTACCAATTAAACCAAAGAGACAAATTCCAAAAGATGAAATGCATTAAGGAAAGATGTAAAGTACCACATCTTGTTTTAAGCCAGTGGGAAGTAAAGTAGGCATGATTAAACAGATGTTCATGTAAAGAAACTTTAGACGTTCCATAGACTCAAAATTTGGCTTCCTCAATGTTATATGACAGTCAAACTTAATGCAATCTCAGAAACTTAGTGTACATAATTAGAATATCTATATTGCTCTGTATGATTTCCTTGGCCAAAACACATCAAGATTATTGTGCACATATCAAAGGACCATATTTCTAGGACATTTCTATATGAGCATATCTAGGGGGGGTGGCCAAAATCAGGAGACATTTGGGGCCATTCCATATAAATAAAATTTTAATGAATTAGGAATGTT
The DNA here is from genome assembly GCF_048593235.1 of Sminthopsis crassicaudata. Classification (NCBI taxonomy): domain Eukaryota; kingdom Metazoa; phylum Chordata; class Mammalia; order Dasyuromorphia; family Dasyuridae; genus Sminthopsis; species Sminthopsis crassicaudata. Next base: position 472,035,814 of record NC_133618.1, read on the forward strand.
TAGAATGAACAAGAAAATTATGGAAGATGTAGATAAAATATTAGCTGCTATCAAGTATTTGAAATATTGTTATAACAAATATTCACTTTGCTTAATTCCATTCAGCAAAATTAGGAATAGTGATCAAAAGTTGCTGAGAGACAGATTTTTCTTCAATAAAAGGAAAATTAAATTCTGACTATTAGAACTTCCTGAAGATGCAAAGAGCTACAAAAAAACCCATTGGATATACTTAAGAAAGCTCTGGAATATTTGTGGAAGAGATTTTACAGAAGTATAGATTTCATTAAATAAAACCTTTTTAACTTGATATAATCAAAATTATCTATTTTGTATTCAATAATGTACTCCAGTTCTTCTTTGGCTACAAATTCCTTCCTTCTCCACAGATCTGAAAGGTAAACCATCTTTTGTTACTCTAATTTGTCTGCAATATCACTCTTTATGTCTAAATTATGAACTTGTTTTGACTTTATCTTGGCATATGGTGTTAAAATGTGGGACAGTGCCTTCTTTCTGCCATACTAATTTTCAATTTTCCCAGCAGTTTTTGCCAAATAGTGAGTTCTTATCCCGAAGCTGGGGTCTTTGGATTTGTCAAATATTGTATTACTATAGTAATTGATTATTTTGTCCTGTGAATCTAACATAGCACATTGATTGACTATTCTATTTCTTAGCCACTTAACCAAATAGTTTGATGACTGCTGTTTTATAATATAGTTTTAAGTCCGATACAACTAGGCCACCTTCATTTGCTTTTTTTATTAATTCCCTTGAAATTCTTGACTTTTTGTTCTTCCAGATGAACTTTGTTATTGTTTTGTCTAGCTCTATGAAATACTTTCTTGGGAATTTGATGGTATGGCACTGAATAAGTAGATTAATTTAGGTAGTATTGCTTTTTTTTATTATATTAGCTCCAGAGAACTAGTCCAAACATTATAGACCTACCCATAAATACTTGATATTATTCCAGTTGGGTAGAACTGACTTTACTTGTGTAGAATGTGTTTTGTAATTGTGTTCATATAGTTCCTGACTTTGTCATGGCAGGTAGACTAACAAATATTTTATATTATCTACAATTATTTTAAATGGAATTTCTCTTTGTACCTCTTGCTGCTGAACTTTGTTGGTAATATATACAAATACTGATGATTTATGTGGATTTATTTTGTATCCTGCAACTTCACTGAAGTTGTGAATTGTTTCTAGTAGTTTTTTAGCTGATTTTCTAAATATACATCATATCATCTGCAAAGAATGATAATTTGGTTTCTTCATTACCTACTCCAATTCTTTTTATCTCTTTTTCTTCTCTTATTGCCACAACTAAGATATCTAATCCACTATTGGATGGTAATGGTGATAGTGGGCAACCTTGTTTCACCCTTGATCTTATTGGAAATTATTCTAGTTTGTCCCCATTACATCTGATGCTTGCTGATGGCTTTAAATATATGCTATTCATCATTGTAAAGAAAACTCCATTTATTCCTATGCTCTCTAGTGTTTTTAATAGGAATGACTATTGGATTTTGTCAAATACATTTTCTGCATCTATTGAGATGATCCTATAATTTTTGTTGGTTTAGTTATTCATATAGTAAATTATGTTAATAGGTTTCCTATTATTAAACCAGCCTTCCACTCCTGGTATAAATCCTATTTAGTTCTGGTGTATTATCTTGGGCATAATTTACTGTAATCTCTTTGCAAATATCTTATTTAAATTTTTTGCATTGATATTCATTAGAAAAATAAGTCTATAATTTTTTTCTCTGCTTTGACTCTACCTGGTTTAGGTATCGGCACCATATCTGTGTGACAAAAACAATTTGATAGGGCTCCTTCTGTCCCTATTTTTCCAAAGAGTTTGATTAGTATTGGAACTAGTTATTCTTTCAATGTTTGGTAGAATTCATATCTAAATCCATCTGACCTTGGAGATTTTTTCTTAGGAAGTTAATTAATAGCTTGTTCAATTTCTTTTTTTCTAAAATGCAACTTTTTAAACAATTTATTTCCTCTCTGTTAATCTAGACAATCTATATTTTTGTAAGCATTCTTCCATTTCACTTATATTATCAGATTTATTTACATATAGTTAGGCAAAATATCTCCTAATTATTTTTCTAATTTCCTCTTCATTCATGGAAAGTTGTTCCTTTTCATTTTTCATATAAACTATTTGGTCTTCTTTGCTTTTTGTAATCATATTAACTAAAGGCTTGTCTATTTTGTTGGTTTTTTTTTTTTTTCATAAAATCAACTCTTAGTTTTGCTTATTAATTCAATAGTTTTCTTACTTTCAATTTTAATTAATCTCTCCTTTTATTTTTAGAATTTCAAATTTGGTATTTAATGGAGGGCTTAGTTTGTTCTTTTTTTGGCTTTTTTATTTGCATGCCCAATTCATTGCTTTTTCTATTTTATGCAAGTCAGCAAGTTTCCTCTAAGAACTGCTTTGGCTATATCCCACAAATTTTGGTGTGTTGTCTGATCATTGTCATTTTCTTGTATGAAACTATTGATTGTATCTATGATTTATTGTTTCACCCACTCATTCTTCAGGATTAAATTAAATCAATTAATTTTTGGCCTATTTCTCCCTGGCTTTTATTGCGTGTAATTTTTATTGCATCATGATCTGAAAAAAAATGCATAAACTATTTCTGCATTTGATTTTGAGGTTTTTATGCTCTAATACATGGTCATTTTTGTATAGGTTCCACGTACTGATAAGGAAAAATGTATATTCTTATTTGTCTCCATTCAGTTTTCTCCAAAGATCTATTGTACCTACCTTTTCCTTTTGATGAGGCAATTGGAGTTAAGTTACTTGCCCAGGGTCACACAGCTAGGAAGTATTGTGTCTGAAGCCAGATTTCAACTCAGGTCCTCCTGACTTCAGGGCTGGTGCTCTATCCACTGAGCTACCTACCTGTCCTCTTCCTTATTTATTTTGTGGTTTCATTTCTCTTATTCTAAGAGAGCAATTCTGGTCACAATGCTGGCCAAATTGCCAACATTCTTTCTAAAATATGGCACTCAGAATTGCCTGTGATACTTTATAATGACAAATTCCTATTATTTCATTGTATACGGGAGTGGAGGCAATGAATGTGGAGTAGAGAAAGCAATGAATCACAGTCAATTCTGAGTGCCAGAATTGTAAAAGAACTATAGACCATTTCCCATGAAGATCATAAGAGAGAAGTTATTGTAAGTGACCTGATTTTGTTCCCACTTCCTTCTCCCTAAAATCTTGATGGCTTTTCTCTTATGAGCAGAAAAATCCATTTCATTTCCAATTATTCAACTTTTCATGAATGTTATTATAGGTCCTTTTCTTGGTTGTTTTGTTATCTATTCTATTGTACTAAATAAGCCAAGTGTGTGTACATGTTCCATTTGGGAAGACAGTTATACAATTTGAAGACTCATCACAAATTTTTTAATAATAGCACAGTAAATGCATTACACAGAGATTCAAGTGGTACCAGCCAAGTTCTTTGGAACTTAAACTTCTCAAATTTTCTATTGTATGCAACTGGTTTGTACCATCATGGAATAGATAAAATTTGGGATTAAGTGGCCCATATCCTCTTTGTTTTGGTTGTTCAATCATTCAGTCACGTCTGTGACTCCATGAGTTTTTCTTGGGAAAGACACTGACATGGTCTGCAATTTCCTTCTTCAAATGAAGCAAATAGATGTTTAGTGACTTTACTAAGGTCTCACAGGAGTATTGGAGATCAGATTTGAACTCATATCTTTTTGTCTGCAATATTGGTGTTGTATCCATTCCACCAAATTCCAATTAAATTCTTAGTAGAGAAAGAAGTATGCAGGAATATAGCATCATCTTGTACAGATTTTCTATTTATTTTGTGATTACTTATCAAGAGTCTTTTTTACAAACTAACGACTTATGTTTAGTAAATGCAATGATATACAGGTTTAAAAAAAGAAGTTTGTTTTTCCCTTATTTTCATATATGTGAATTTACTTCAAAATCTTGAAATTTTGCTGAATTGGTTATTTCAGTTAATTTTTATTTGATTTTTTTATGATTGTTCTCATATCAACTATTTAAAAAAAAGATTTCTCTGAATTTGTTTCTTACTATTGTTCAATTCCTGATTGCTCAAATATTTGGTTAAAAATAAGTTGTTTGAATACTGGTCCTGTCTTATTTCTTGCCATGGATAGGGCTCTTGGTTTCCCACATGCAATATTAGTTTACACCTGTCTTCTATTTGAGATGAGTGTTCTGGGTTTTCGTATAATAGATCTGAGTATTGTTATGACTCTGTCTTTGGTTCAGTAAATGTCCTTTATTTTACCCTAACTCAAATTTGCTTCTTGACCTGTCTCCTTCTAATAGATTCCTCTTAGTTTGTTTTCTCACTCTGCAAATTTCTGGCAGTCTTTTTGTATGGTCCCAAATTAATTGAGGTTCATTATTCTATTTGCTTTTCTTTATCAAGTACTTCTTCTGGTTGATTTTTAGATCTTTAATTGAAGTATTTGTGGAGCACCTTGACTTTTATAAGTCTAACACTATTCTCTTCCTATATTTCACAGTTGATGAATCTTGCTTCTGTCACTTTTTACCTCTATAATCTTAGATAGATAATTTTATATATCTAGACTTTCATTTTCTAATTGTAAATGGAAGAGCCTGAAATTGATTTCTAATATCATTTTTAAATTTAGATAGGGGATGCTGTATTGGCTATTTATTAGGATTAACTATTTCAATAAATGACTTATCCTGAGAATTCCTTATGGGTAATCTTTAGAGTAAAAATTATAGAGACTATCTAGGAGAGGTCTTGTATCTAGATTTTTGATATATTTATTGGTACCCTTGTTTTAGTTAAGAAGAGAATTAACAAATATTTGGAATAATACATATATTCTTAGTTTTTCCCCCCAATGTTCTTTTATGTATAGTGATGTCTTATCTTATAATTAGCTTCTGTACATTTTTTTCTTTGTGCTTCTCTCTATCTCTTTCCCCCTTTCTCTTTCTTTCAATCGGACCTCATCTACATGTACACACACATGAAATTTGGAATTATAGTATAGCTGTGTGTATGTATGTAAAAGTACATGGAACCAAGAATCCATGGATTCATAGAAATTAATATTAATATGTAGTCTTGTTTTAAATATATAGATACATAGATTATATTTATAGAAATGTAGATATGTAGATGATTATAGATGAGATAAAGCATTGTCAAATGTCCACCTTGAAACTAACCTTGAAATCAGAAAGAATTAGTTTCAAGTGCCATATTTAACATATATTGGCCATTTGGCATCTGATAAATCATACTGCTTAAAATCTTACTGCTATAATAAGGTTCTAAGAGCATAAGTTGCAGTGGAATTTTTGATCTAAGTTGATGGATGGAGTTCATTTGCTAGGGATCTCTTATTTCAATGAAAACCTATGCAATTAGGTCTATGCTGTGTATTTGTGAGTGGAAAGACTTATACAGGTATGTAATATACATATATTATATAAATATTTCTGTGTAGCCAAATCTGTGATCTGTGATTTCATTGGATAGTGGATTATCACTGAAGAAACTCTATATATCATGGCAGATCAAAAACTTTACTGAACTTCCATAATTTTATAGCATTTTTGGCACTAAGAGGTTGGAAAGTTATATAGACAATACAGATTTAGTATAAATATATCTATATCTGTATTTGTATATATAGTTCACATGTGAGGTTATAGAAACCAAACACAAAAATTCAGGAGAAACAAGAAATATCTGTTACTACCAACAAATATTTAGCCATTCCTTAGTTATTCTTAAGTAAGCCTAATTAAGCCATTCCTTAACAATCAGGCAAAAGTACTAATAAGTCTATTGCATATTAAGGTATGTGATTTCCCCCCCCATCTAAATTGTCCCAAAATACAATGAAGATTATCATACAAAGAAACCACAGGAAAAGTATAAGCATTCTTTAAACCAGTTGATCTTAGTTAAATATCCAATACAGGAATCTAAGATCATGGATTTAAATGTTTTGTCTTATTAGAAAATCCTTACAAGCAGTCCACTCTATTTGCAAATGAGAAAACTTAAATCCAAAGATATATAATGATCCAAGATCATACATATAATAAATAACAGAAACAGATTTCAATACTAACACTTGAGAGTTTAACTCTAACACCCTAAATCTGAAGTTCTAAAATTTAATGAGGATTAGAGAGAAGAATTATCCACACAATTGGAGTATAGGTAGACCTAGTTGACAGTAGTGAATCTGAGAAAAGAATTTTTGTTTAAATTAACTATAAATTCAATATAAACTGTGTTTGTGGCTGACAATAAAGAACATAATCTTAGGCAGCATTAAAGTAAATGTAATTTTATTCATAGTGGAGAAGGAGATAACCAATCCTTGCACGACTTTTGTTAAAAAAATCCCATATGGAGTCACAGAATCAGACATGACAAACAAACGAACAACAAATTTTATTCATGATCAAAAGGGCCAATAGCTTCATTGAACTCTTTGCTGTTAAGATCTCAAATAGAATATTATGCTGCATGCTTAACCATATAATTGAATGGAACAGAAGAAAAATTGGGAGAATTGGAATGGACCATTTCCTAAAAGAGTTATCCAACAATGGAATGCCTTCATCATAAGACAACATACAAGTTATGAATGAAATTGTCCAGTAAATAGCTACTAGGAAAGCTAATGATGGTAGAGGTTGAAGAAGATAATTTCTTTGATTTCTTCTAACTCTAAGATTCTGTGATTCTGTAGGTTGCATCCTCACACTGAATATCTGTTGAGTCCTTTCTAAAGAAGCAGAAAGACAGAACATGAACCAGACCAACCAAATCTGGGTGACAGAATTTTATCTCGTGGGACTTTCTGATGACCCTCAGACTCAGCTATTACTCTTTGTATTATTCATGGGTGTTTACTTGGTTACTGTGTTTGGAAATCTGCTCCTCTTCTCCCTGGTTATGATTGATTCACAGCTCCATACACCCATGTATTTTTTTCTTTGCAATTTGTCTCTTGCTGACCTATTTTTTTCCACAAACATTGTCCCACAAGCTCTCATCCATATGCTATCTAAGAAAAAGGTCATTTCTTTTATGGGCTGTGCAGCTCAGCTTCTTCTTTTTCTCATATTTGGATGTACACAGTGTGCACTGTTATCTGTGATGTCCTATGACCGGTACTTGGCAATATGTGATCCCATGCACTATCCTCTCATCATGACATGGAAGGCATGTAGTCATTTGGCTTTGGCATGCTGGGCCAGTGGTATTGTGGTATCTCTGGTGGACACTACATTCACATTACAGCTCCCCTATCAAGGAGACAATAAGATTGCTCATTTCTTTTGTGAGGCCCCTGCCCTTCTGGTTTTGGCATCTGCAGATATTCACAAAGCAGAGATGGCCATTTTCCTTATGGGAGTGGTGATTCTTCTTGCACCTGTGTCCCTGATCCTGGTCTCTTATGGTTCAATAATAGTGACTGTGGTTCGAATGAAGACAACTTCAGGGAGACTCAAGGCATTTTCTACCTGTGGCACCCACCTTCTTGTAGTCATCCTTTTTTATGGGTCAGCAATTATCACTTACATGACACCCAAGTCTTCCAAGGAGCAGGGAAAGTTGGTGTCTGTGTTCTATGCTGTGATAAACCCTATGCTTAACCCTCTTATCTATAGCCTGAGGAACAAGGATGTGAAGAGAGCATTCAGGAATGTAGCCAATGGAGTAAAACCTTTCAGGCCATGATTATTATCTCATGATAATTGTATTTAACTTTATGACTCTCCTCCAAAGCTTGTGGTATTCTTCACAAAGGGAAATGATCTTATGGTAGATAATAAGGAAAGCATGGTTACATTGTTCCTTAATTATATATGGAATATTTGTATATTGTACATTTGTAATATATACCTGGTTTGGGAGAGAAATGTGTCACAATGTAGTGATTTCTGGAGATTTGGATAGAAACATGAATGACTCAGGGGGGAAAAAAACATCAATACGGAATCATTTTAGCCATTGAAAAAAAAGTGCACTATTCATGTCTTTTGACCACTTATCAATTGGGGTATGGTTCTTATTATTATAAATGACTAGGCATATTTGTTGATATAAATAAAAAGCTGATCCCATTTTTTCCCCTCACTCTAAACCTGTGATTTTACTGGTACCATTAAGAATATTCTTTCTGCCAAGGAAATTTAGCAACTATTGTAAAGCATATAATGCCAAATATTTGATGTTCTGTGGCACTGGGAGGAGTCAAGGTAGGGAATGTAATTTGCCAAAGACCACAAAGTCACATGGATATTGAACACAGATGTTCCTGACCATGATGAATCTGGCTAAGTTTCCATTGTGTCTTACTGATCATTGCTCTTATCTTAGACTGTCATTAATAGAAGTATAATGCTTTTTAAAAAGTAAGGTTGCAGCAGGGATATACTGGTGTTAACAGTCTGCTCTCTAGAGAAAAAAAAAAGTATGGACAATAATTTTTTTTGATTAATCTGAATTACTAACATATTCCCTCTCCTTTTCTTAAGTCTAGATAATTAACAAAATAAAAAAGTAAACCCTGGTTTTGAGGCATAAATGCTCACACTTAAATTTTAACAATTGGTTCTGAAAATCCAAAGTTGATTCTAGCAGAAATCTGAGCTATAATGCTTTTTCATGATAAAACCACATATGGAACTCTATATTTTTTATTAAATGTGGCATTTAAAGAAGAATATTGATAAACTTTAGTCATTCAAAATCATAGTGATTAAGAGAACAAGAGGACTTGAACATATGCTTCATAGATTTTCCATTACTTTTCCAGTGTTGACAGTTATTAGTTTTTTGTCATTTTTTTGGCCAATTGGATGGATGATAGATAAAACATCAAAGTTGTTTTGATTTTGATTTTTCTTATTATTAATGATGTTTAAGTTTTTCATGTGGTGTTAATAGTTCATAGTTTCCTTTGTTTTTCATTATTTATTCATAGAAATTATTGTTATACCAAAGTACTAATGGATTAAATTAAATAACAACAAAATTTATTTGGAGAAACAAAAATTCTAGAATCTCAAGAAAAATAATGGTAAATGAAGGCATGAAAAGAGTAATACTTGCAGTACTTGATTTATATTATAGACTAATAATCATCAAAAACATGTTATAGAGATAGAAGGAAATATAGTGTGCTTAAAAATAAATGATTACAATAGATAAAACATCACTTAAATTACATAAAATTGGAAGGTTTTTTGAAAAAAATTAATTCAATTATAGATTATGGGAAGGTGTCCATGAAAATTTGTTTTCATTATATATTCTGGAGAATGGTTTAGTATCTAGGATATATAGGGAATTCACATAAATTTATAGAATCAAGAAACATTCTTAACTACAGTCAAATGAGATGAATAAACAGTTCTACAAAAAAGTCAAATTTTAATAAACATAAATGATTCCTCCAATCTGTTTATAGAAAATTGAATAAAACCTACTCAGGGTTTATTTCACACACACAGAAAAAATTGGTAAATGAAACAAAAATTAGTAAATGTTTGAGAGATTGAGGACAGGTAGATTCATGAGCATACTCATGAATTTTTTCAATTATGCTGGAAAAAATTGGAATTATGAATGAATGAATGAACATTTTTTTTGTTTATTTTAGAATCTTCTTTGTTATTGGCACTATGCCAGACATGGGAGAATTCAAAATCCAATGTGAAAAAAGTAATTGCCCTTAAAATTTTATCTTCTAATAGGACAAGACAATTAATGTAAGAAAATGATAACTAGGAAAGGATTTTTCTTTTCTGGACTGACACAAGGAAGTTTTGTTATACATCAAAGTGTTTATAACATTACTTTTTGTTGTAGCAAAAATTTGAAAAGAAAGTAGATTCTCATCAATTAGAAAAAATAAATAAACTAGGTATATTAATATAATTGAATGTTATTACATAAATATGGTAAGCAACAATAAATGTTAATAATTCAAAGAAGAATGAGAGGAATATTATGAACTGATGCAAAGTGAAGCAAATAGAACCAAAACAAAAATACATAATGACTTTAACAAAGTAAATAAAAATAAAAATAGCAAAACAAAATAAAACTGAAGGACCAAAACAATCAACATTTAAAAGCCAGGTTCTAAAGAATAGGCTAAAAATATACCTCTTTCCCTTATTTGACGTGAAGAGTACTTAATATGCTGTTGGACATAAAAGCTGTATTCATTGCTTTGCTCACATAATTTTTTTAATCAATTCTTTTTATTCTTGGTTACAACCAAGTGATTTCTGGCTAAGAAAAGGTGAAAGGTTATTTTAAGAAATGAAAATGTTATATAATATGTTAATAAAATTAAATATTAAAATAGAAAAATGAAACCAAGAAAGAAAAACAAATATGTATATACATATAAACATATTTGTTTTTATTTTATTTTCATTTTTTTATTTATACAAATTTTCTTTTCTGCATTTTTTTTCTGAAGGGTTATTTAACAACTGTTTTCAATATTTAAAATATTTTAAGAGCTTCCTTACACTATTTCTAATCTTCCTTTGGAAAACAAAAAACAATGTGAATGTTCCTTCAAGAAGATAATACCTAATAATTTTTATGAAATATTTTTGTGATATAAGAAATAATAATTAAAATGCTTTCAAAAAACCCTCTAAAGATTTATATGAACTGATGCAAAGTGAAGTGAACAGAACCAGGGCACCACTGTACACAGAAGCAGTAATACTGTGTGTGATTTAGCTACTCTCAGAAATACATGATCCAGGGCAATTCTGAAGGCTTCAAGTTGAAAAGCTATTCACTTCCAGAGAAAGAACTGATGGAATTTGAATGTCACATAAATCATATTTTTTTTTCTTTCTTGATTTCTCTTGAGCTTTTTACATTATCTTATTCTAAAGTTAGGGTTAAGTATTTGGTCATAGGCTACATGTACATAGGTACATCAATGTTAAGTAAAAATATTAGCCTTTGTGTGTTATCTGCTGGCTTTAGCATTCTTTCACAAATTTTAACTTTTTAGTTATTTTAACCTTTAAAAAGAAATTGTGTATACTCATGGCATTAAAATTAAGATGTTAATATTATATAATACTATACATATGTTTTATGCATTTCTGAGTTTCTAAACATTTTCGGTGTCTCATTAGGAGATCTTTGTGTATCATCTACCAAAACTTACCATTTCTTATGCCCACCCACAAAATATTAAAACCATGTTAGGGAAAATTGCAGTGCAGAATTATATTATAATAGTAGATTTGGAAGCCTGAGGTTTGCTATGCTATGAGATACACCAGTGAAGAACTACCAGGAAAGATATAAAGTCAGCTATCACCTCACTGATAAAGCTATATTAGTTTTCTTAAGATGAAACTAGAACTAGAAAAACAGAAGGCAGAACTAGAAAAACTGGATAGAGTTTTTAAAAAAAAGTAAATTTTAAATATTGGGGGGAAAAACTATTTCACCTTGTAATCCTTCAAAAACAGAATGAGTTGCAATAAGATTAGTGTTTCTTATCTCTGGATGTCTTCAAACAAAATCTGATGACCATTTGTCAAACACTTCTTTAAGCAGAATTCATAATTTAGGTTGAATTAATTGGTGTCCAATTCTGACACTCTCTAATTTGAAGTTGGGATTAATAATATCTAAATGTCACCAAAATACCAAGATAATTAAATTCCATCAGTCAACATGATATATTGACTTTTTTGTCAGTAAAGTGAACATAGGAAAATATGATCTAGAATCTACCTTTTCTCATAAATTTAACATAGATTTCTTCCTGTATTATAGCAAAAATGAGTATGCTCCACATCTGATTATTCAGGAATCTTGTCATGCATATTTTGACATAAAGAAGGTGGAAAATGGAAGAAAGAGGATTTTGATAATTTGTGTTTGGAGATGTAGCATCAAGTTAACTGCATTATAATTCCCTTCTTGATATACCACCTGAGAACAATTCAGAAAAGAAACACATAACACAGTGTCTACTCTAATGAGTAAAGAAATCCTCCAGAGCATATTATGTGTCTTAGAGACAAGATCATACAAACTGTCCTCAAAGAATCAAATTTTATCTGAAAGACAAGGTCTCTGAACCACCAAGGAGACTTGGAGCTGACAAAGGCTTATTTAGACAATTTATCCACTTATTACCTGGATGATGATCCAAATGACAGGACAATATAAAAGTTTGATATAAGGATTATTTGTAAAAACGAAGGTATTGGGCGCAAAGTAACTGAAGTCCCTTTCTTTCTCTATATCTATTTTTGATCAAATGATAATATATCTCCAGATTAACCTGAAGAATCATAAATGTGCTGTCATCCCAACAATCTATCTCTGTCAAGGGAGAATAAAGAAAAATGCAGCATTTTTTTTTGTCTGGCTGGTCATTCTCTATTGGCAAACCCTGAAATAAGTGAAGGATTAAGGACCCATTATATCAGGGAAATGTTGATTCTCCTTGGAAACAAAATTTCTCATTTCTTAACCCTCAAACTTTTAGATAGCCCTTAACAGCACAGTTTTTGCTTAGAACATTTAAGGACCATACCTAATGTACTAAATATTAAGAATTTCTTTTGAGGGTTCTTATGACTGATTTTGTCTTTAAAAATTAGAACAAGAAAAGTCAAGTTATGAACAAATGAAAGCTCTATTTGTTTCTCATTCTGAAATTGCTTCTCTGACTAGGAATCTATGTAAGCTTTATCAATATAAAAGTGTGTATATAGATATTTATAGAGGGGTTACTTGTGAACACTTAGAAAAATAAACAATAATCCCAGCTAATAGAGCTTTATCAAGAATAACTCCTAGGAGACTAATCTCATTTTTACTTGTGACAATAAGTTAATAAACATTTATGAGGATCTTACTTAATGGTGAGTATTCTGTTATATGCTAGGGATGCAAAGAAAGGCAAAAAAAAAAAAAAAAAAAAAAAAAAAAAAAAAAAAAAAAAAAAAAAAATTCCTGTTCTCAAAGAGCTTATAGTCTATTAGAACAGAAAGTGAGCAAATGATTATGTATATACAACTATTTGATAAATTGGAAATAATCAACAAAGGGTAGAATCTAGAATTAAGGGGAAATCAACAAAAACTTTCTATAGAAGGTTAAAAGTTATCTGGTACTTGAAGGAAGCCAGGGAAAGCCTGAGGCAAAAATGAGGAGAAAGACTATTCCAGGCAATGGGAATAGCTATCAAAAGGGTCTGGAATTTTGAGTTTTCTTTGAGGGGCTTCAAGAACATTATCACAGGTTCTCTGAATGCATAGCAGTTGGGCGGTATAAGGTGTGAGACCAGAAATGTGGGTAGAGCAGCAGATTATGAAGGGTTGAATGCTAGACTTGTAGATGCGAAATGTTATAGATATTCTAGATTTAGGCAAGGATTCTAACATGAGTCTCTATGATGGTACAGTTGCATGGAATCACAACTGGTAGAACAACTGGAATCAAAGAAGGTTAATTAAAAGATCAGTATCAACATGTACCATGAGTGGTATCAGTTCCTTTGAGAGTATTTCCAGGAAGTTTTCCTTTGGAAGCATTTTGATTAATTGTGGGTTCAAGGCATAGATGGCACAACTCTATTAAGAAACATAGTGAATTCAAAATCCTTTTTGTACAGTAAAACAACTGTTTGGACAAGCATACATATATTGTACTTAATTTATACTTTAACATATTTAACATGTATTGGTCAATCTACCATGGGGGGGGGGGGGGGAAGGAAGGGAAAAATTGGAACAAAAGGTTTGTCAATTGTCAATGCTGTAAAATTACCCATGCATATATCTGGTAAATAAAAACTATAATTAAATTTTTAAATTGAGGGCTTCTTCTGACTGAAGATGAAATCTAACCAGGATATATATATATATATATATATATATATATATATATATATATATGTATATATATATATATATATATATATATATATATATATAGAGAGAGAGAGAGAGAGAGATTATTCTTTAGTTCAAACTATCAGAAACAGAAACTTCTCACAATAAATGGAGTGGAATCCATAGTTTGCCAAAATGTGACATGGCAGTCAAGAACTTTGATAGAATCTTAGTAGCATCATGTCTAGAGAGGGGGAGCTTACATTTGCATTGGATTCTTCCTTAGCAAGACTAATGCAAACTACTATAGTTATTATATTTGGGAGAAAAGATGAATGATGAGCTGAAACATGTCCAGACAATGGGACTAGAACCCTTGGAGTCATAACAAATTAAAGAGCTTGAAGGATCTTCAAAAATTTAGATGGCAGAAGAGAAGATGAGAGTGCTTGTGACTTGACAGCTTCTGTCAAGTGTATGAAAGAATGTTGTGGGGAAAAGAGACTAGCCTCTCTTTTTTGACAGTGGAAAAAACTAAGAGTAAAAGAAAAAAAGTAGAGATAGATTTTTATTTGATATAAGAAAAAAGCTTTTTAATAAAAGTCCCAAAATAGAATAAGCAGATTCAAATGGTACTGAGTTCCCTCATCACCATATGTCTTTAAGAAGTCATATGGGATTATTGTAGAATATACTTTATCTAGTTACAGAATAAATTACAAAGATTCTGAGCTTACTAGAAACAATAAGGTACTATGAGTCTCTGAGTTTGTTCTGCATTGTGCTTCTTCACATCATTGTAAACAGACAGGACAAGCTGGGAGTTTATCTTCTGGATCAGCTTTGGCCTGCACCTGATCAAGTTTTGCTTCATTGGTAAAAATAAGAAATGGGGAATCTAAAACATAAAGAGTGAAGCATGGAAGAGGCCAATCTTAGGAATATTCAGAACCAAAAGTCAGAAATCCTAACTCTCATGAATTTTCCCCAAAAAATGCCATTCTTTCTTCCACCTTCTTGACCTCTAATAAACAAAATATTTTATAATGTGTCAAGGAGTCAAGACATTGAGTCATATCATTTGGAGATGCTATTGGATTGAGCTATAGTGAATTTTAGAATATTTGTAGAGAAAGTACTTCTTTCCTTCAAATACTGTCAGTGATGTGTTTTTAAGTACATGTCTGCAAGCATTATCTTTAATAAATAGATAAAATTTAATTATGATTTAAACAATAACATGAACAATTAATGAAATAAGTTCCTTAAAATATCTCAATTTAAGAAAATTAAACATGTCAAAACCTCCTCCACAAATAATCCAAGGAAATAAATAGAAACTAATTAGTTGGAATTAATTACTAGTTTCAATGATTACCATTTGATTGAGTGCTACTTTCTTTGTAGATATTTTCCAATTCATAAAGATCCTATTAGAGAAATTTATTTATGAGTCAGTGGTTTGAAATTCAGATTTAATTATCCCATAGAAACAATATTATAATGGGTACTTAAGATTCCATTATTTACTCTCAAAGGTCTATGTCAAAACGATTATTTGCACTAAAGACTAGTAAAAGAAAATAGTGCTACTGATGAGAACTAGATAAGGAGTACCTAAATGAAATTAGATTTAATTGAAGTCTAGTGGCAGGTTCAGGGTACAGGGAATCAAATAGAGCTCCCCTGCAGCCCCTTTGGATTCGGCACAAGCATACAGAGTTAAATGAGGTCTAGTTGCGGTGAAAGAGTCCTCTGTAAAGGAATTTACAGACCCAAAAACCTAGATTGGTAAAAGTGGTTTATTATGGGGTTTGGAAGTAAAGTTAAAAGGTAGGAAAACACCAGAGCCTAGGGTTGGTTCTGGTGGGCAGAAATCCTTAACATGACTGATGTAAGGATGCCATGTTCGGGATCTCTGCAAAGAGTAGACTCCATTTTGGCCCTTTTTATAATAGGGGATTTGGATAATCTGAAGGGGTTCATGGGTGGAGTCCCAGGTTGGCTTCTGGCTTGAGTTCCAGCCAGGGTTAGAATTTGAATAGAATTCAATGGGTTTTTAGATAAAGAGGAAACTGTGCTTTGGGTGGGGCAGAGTCCAAGGAAATTTTAAGAGTTTTGGGGTTTCCTCATCACTACAATAGTCAAAATATACTATAATGCATACATAATAAAAAAACACTGCACTAAAATTAGAGAGCAGTCAGCTAATACAGTAGATGGAATGTTAAGTCTAATGTCAGGAAGACTCATCTTTTCTTAATTCAAATCTGACCTCAAATACTTACTGTGTGACCTAGACAAGTCACTTAACCTGTTTGCCTTAGTTTCCTCATCTGTAAAATTAATTGATGAAGGTAATGAATGGTAAACCACTCCAGTATCTCTGGCAAGAAAACCCTAAATGGGGTAATAAAGATTAAGAAATGACTGAAGACTGAGCAACAACACCAAAATTAATTGTCCCCCACTTTGAATGCCTGTGCTTGAGGACGTGCCAATTTAACTAAAGGAAGATAGGAAAGTAGGCACATGATGTTTGTGGTGCTCAGAGATTTTCTTGAAACTTTCTGATACTAAATGATAATGTCATTGATTTGTACTTTTTTAAAACTTTATTTCATTTTAAAGTGTAATGACTTTATTTTTCCATCATATATTTGCAAGCTTAGTGTCCATACTTTTTAGCTCACAACTGGAATGGAAAAAGGAAAGGATGAGAAAGACTTGGATAGAAAAAGAGAGTACAAAAGTGAATATATGTGAGAGAAAAATATTCTGCTGAAGCTAACCAGTAATAGTAACAAAAAAAAAAAAAAAAAAAAAAAAAAAAGAGGAAGCCCAGCAGTGTGCCTACAGAATATTGTAACAAGTGTCGGAGGCCATAAAGTTTAGATGAGATTTAGTTACTACTCTGCTAGAGCATGTGGTCTGTAATAAATTAGGACTACAATACAGACAGCCACAATAGACAACTGGTATTGATAGGTATAACTGAAATTTGCAAAACAAAGTAGTCTGGAAGAGAAAAATATAAAACTTTAGGTAGTGAAGTGCACAAAATAGAGACTCTGAGATAAAGTATATCAATGTTTTAGTCCCTTTATTTGCACAATTTCAAATTGCTTTTCAAAATGGTTGTACTGATTTATAGTTCCATCAAAATACAATAGTATGGAAACCTTTCTACTATTCCTCCAACACTGACTTTTTCTATCTTTTGTCCTCCTTTCAATTTTCTGGACTGTTTTTGCAGTGGTATTTACCATTGACTTATTGAAAAATGACTCTCTCTAACCAATGCATATATTTTGTGTATATGTATATGTTTGTTTTATGTATGTAGGTATATTATATGTTTGTGTGTTTGCCAACATATATCTTCAATGTCAAACTTTTTTTGGAGAAAATTTTTACAAAGTATTTTTTCCACATTCAACTATTTCTCTTCTTAATCTTGATGCCTTTGTTTCCACAGATTTTCTATGTCATTGAATCAAAATTACCTGTTATCTTTTGTAACTGTCTTTATTCTCTCTTTGTCCTCTAGTCTACACTCTCCTCTTAGCTTTTAAATGTTTATTATCTGCTTTTCTTCTAATTATTTAATGGAATTATCTTTACTACCAATGTCATGTGTCCATTTTAAATATATTGTAGAATATGACATAACATGGTAGCCCTAAACCTTATTCATGGCATATTGGTTTTCCAGAAGTTTTTTTTTTTTAATCGAAAAAAGAGTACTTTACAAAGTAATTATGCTTTGTGATATATTGAGTCCTTGACTATTGAATTAGATTGTTTTTGATTCTCTCTTTAATAGTCTTCCATTGAGATACTTCAGTATGTTTAACACTATATCATATGACTATTATGACTGCTGTTTTATAACATAATTTGAGATCCAGAATAAGCATATTCATTTCATTGCTACCTTTTTCATTATTTCTCTTGGTATTTAATTTATTTCTCCAAATGAAATTATTTGCTCTTTTATAAAGAAATAAAAAGATCAAACATGGGGCAGACAAACTTTGACCAGAGCGACAAAATTCATCCTCCTGGGTCTTAGTATTGATGTCTACTTAATTTCTGTTCTGGAAAACATGCCCCTCATCTTTGGTTCTGACTGACTCCAGTCTTCATATACCCATGTATTTTTTATGTCCAATTTGTCCACAGATGACTTCTTCTCTACCAGCATTGTTCCCCAAACCCTAGTCTATATACTGTCAAAAAGGAAGGTTGTTTCCTTCATAGATGTGCAGCTCAGCTTCTTCTTATTCTCATTTTCGAGTGTATACAATGTGCCATTTGAGTGTATACAATGTCTTATGACTGGTACTTGGCCATCTGTGACCCTATGCACTATTATATTATCATGACAGGAAGGTTATGTTGCCTACTGCCCTTGGGGTGATGGACCAGTTGTTTTCTCATTTCTGTTGTGGATACTACATTCCCACTACACCTACCCTATCAGGGAGACAATAAAATTGCTCATTTCTTTTGTGATATAGCAATTTTGGCTATATCATCTGAAGATATTCGGAGTATACAAATGACCATTTTCTTTATGGGAGTGGTGATATTTCTTGCACCTGTGTCCCTGATCCTGGCCTCCTATGGCTCCATTACAGTGACTGTCATCAGGATGAAGACAACCTCAGAAAGGCTAAAGCCATTTTCCACCTGTGATTCCACCTTTTTGTGGTTATACTTTTTTTTTATGGATCAGGAATCATGACTTCCATGACACTCAAGTCTTCTGAGGAGCAGGGGAAGTTGATGTCTGTTTTATGCTGTGGTGAACCCTATGCTTAAACTTTTTATTTACAGCTTGCAGAACAAGGATATGAAGAAGGCATTGGTAAATGCAGCCAACAGAAGGAAATTTTGAAGACCTTGAGCTTCAAAATGTATTTGAATTTATGAATGTCTTTCACTTCCAAAACTTGTATCATGACTACTACTGCAATCACCATCCTTCCATAGGGAAGAAATATATTTTCTATCATGATTGATGGTGAAAAATGCATGTTAATATTGTTATATTATACAATGTATACAATGTATACATTATACAATTATACAACGTACATTATACAGTGTACATTTATAAATGTACATAGACTATTTGCATATTGTATACTTGCAATGACTAAAGTATGAAATGATATATCTATCACTCGACTTAATTAAGTGCATCTACATTAATATGAAGTACTCAGGGATGGGTCTTATTAATGTAAAGTTATCCTATTTCCTGGACATCCCACACTAGATTTTAGGGGTTCAGAGCAGTACACCATGTGAAGATTCTTAGGAATTGGAAGGGGGAGACATTTTAAAAATTAATGCTCTCCCCATAAAAAGAAAGAAAAACTAACCTGAACAAGTAGTCATTAATGTATAGTGTTCCAT
Source organism: Sminthopsis crassicaudata (assembly GCF_048593235.1). Classification (NCBI taxonomy): domain Eukaryota; kingdom Metazoa; phylum Chordata; class Mammalia; order Dasyuromorphia; family Dasyuridae; genus Sminthopsis; species Sminthopsis crassicaudata. The sequence continues at coordinate 472,055,222 of NC_133618.1, forward strand.
TTGTTCAGATACAATTCCATTATGTTCTTTCCAGATTTAAGGTAGGATCAAATCATAAGAATTTAGTTTAGTAACAGAAACAGTATCTGGCACTTGGTAGGTTCTCAATCAATGGTTGTTGATTTATTGAGTTAATATTAATAAGCTGGCGTGTCCAAAGGAAAGTAATAAATGTATAAAGAGGAAAATGTATGATCACAGGTTTAAAACTATGTATTTTCAAAATAAATATCAGAAGTGACTTATTTCAGTTTGTAACTATATAGTCTTGAGAAGAGGTCAAACCAATAAGCTGGATTAATATCCTAAAGTGCTATATTCCAATTTTAGATAGCTCTAAATATGGGGAATATATATCTAATCATCTGCTTTTCTACATCCTTTGCCTATCCTTTTCAGTTCTGCCTGCAAGTATCAAGCAGAGTGAGTCTATTGCTGGTAGTTATGACAGAATTGCAAACATTGGAAGACAGCCATCATGTCCCTTGCAATTACAAGTTTTATATTATTATAGACAAAAAATCCTTCGTTCTTTAAATTTTTAGCATTTAGTGTGGTATTTGCTCCTCCTAATTTCCTGTCATCAAAAAAATTTTTAAAAAACCCCACATACCTTCATTGAATTAAAGTTATTGAATTAAAAAAATTAACAACATAAGAATAGATATTTATGACCCTACACTAAAATTTATTTATGGATTTGCATTAATATATTATTTATAATTTTTATTTTAGTCATTCAATTAAATCCAGATATAATTAACTATTCTGAGGTTCAAACTTCCATCATTCTACCTTATTGATAAAAATGGCATGAATGATTTTATCAAGTACTTTCATGAAATTTGAGTGTATGAGATAAATACTTTGCTCCTCATATACCAATTTAATAATCTTAACCAAAAAATGAAATGAAATTATATTGGCATGGCATTCATCTTCTTAGATTTACTTTATTGATAGCTTTTCTTTTTCTAGTATGTTCATTTCTTATATAACTCCCATTCACCTACTTAGAGAAGCATATTAAGTTATCAATGAATATAAAAATAAAGTGAACAAAGTGTTCCACAATAGCACCCAACTTTTATTCATTTATTATATATTCGGTAATCATTTTCACTGATATCTGCTAATAAGAGATAGTGGTACAACTTCTCAGCGTTTCTATGTTACCATGCTTGTTAATCATATAATGTTAATTTTTTTTTATTAATTATACTTACTTTTTTATAATTGCATATATTGTTTCATTGGTTCTTTTGATTTCATTATACATTCATTCATTAGTCTCATGCTTTTGCATATTATTTATATTTATGCTTTTTTATTAAAGCTTTTTATTTACAAAAAATATGCATGGGAAATTTTTCCAACATTGACCCTTGCATAACCTCTGTTGCAAATGTTTCCTTTCTTCCCCTCACCCTTGCCCTTATCTGGCAGCTAGTCCAATACATGTTAAATATGTTAAAATATATATTAAATTCAATATGTGTATACATATTTATACATATATCTTGTGCAAGAAAAATCAGATCAAGAAGGAAGAAAAAGAAAAACTGAGAGAAAAACATGCAAGCAAATAACAACAGAGAGAGGGAAAATGCCATGTTGTGTTCCCTCTGTTCCCATGGTTCTCTCTCTGGATGTAGATGGCTCTCTTCATCACTGCACAAGTAGAATTGAATCATCTCAATGCTGAAGAGAGACACATCCATCAGAATTGATTGTCATATAGTCTTGTTGTTGCCATGTATAATGATCTCTTGGTTCTGCTCATTTCACTTTGTATCACTTCATGTAGGTTTCTCCAAACCTCTCTGAAATCATCCTGCTGGTCATTTCTTACAGAACAATAGTATTCTGTAGCATTCATATACCATAATTTATTCGGCCATTCTCCAATTAATGGGCATCCACTCAGTTTCCAGTTTCTTACCACTACAAATATATTTATACTTTAAAAAGCACAATATTATAATACTTTCCTGCATGAAATTTTAATTAGCTTCCTCAAACACTGGGCATTTATTTTGTTTCCATTCCTATTCTTATACTAAAAGTGTACTATGAATAGATGGATATATATATATATGCTATATATCTGTCTTTAATATTTTCTGCATACATCCTTAACACTTGCATTCCTAGGTCAAAGGATAAGGACTTTTAAGAATTTTTAAAGCATAATTATAAATTGCTTCCAGAATTTCTGGATCAATTCACATCCCCACCAAGAATGTGTTCATGTACTGTGATTTCCACAGCCTTTCTCCATCAATTACTTTCTTATTTTATCATCTTTTCAAATTCGATAGATATGAAATCAATAAATCAATAAATAAACATTTATTAAGCATCCACTATGTTCCACATCTTATGCTACATGTTGAAGATACAAAAAAAAGTAAAAGACAGTCTCTACCCGCAAGGGGCTTACAATCTAATGGAGACAAACATACAAACAAATAAAGACAGAGTAAAGTATATACAGTATAGAGAAGAAATAATTAAAAGAGAGAAGGCATTGGAATTAAGATGGGTTAGGGAAGGTTTCCCATAGAAAGGAGGATTTTAATTGGGTCTTGAAGTCAGGGAGGACAATAGTCAGAGTAGAAAAGTGAAAGCATTCCAGATATGGGGGAAAGCCAGAGAAAATGCTTGAAGCTGAAAAATGTAGTATCTTGTTTATGAAGCAGCCAAGAAGCCAGTTATAGATATAAGAGTAGCTTTTGAGCAATGAGGTATAAGAAAACTAGAGATGTATAAGGGAATTAAGTTATGAAATTCTTTGATTGCCAAATAGAATATTTTACATGTGTTCCTGGAGGCAATAGGAAGTCACTGAAATTTATTGAGTAAAGTGGCAGCATGAAGTGACCTACATGTTTTTGAAAAATGACTTTCTTGGGTAGATTGGAGTGAGGAGGAATAAGGTGCAAAGTCACATTGTAAGAGGTTAAAAAGACAATGAGAGGAGATAAATTGCAGGCATCTATATGAATATTATTTAAATGAAGATGATGATGATTTTATAATCAAAACTGATCATAGTAGAATGATAATCACTTTGGCCATTTCTAATCAAAGGTCACTCTATTTGAGAGGAAATTGGTTCTAATATCATTCAATAAAACACACATCTATCTTAAACAGCTGTGGGGTGGTCTGGAGAAGGTTCATTAACAGAAAATAACTCCCCCCAAATAGATTTTCAGATATCAGTAACCTGAAGAAGAGATAAAATGCTGATTTTTTTTTCTCAGCAATGACTGAAGGACTATACTATGGTACAATGTATATATTTGGTTTTGGAGAGTGGCATACATTCTGATACTGTCCTATTTAGGGCTCCTAAATTTATTTCCCTAAGATCAGGTATGACCTGTAAAGTCTCTAGGACTCATACTTCCTTTGGAAAAAAATTAACAAATTTTCATGTACTAGGCTAATTACTATTCTTAGGGTAAATAGGCATTTATAATAATAAATTATTATTTATTATATTATTTATTATATCCAGTACTAAGTTTGGGAAGACAATGACTTTTTCATATGGCCTAGCCTTAAAGAAAAATAAATTATTTTCATATATTTTAAGGAGAACTTTACATTTGCAGAGATACTTCTGTAGCAGGACTCTTCCCAGGGTACTTCTGCAGCTCAGCTGCTCTTTGCAGCCGTTTGCAGGAGAACTATTTTCCATCTATCTATCCCTGTCTGTAGAAGAAGCTAGTAACCTCCTTGCCCTGAAGGCAGACCCTAAGGGCTTTTTAAAAAATGAGTAAAGCAGCAAAGTGAAAGTTAACCATTGATAGCTTCTATACAGAAAGAGAAAAGGTTTTCAACACTGAGGAGACTAATAGCAAACACTCTCCAGACAAAACGCCAAAAGGGGATGTAACCTGGTCCCCATAACACAAGGCTCTCCTAGAAGAAATCATAAAAGATTTTAAAAGAGGGCTAAAAGAAAAATGGGGAAAGGAAAGAGAAACTCTTCAAGAGCGTATAGAAAAGGCATATAACAATGAACGAAAAATTTGATAAAGTAGAAAAAGAAAACAACTTCCTAAAATGTGAATTGGAAAAGACAAAGAACTCCTAGGGAAACAGAATTTGGAATTGGAAAAGATAAAGAACTCCGAGGAATCTAAGATTTGTGAATTGGAAAAAGAAAATAACTCAGTAAAAAAAAAAATTAGTGAATTGGAAAAAAAAATTTCATAGAGCAAAACAACTCATGTAAAATAGAAATGATTGATTCATTGAGACATCAAGAATCAGTCAAGCAAAACCAAAAAAATAAAAAAAAATGTAAGATATTTACTTGGAAAAACAACAGACCTGGAAAATAGATCTAGGAGAGATAATCTGAGAATTATGATGAGAAAAAAAGCCTAGACACTATTTCACTAGAAATCATCAAAGGAAACTACTCAGATGTAATAGAATCAGGAGGTAAAATAGGCATTGAAAGAATTCATTGAACACCTTCTGAAAGAGACCCTAAAATAAAAATTCCAAAGAATATTGTGGCTAAATTTCAGAACTATCAGAATAAAGAAAAAATATTACAAGCAGCCATAAAAAACAATTCAAATACTGAGGAGCCACAATAAGGATCACTTGGGATCTAGCTGCTTCCACATTAAAGGATCAAAGGGCCTGGAATCTGATATTCCGAAAGGCAAAAGAACTGGGAATGCAGCCAAGAATAAACTACCCAGCTAAGCTGAGCATTTTCTTTCAGGGAAGAAGATGGAAATTTAATGAAACAGGTGAATTTCATTTGTTCCTAATGAAAAAACCAGAGCTAAATAAAAAATTTGACCTCCAACTATAGGACTCAAGAGACACAGAAAAAAGGTAAAAAGAACTCTTGAGAACTGTATTTCTGTTATGGACATACATAAAGAGTGCATGTATAATTTGATTTTACTGATATAAAAAAGGGAAGTAGAAGTGGAAAGGGGATAGTATCAGAAAAAAAAAAGAAAGGGGAGATAAAAAGAGGGAAATTACATCCCATAAAGAGGCAAAGGAAACCTATCATATCTGAGGCAATTTAGGGAGGGGGAGGAACATTGTGTAAATCTTACTCTCATCAAATTTGGCTCAAAGAGAAAATAATAGACATATTTGGTTTACCGAGAAACTTCTACCTCATTAAAAGTGATAGAGGAAAAAGGAAAAGAGTAAGAAGGGAAAAGTATAAGAAAGAGTAAGGGATTCAAAGAGGGTAGGAGGAAGTCTAAATAGGGAGAGCTGCATGAGTCAAATGGTGCCTATAAGTTTAATTCTGGGGAGGAGAGTAAGGGGGGCAAGAAAAAGAAAAGCATAATTTGGGGATAATAAGATGGCAGGAAATACATAATTAGTAATTTTAACCATAAATGTGAATGGGATGAACTCTCCCATAAAGTGGAGGTGGATAGCAGACTGGATCAAAAACCAGAACCCTAAAATATGTTGTTTACAAGAAACATACATTTAAAGTAGAACAGTACACACAGAGTAAAGGTAAAAGGCTGGAGCAGAATCTATTATATCTCAGGTAAAATAAAAAAAGCAGGGGTAGCCAACCTCATCTCAGATCAAGCGAAAGCAAAAATGGATCTAATTAAAAGAGATAAGGAAGGAAACTATATCTTGCTAAAGGATAGCATAGACAATGAAGCAATATCAATACTAAACATACATGCTCCAAGTAGTATAGCATCTAACTTCCTAAAGGAGAAATTAAGAGAGTTGCAAGAAGAAATAGACACCAAAACTATACTAGTGGGAGATCTCAACCTTGCACTCTCAGAATTAGATAAATCAAACCACAAAACAAATAAGAAAGAAGGTAAAGAGGTAAACAGAATATTAGAAAAGTTAGGTATGATAGATTTTTGAAGAAAACTGAATGGAGACAGAAAGAAATACACTTTCTTCTCAGCGGTTCATGGAACCTATACAAAAATTGACCATATATTAGGACATGAAGACCTCAAACTCAAATGCAGTAAGGCAGAAATAGTAAATGCATCCTTTTCAGACCACGATGCAATGAAAATTACATTCAACAAAAAGCAAGGGATAAATACACCAAAAATAATAAAAATAAAAAGTATAAAAACTAAATAATCTCATCCTAAAGAATGAAGGGGTGAAACAGCAAACCATAGACACAATTAATAATTTCACCCAAGAGAATGACAACAATGACACAACATACCAAAATTTGTGGGATGCAGCCAAAGTGGTAATAAAGGGAAAATTTTAAATCTTCAGAGGCTTACTTGAATAAAATAGAGAAAGAGAAGTTCAATGAATAGGGTTTGCAACTTAAAAAGCTAGAAAAAGACCAAATTAAAAACACCCAATCAAATACTAAACTTGAAATTATAAAATTAAAAGGAGAAATTGATAAAATTGAAAGTAAAAAACTCTTGAATTAACAAATAAAACTAAGAGTTGGTTTTATGGAAAAAAAAAACAATAAAATAGATAAACCTTTGGTAAATCTGATTAAAAAAAGGAAAGAGGAAAATCAAACTGTTAGAATTAATAATGAAAAGAGAGAGCTTTCCACCAATGAAGAGGAAATTAGAGCAATAATTAAGAGGTACTTTTCCCAACTTTATGCTAAATTTGATAACTTAAGTTGGATGACTACCTTCAAAAATATAAGCTTCCCAGATTAACCTAGGAGAAAGTAAATTGCTTAAATAGTCCCATTTCAGAAAAAAGAAATAGAATAAGCTATTAATCAACTCTCTAAGAAAAAATCCCCAGGTCCAGATGGATTTACATGTGAATTCTACCAAACATTTAAAGAACAATTAACTCCAATGCTATATAAACCATTTTAAAAAATAGGGAATGAAGGAGTCCTACCAAATTCTTTTTATGACACAGGGCATGGTACTGATACCAAAACCAGGTAGTTTTAAAACAGAGAAAGAAAATTATAGACCAAACTCCCTAATGAATATTGATGCTAAAATCTTAAATAAAATATTAGCAAAAAGACTACAGAAAATCATTCCCAGGATAATACACCATGACCAAGTAGGATTTACAGCAGGAATGCAGAAAAGTAGAAAAACTATTAGTATAATTGACTATATCAATAACCAAATCAACAAAAAACATATGATCATCTCAATAAATGCAGAAAAAGCATAATCCAATATCTCATTCCTATTAAAAACACTTGAGAATATAGGAATAAATAGACTTTTCCTTAAATAATCAGTAGCATCTATTTAAAACCATCCATAAGCATTATATGTAATGGCAATAAACTGGATTCATTCCCAATAAGATCAGGAATGAAACAATGTTGCCCACAATCACCATACAATATTCAATATTGTATTAGAAACACTAGCATTGACAATAAGAGTTGAGGAAGAGATTAAAGGAATTAGAGTAGGTAAGGAGGAAATCAAATTATCATTCTTTGCAGATGATATGAAGGTATACATAGAAAACCCCAGAGATTCTACTAAAAAGCTTTTAGAAATAATCCACAACTTTAGCAAAGTTGAAGGATACAAAATAAACACACATAAATTATCAGCATTTTTATATATCACTAATAAAATCCAACAGTTAAAATTACAAAGAGAAATTCCATTTAAAGTAACTACTGATAGTATAAAATATTTGGAAATCTATCTTCTTCTTCTTCTTTTCTTCTTCTTCTTTCCTTCTTCTTCTTCTTCTTCTTCTTTTCTTCCTCTTCTTTCCTTCTTCTTCTTCTTTAAAAGATGATTAAAATAGCAAACAGTTCTTTTAAAAAATAAGGAAGAAAAGGAGAAAGAATCCAAACAATAAAAAGTTATGGGAATAGAGAAGATTCGAGTTCATCTTCAGAGAAAGACACTGAAGCAAAAAAGCCCCTCCTACCTCAAAGAGTAATGTGAAATGATAACCTGCTAAAAAAAAAAATCCTTGGTTTTCGATTGGAAAAATGACACATTGGTTTATTTTTCTTGAGTTTCCTAGTTAGACTTTATTCTGGGGAAATTCTGATATAACTAAAGTCTTATTTGGCATGACTTATTTCTCTCCTGTCCAGCATTCTCTGATCCATTTTTCTGTGAATTTTCCTTCCTGACTTCCTTTTAAAGGACTAATTGGATTATCATAATAATGTTTCTAAGTCATTGAATACCATTAGAATTTTTTAATGGAGCTATGCTGCCACTTCAGTACTATAAAGATCCCTTTCTCCTGGCCTAAAGTTAAAGAGCCTGAATGTCAGGGGCTTCTACTTATAACCATAATTATGGTCATTCAGATCACTGATTTCACACATAAATTTTGACAAACTTTTTTTTTTTCTTTGGAGTTTATGAAAACCTTGATAAATTGTATCCCACCAGAAGACCCTTAAATTTGGTTCCTGGTCCAGTGGTGGGTCTGGGAGATGGGAAGAGTCTTATTCTTTAAGCTCAGTCTTAGACAATTCACTTTATAATATCCAAGGTGAGTTACTTGAGAGATTCCATAGGTATATCACTTTTTATGTACCATTATTTAAAAACTACATTAATAATTTAGGTGTTTTGGGGAGGGTTAGGAGAATAGTGAGAAAGCTTCTTAGGTACTTAAAGTTTAAGAACAATTATCTGAATGGCTCCAAGAAAAAACTTACTCCTTTAGGAGAAGAGCAGGAAAGAAAATGTAAAAGAGGGAAATGTGAAAGAACAGAGAGGGCAAGACAAAGATATATTATGACACATAGGCTCTCAGTAATGCAGAGAAACCAATTCAAGGAAAGGTTCATCCATGCAATGGCCAGCAAAGATGTATTTTCCTAGATGAGAAATAAATCATCATGCCAGATGAAGATTAATTGAGTCATCTGAAAAAAATAATTATCCTGGAAAAAGTTAGCAAACATGATAGCTCTCTTCAGATGTTTGAATGGTCACTATATTGAAAAGAGATTAGAATTTCTCTATTTGGTACCAAAAATAAGAGCAACAACTAGAAATGTTTGTTCCTAGGGAAATTTTACCTGGAAGAGAGAAGAGACTACAATAGCATAGAAAACAATATGACCAATAGTGAAGTTAGCTCAGGAATGTGATAGCCCATTGCCCAGAGAGTATGGCCTAAGTTAATAAAAGAAGGGGAAGTAAAAAACCACAGAAGTATAGAAATGCAATAATGGGATTGGCTGTCTGGGGTGACTAAATTGTGAGAAGATCCAAGGAAAAATAGTAAGGACAGGTGTAAAGAAAAACCATCAACTTATTGATGAAGCATGTACTTTCCCTAGAGAGGTACGCTAATATGAATATATTAAATTCATGTTAGTTGCAACTCTGGCAGAAGCTCGGACAATGAAAATGGATAGAAGTTACAAGGCAATAAATTTCAACCCTGAAAGGAAAAAAAACTTCTTTGAATAACTAATGAATGTTTAAAAAAAAAAAAAAAAGAAGTACTTCAGAAAGTAGTGAGATCACATGAGATGAATGAAGAAGGGGTGATATAAACTGTTATCAAGGATGTTATAAAATAATTGATCATTTGTATTGGTCTAAGTGACCTCTGAGGAAGCATTTCAGAGATTCTCTCATTCTAGTTCCTAATTTCAAATATCAAAGTATCATCAGACACCAAGATTACACACTTACACTGACAGATATAATTTTTGGATACTTCAAATGATTTTTTTTAGGAATTCAGACAATAAAACCATTAAAATGGACATATTGTCAAAACAGAAAAGAAAACATCAGGTATCATGGTAAAATTGACTAAGTCACATATCTAGTTACTTAGTCACTCTTCCATGCATCTACCTAGGAGGTCACAAAGAATATGGGGATGGAGAGAAAAAATATTCAGAGTTTAGAGATGAAGATGAATTGCCTGCACTATAATGGCCCCCTTGATAAAACCTGACTACCATCTTGAATAGAAACAGACTACCAGGTCTACCCTAATGAGGAGGAATCCTCCAAAATATATCAGTTGCTCCAGAGATTAGCTTACACCAAAGCCCATTAAACCATTATTATTCTTAAAGAATCATCTCTTATAAGATAAGTACTCTGTATCACCAAGGACATTTGATGATAGGGATGGTTTAATTCTTCTTCCCCTTGCCTAGCTTCATTCTCTCTTTCTCTCCTTTTAGCAAGGATTTGAAATGTACTTTCTTCCTCCAGCACAAGATCATTGCATTTCTATCTTACCCAAAGGCTACTTCTCAGCTCTATATTCCATATGCTGTATTTAAAATCTCTTCCCTGGCTATGAGACATTTTCCAATTACTTTCTTCCATCCAGGTGAGAATACTAGTTTTAAGATTGAGGAAGGGCAAAGTGAACAGACTTACTAAAAAAGAGAGGGCTTAATATTATATGTGTCAAATGGATCTGAATTATGCATCTTACTGACTCTGTGATTATCATCTTGGGGATATCAAATCTGACATGCCAATATTCTTCCCTTAGAAATAGAAACAGGCAAATGAATTTCCATGTGGGAGCTGTGTCACATCACCAGCCCAAACTCCTCAGGAACAGGCCTGGAATGAATCCTGTATGAAAAGAAAAGTTTCTTTGTTGCAGAAAGTCTATGAGTGTCATTTACATGATGCATACCTAGGTGAGATTAAGCGGTCTCTAAAGTGCTGAACTTGGATTTTAAAGGATTTGAGTGCAAATCCTTTCTATGTCACATTAGATAATTCATTTAGTTTCTATCCACCTCAATTTCCAAAAAAGAATAGATAATAATAACAACTACATCAAGGGATTGTTGGGAGTATTGAATGAGAAAATCTATGTAAAGAGCATTGTTAGAATTAAAACTTATATAAATACATAAGCTTATGTCAAACACATAAATATGTAATAAATGTAAGTATATAAATATTATAAATTATTATTATTGTGACAAAAATTGGTTTGAAATGAAATAACCATATCTTTATCCATTCATAGGTATAGGCCAAATGTGAGAGTACATAATCCCTTATGCTGACTCAGGAAAAAAGCCCTATTTTATACAGAAATGGTGGTGATTTGTGGAAGAAAAGCTGAACAAATAATTCCAAAATGTAATTTCAGTCATTAAAAGAGGAAGTTACGTTTATTTAAACTTTCACAAACCCAGTTGTAGAAGATCATAGGGTATTTTTAATGTCCAACCATAGGGTATTTCAATGTCCAAGGTAATCTATAGCACAGTGGAAAAAGAATTGGTTCTGTAGTCACTGAAGATAGATTAAAATCCCAGCTCTGGTGCTAACTACTTTTGTTATGCTGAGCAAATCATTTAACATTTCTAGGCTCCAATTTCTTCATTTGGAAAATTAAACATGATTGGTTATGAGGATCAATGGAACTCTCCATCTTAGAATTCTACCACGAATTGTGATATTTAGTAATCATTTATAGAAGTTAGAATTCTCAGAATCTATAATAAGATTACTCACCTACCTTATTATTGAACTTTGGCAACACTTCATATGTCAAAATCATCTATCTCAAGGAAATTCAGATTCTTTTCCACTATCTGCCTCTCAATACCTTTGTCTTTACTATCTTCTAGACATCAAAGTTTTTTCTCAAAATATTCTGTTGTGTCTTCATCAAAAAAACTAAAATCCATTATAATGAATTATTTTATACCCACTCAGAATTTCTCTTTATTATTTTTTATCCCTAAAAGTGTTGAGGAGAAAGTAAATTCTAATTTAAGAATTGACTAATTCTAACAAGGAATTGACTGCCCTAGTGGTGTAGGTGGAGTCTCATATCAAAATTACTTCCTTGCCTTTAAAAATCAATGATTTGGATTAAGACATGGATATTGCAATCACCAAAATATTACATATCTAAATATTGGGAGAAATATTGAAATTTAAAAAGCTCTAGATAAAAGGAAAGGGACAAATAAAAACATAAAATGTGATAAGCACAAGCACAATTTCTTATGCTGCAGTTCAAACCAATGTTACAAGTATGTTGAAATCTGATTTTACTGAATAATGAGACATACTAACAACAACAAAAAAAAAAGTAAATGCAATCTTAGAAACAGTTTCAAATCAAGGGAGGTCAGACTTGTACCCTTCTTTTTTGTATAGTTCTGGGGATCACACCTTAGAATGAATGACAATGAATTGAATCAAAGCTAAGGGTGATAGAACTTAGAGATATAATATGAAAACTTAATGGAAACATTCAGAGCAGAAAATATAAAGTTTTATAAAGAACACAATGGGAATTTGGTAGAAAGAGAAAAAAGATGGTTTCTAGTGAGAAATGATTTGTAGAAGATTAGATCTGAGATGGATTTCATCTATGTAATTCCAAGGATTTTTGAATTTGTTCTTCTTTGCATCTTCATTTCACGGGAGCGTAATACAAGTTGAAAGTTTGCCTTCTCCTGGATTTACCTTTCTGTATCTTTTGGAACTCTGAAAACAACCAAGTCCTAAACTTTTTAGAGTTAAGTAAGGAAGGGAATAGAGAATATGGAAACATGACATGAGCAAATCTAAAGTACAGTCTGAAACAGAATCCACACATTTTGACTCCCAATTATTTTATCTACGACAATCATATCGTATTTATTGGCCAAGAAGATCAATTTTGATAATTTAGAAGGAAGTCAGGATAATCAAATTTCATCATATAGTACTACTAAAGGTGATGATGAAGCTGAATTAGTCAGAAATTTAGAATATTTATAAAGAAAGATAATTTACTTTTATCAGATACTAATAAATATTGTTCTAGCAGATTTTCTTAACAAGATAAGATTTTTTTTGAGAAACTGGAACCATATGGAAGGTAATATAAAGTAATTCACTCAGAATGACCATTAGTTTCAATAGGTTTTTTTCAATAGTTTTCTTTATAGATTATTACCAAATTATAAGCAGATGTTATAGAAATTCACTTTTAGGTCAAAGGTATAGAATTTGGACCTTAGCACGCAATAGAAATCATATAATTATTGGTACTTAGGTTTTTATATCTATACTTAAAAGCCTATTATAAAATGGTATGTTTTCTATTGAAATAAAAGATAACACATTTGAAATCACAAGAATAAAATGAAACAGCATCTTAAATTCGAATGAGTCTGTTTTTCCTATAGTGTTCTTGCTTGAGAAATTTATATTGAAGTAGAGGAGTTAATTATTTTAGAAATTACAAAACCTTTATATGATGATGAGACTAATTACTTTTTTTGCCTAAACTTAGTTCAAAATATTATTTTTCTATTTTTCGTGACTTCATTAAATCACCTACATGATTTGCACAAGCTTATTGACCAACATATTAATTCACAAATGAAATTAAGACCAGGAAAGTTTGGGGAGAAAGGGAAGTAGAGTCATGAAAAGTGAGAGACAGCAACAGATAGAGACAGAAATTAACCTTCCTGAATAGAAAGGAAATGCTAGGAAAGAGATAATGCATAAGACAGTTTCCCACAAATCACCAAATAATGTTATAGGAAGTGGTAGAAGAAGAACAAAGAAGAGGAAAAGGAAAAGAAAGATGAAGAAGAACAAAAGGAGAATACAGGGCAAGAAAAGAGGATAGAAGAGGAATGAAAAATAAAAGGGGGAATATTAAATGATGGAAAAGGTTGGACAGGAAAAGGAAAAGGAAGAAGAAAAAGAAGAATGTCATAAAAACATCCAACTTAAGAAGGTATATATATGTGTGTATATATATATATATATATATATATATATATATATATATATATATATATATATATATATATATATATATATATATATAGTCATACATATTTTTGAATATCAATTCTAGTTGCAAAACACAATGGAATGAATTTGATAAATATACCACCCATAATTTTTTTTTAAAATTCCTTATCATCACAACCATGGAAGGAAAGCGATGAATACATCGTTCTAAATATGTGAGTGCTTTGCTCAGAGAGTCTCCAACATTTCAATTACACTCTAAAAATTCCCATGCAGGAAAAGTATAAACATTCAGTGATATAGTTAATGGTCAAGAATATGGCAGGTGTAAATCTTGAAGTAACTTTAGAGAGTATTCATTCTCTTACATTTGAAGACATGAAATAAAGAGATTTTAAGTGATTTGCCCCAAATCATATGAGCAATAAGTAGCAAGTGGACTTTTGAATATCCTCTGACTCCAAATTCAGTGAACTTGCCACTAAACCATGCATTATAGAATAGTTTTGTAGAAATTATCATAGATTCCATATAGCCTCCATAGTGACCTAATGATAGTTTCTCCAAAGAAGATTCCCTTTCTTCCTCAGGAAATGTCTTAGTTTAGAGGACTTTTTAAATAGGGGCCAAGTCACTGTCCTTCAGATTGTTGGAGGGCTGGACTATAGTAAAAACAAAAGCTCACACTCTCTCTCTGCCCCTCAGCCCATTTGCCATAACCGGCAATGTCCTCAGTGGGCAGCAGTTTGAGAACCCCTGGTTTAGAGCAATAGCTTAAAATATATCAGTAACAAAGGCTAACATACATATCAAGATTTGTTGAAAAAAAATCTTGGAAAATATGAAACAATAATTAACATTCATCTTACCTTACTTTCCATTAATCCTAGAATATGGGTAAAGAGAACAAAACAGACTGCAGCTAAAGATGATAGAGTAGTCACAGATCCTGTGTGGGATTCTTCTACAGTAATATGTAGACTGTATGCTACAGTCCCTTGAATTTCATTTAACTATTCTCTCAGCTTATCAATATCACTGAATAAATAGCAAACTTTGGAGGCTTCTGTTCCCAAATTAGCCCATAGAACTTCACTGAAGATAAACAATGATATCAGAAGTATTGATTAAAATCTTCTTTAAACTTAGCCATGGAACTAGCTCTCTGATTCAACAACCATTAATTATGTATTCAGTTTGAGCAGAATAATATGCTAAACATTGAAGAAACAAAAAATGTAGATAAAAGTTTCTTCCCTTGCAGATCTTTTACTTATTAAACAAGTAAGATTCTAAAACAGAAAGGCATCATAAGTAATCTAATAAGATTACTAAAAAACAAAGTCATATATGAGGGTAAAGGATAAAGGTCATTACCAAATAGAGGTGTCAAGGAAACCATCAAGTAGTAAATAATATTTAAGTTGATTTGTTAGTTCAGTCAAAAATATTAAGCAATTACTCTAGTGTTTTTCCTACAGTGCAAAAGCCAATTATGTGTCTCCCCAACTCAAGAGGTTGTCTTTCATTCCCAGGATGAAATATAATATTCTCTATTTGATGTTCAGATCCCTTCATAACCTAGATTCTGTCTCTCTTTCCAGTATATATATATAGTATAAATACTGCCTTCTGACAGAAAATTACCACTTCTCTATAACTGAATTTTTTTTTATTCTATATATGTATATATATGTGCCTATATATAAAGATCAATGATATAAAAGATCTAAAAAGTTAATATTTGGGAATAAAAATCCAAAGAAAAATAGCTTATCTATTTGTATGCAATTTTATTAATTATTTAACCATACTCTAAACTTTTCACCTCTCCCTCTGCCATCACTTATATAACTTTACTTTTCATCTGCACCTTGACCTGCAATTCCTTGACCCTCAGATTTCTCCTAGCTTATCACTCTTACACTTAAACATTTTCTCTTCTTCTCCCCATTTAGACACCTTTTGTTCAATCAATTCAGTTCTACACTGAGTTTCTCTTTTGAATCTATCTATCTCCCTTTATCAAGTCCTCAATTATGGTCAAGGAAGTTTCAGCTTGGACCACTCCCAACTTTTGTCTTCTTTTTGCCTTCATGTGTGAGGCTAAATGAAAGTAGAGAAAATCATGCAAGTGTTCTAAATCCACTACAAATTTATCTTCTTCCAAATCACTATTGATCAGAAAAATGCAAATTAAAACAACTCTGAGATACCACTATACACCTGTCAGATTGGCTAAGATGACAGGAAAAAATAATGATGAATGTGGGAGGAGATGTGGAAAAACTGGGATACTGATGCATTGTTGGTGGAGTTGTGAAAGAATCCAACCGTTCTGGAGAGCAATCTGGAAAAAGTTATCAAACTATGCATACCCTTTGATCCAGCAGTGCTACTACTGGGCTTATATCCCAAGGAGATATTAAAGAAGGGAAAGGGACCTGTATGTGCCAAAATGTTTATGGCAGCCCTCTTGTGGTGGCTAGAAACTGGAAAATGAATGGATGTCCATCAATTGGAGAATGGTTGGGTAAATTATGGTATATGAATGTTATGGAATATTATTGTTCTGTAAGAAATGACCAACAGGATGAATACAGAGAGGCTTGGAGAGACTTACATCAATTGATAATGTGCCTAAAAAGATGCATGAATGTGTACTTTTAAAATAATAAATAATCTGGCATAGAGTGGTGGGGGCTTAATGACATTTTAAAAATTAATTTTATAATTATACATTTTTGACAGTATATATGCATGAGTAATTTTTTTATAACATTATCCCTTGTATTCATTTTTTCCAGATTTTCCCCTCCCTCCCTCTACTCCCTCCCTTAGATGACAGGCAATCTCATACATTTTACATGTATTACAGTATAACCTAGATATAATATATGCCAATAGGAAGAGTCATTCATTATGGGGTGATGTTTAATAACTGGGAGAGCATGTTTATTTCACAAAGTGAAAATGGTATTCCATCAGCAATCGATGTCATCAGGGGCTACTGAGTTTGCTTTTTTTTTGCTTCCTAATTAGCTGAAGAAATGTGGCATCTTTTGGGGACTATATCATAGAATCAAAGCGCTAGATTGGTGATAGTGCTTCTAAAAATACAGAAAAATAAAAATAAACTCTTGGTTTTTACTTAAAAACAAGAAAGAAATGATCAGCAGGAAGATATTATAGAGGCTTGGAGAAACTTACGTGAACTGATATTAAGTGAAATGAGCAGAACCAGGAGATGATAGCCACATACATAGCCACAACAATATTATTCAATGATCAATTCTGATGGACATGACTCTTTACAGCAATAAGATGGTTGAGGACAGTTTCAATGATCTTGTGATGAAGAGACCTATCTACACCCAAAGAGAGGACTGTGGGAATGGAGTATGAATCACTGCTGGAACTCTGTCTTCCAATGAATCAGCAGGAGTCAGGCTATTCAAAAGTCTTTATTCTTGATCTCTTGAGCTCGATGTCTAGTAATCTCCACACCACCTTCCTCTCTCTCTACAGCCATGAGATTTCCTCAATTTCCTCCTCCTACTCCACCCACACATGTCACTTCCCCTTCTTTGTCCCACCAATCAAGTCAGCACAGAAGAGCTGGGGAGGGTCAACCTTCAATCATGTTACTAGAGAACCATCCAATTGGCAATTAGTCTCACGTGCTCCATTATCCAAGTGCATTTGCTCAGGTCTAGCCCTTTACAGATCACAGCATAACAATTTCACTTTTTGTTGTTGTTCACTAGCATTTTGTTTTCTTACTCATTTTCTTTCCTTTTTGTTCTGATTTTTCTTGTGCAACAAAATAATTGACAAGGGTCAATATAGAAAAATTAAATGTGCATATGTTTGGAAAATAAAAGCTTTAATAAAAAATTAAGAAGTTAAGAAGCTTATATTCCTATGTGAGAAAATGATACGTTTAATTCTTGATATCTGTATCACTGTTATATGTATACTTAGAAGATGTAGGAATAATTTTATTTTATTGTGATGTTATAAAGAAGAAACTAGAGGAAGAAAGGTGATTCTACTAGAAGAGGAAAATTGAGTTAAAATGGAGTAAATTACATCTCATGAATAGACAAAAAGACATTACAATTGAGGGAAAGAAAGGAAGTGTATGAGCATTGTGTAAATCTTACTCTCATCAGGTTTGGCTCAAAGAGAGAATAAGAGACACATTTAGCTTCACAGAGAAGCTTGTCTCACCCTCTAGGGAAGTAGGAGAGGAAGGTAGAAAGGAAGAGGGGAGGCTAATAGAAGAGAGAACAGAAGTAGAAGGAGAAATGTATAAGAAAGGGGGAGGGACTACAAAAGGGGAGGGCCATTTCACGGTGGCAGTGGTGAGAAACAAAATACTGGGGAGAATGGAAAGGGAAAAGGAAAAAGAAAAGTGTAACTAAGGAAAACAAGATGGTAGGAAATAGAATTAGTAACTATAACTGTGAATATGAATAGGAAAACTCTCCTGTAAAACAAAAGTGGATAGCAGACTGGATTAAAAGTCATAATCCTACAATTTATTGCTTTAAAAAGCATATTTAAAGCACAGTAATATATTCAGAGTTAAGGGAAAAGGCTGGAGTAGAATCTATTATGCTTCAGCTGGAGTAAAAAAAAAGCAGGGATAGTAATTGTGATCTCAGATCAAGTAAAAGCAAAAGTAGATACAATTAAAAGAGATAGGGAAATTACATCCCATTAAAAGGTGTCATAGCTAATGAAGTAATATCAATATTAACATATATGCACCAAGTAGAATAGCATAAAAATTCCTAGAGGAGAAGTTGAAAGCTATGAGAAAAAATAGACAGCAACATTATGCTAATGGGGATCTAAACCTTGCTCTCTCAGAACTAAATAAACTGAACCACAAAAACAAATAATATACAAGTTAAAGAGGTAAATAGAATTCTAGAAAAGTTAAGTATGACAAACCTTTGGAGAATGAATGGATACAGAAATGAATATACTTTTTTCTCAGCAGTACATGGAACCTATACAAAAAATTGACCATGTACTAGGGTATAAAAACCTCAAAATCAAGTACAGAAAGGTAGAATTAGAAATGGATTTTTTCAGATCATGATGCAATAAAAATTACATGTAATAAAAGGGGAAAATAGACCAAAGATAATTGGCAACTAAATAATCTAATCCTAAATTGGCAACTAACTAATCTAATCCTAAAGAATGAGTGGGTGAAACACCACAGATAATCAAAAAAGAAAAATTTAATCATTTCAGTTACCCTAAAAAATTAATTAAAAGTCTTTGCTTAATGATCAACAGAATTAAGAATATAATGAAAGCTTACAACAGGGAAAGAAAGAAAACAAGTTTTATATCAGTTACTTTTTACACAGATCAAATTTTCAAGATATATACAGGGGACACAGGTAGTCAGGTTCATACATCTAAATGGACCCAGAGGAGAAGGCAAAGAAAAGAGTAGAGATGAGTTTAGATTTGGAGCTAAAGCTTTGAATAAACTGTACAAAATTTTTCCCCTGTTACTACCTGAAAACTCTTCTGAAAAGAAACAAGTGATATGAGATCTAATCTAATGAGAAGGAATTCTCTAGAGCATCAACTCACACCAAAACCCATTAAATAGGCACTCTCCCCAAAGAATCACCTCTTATTTGGAAGGCAAGGAGATCACCAAGGAGATGTGTTGGTTAGAGTTGGTTTAAAGCCATTTTCTATCCTTCCCTTTCAACTCAAATCTGCACTCTTCCTTTTCAAATTTGCATGCTTCCTTTTCCTTGACCCTTTTACAAAAATTTGAAATGTGCTCGCTGTCTTCAGAACAAGACCCCAGTGATTTCTCTTCCACCCACAGAGCCCAGTGGTTACTTCTTAAGAATTTTCTTAAGTATTTTGACATTTGGATTCTCCTTCCTGGCTATGAAATGTATTTCTCATCCTTCCTACTTTCCAGGTGAGGAAGTTAGATGTTGAACAGAGAAGAGATAAAATAAAACAGGTTCCTAAAGGAGGAGAACTTTGATACTGGATGTTTTAAGGGGATTTAAGTGCAACTTCTTTCTGAGTTTATTCTTTTAGTTTTGAGTTTCTGTCCACCAAAGCTGATATCCCAATATTTTCCCCTTCATAGTAGATGCAGAAAAATGACTTTCCATATGAGACCTGTGTCTCCCACCAGAGCTTCATCAGGAACTGGCATGAAATGAATGGTTGATGGCTTAAATGAAAAGAATAGGTACTTTGAAGTTTGGGCTACTTGAATTCTATTTACGTAAATCTTTATTAGGAACACCAGCAAAGTGAATAGAGTGCTGAAATTGAAATCATAAAGTAGGTGGTTAAGTGTGGTCCTGAGTAGGTGACTTAACCTGCCTCAGTTTGTTTCCTTTTTGGAACAAAGGACATGATAATAGTATCTACTTGATATGATTATTTTGAGTATCAAAAAGGAAGAGATAGATAGATATGGGTAAACACATATATATGCATAATATAAACATTAAACATAATGTATAAACATTATGTATATACATGTATAGAGACACATATAAATAACAAACCTGTAAACTTTAAAGTATTATTTAAAAGACAGTAATCAACATCATCATCATCATTGTGAGAAAAACCATCTTCTGGACCATTCCAGTTAAAAATCAAGGAAAAAATAAGTATTATATTGTGAGGAAACTAGTATCATTCCTTGGATAAGACTTGTAGAGGGAAAAAGGAAAACAGCACCATCCTTGGCAAAGCATCAGTAACCAAGAAATATCTCAGAATAGATTTTTAAACATCAGAAACTCAAGAGATAGATGACATCTTTGTTTCATTCTGGATCAGCAAGCTCTGAAAAACTAAGATGTTTCAGTGCACAATCTTGGACTTTGATCCTGGTGTGGTAATCTGCCAGCCCTTTAAATTTATGTTGCTTAGAACATATTTGACACACCCAAAAAACTTCCATTCCCTTAACTTCCTTTGCTATTTATAAAAACTAGAATAGATGTGCCCTTCCTCTGGATTAAATGAACAATAATTAGGTACCAAAATCAAAAGTATAATGTAAGTGAAATGAATATTCTCTAGAACCCAAGAAGGAAAAGGTTTCAGGGAAGGACAAATAGATTATAGGAATAAAAGTTGGGGGTAACAAGAAAAGGAATGCAAGTATATGATAAACAATAAAAATAGACATTTCTAAAATAAAAAGGGATATTTGAACTTTTTACTCATCTTTATTTGTCTTTCTGTCTGTCTTATTTCCAAAGTTTCATCAAAGTCATACTGAGAACAGAATTCTATTGTATGGGGTCTCATCTGTCTGTTCCTGGCTTATGATGACACATGTGGTGGTAATAATGAGAGACTTATAGGACTGTTATGTTCATTAGTAGGGAAGTTAAGAGGAAGCGGGAAGAAGAAAGGGAAGGAGAGGGACTGAGGATTTATAAAGCTCTTAATATGTGCTAGGCATTTCACTAAGCATTTTACCAATATTACTTCCATTATCCTCACAACAAACCTATTAGTTTCCCTAAATGTAGAATAGTAAAATAATTGTACTTTTTAAAAACCATATTACACTTGGGGAAACTAAAGCAAATAAAGCAGATAGAACGAAGCTTGAAGTCAGAAAGATTCATCTACCTGAGTTAAATCTGCCTTCAGACACTAACTATGCGATTTTGTGATCTTAAGGGCAAGTCCCTTAATCCTGCTTGCCTCAGTTTCCTCATCTGTAAAATGAGCTGGAGAAGGAAACAGCAAATCACTCCAGTATCTTTGCCAAAAAAACCACAAGCAGAGGCAGTAAGTCAGCTATAACTGAAATGACTTAACAAAAATTAATAGAATGCACTAGATATAATTCCTCTTAACATAATTACATGTGTACATATTTAATATGTACATATATTTAAGCACAATTCTACAGTTTTATGATTTTGCTGTTCTGTATGCCTCATCACAGCACAGCAGATGAAGTTTTTCTCCCAGATGAATTTTTTCTGTATGCTTTGGGACCTGGACATGATTATGCTAAGATAGAAATAAGAAATAAAGTGGGAGAGAGGAAATAGAGAAAATGCAAATATGGATGGAACAAATCTAATGTGGGATAAAAACTGAAAACCCAGGAATTCCAGCTCCCACTTATTTAAGCCCCCACTAGCTACAAGACTTAAGCCCCCGAATATAGGAAAATTCTTAGAAGCAAAAGCAACAAACCCAAAAATCCATAACAGATATAATGAGAAACTTACCATAATTTCCATAATAATTTTAGTATGGACTCTAACCATAACCTCAACTTAAAATTATCTTATCTGATTTACCTTCATATTTTAAATATAGTAAAGAGTAAGGACAGACAACTATCACTAAGTTGCATGAATCTGGGTCATTATCAGATTGAATAAGCCTGAAATTTAGAATATTTGTAATGAAAGGCAATTCATTTCTTTCAAATGTTCACAAATTGTAAAAATCCTAGAAGAACTCTTTAACAAATAGATAAAATTGGAGTATGATAAGCAGCAACTATTTAGAATTGATTTCAGATCATTTCCATTGGAATGACCAGCAATTCCACTTTATGTTTTCTACTTAGGTAGCATCCAAAACTCATAATCAAATGAATGTAGAAATTCATTTTATGTCAGAGGATTGGAATTCAGACTTCACTGCCCCTTAGAAATGATAAACTATTTATAAATATTCATATCTTTTGACAGATGTGGGAGAAATAGTCAATAAAATTGAACAACTCCCTCTATTTGAAAAAGAATGTTGGTACTGAAAGAAGTGTAGATTTAATAAGAAGAAAGAAATGTACCTGGAGTCCCTGAGGGAATTGTCTTAGAACTCTTAGAGTTTTAAAGTAATTTTTCTTTTTACCTAATTTTATTGAAAACGTGATTGCCCATATGATTCACCAACTAATTGACCAGGATAAGTTTATTCTTCATGAATGTTATATCTACCATCACCACTTTATTCAGGATCACAGTTGAGATAGTCCATAATCATATGGTATTACTATCCACTTTCCCAAATCATGTGCATAGATAAGGTCTTCCTGAGGAAAAACAATGATCTCAGTAATATTAGTTCAGATCTTCAGTGAATTGAGGCCAAGATATGCCAAAGAATGCAACATGTGAGAGCAGAGGAGAAAGATCATTACTAATCATGAGTGTTAGGGAAGATTTAATATTTAATATTTGAAAGATGAGTCAAAATTCAATAAGCAAAGAATTAAAGTGAGAATATTTCTATTTATCAATTTTGTTCAGGCACCATCAATATCATTACCTCTCCACTATATCATGATGTCCCTCAATATTTTAATAAAATATGTTTTCTGAAACTTTGAGCTGTTAACAAAATGTCTTCTTTTTATCACAGTACATTACTCATCACTTGAAATATTCATTACAAATGTGTTTAGGCACCTAATAATGGTTAGGCAGCAGGATGAACAGATGTCATCATTTCTTTGCTTCTCTATAGGTAACATCCCCACATCAAATACCTAATGCTTCTCATCTAAAGAAGAAAGAACATGAGCCAGACCAACCATACCTGGGTGGCAGAATTTCTCCTTTTGGGTCTCTCTGATGATCCTCAGACTCAGGTACTGCTTTTTGTATTGTTCCTGGGGATCTATCTGGTGACTGTGTTTGGGAGTTTACTCCTCATCTACCTGGTTCTGAGAGACTCCCAGCTCCATACACCCATGTACTTTTTTCTATGTAATTTATCTGTGGCAGACCTCTGCTTCTCTACTAACATTGTTCCCCAAGCTATGGTCCACATGCTGACCAGGAGGAAGGTCATTTCCTTCGTGGGCTGTGCTGCTCAACTTTTTCTTTTACTCATTTTTGGAGCTACCCAGTGTGCCTTGCTAGCTGTGATGTCCTATGACCGGTACTTGGCAATCTGTGATCCCATGCACTATTCTCTCATCATGACAAGGAGGATGTGTGGCTCCTTAGCTTTGGGATGTTGGATCAGTGGTATCATAATATCTTTGGTGGACACTACTTTCACACTACGGCTCCCCTTCCAAGGGGACAATAGGGTTGCCCATTTCTTTTGTGAGGCCCCTGCCCTCTTGACGGTGGCATCTGCAGATACTCATAATTCACAAATGGTCATTTTCCTCATGGGAGTGGTAATTCTTCTTGCACCTGTGTCCCTTATTCTGGCATCTTACTGCTCTATTATAGTAGCTGTGGTCAAGATGAAGACAACCTCTGGGAGACTCAAGGCATTCTCTACCTGCGGCTCCCACCTCCTTGTGGTGATCCTTTTTTATGGAACAGCAATAATTTCCTACATGACCCCCAAATCCTCCAAAGAGCAGGTCAAATTGATTTCTGTGTTCTATGCAGTGATAAACCCTATGCTTAATCCTCTCATCTATAGCCTGAGGAACAAGGATGTAAAGAGGGCATTCAGGAATGCAACCAATAGGGTGAAAACCTGCACACCCTAAACCTAATAATGTAATTGCATTTGGCCACAGCTCTTATCTTCAACATTTATTGTGTGACCCCCTAGAAGAAAATGATAATTCCTCTTCTGGTGGTAAAGAAAGAAAGAATAAATATAATATCCTTTTATGCATAATCATTTCCTTAAAAAGCCCAAGGAAGGGAGAGAACTTTGAAATAATGAAAGTTCTCCAGAAACTTAAGTTGGCATTTCTTTAATATGGAGAATTCAACATGAATATATCATTCACATAGAGCTTTCATGATTTATAGAAATTCTGCCCTGGACTTTGGAGAACAGGTTCACATCTGCCATAAGGACTTACTGGATCAAGGAAAAATAGACTTTTGGGAACCTAGTTGAGAGATGAATAAAAAGTTAACCTCACATTTTAGTTGTATGTATGAACTTGACATTTTGTTATCATTATGAACCACATTAAGGAAACTTTCTCTACCAATGAACAAACAATTCCAAGTTAGATAACAGTTGCCCTGGAACATTGGTACCTTCAGGGACTTGTCAAGAGATCAACAACCTTTCAATGACAGAATTGTAATTTAAATACAATGCTTCGCTACATTAAAGCTGCCTCATTTACTAGATGTCCCTCACTCTCCAATATAATCTTAAACTAGCTTTAATAGAAATACTGTTAAACTTGTTTAATGTTATTCTAACATTGTATTGCATTGTGACAATTCACAATCAGACTGCATTTTAGGTCTGTATAAATGTACCATTTTTTAAAGGGCAACTTGAAAGGGACACATGTCTAGATAGTCAGTGACAAGTTTAATGAGATGACTTAAAAGCAATCTATAGGAAAACTGATTTTTAAAATGACAGAATTTGAATGTATACAAAGCATTTTGAATCAGTTCAATATTCTGAAAGCTATAAACATACCATTAGTAGCAAAAATGATTAGAAATCATATGGCTATGGAGATAAATGCAGAAAAAGCTGTTAACATAATATGACATGTTTTTTTTCCCCTTTAAAAAGGAAATTCCTCCACCTTTTTTTGGGTGGAGATGCCAGCATGATGGTGGATTAGGGGCAGCTACTGAACTGAATTCGGTAAATATTCACCTTCAAACAACTTTAAGATAATGCCTCAAATCAAATTTTGGAGTGTCAAATCCAATAAATATAGAGTGAGAAATTTTCTTTTAACTCAATCCCAATTTTCATTGTATTCTTTGTATTGGAGGGAGATTGTGTCAACCAATTTTTGGGGAATTCTTTGTAATAATTTATTATTATTCTACTTCTACTTCTGTGCTCCTTTCTAAATTTTAAGTTTGTCTAGCTTACTGTTAATTAAGTGACAACAATGATGGGAAGCAGACTGGTAAGAGTTTATGAGCTACGTAGCAATGGAAAGTCCTTTAATTCCTGAAGGCTTCTGCTTTATCCTTTAGGGATACAGTAACTGAGTTCTAGTGACCTCTTTCATCAATGTAAGAGGGATTCAACATAAAGGACTCAGAGATTTTTATGTACTACACTTGGTGGTGTGATCTCTGAGTCCAGGGTTATGGGGGATGAAAAAATTTGTTTCAGGATTATTCATCTTTATTTTTTATGTTAAAAAGAATATATGCAATACAAAATAAATCTTTTTGAAATGTAAACACTGATGTGTGAGGTGAATCCCTTCTCTAGTGATATTTTCTGGATTTACATGCCCCATATGTGACCAGAATAATCGAGTTTCTGATAAACATATGCCCCATGGGGTCACATATGGTACCTAATTTATTCCACTGATCCACCACTGTTTTTAATATTATTTATTTAAAACTTAAATATAAAATAAAAAAGAAGAAAAATTGTTGTGTGCACAGTAAAACATAAGAGAGGATGAAAATATGTAACAATAAATTTACATTTCAAAAAAGTATATACAATAATAAAATAATTTATTAAAAATGTTCAGCTTTTCTTTGATTACTTATAGGTTTTCTTTTGGTCTCTGCTTGAATTTATTTACTCCCAATTCCTTCCCTCCCCCCTCCTCTCAACCCAAGCAGGCTATAGTTAGGCACAGATATATCTATGTTTCCATACACACACAGAGAGATAAATAAATACAGACATGCAAACATACACACATGGCTACACATATATAGATACATATATACATGTAATATACACACATGAACATATATATCACAAAGACAACTATATCACACACATACAGTATATATGCATATATATTTACATATACACTTACATTCATAGACATTTTGTAAGATTGTATTATGCTTATTTGTCTTCTGTTTCTCTAAAGGTGGATAACACGATTTTTCTTGGTTCCAAATCTCTTCATATTTTTTTTAATCCACCAATTCATCATTTGCTACGCCACAATGATATTTCAACCTTAATAGTATCTCATTCTTTTAAAGACTCTAAAATAACATTATTTTACTTTTACTTTTATTTTTTAAATAGTATTTTTTCATGCAAAATCTTTTGTTCCAAATCTCTCTTTCTCCCTTCCACATGACAGTTTAAAATAATATTGATATGGCTGACATATAATGCAGATATCTATATTTTCTTTGAGCTTTTTTTAACTTTGATTTTGTCAGAGATCAATGATTACTATCCCTTCTTAGCTGTTTCCAATAAATTCTAAAATATATAAATAAATCTATCAAATCACCTTTTGGACCATTATCAGTCTTGAGATGTCTTGGTATGCTAAGAATAATAATAAAGTAAAACAATAAATAATCAATGACATGGGTAGCAACATCTCTGGGGAATGACCATTTTAAACTCAAACAAGATATTCACAGCTACACATCTATAATTAATTAAATTGTCCAATTGTTAAAATGTCCAAAAGGTGATCAGTGATCCATTTGCTATAATTTCAAGGGATAAAGGATCACTTAGATGATAGATAACTGATTTGATGATCTATCAGAAATCATATTTGAATACAAAACTCCAAATAATATTAGATATAATCTTAAGAAATGTCATCTTAAATAGCAAGTTTCACCAATTAAAGGTTCAGATGGATTTAACTCACAAGAATCACACATTTTAAATAAGTATTGACTATAATCTTGAATTGATTTTTTTTCTTTATTACATCTTTTTTTATTTTTCAAAACATATATGTGGACAATTCTTCAACATTGGCCCTTCCAAAACCTTGTGTTCCAATTTTCCCTCCCTTCCCCCACACCCTCTCCTAGATAGCAAGTAGCCCAATATATGTTAAACATGGTAGAAATATAGGAATAATCCAATATATGCATACATGTTTATACAATCTAGCTACACAAGAAAAATCAAATCAAACCAATAAAAAAAAGAGAAGCAAAATAAAATGCAAGCAAACAACAAAAAGAGTGAAAATGCTATGTTGTGAATCACACTCGGTTCCCACAGGTTTCTCTCTGGATGTAAATCACTTCATCACTAAACCATTGGAAGTGGTTTGAATCAACTCATTGTTGAAGAGAGCCTTGTCCATCAGAATTGATCATGTTGTAATTGTTGTTGCCATGTATAATGATTTCTTGATTGACTTAGCTCATTTGACTTAGCACTAATTCATGTAAGTCTCTCCAGGCCTCTCTGAAATCATCCTGCTGGTTGTTTCTTACAGAACAATAATATTCCAGAATATTCATTTACCATAATTTATTCAGCTATTCTCCAATTCATGGGCATCCATTCAGTTTCCAGTTTCTTGCCACTACAAAAAGGGCTGCCACAAACATTTTTGAATGAGGGTCTCTTTCCTTCCATTAAGATCTCTTTGGGATGAAAGCCCATTAGAAAAACTGCTGGATCAAAGGATATGGATAACTTTTTGAGCATAATTCCAAAATGCTCTCCAGAATTGTTGGATCCATATACAGTTCCACCAACAATGTATTAGTGTCTCAATTTTCCCACATCACCTACAATATTTGTCATTACCTTTTCCTGTCATTTTAGCCAATCTGAGAGGTATGCAGTGGTATCTCAGAGTTATTTAATTTTAATATCTCTGATCATAGTGATTTGGAGCATCTTTTCATATGAACACAAATAGTTTCAATTTCTTCATCTAAAAATTGTTCATATCCTTTGACCATTTATCAATTGGAGAATGGCTTGAATCCTTAAAAATTTGAGTCAATTCTCTATTTTAGAAATGAGGCCTTTATTGAAACCTTTAAATATAAAAAGGTTTTCCCAGTTTATTGCTTCCCTTCTAATCTTGTCTGCATTAGTTTTGTTTGTATTAAAAAAAATTTTAACTTAATATAATGAAAATTATCTATTTTATGAGCAATAATAACCTCCAGGTCTTCTTTGGTCAAAAATTCCTTCCTCTTCCACAGATCTTAGAGATAAACTGTCCTATGTTCTTCTAATATGTTTATAATATTATTCTTTATGTCTAGATCATGAACCAATTTCAACTTTATCATGGTATACAGTGTTTGGTGCGGATCAGTGCCATACTAGTTTTCAATTTTCCCAGAAGTGTTTGTCAAATAGTGAATTCTTATCCCAAAAGCTGAGGTTTGGGGGCTTGTCAAACACTATATTGCTATAGTCATTGACTATTTTGTCCTGGGAACCTACCTATTCCAGTGATCAACTACTATATTTCTTAGCCAGTACCAAATGGTTTTGATGACTACTGCTTTATAATGTACTTTTAGATCTGGTACAGCTAAGCCACCTTCATTGGCACTTTGTCATTAATTCCCTTGAAATTCTTTTCCTCTTGTTCTTACAGATGGATTTTGTTGTTATATTTTCTAGGTCAGTAAAATGGTTTCTTTGGATTTTGATTGGTATAGCGCTAAATAAATACTCAACTTATCCAAGAGCACTTGATATTTTTCTGATTGTTTAGATTGACTTTATTTGTGTAGAAAGTATTTTGTAGTTTTGCTCATATAGTTCCTGACTTTACTGGGAAATAGATGCCCAAATATTTCATACTATTAATAGTTATTTGGAATTTCTCTTTGTATCTCTTGCTGTTGGACTATATTAGTGCTGTATAAAAATGCTAATGATTTATGTGGATTTATTTTGTATTCTGCAACTTTGCTAAAGGTGTAGATTATTTCTAATAGTTTTTTTAGTTGATTCTCTAGGGTATTTTAAGAATATCCTTATTGAATCTGCAAAAAGTGATAATTTGGTTTTCTCATTATCTACTCTAATTCCTTTAATCTCTTTTTCTTCTCTTATTGCCAAGGCTAACATTTCTAATACAATATTGAATAATAATGTTGATGGTGGGCCCTCGTTTCACCCTTGATCTTAGTGGGAATGGTTCTAGTTTGCCCCCATTACAAATAATGCTTGCTGATGGTTTTAAATAGATGCTACTGATTATTTTAAGGAATTTATTCCTATACTAACTTCCCAACTAAGTTCTCCTAACTAGTACCTTCGCTCTCTTAATTATTTTCTCTTTATCCTGCATGTAACTTATTTGTACTTTTCTGTTGTTTGTGGTTTCTTCCATTGGATTGCGGGCTCTTTGAAGACAGAGACTATATTTCTTTTTATCTCCAGCATTTAGTACAATGCCTGGCATAAAGTAATGCATAACAAATATTTATTGACTGACTGACTCACTGATTCATATCTTGAAAGGTTGTGAATGAAGTTAAACTTTAAAAAATGAAATATAGGGATGGATTATTCCATTCTGGGCATTTCAAGAGAGATAAGAGAAAAAAGGCTGAAAGAAAGAATGCATTCATGTAAGAAAAAGGAATGTATGAGAATGTACAGAACTGGAGGAAAGAATTGGTGATGTGTGCATGAGGTAAATCTTACTCTTAGACAAAGAAGAAATGAATAAACAAAACTTAACTACAAGTAGTTTGGTACAAATGCATCAACTTCAATATAGAACAGACAGACAATGTAGAGGTAAGGTGGGAGGAGCCTTTAAAATGGAGGCTGATACCACGGGGAAAATGATTTAAACTTTCTGACATGAATGGGGAGATCAAAAGGGGAAAAGTATATAATCAAAGAACTAGAAACTAAAAAAATGCTCAACAGCTGAGTATAGTTAAACAAATCTGTATTCCACTATAAGAAATTATGAGAGATGATTTCAGAGAATCTTAGGACAAGAGAACTAATACAGAGGGTAGTGAGCAGAACCAGAAGGTCAATTTACATAATAATAATAGTATTCTAAAGAAATACAATTTTGAAAATGTAATAACTCTTATCAATGTGGGAACCAATCAGTATTCCAGGATTCTACAGATGCTATGTTACTCAACTCCTGAAACAGATATTATGTATTCAAAGAGTTGTTATGTTTGATTATGCTTATATGACACAAGGGTTATTTTTTCTGTTTTTGATAGGAGAAGAGATGGGAGAGGATAGTCACATTAGTACAAAATAGGAAAAAAAAAGACATAGGTCATTTTTCTATGTACATAAAAGCATATATGGGGAAGTTAAGAAGGATGCATGAAAACTTGTGTTAAATGATGTGTTAAAATGTAAGGGTCCATTAGAAAGGTCAGGCAAGTGATATTGAAATGTAAGTAGGCCAATGGTCTCTGAGGTCCCCCCATGTGATTGGAGTTGAGTACACAGGGACTTCCTTTGTGGGTGGGACCTCCAGCCATGGCAGGAATCCTAAAATCTCACTCTGAAATCTCGTGAAGTTTGGGATGTAATCTTCAACATCAATTGGTTTGTGTCTATGACCTCATAGACCATATAAAAGTTCAGAGGATGAAGGACTCCACCCCTCTTTTTCTTCTGGAGCTTGGCCTTGGGGATCAATACCAAAATAGTTCAGGAGGTCATAGAGTGAGGTGTAAACCACGTGAATAAATTAGTCTCAGCTTGCCTGCCAAAATTCTTGTGTGCTCTGTTGTGCTCAAACTGCATCCATATGAGATAGCAGCTGGAGGATTCTGGAGACCTTAAAACAGAGATAAGATTAATATTATATTTACCAGAGTTTCTCTGATTAGACCTGGGATAGATTAGCATTAGTTGAGTGTGAGAATGCCCCTTAACATATGGTGCCAGACGTGAGGCATAATATTAAAGTGCTTAGCCTTGAAATATTAATTATTAATTATTAAAAATTGATATTCAAGAAGGCATAGCAGTTCCTCATCCTGAAGAGAAGATAGAGATACATTATGGGTCAAACTGTGACCAGACCCAAGAGTAGAGTTATAAATACAAAGCAAGTTTATGAGTTAGAAACTAGAACAAAAAACACACCTGAAGAAAAAGAAAAGCAGGAGGAGTACTCCCTAGTGGCAAAAGAGTATTTATCCTTCATTAGAAGGCTTATCAGGATATGTGCTTCCAGGTGATCATGGCAATAAAGAAAACTACCTCCCACACCCCTTAAGTACAGCTCAACCAGACATAAAAGGTGATGGGATTAAGCAAATGGAACAAAAGATGCAGAAACTGGGTCTTCAAGCAAAATTAGGAGCTAAGGCCAAGTTACAGCAATTAAAGCAGGAAATGCAACAGGTCAGGCAAAAAGCTCAGGGAATCACACTGGGGATGGACAGAAAGATAGAAGGAAAGAAATGTTATAACTGTGGCAGAAAAGGACATTTCCAAGCCCAATGCTACAAACACCCAATAGGGAGTGGAAAATCCTTTGGCTTTGCTTGTAGCAAGGTAGCCCATGTGGCAAAATTTTGTAGGACCAAGAAGAGAAATAATACTGCGTTCCAGGGAAACTCTCAAGGAGATCCCACAAGGACCCCAAACACATCCTAGATAGATTAGGAACTTATCCAGAAATGAGCTACAGGGTCCAAAGAGAATTATCAGGCCTTGATGTGAAAGTATTTGGTGAATGCAGTTGAAGGTTTTAACATTAACCCATGGACTACTGAATGTGTTGAGGTACAACCTAAGGCTGGAGATAGATTAGTAACTGGACTTTCAGATTACGCACCTGTGATATTAAAACATATGGAACTATTTATCTTGGTTACAAATCCTCACCCCATATCCTGTGAATTTAACGGGAGATTATCCAATTGCTAAAGCACTCCCATTACATTCTTTTGGTGAGATGAATTTTACTCAAATGATTGGACAAGAAAAACCCATGTGTACTATTTATATAGAAAACAGGCCATTCTTAGGAATGATTGACACAGAGCCTGATATATCTGTTATAACAAAAATTGATTGGCCTCCTGAATGGTCACTTCAAATCCAAACAGTAAGTTAATGGAGTGGGTGACATGCAGCTTGCTTCCCAGTCTAGTAGAGTACTTCATTGGGAATTTGAAAATCAGAAAGGTGTTTTTAGGCCTCTTGTCATTGCTGGGCTCAGGACCTCCTTATGGGGGAGAGATTTATTGAAAGCCCTTTGGACAACACTACTAACTATTAGGGATCACTGAAAAAATCCTGGCAGTGCCACCCTTAAGATGAAAACATGACTGTCCAATATGGGTGGATCAGTGGTTCCTTTCAAATGAAAAACTCACTACCTTAAGATCCATCATTATGGAACAGGAGAAACTGGGCCATATTGATTCTTCCTTTAGTGCTTATAATTCACCTGTTTTTGTAATTAGAAAAAAAGAACAAAGCATGGTGCATGTTAATTGATTTGAGAGCTGTGAATGCTGCCATGCAACCCATGGGAGCTTTACAACCAGGCCTCCTATCTCCTAATATGGTTCCTAAAGAATACCATATGGCGGTTATTGATATAAAGGATTGCTTTTATTCTAGTCCCTTACATTCTGCTGACAGGGAGAAGTTTGCCTTTTTTGTTCCAGCTGTTAATTTACAAGCTCCTGCCCCTAGGTGGCAATGGAAAGTATTACCACAAGAGATGGCTAACAGTCCCATTCTTTGTCAATGTAGACAAGGTTCTTGCCCCAGTTAGAAATTTATATCCAAATGTTTATATGTTTCATTACATGGATGATATACTGGTGGCCACTAAGGAAGAGGCACAATTGGAAAGCATCGTGCAACACATTATTCGAACATTGGCTCTGCAGAATCTTGTGGTGGTACCACATAAGATACAGACTAAACCTCTATTTCTCTACCTTGGGCACATTCTTCAAGACCTTACTGTGTCAAAGGTGACTCCTAAGGTGGATGAGGATAAATATAAAACTCTCCATGACTTTCAACAGTTGGTGGGAACTTTATAATGGCTGAGATCCATTCATCTGATTCCCCCTTCTGTTATGCACCTCTTTTATGACATTTTGAAAGGCCCTTCTACCCTGACATCACCACGGTCATGGTCTGCAGAGGCCCGTGCAGCATTACAACCTATTCCCTTGCTGTGTGCTGATCCTACCTCTAGGATGATCCTTCACAGCCTTTGATGCTGTCGGCATTTGCTGCAGTGCATCAAGATGAGCACCCTATAGAGTGGCTGTACCCTACTAGACGTTCACGCATTCTTACCAATAGGATTGAGGGACTTGGTTCCTTCTTATGGCAATGTTGCCAATGAGCCATACTTATCTCAGGATGGCCCCCTCAATTGGCTCTTGGTATATCAGAACAGCAAGTACTTGCTATTGCTCAGGATAACTTAATGTGGGCAGTTGTGTTACAGGTTTGTCCCTTAGTGCCTTTGCCTACTTCTCAGCCACTTAGGCAGTACAAGAGATTAAAAGTAAACATTGCCACTGAATCTCTTTCATCAGAGTCAGTGCAAGGCCCTAATAATTTTACTGAAGCTATCAAAGATCACAGGGCCGCTATATACAGGAAGGACATATGTCCTTGACACCCCCTATGATTCTATATAGAAAAATGAATTATATGCCATCATATGTGTCGTGTAACAGTATAAAGAGGCTATTAATATCATCATAGACAGTCTTTATGCCTGTCAAGCTATCAAGCAGCTACCACATGTATATATAGATGACAGGCACTCCATTATCACTGATCTTCATCAGATTCAAGAGGCTTTAAACAGCAGAGCCGCACCTTTTTTTATAATTCATGTTAGGTCTCATACTGATAGCACTGGCCCCATATTAGAGGGCAATAAGGTAACTGATGCCATCCTTTATACTTTGTGTGACCTACATTATGATTTCCCTGCCCATAAGGCACATGCTTCATTTCATTTATCTGCCCACTTCTTGCAGAGACTGTATGGCATCTCTAAAGTAGATGCCGCTGCTATTGTTTGTCATTGCACTACTTGTGCTCCTTTTCGTCCTGCTACAAGAAATATTGCATTAAATCCTCATGGTGAGTCACCCAATGCTCTATGGCAAATGGATGTGACTTATGTTAAAAGGCAGTGCATCCATGTAACCATGGATACACACTTTCAATTTCTCATGGCTTCATTTCAATCAGGAGAAGCAGTTAGACATGTAATCAGCCATCTTCATCATTGCTTCTCCATTGCAGGAGTTCCAGGTGCACTTAAGACACATAATGGACCAGCGTATACATCTTCTGCTTTTAGGTCCTTTTGCACTGAATTTGGCATCACCCATTCCACTGGCATCCCCTATAATCCTATGGGACAAGCCATTGTTGAACGGACTAATTATACTCTCAAAATGCTTCTGTCTAAGCAAGAAAAAGGAGTATTGGTGAAACAAGGTTGCCCACTATCAGCATTACTATTCAATATAGTACTAGAAACACTAACCTCAGCAATAAGAGTCGAGAAAGAGATTCAAGGAATTAGAGTAGGAAATGAGGAAATCACACTATCACGCTTTGCAGATGACATGATGGTATACTTAGAGAACCCCAAAGACTCTGCTAAAAAGCTATTAGAAATAATTCAGAATTTTAGCAAAGTTGCAGGATACAAAATAAATCCACATAAATCATCAGCATTTTATACATCACTAACAAAATCCAACAGTAAGAGATACAAAGAGAAATTCCATTCCAAATAAATGTTGAGAGTATAAAATATTTGGGAATCCATCTACCAAAGAATAGTCAGGAATTATATGAGAAAAATTACAAAACACTTGCCACAAAAATAAAGTCAGATTTAAATAATTGGAAAGACATTCAGTGCTCTTGGATAGGCCGAGCGATATATAATAAAGATGACAATACTCCCCAAACTAATCTATTTATTTAGTGCTAAACCAATCAGACTCCCAAGAAACTATTTTAATGACTTAGAAAAAAATAACAACAAAATTCATATGGAAGAATAAAAGGTCGAGAATTGCAAGGGAACTAATGAAAAAAAAAGTCAGAGGAAGGTGGTCTAAGTGTACCTGATCTAAAGCTATATTATATAGCAGCAGTCACCAAAACCATTTGGTACTGGCTAAGAAATAGACCAGTTGATCAGTGGAACAGATTAGGCACAAAGGACAAAAAAGGGTACATCTATAGCAATCTAGTCTTTGACAAACGCAGATACCAACATTAGGGATAAAAATTCATTATTTGAAAAAAACTGTTGGGAAAACTGGAAATTAGTATGGCAGAAATTAGATATAGATCCAAACTTAACACCATATACCAAGATAAGATCAAAATGGGTCCATGATTTAGGCATAAAGAGGGAGATAATAAATAGATTAGAGGAACAGAGGATAGTCTACCTCTCAGACCTGTGGAGGAGGAAGGAACTTATGACCAGAGGAGAACTAGAGATCATTATTGATCACAAAATAGAAGATTTTGATTACATCAAACTAAAAAGTTTCTGTACAAACAATACTAATGCAAACAAGATTAGAAGGGAAATAACAAATTGGGGAAATATTTTTAAAGTTAAAGGTCTCATTTCCAAAATATATAGAGAACTGACACTAATTTATAAGAAGTCAAACCATTCTCCAATTGATAAATAGTCAAAGGATATGAACAGACAATTCTCAGATTATGAAATTGAAATTATATCCACTCATATGAAAGAATGTTCCAGATCACTACTGATCAGAGAAATGCAAATTAAGACAACTCCAAGATATCACTACACACCTGTCAGATTGGCTAAGATGACAGGAACAAATAATGATGAATGTTGGAGGGGATGTGGGAAAACTGGGACACTGATACATTGTTGGTGGAGTTGTGAAAGAATCCAGCCATTCTGGAGAGCAATTTGGAACTATGCCCCAAAAGTTATCAAACTGTGCATACCCTTTGACCCAGCATTGCTGCTATTGGGCTTATATCCCAAAGAAATACTGAGGAGGGGAAAGGGACCTGTATGTGCCAAAATGTTTGTGGCAGCTCTTTTCATACTGGCTAGAAACTGGAAGATGAATGGATGTCCATCAATTGGAGAATGGTTGGGTAAATTATGGTATATGAAGGTTATGGAATACTATTGCTCTGTAAGAAATGACCAACAGGATGAATTCAGAGAGGTTTGGAAAGACTTACATGAACTGATGCTGAGTGAAATGAATAGAACCAGAAGATCGCTGTACACTTCAATGCTGTATGAAGATGTATTCTGATGGAAGTGGATATCTTCAACATAAAGAAGATCCAACTTACTTCCAGTTGATCAATGATGGACAGAAACAACTACACCAGAGAAGGAACACTGGGAAGTGAATGTAAATTGTTAGCACTACTGTCTATCTACCCAGGTTACTTATACCTTCGGAATCTAATACTTAATGTGCAATAAGAAAATGGTATTTACACACATATATTGTATCTAGGTTATACTGTAACACATGTAAAATGTATGGGATTGCTTGTCATCAAGGGGAGGGAGTAGAGGGAGGGAGGGGATAATTTGGAAAAATGAATACAAGGGATAATGTTATAAAAAAAATTATTCATGAATATATACTATCAAAAAATTATAAATAAAATTTTAAAAAATATGTTTGGAAACAGAAAAAAAAGAAAAAGGAGTATTGGGGTTTAGAAGGCCCTCCACCGGACTCACATAGGCCTGCTTAAATGTGGTGATATAGACATAATTATTTACGATTTTCACATTCCATGGATCTTACCCCAGCAATGTGCTTCTGGCACATGTAGAAAGCACGGCTAACAGACTGGCCAAGAAGCCCTCTCTCCAATGTAATGTTGGAAAGGCCTGGGTTGGGTCAAGGTTTAGGGTCCCGGTTACACTCGTATTCTTCCAGGCGCAGACCTAGCAGCAGAGGAGTGGATCCCTACCAGAAACATCTGTGACTTGACAACAGCCCAGAGAGACCAGCCAGATGTCAGCAGCCCTCCAGAAGCTAATGGCAGCAGTGTCACTCCTGACAGTGACACCAGAGACAGCAGACACAGCTCCAGTGTAGCAGCTGAAATGGACTGTCTTGGGTGATGTGCATTATATACAGACTATAAATGGGCAATGGGCCTGCTTGCTTCTCCCATGGCTACTCGCCATATGGTGACCTGGGAAGAGGCTTAGCCCTATGTTTTCTATTTAAGGACTATGCTTTTAAATTAGTGGGTAAAAAACCAACACGCCCACCTGCCAATGTTATTGAGACAATGTTACCGGATATGACTTTGCTTATGTGCATCTTTATCTGTGACTTCTTTCAAAAGATGTATATAAGTGTGATAGAATTGTGCCAAGTGTCACATATGCAAGTGCATTAGAAATGTGATAAACTAGAATTGTAATCTAGAATTATGACAAGTTCAATAGAATTGTGACAAGTGTCATGTATGTAAGTGCACTAGAATTGTGACAAACTAGAATTGTGAACTAGAATTGTGACAATTGTACTAGAATTGTGACAATTGTGTAGAATTGTAAAATCCTATCATGGTGACATCCCATCTCATTGACATCCTGCCTCCTTGGAATCTTCTCTCTTTTGGCATGACTCTATTGAGTGGGTTAAACATCATGTTACCCTTGTTTGGTTATGTCAACAGTTGGGCCTAGTTCTCACTGTCATACCTTTGCCTATTGGTCTGTTGCTTCCTGACTTTTTGAGCATGATACTCTCTACTCTCATTGATCAAGCAAACTATAGCTGATGCTAAGTAGCTTGATATGAGATGAGTGGTCCCCACTTTGAAGGAAAGGGGATTTGTAAGAGTCCATTAGAAAGGTCAGGCAAGTGCTATTGAAATGTAAGTAGGCCAATGGTCTCTGAGATTCCCAGATGTGATTGGAGTTAAGTACACAGGGACCTCCAGCCATGGTGGGAATCTTAAAGACTCACTCTGAAATCTCATCAAGTTTGGGATGTAATCTTCATCATCGATTGGCTTGTGTCTGTGATCTCATAGACTATATATAAGCTCAGAGGAGGAAGGATTTTACCCCTCTTTTTCATCTAGAGCTTAGCCTTGGGGAACAATACCAATATAGTGCAGGAGGTCATAGAGTGAGGTGTAAACCACATGAATAAAGTCTCAGCTTGTCTGCCAAAACTCTCAGGTGCTCTGTTGTGCTCAAACTGCATCCGTATGAGATAGCAGCTGGAGGATTCTAGAAACCTCAAAACAGAGGTAAGATTGATATTATATTTATCAGAGTTTCTATGATCAGGCCTAGGAATTAGGATAGATTAGCATTAGTTGAATGTGAGAATGGCACTTAACACTAAAATATTTTTAATTCTATGGAATGAACATGCACAAGGCCATATGCAATCCTTATTTTGTTTTCTACTTTCTATGCAGAAATGCTCATTTTAAGTGCATATTTCATAAGAACTGAACCAAAAAAAAAACAAAAACAAAAAAAACTTGGTATAAAACCTGAAGGGGAGCAGAAGTCCTGGTCAAAAAGAGAAAGTAATTTAAAAAACAAATAGAAAAGAAATAATGGAAGAAAAATATATCTAACAATCATAATTTTGAATTAAAATAGACCAAACAAAACAATAAAATGAAAGATCAATATACTTAATAAGAAAGCAAACCACACAAAAATTACATTAAAATATATTTTAGAAAATAAAAACATAAAATGAAAATGAGAGGCTGAGAAAAAAATTTACTAAGTATCAGGAGACTTTAGAAAAATCATTTATCAGATTAAAAATTTACAAATCTAAAAAGAAAAAGGGGAAATATTTTTATAATCCATCTTCAAGATATCTACTTCATTTTCTGTTAATATGCATATTTTGCTTTATGTATATAATTTCAGTATTTAATTGTATATAATAGGGTCTGATAACTATTTCTTCTCTTATTTGAGTTTCTCTTATTTATTCTTAAAAATCTGAAATTTGATTTTCATCTTTTTTATGCTATCATAAGACAGAATCAAAAAATTATATTAAATTTTCCTAAAGGAACACCAAACCTTAGTCAAATTGTTTTTATGAACATTTAATAATACTTAAGCTAAATACATAATTCAAAAATTGAAAAGGAAAAAAATTCTACCAAACTACTTTTATGGAATAAATAAAGCCCAATATCTAAACCAAAGCCAAAAAAAGGAAATGATAGGTTAATATCATAAATAAACAATAATCCAAGAAATTAAATTACAACCTAGCAAAAAGATCATGGAAATATAATTAAAACATGGGAATATCCATTGAGATTCTTTCTGTATTGGCACCAGGAAAGTGAATGAAAGAATAATGTTTATGCAGTTGTAAGATTCCACAAAAATGTTATATATTGAGAAAATGGAAAGTGTTTAAAATGCATCGTGGCTAGTTTGCCAAAGACCTCACACTTTTGTAAAGGAAGAGTATCTAAAAGTGCTCAGCTTGATGCTATCATTCACAAAGATGTTTGATAAGCCTGCTTCTGGGCATGAATGACTTTTTCTTTTATCATTATCCTACTCTCTTCTTGAGACAATTAAATTGATTCTGTATGACTTTTTCATTGATCTTATTTACATCTAATTAATTTTTGTCCTGTAATTGCCTAAGTCATAGTTCCTTATTTTTGAACTTAGTCCAAAATTTAGCTGGGCTGTAATAGGTTAAGTTTAGAAATCCAGCTTTCTTGCTAATCACTGTTCTACTCTTGCTTCAAGTAATTCTATTAATCATGATGGATATAGCTTGCCATAAGGGAATCAGGCCTATAATCTTCATACCATGAAGGTATCTTACAAGAATGTCTTCTTTGCTATTCAAAGTCTGGTCTTTATTTTTGTCCTACAGGTGAAATCAAACAATGAATACTTCTTAATCACAGTAGGGAGCAGAAGTTATTTCTAACCACTCATTTCAACTTCTAACCAATCATACAGTTCCCCTTGCCTCAACTATGTAACCAATCATGTTGCTCCTCAACCCCATTGATGTCACCTGCCTTGTTCTATTTTTCATTCTGTCTTTCCCAAAATCTATAAAAGGGGAGTTATCCTTTAACTCAGGGTCTTTTTCTGGAATCTGAGAAAGCCATTGACCTAGCTTATTCTTAGGTTAAGAACCCAAATAATAATAATAAAATGTTCTCACTGGGATAATTAAATTGCTTGGATAAACATTCTTCAGTTTATCTTCTTATTAAATTCCAACCTGAGTCTCCTAAAAGTATATTCAAAAGCAGGTAAAACAAATATCCATATGGGTATCCTGTGCATATTCCCAGGACTATGCTCACATTAGTCAGTGCCCATTACACTGACAAAAGATTTTTTTTTTTTACTATAAAATAAGTGGAATTTATGTAAGGGATGAAAAAATGATTTGACATTAGGAAAACAATACAATCATATATTCAAGAAATACTTAAAACTATATTGTCATAAAAATAGGTACAGAAAGTCATTTTTAAAAGTATAACACATTTATGCTTTAAAATATTGCAAAACAATTACATAGAAAGGACATATATTAACATTAATTAACTACAACAGAAAGCTAGAATTATTACCAATGGAAAACCCTAATTGTTTTCAAATGAAAGTAAAGCACATATTCAGCTTTCCTTACTGTTAATGGATATTGATATAGTTATGCTACTAAGAGCAGAAAGACAAAGAAAAAAACATTCAGGTCTCCAACTTAGGCAAAGGGGAGACAAAACTCCCCCTATTTCATAAACAGGATATGGATAATACCAGAGAATCAGCAAGGAAATAAAGGGGCAATTATCTACCCAACATTTTATATAAAATAATAACAAAAAACTTTAAAGAAACAAAAGGTCTAAAATACTGAAGGAAAGTGAATAGTATATCCAATGAAGATTTTTATTTTTGGTCTGAAAATTTACAGGAATGGTGAATAGAGAAATGTCAGTTTGATATTATTCCCTTTCCAGAATTTATGGTAGTATTTATTTCATTACAGATTACTGAGTAAACAAAATTTAAAGAGGCAAGATTGGGGTTAAGAGGTACCAAGATGTTCAGAGTAGAGAAATGTTAAACATGAACTTCTAAGAAAGTTAAAATAATCCCCATCTCCATGAACATAAATCCTGGGAGTTCTTTTCCTATGCAATAATGTACTAAAGTATAGTGTCAGAATCAAAAGGCACATCTTTCTTTCCTTTAATAATAAATGAACTTTATCCAGTAGTCTATTTTGAAAGGGAGGATAATTTAAGTTTTGTTAGGAGGTCTACTTTGTATAAAAACAAAATGCATCAATTTTCTAATTTAATTAATAAAATCTTGGTAAAAATAAAAATAAAGATATAAGCTATCTGGTCCTTACTTTCCTCATTTATAGAATGTGGGCATTGGACTAGATTATTTCTATTTCCTTTCGATTGTTTGTCTCACACATCCAAATTTCTTCTTTTAATTTGTCTAAATGAGTATGGGTCTAACTTAATCCCTGAAGTATTACCCTGAAGTGAGCAAATCCATGTCTTTATCTGTCAATGAAAGGACCAACTGGTATGTCAAAGCCTTCTGTCTATCTACTCCATTTCTTAAAAGCATATTTATGTCCAACAATATCAACCAACAAATAATGCTGATACTTGAATGTCAAATACTTGGACTTAAAAGTAGCAATGATCATTTCTCTACTTTCATGCCAATCCTTCCAACTAATTCCTAGCTCCTTAAATGTTCTCCAAGTGTCCAAACATATTTTATAATGAAATCTCCCTAATATTGTCCTAGGAAAAAAGCAATGACCAGT
The DNA here is from genome assembly GCF_048593235.1 of Sminthopsis crassicaudata. Lineage (NCBI taxonomy): Eukaryota > Metazoa > Chordata > Mammalia > Dasyuromorphia > Dasyuridae > Sminthopsis > Sminthopsis crassicaudata. The sequence continues at coordinate 472,097,448 of NC_133618.1, forward strand.
GGATACATTCTGAGGGTATTTATTCCAGTAATAAAGACCAACAATTCAAACATCATCTTCTGCCTTTGATTAGTCCGTTGCTATGTCAAATTGGTAACCTTCAATCCATTAGCAATGGTGGTCTAAAAGACTACAAAGCAATATGATCAAAGTTTTATGTAATAACCATAATATTTTTCCTTACTCAACCATCTCAAAATGAGGACATAACTTAGTTGACCACAAAAAGTGACTCGGCTTACTCCTGGCTTCACAGGAGACCTTAATTATTCAATTCAATTCTGTTCAACAAACATTTATTAAGCACTTACTATGTACACTGTTCTAGGGATGCAAAGATAAAAACAAAATAGTCCTTGCCCTTAAGGGGATCATATTCTACTAGGGAAGATAGGACATCTACACAAAAAAATTAAATACAAAGTATATTCAAAGTAATATATTGACATACTGCCTGCCTTATCATACCCTCCCCATCCCAGTGATTCTGAACCTCAAGCAGAAACCATTCAGATGTCATTCCTCACTCCCCACTGCCTAATCCCTTATTTCCATTTGCCTCAACCTAACCTTCACAGTATCCCATTCTAACACTACCCAGTCCAACCATTAAAAGCTCTAGGATACTTAGTCTAACATCTTAAAAAAATGATAATAACTTTCTTTCACCTTAAATCTTTCCCCCACTCAGTCCATCTTCTGGATCTTGCCAAGATGTCTCCTTCTTAATAATCCAGCCTTCCAGGCTGACCTTTCCAGAAATTAATGCACTTTCATTCATTCCTTCTGAATTACTAGTTGAAATGTGGTAGTTGGAATACTTTTTTCTTCCCATTGTAATTTCCAGGTTTTCTCTCTACCACCATCAAAAGGTAACCTTGCCTCCTTTGAGATTCACTCAACTCATATTGACCTTCTATCCCATTCCATCCTGTCTTCTCCTGCATGCTGCTACCTCGACCACTTCACTCACTTTTTTTCAATCTCTTTCTGCCTGCTGGTGCTTTTTTTTTTTTTTTTTTTTTTTAAATTTTATTTAGATTTTTTTTCCCCACAGTATATATGCATGAGTAATTTTTTTTAAATAATATTATCCCTTGTATTCATTTTTCCAAATTATCCCCCCCTGCCTCCACTCCCCCCCCCATGACAGGCAATCCCATACATTTTACATATGTTACAATATAACCCAGATACAATATATGTGTGTAAATACCATTTTCTTGTTGCACATTAAGTATTAGATTCCGAAGGTATAAGTAACCTGGGAAGATAGACAGTAGTGCTAACAATTTACATTCACTTCCCAGTGTTCCTTCTCTGGGTGTAGTTATTTCTGTCCATCATTGATCAACTGGAAGTGAGTTGGATCTTCTTTATGTTGAAGATATCCACTTCCATCAAAATACATCTTCATACAACATTGAAGTGTACAGAGATCTTCTGGTTCTATTCATTTCACTCCTGCTGGTGCTTTTCTCACATATCTTACCCTATACTCAAAAAAATCTCTTCCTACAACCTTCTCCAATAGCTATCATCCAAATCACTATTCTTCCTTTTATAAACAAATTCCTTGAAGAAGCTGTCTACAATTGATGTCTCCAGTTCCATTTCTCTCACAATCTTTTTAACTTTCTACCATCTGGCTTCTGACTTCATCATTCAACTGAAACTACTCTCTCCAAAGTAACCAATGATGTCTTAATTGCTAAACCTTTTGGCCTTTTTAAGTCACCATTCTTCTTGATCTCTCTACAAACTTTAACATTGTCAGTTATCCTTTTCCCTTTGATACTCTCTTGTCTCTAATTCCATGACACTGCTCTATGCTTATGTTGCTTTTCTCACCCTCCTCTACCATCTCCCCTAGCTACATCTAATAAAGATGACTGTCTCCAGGAGTTCTTTCTGGGCTCTTATGTCTTTACTATTCTCTATGCTATTTCATTTGGCGATCTCATCATCTCTCATTAATTAAATTATCATTCCAATGTCGATGATTCTTAAATCAATTTATTTAGTCCTGACTTCTCTGCTGACTCCCAATATCACATCTCCAACTGCCTATTAGACATCTCAAACTGGATGTCCCAGGAATAACATAACCTCAAATGTCTACAACTAAATTCACTATCTTTCCCCAAAACTCTCTCCTGTTGTGAACTTCCCTAATACTGTCAAGAGCACCATCATCCTCTCAGTCATCCAATCTCAAATACCCATGTGTCATTACCAACTTCTCACTCTATTATTCTAATATCCAATGTGTTTCCAAATCCTGTCAATTTTATCTTTGCAGTATCTCTCACAGATACTCTCTTTTCTTCTCTGATACTATTACCACCCTGTACATGCCCTCATCATCTCACATCTGAATTATTTCCATGTATTGCTAGTTGTCAAGCTTCCTTGTACTCCATCATTTTCTCAGATAGCAAATTTATCTGGGCTTCTTATAGCCCAGAGTCAACTATGTCACACACTCTAATTAATACATTCTAGTGGCTCCCAATTACGTTCCAAATCCAATTTTTAAAATCCTCTGTTTGGCATTTAAAGCCCTTAATAATCTGCCTCCTTCCAGTCTTCTTACCCCTTACTCTACCTCTCCCACCATGATCCCAGTGATCAGACATAGGTCTCCTTGCTGTTCCTGGCACAAGGTATTGTCTATAGACCCCAGGCATTTTCACTGACTTGGCTCCCATACCTAGAAAACTCTTCCTCCTCAATTGTTATTCCTGGTTTTGCTGGATTATTCTAATCTCCCTCTCAAATCCTATCTTTTACACAAATCCTTTCTCAGTCCCCCTTAATGTTAGTGTCTTTGCTGGACTGACTGTCTCCAATTTATTCTGCATTTTTATTTTTTGAAAACTGGTTATTTTCATGTTATCTCTCTTTAAACTGTGAGTTTCTTGAGAGCATTTGAGAGAGTATTTTAACTTTGTGTCCCCATTGTTTAGCTTAGTGTCAGTTTCCCTCTGGCCATTCAATAAAATGCAGAAATAGTAGTAAAAGAAGGTGGTTATCTCCTTTCATGGAATGGTGCTGACCTAAAGGCTGAATAGAAACAAGACTCTACAGGGACAGAATAACCCATGTGGCTTTTTTTGGAATGGAAACACTAGGATAATCAGACTAGCCACTGAGGATCTACGGGACAAGAAATTCCTAAATATCCTGCTGTGACTGCCTTCAAGCCAATATAATGTCTTCCTCCAACCCCCAGAGACTTCTAATGGAATAATCTAACCTGAGCCATAATATTTCTGTTTTAATTGGCAGCTTGGTGTGGTCACATCTAAGCAGCTTGGGGAATTGGGCCTTAGAGTTCCCAGACTTCAAAAACAGCATTTTTAGCAATGGCTAAAGCTAATTGGCCTTAATTTGCCAAACTGTTGTTGTTTCCTTAATTGAAATCTAGGGGTCATCTTAGGCTACATCATACTATTTCTCAGGGATCTGTAAAAGATAATCAAACTCTTAAGAAGCAAGCACAATCAGATAACTTCCCAGACAGAGATCAGGCAGAGTCATATCCCAACGTGTGTCAAGGGTAAAGAGAGGAGCACTGGATGTAATAAGAGGATCTTACAACCAAGGTCATATAGTTGCCCACAGGTAAGATCCAATTCTGTTCTTCTACCATTATTCTCTAACATTACCAAACTCTTCCCTTTATCATGCAAAATCATGGGGAAAATCTTTCACTGAAATCTTATGCTGGCCCAGTGACTGACAAATTCAAGTCACTATATGTCTAATCCAAAATCTATGTTATCCATTTCTTGTATCCTTGAATAGCATATATGCCCACCCTGAATAACCAGATTCACTAGTGGGTTTTTTATGGGGAGTAGATTATAGATAGAAAAAAAAGATAGATAGATAGCAGATGTTTATGCATATAATCTGTGAAATGTATATTTATGTTTAGATAGATTTATGCTTAAATTTGTATTCAATTTCAAATATATTTATACTTAAATTTAAATACATATTTAAACAAATATTTTATATTCAATTTTAAGTATATTTATGTTTAAATAAATATGTATTTATACTTAAGTACATTTGTTTCTATTTAATTTTAAATATATATCTATATTTATTTTTAAATATATTTATAATTAAGTAAATATATTTTTAATCTGATATACAGGCACTCTTCAATAAATATATTGGAAACAGGGAAACAATAAGCAGATAGCACAGTTTTCACTTTCTAACCCTATGGCCTTTGTTTTTTTCTTTAGGGCTAATCTAAGTCCCTTGAACAATTTCACCTTCAATAAATTTCAGAAACTGAGGATTTCAGTCCAAATCAATTCAATAAGGATTTGTCAATACCTAATCTATGAAAGGTACTATGCTAGGTAATGGGAAATATAAAAGCAAAAGCAACAAATAACCCTTGCTTCCAAAAGTAAAATATATAATATATATTTATATAAGTAAGATATATTTAGTAAGATATAAAATATGTAATGAGAGAGAGAAAGCAATTTTTTGTAGCAGAGGGGCATCAGTACCTTGAAGTAAACTAGAAATTCTAAGAAGTGGTGAGGTGGAAGGAGGAATTCCAAGAATGAGACATAGAAAGAAAGTTATAGGTGCCAGCGATGGAATGGCAAGTTTGGGTTGTTGTGAGGTTGAAATGTAAAGTAGAGAAAGAAGAATGATAATAAGTCTGTGAAGAAAGGATGGAATCAGACTAATAGAGGGCATTAAATGTATTTTGTCCTAAAGATAGTAGGGATTCAAGACTCTTGAACAAAATAGTGACATGGTTATAACTCTGCTTGAAGAAAATTGTTTTATAAGTTTATGAGGATGTTGTGTTGGGAAAGGAAAAGACTAGAATCAGTGAGACCAATTATAAAATTTTTGTAATAAACCAAGTGAAAGATGATGGATGGATGATATAGGGCATTGCAAAATTAGGGAAATATAGGAGATGTGGATGAGCAAGATTTGGCAAATAACTGACACTGGAGTGTAAGGAAGAAGGAAGAATTAATAATGATTCCAGTATTTCCAACTTAGATTACCAGAAGAATGATGGTACTTTCAACAAGAATAGGGAAGCCTAGAGAAATTCTTTTATAACTTGGAGGCTTTAGGTGAAATAGACATTGAGGATAATGTCTATATTCGACAAACATCAGGTTTCTAATCATTTTTCACTAAATCAATGAGGATCCAGAGATTTAGAGCTAGGAAGAACCATGAGGTCCTAACCTTCTCATTTTACCAATGAAGAAACTAAGATGCAGAGAAGTAAGAGATCTGGCATTTATGGTCATTTCAAAGATTTTCCTTCTGTATTGACCACCCTCCATTCATGTCATTCAAGCTAAAATTATGGTATTTATAGAAATAATTCTTAAGAACTTTAGAATAGATTTATAATATTGGAGACACTGGCACAGGACCGCCCAGGATGGCATGCCCTCATCAAAAAAGGTGCTGAGCCCTATGAACAAGGCAGAATTGATAACCCAAAATAAATGCAAAATGTGCAAACTACCCCAAATGCTCATATGAACTAAATCCGACCTGTGCCAGAGCATTCTGAGTTTGCATTAGTCTGATCAGCCAGTCAGACACACTGTGACTTGACTCCAACATAGTGATGTTTATTTTGGTCCTCTGACAATGGACAACAACCACAACCAAATGACCAAGAAATAACCTTAATTTGCTTCTTAAAAGCCCCTTGGGCTTTAGAGGATAAAACAAAGGAGGCTTCTAGGACTGTAAGAGAAGAAATAGACACTTAATTTTTTTAATCCTTTACATGTTGATTACAAGGAGAGGAAAGGGAGGACTCTAAATTAAATTGACAAAGGAAAAGCAGGAAAATCCTAGAATTAATATTGTAAGGGGAAAGGAGGATCTGTTTGGAAAACTACAGGAAGGAGGAAAATGACAAAGATTCAGTAGAGAACAACAAATTAGCTCAGTATTACATCCTAATCTCCCTATTAACCCTTAAATCTCTCTTTCTCCATCCTCCCAGTGATTGGCTTTCTTTTTCTCCGACCTTCAACTCCTCTTTCACCATCCTCCTCTTTCTCTTTCCCACTTTTTTTTAGTCTTTCTTCTTTCCTTTGATCTTTCCCTTCTTCCTTTCTTCCATCTCATCCTCACTCCTTAGTTTGATTATTCCTTCCTTTCTTTTCTTCCTTCCTCTTGCTCCCCCATCTATTATTATTTAATTCCAATTTATTCAACAAACAAATATCAAACTTCTATAATCTTCTAAACACAGCATCAGAGACAAAAAATAATGATATGGTGCCTGTTCTCAAGGAACTTATATTTTACTGGGGGACTTTTGTTTCCTAATATTTCCTCCCTACTTTCCTATTCTCCCAGGAGCTCTTACTCTCTTACTCACAGTTAAATAGCAACTACCTATCTGAAGTCTTTCTGAAACATTCAGATTGCCGTATAAAGAGAAACATGGATTAAGTGTGCATTATCTGTAAGGCACAAAGATAGATATTAGGGACACAAAGATAGATAAGACTAATCTAAAAAGACTTAAAATTCAATTCAGAAAGGGAAAGAATGACAACATAGTCTAGTGGGGAAAATCACTTAATTTGTAGTCAAAGAATCTGAGTTTAAATCTAAGCTCTATCACTTATTACCTGTGTTACTTCAGACAAATCATTTAATCTTTCTGAGCCATGGTTTCTTCATGCAAATTGATGGTTTCTGAGGTCCCTCCCAACTCTACATCTATGATCTTAAGCATTTTGGTTGATTAGGGATTTTGTTTTTACTTAACATAGAAAGATTGACTGGGAGAGAAAGATTCTAATTTGGAAAAGGATGAGTATATGTTTACCTTTTACCAACAAGACCTCTACCTCTCCCATCAGGAGTGAAAGGAAGGAGGAGAGAATAGTTGGCAATAATCTTTAAAATTTGAAATTTGTCATATACAATTCTACATATCTTGACATAAGGAACAACTTCCTATTTAGGCTTCTCATCTCAAGAGGTTGTAAGTTCCTCAGGAGGTTTTCAAAACAGAAACTAGATAATCATGTCAAAAATTTTGTGGATCATGGACAGTTAGATGCAGACCAAGTTTAATTAAGTTTTTAAGCCTTTCAGCTAGGGTAAATGAATTCTTTATTTGTCCTGAGTTCCAACTACAAAACCTATCAGCAGATTAATTCTCCTTTCCTGCCTACTTTATTAAAATTCATTCAGTTTCCCACAATTACACACACTTGAACAAATGATTCAGGTAATTCCACTGATACTAGTCAATCAGTGACCAGAACAAAATTCATAAATTAAGATTTTTTTTTTCATTTTAAGACTAATTATATTTTGCTTTCAGCCAAAGTACTATCCTCAAATTAAAGTAAAAGTCATTTGATGTTCAGGAATGAATGGAAATATGCTTGGAAAATTCACAACACTGTTTTGCATATTAAACTCATGTTTCACAACAGGGTCTTAAGCTTCCCTAAAGTTTTGCTTATTTGAAGCATTAAAAAAGCATATTCAAACTGAGTCAATTGTGATGGCAAAAATACACTTGTGTCTTCCTTTGCAAAACAGATTCCTATAAAATTTCTTTCTGCTATTCTTCCTAACTAGAAGTCTTTCTTGCTGTATCCAGAGGGTGAAAATCTCAGCTTTTGTATGCAGCTGGTAATGCAATAGATTGAATTCTGGATTTGGAGTCAGAAAGACCCAATTTAAAATCCAGTCTCAGATATTTACTATGTATGAGTTTGGCAAGTTACTTCATCTCTGTCTGCCTCAATTTCTTCATCTGAAAAATGGGGGTAGTATTAGCACCTACTGATAGTTTTATTTCAATTGTGTCACTTTGAATGGTTTTGCAATGCAAGCTTCAAGTCAAATATCTGTTTTATACTCTGTAAAAAAAAAGACAAACTATTGAGTTAATCTAATTGAACATTACAGTGGGAAATTGGATCAATTATATTGTATCTTATTCAACAAGGATTTATTAAGTATCTATTATATGCTAAGCATTAAACAAGGTACTAAGATTCAAATAATAAAATGCAAGTTCTTGCCAACAAGGAACTGATATCCAACTGATCACAACCTGAGTTATGAGGCAAACTTCATACCAGAAAACTAAGGGACTATGCCAAAACCTCACCTGTAAGAAATGGCATACTAATCAAAAGATCATAAATTATTTAGATCATTGCAATTTAGAGCTGGAAGGGATGTTAAAGATCACATCATACAATGCCCTTGTATTTCGAATGAGGAAACAAACTTAAAGAGATGACTTCCCCTAAATCATTCAGATAGAAAGGGTAGAGCCCATATTCAAACCTTAGGGTCTCAGACTCCAAATACAGTCTAGTCTACATTTTAAAAATTGGTAGTTACTTAATATGCATTCTTTTCCAAACAATATCTAACCAAGAATCTATTCTACAACATACCCACCTAGCTTATATTTGAATACCTCCAGGAAGAGGGAATGTGCCTAATTGCCCCCTCAAGTATATTCTGATAACTAAAAAGTATTTCTCTATATTAAGCCTAAATGTATTTCTCTATGACTCCTACTTCTTGCTCTTTGCTTTTTGCACCTTCAGGGGGGATGCAAAAGATTAGTCCAAGGCTGGCTTTATGTCTACCTAGATAGAGTAACACTTTTCTACCACATGCAACCAGTTATCGAAAAATGGGCTAGGTGAATACTTTTGCTCAGTCTTTTGGGATTCTTCAAGGGATAAAGACTTTCAAAGTATTACTAACTCTGGAAGTATTCAACCTGTCCAGGAAAAAACATCTATAAAAATGACAATTTTGCCCAAACTAATTAAAATATTCAATATTATCCCAATTAAATTATCAAAAATTATTTTATCGGACTAGAAAAACCAATAACAAAATTCATCTGAAAAACAAAAAATCAATTATCGATTTCATTAAATAATCAAAATTAGGTATAAAGGAAGGAGGTTTAGTGGGTACCAGATCTTAAGCTGAAGTATAAGGCAGTATTTATCAAAACTATATATAGTATTGGCTAAGAAATTGAAAGGTAGATCATTGGAATAGAGTAGGCATACATTTTACAGCAGCAAATATAACAAATTTGTATATGACCAATGTAAAGACTTAAGATTTGGGGATAAAAATTTATTATTTGATAAAAATTTGGGATGAAACTGAAAAGCAGTATATAGCATAATATGAGCATGATTCAATATCTCATAACAGTTACCAAGATAAGGTCAAAATGAATACATGACCTAGATATAAAGAAAACTTTTACAAGAAAATTAGAAGAACCTCGAACATATTATATTACTTATGGATAGGTGAACAATATTTAAATCAACAAGAGATAGAAAGCAAAATTAGATATAAAATGGGTAATTCCACTAAATTAAAAATGGGATTGTACAAAAAAACAAATTAGCCAAGATTAAAAGGAAAGCCAAAAGAAGGGGGGAAATTTATATAGTTTAAAATTTATCTTTAAAAAGATAAAAGTTTCATATCTAAACCATATAAAGAACTTTGTCAAACCTGTAAGGACCTAATTGCCCAATTGATAAACAAAGTTTATCAACAGGCATAGAAAAAATACTCTAAGTCATTACTGATTAGAGAAATACAGGTAAAAGACAATCTTGAGATAGAATTTTACGCCTACCAGATTAACTAAAAGGATAGAAAGGGGAAGTGACATATGTTGACAAGGATGAGAAAAAACTGGAAGATTAAATTCATTTTTAGTGGAATTATAAAATGATACAACCATTTTGGAAAGCAATCTGGAATTATGCCCAAAGAGTTATTAAATGACTTTTACCCTTTAAACCAGAAATAACACTATTTGTTCTATTTCCAAAGATGATTAAGGGAAAAGGAAAAGAACCTATAAGCTCTAACATGTTCATAGTAGCTCTCTTTGTGATGGCAAAGAACTGAAAATTGCAGAAATGCCTATCAATTGGGGTACAGCTAAACAAGTTGTGGTATATTATTGTGATAGAATACTACCATGTTATAAGAAATAATGAGCTCAATAATACATCTAAAGACTTGATCAAAATAATGAACAGCAAAATGAGCAGAACTAAGAAAACATTTTATATAATAACAGCAATACTGTTTTAAGAATAACTTTGAATAACTAAGTCATTTAGATTAGTAGAAATGCCCAACTAACTATAAAAGACCTATAAAGGAAGATACTATCTGCATTCAGATAAAAAAACTGATGAATAGAAGTCAGAATAGAATAATTTTACATATAATATATATAATGCATATTTACATGCATACATGTGTGTATACTTATTTATATCTAATGGTAGCCTTCCCTTGGCCCCAAAAGGTAAGGGTAGAAGATTGGAAAGAATAAAAAAGAAAAAAAAAAACTTATATGATTTTTTTTGTTGTATTTTTGAAAGGAAAAGCAAGTTGTACATAGGAGATTTGCAGTTTCATCTCTTTTATTATACTATGTTATGGAAAAGCTTTTATCTATAAATTAGAAACAAAGTTTAAAAATATTTATCTAAGGAATTCTGCTTACTCTCAAGGATCCAGGCCACTTGCTTCAAACATTTCCTCAGATAGGTATTTGTACCTTTTAGTGTCTCAGATATTTCCTTTAGAAGGACTGGTTATTTTGAAGATTTGCATCATTTGGTCTTGAAATTCTGTGATCTCTAGGATGCACTGATAGTGGATCTATCTATAATAATGTATTGCAGCATCTTTTGGGGGTGAATTAAGATAATAATGGAATACATTACTGAAGGCAAGAATGTCATCTGCCAATAAAAAAAGAAATTCCTATACTAGGGGAAATTCTTCCCATCTGATCATATTGCTATGTAATTGAACTTTGAAAGCAAGAACAAAACAGCAGAGGTTTCTCATTGAGTCTCTACTGAGTACTCTACTTTGTTTTCTTTCTTTGTTTTTTGTTTTTTATTATTTCTTAAACATACTAAAATATATAATTGAATCCAATATATGTATACATATTTATACAATTGTCATGCTGCACAAGAAAAATCAAAAAGAAAAAATGAGAAAGAAAACAAAATCCAAGCAAACAACTAAAAGAGTGAAAATCCTATATTGTGATCCACATTCAGTTCCCACAGCCCTCTCTCTCCATATAGATGGTTCTCTTTATCACAAAATCATTGGAATTGGCCACAATCATCTCATTGTTCAACAGAGCTACTTCCATCAGAACTGATCTTTGTATAAATTTTTTTATCATTCATTTTAAAAGATTTTTATTTTCAAAACATATACATGGATAATTTTTCAACATTAACCCTTACAAAACTTTGTGTTCCAATTCCCACCATTCCTCCACCCTCCCTCCCTTAGATGGCAAGCATTCCAATATATGTTAAACATGGTAGAAATATATGTTAAATCCAATGTATATGTACATATTTATACAATTATGTTGCTGCAGATGAAAAATCAAATAAAACTGGAAAAAAATTCAGAAATAAAATAAAATACAAGCAAACAACAACAAAAAGAGTGAAAATACTATATTGTGAATCACACATAGTTCCCACAACTCTCTCTCTCTGGGTGTAGATAGTTTTCTTCAGCACAAGATCATTGAAACTTCTTTGAATTATCTCACTGTGGAACAGAGTCACATCCATCAGAATGAATCATCACATAATATTGCTGTTGTCAACTACAAAGATCTCCTGATTCACTCATTTCACTTAGCATCAGTTCATGTAAGTCTCTCCAGGCCTCTCTGAAATCATTCTGGTGATCATTTCTTACAGAACAATAGTATTCCATAATATTCATATACCATAACTTATTCAGCCATTCTCCAATTGATGGGCATCTCTTCCCATAGTTTCTTGCCACTAGATAAAGAGCTGCCACAAACATTTTTGCACATGTACTCCGTTTCCCTCCTTTAAAATTTCTTTGGGATATAAGTCCAATAGAAACACTGCTGGATCACAGGATATGCACAGTTTGATAACTCTTTGGGCACAGTTCCAAATTGCTCTCCAGAATGGTTGGAACCATTTACAATTCCATCAACTATATATTGGTGTCCCATTTTTCCCACATCCCCTTCCAGCATGTTTCATTATCTTTTTCTGTCATCTTAGCCAATCTGACAAGTATGTAGTGGTATATCAGAGTTGTCTTAATTTGCATTTGTCTGATCAAGAGTGATTTAGAGCACCTTTTCACATGATTAGAAATTGTTTTAATTTCTTCATCTGAAAATTGTTCATATCCTTTGACCATTTATTAATGGGAAAATGGCTTGAATTCTTAATAAACTTGAGGCAATTCTCTATATATTTCAGAAATGAGACTATAATAAGAATCCTTAAATGTAAAAATGTTTTCCCAGTTTATTGCTTTCCCTCTAATCTTGTCTGCATTAGTTTGGTTTGTACAAAACCTTTTTAATTTAATATAATCAAAATTATCTTTTTGGTTTTCAATCATGAATTCCAGTTCTTCTTTGGTCACAAATTCTTTCCTTCTCCACATATCTGAGAGGTAAACTATCCTATGGTCTTCTAATCTGGTTGTACTATCACTGTTTATGTCTGGACCACGAACCCATTTCGACCTTATCTTGGTATATAGTGTTAGGTGTGGGTCAATGCCTAGTTTCTGCCATACTAGTTTCCAATTTTCCCAGCAGTTTTTGTTAAATATCACAAAAGCTGAAGTCTTTGGATTTATCAAATATTAAATTACTATATTGATTGGCTATTTTGTCCTGTAAATCTAATCTATTCCACTGATAGACTACTCTATTATTTTTTTTTTTAGCCAATACCAAAAGGTTTTGATAACTGCTGCTTTACAATATAGTTTTAGGTCTGGCACAGGTAGGCCATCTTCATTGACATTTTTCTCATTAATCCTCTTGAAATTCTTGATCTTTTCTTCTTCAAGATGAACTTTGTTATTATTTTTTCTAGATCTGTAAAATAATTTCTTGGGAGTTTGCTTGGAATGCACTAAATAAGTAGATTAATTTAGATAGTATTCTCATTTTTATTATATACACTCAGCCTACCCAAAAGCACTTGACATTTTTCCAGTTGTTTGGATCTGACTTTATTTGTGTAGAAAGGGTTTTGTAGTTGTCATCATATACTTCCTGAGGTAGATTCTCAAATATTTCATATTATCAACAGTTATTTTAAATGGAATCTCTCTTTGTATTTATTGCTGCTGGACTTTGCTGGTAACATATAAAAATGCTAATGATTTATATGGGATTATTTTGAATCCTGCAACTTTGCTAAAATTGTGGGTTGTTTTTAGTAGTTTTTTATATGATTCTCTATGGTTCTCTAAGTATACTATCACATCATCTGCAAAGAATGATAATTTGATTTCCTCACTACCTACTCTAATTCCTTTAATCTCTTTCTCAACTCTTCTTGCCAAAGCCAACATTTCTAATACAATATTGAATAGTGATGGTGAGAGTGGGAAACCTTATTTCACCTCTGATCTTATTGGGAATGGTTCCAGTTTATCCCCATTACATATGATGCTTGCTGATGGTTTTAAATAGATGCTACTGTTTAAAGGAAAAGTCCATTTATTTCTATACTTTCTACTGTTTTAATAGGAATGGGTATTTGATTTTATCAAATGATTTTTCTGCATCTATTGAAATAATTATATGGTTTTTGTTCATTTGGTTTTTGATATAGTCAATTATACTAATAGTTTTCCTAATATTGAACGAGCCCTGCATTCATGATATAAATGCTACTGGGTCATGGTGCATTATCATAGGGATGACATTCTGTAATCTCTTTGATAATATTTTATTTAAGATTTTTGCATCAATATTCATTGGGGAAATTGGTCTATAATTTTCTTTCTCTGTTTTCAGTTTACCTGGTTTAAGAATCAGCACTATGTCTATGTCATAAGAGGAATTCGATAGCAGTCTTTTTTCCCAACTTTTTCAAATAGTTTGTATAATATTAGAGTTAATTGTCCATTAAATGTTTGGTAGAATTGTCATGTAAATCCACCTGGCACTGGAGACTTTTTCTTAAGGAGTTCATTAATAGCGTGTTTTATTGCTTTTTCTAAAATGGGACTATTTAAATAATCTATTTTCTCTTGTATTAATCTGGGCAACCTATATTTTTTAAGTATTCCTCCATTTCATTTACATTATCAACTTTATTGACTTTATTGACATAAAGTAACTACTTTATTGACAAAATAACTTCTAATTATTGTTCTGTGTTCCTCTTCATTGGTGGAAAGTTCTCTGTATTCATTTTTGAGACTAACAATTTAATTTCCCTTTATCCTTTTTCTAATCAAATTAACTAAAGGTTTATCTATTTTGTTGGGATTTTTTATATAAACCAACTCTTAATTTTATTTATTAATTACATAGTTTCCTTACTTTCGATTTTATTAATTGCCCCTTTAATTTTTAGAATTTCAAGTTTAGCCGTTAAGTGGGGTTTTAAAATTTGTTCTTTTTTAGTGGCAAGTTTAGTTCATTGATCTTCTCTTTCTCCATTTTATGCAAGTAACCATCTAAAGATAAAAAATTTCCCCTAATTACCACTTTTGACTGCATCCTACATGTTTTGGTATATTGTTTCATTATTGTTATTCTCTTGGATGAAATTATTGATAGTGTCTATGACTTGCTATTTCATCCATTCATTCCTTAGGACAAGATTTAGTTTCCAATTAATTTTTGTCTATTTTTCCCTGGCCCTTAACTGAATGTAATTTTTATTGCATCATGATCTGAAAAAAAATGCATTTACTTATTTTGCCTTTCTGCATTTGCTTTTGAAGTCATTAAGTTCTAATACATGGTCAATTTTTATATAGGTTCCACTGAGAAAAAAATTAAACTCCTTTCTGTCTTCATTCAATTTTTCTCCAAAGATCTATCATGCCTGACTTTTCTAAAATTCTATTTATCTCCTTCTGTCTTATTTATTATGTGGTTCAATTTATCTGGTTCTGAGAGAACAAGGCTGAGATTCCCCACTAGTATAGTTTTGCTATCTATTTCTTCTTAAAGATCGCTTAAATTCTCCTGTAGCAATTTGAATGCTATACTACTTGATGCATTCATGTTTAGTATTGATATTACTTCATAATCTATGGTACCCTTAAGCAAGATGTAGTTTCCTTCCTTATCTATTTTAATTATATCAAGTTTTGCTTTTGCTTGATCTGAGATCAGGATAGCTACCTTTGCTTTTTTTTTTTTTTTTTTTTTAACTTCACTTGAAGCAGAATAGATTCTTCTCTTGCCTTTTACCTTTACTCTGTACATATCACTCTGCATTAAATGTGTTTCTTGTAGACAACATTTTGTAGGATTCTACTTTTTAATTCGGTCTTCTATCCACTTCCATTTTATGGGAAAGTTCACCCCATTCACATTCTCAGTTAAAATTGTTAATTCTGTATTTCCCACCATCTTATTTACCCGAAATATAATTTTCTCTTTCACTCCTCCCCCATATTTTACTTCTAACTACCACTTCCCTCAAACAGCTCTTTGTAGCCTCTCCCCTTCTTATACCTTTCCCTTAGTACTTCTGTTTTCTCTTCTATTAGCCTCCCCCTTTCCTTTCCCCTTTCCCCTGCCACTTCCCTATAAGGTGAGACAAGTTTCTCTGTAAAGCCAAATAGATCTGATGTTCTCTCTTTGAGCCAAATCTGATCAGACTAAGATTCACAGTGTTCATCCTCTTTCTTTCCATCAATTATAAATAGATCTTCTTTGCTTCTTCATGAGATGTAATTTCCTTCATTTTATTCCATTTTCCTCTTTTTCCATATAATCCTCTTTATACCTCTAGTTTCTTTTTTATATTACCCAGTAAAATAAAATTATACCTGACCTCTCTATGTATACCCATAGTAGAGATATAGTTCTCAAGAGTTCCTTCCTTTTCACTTTTTTATGTTTCTCTTGAGTTTTTATTTGGAGGTTAATTTTTTTATTTAGTGCTGATTTTTTCCTCAGAAATAAATGGAATTCACCTGTATCATTGAATGTCCATCTTCCTCCCTGAAAGAAAATGCTCAATTTAATTGGATATTTATTCTTAGCTGCATTTCAAGTTCTTTGCCTTGCAGAATATCAGATTATAGGCCCTTCAATCCTTTAAAGTGGAAGTTGCCAGGTCCCAAGTAATCCTTTTTTTTTTTTTTTTTTTTTAATTTTTATTTTATTTTATAATTATAACATTTTTTTTGACAGTACATATGCATGGGTAATTTTTTACAACATTATCCCTTGCACTTACTTCTATTCAGATTTTTTCCCTTCCTCCCCCAACCCCCTCCCCCAGATGGCAAGCAGTCTTATATATGTTAAATATATTACAGTATATTCTAGATACAATATATGTGTGTAGAACCGAATTTTTTGTTGCACAGGAAGAATTGGATTCAGAAGGTAAAAATAACAGTTTACATTCATTTCCCAGTGTTCCTTTTCTGGATGTAGCTGGTTCTGTCCATCATTAATCAATTGGAATTGGATTAGCTCTTCTCTATGTTGAAGAAATCCACTTCCATCAGCATACATCCTCGTACAGTATCATTGTAGAAGTGTATAATGATCTTCTGGTTCCAAGTAATCCTTATTGTGGCTACTCAGTCTTTGAATTGTTTCTTTCTGGTTGCTTGCAATATATTTTCTTTGGTCTGATATGTCTGAAATTTAGACAAGATAATCCCTGAAGGTTTCACCTCTTTCTGGAGGTAATTGGTGAGGTTTTTTTTTTTCCTGAGCCTGGGGTTAAGTGACTTGCCCAGGGTCACACAGCTAGGCAGTGTTAAGTGTCTGAGACCAAATTTGAACTCGAGTCCTCCTGAATTCAAAGCTGGTGCTCTATCCACTGCACCACCTAGCTGCCCCCGGTGATTGGTGAATTCTTTCAATAGCTATTAAAGCTTCTTAGACATCAGGGCAGTTGTCCTTAATAATTTTTTCAAAGATAATGTCTAGGCTCATGGTTTTCAGGAAGTCCAATAATCCTTAGATTGTTTCTCTAAGATCTATTTTCCATATCAATTGTTTTTCCAAGGAGGTATTTTACATTTTCTTCTATTTCTTTTTTCATTTTTTTGGTTTTCCTTGACTGATTCTTGATGGCTCACTGAGTCATTCATTTCTATTTGTTAAGTTCTAATTTTTAGAGAATTATTTTCTTCAGTTACCTTTTTAGTTCTTTTTTATTTCACCAATGAAATTTTTAAATGAGTTGTTCCATTTCACAAATTCTGTTTTTCAGAGGGATGTTTTATTTTTATCATTTTGTCATATCTATTGTGTAGAGTTATATGCTTTTTCCATTTCATTAAATCTATTTTGTAAGGAGTTTTCTTCAAATAATTCCTGTGTTTTCTTTTCCAAACCTCTTGCATTTCATTCCCCCATTTTTCTTCTAGCTCTCTTTTAAGAACCTTTTTGAATTCTTCCAAGACAGCCTTGTGAGTGACTAAATTACAACACCCTTTGGGACTTCATCTAGAGACAATCTTTTTTTTCAATATCCTTAGGGTTTGAAATATGTTCTTTACTTTCTTCATAAAATCCATTTATGATTAGAGTTCTTTTTTCTTGTTTGCTCATTTTAAAAATTTTATTAACACTTTTTAATTTACAAAACACATGCATGGGTAATTTTTCAACATTGACCTTTGCAAAACTTTCTGTTCCAAATTTTTTCCCTCCTTCTCCCCGCTGCCACCCCTAGATTGGAGGCAATACAATACATGTTAAATATGTTAAGATGTTTGTTAAATCTAATATGTGTATATATATTTTTATACAGTTATCTTGCTGCACAAGAAAAATAGGATCAAAAAGGAAAGAAAAACCTGAGGAAAAAAAAAACAAAAAGGAAACAAACATCAACAGAAAGAGTGAAAATGTTGTGTTGTGGTTCATACTCAGTTCCCACAGGCCTCTCACTGTGTGTTTATGGCTTTTGTCATCACTTAACAATTGGAACTGGTTTGAATTATCTCATTCTTGAAGAGAACCATCCATCAGAATTGATCATAGTATAGTCTTCTTGTTGCTATGTATAATGATTTCTTGGTTCTGCTTATTTCTCCTAGCATCAGTTTATGTGGCTCTCTCCAACCCTCTCTGAAATCATCTTGTTGGTCTTTTTTTTTTTTATTATAACATTTTTATTGACAGTACATATATATGGGTAATTTTTTACATTATCCCTTGCACTCACTTCTGTTCCAACTTTTCCCTTCCCTCCCTCCACCTCCTCCCCTATATGGCAGGCAATCTTATACATGTTAAATATGTTATAGTATATCCTGGATACCATATATGTGTGCAGAACCATACAATTCTCTTTTTGCACAAGAAGAGTTGGATTCAGAAGATAAAAATAAACCTGAAAATAAAAAGAAAAATTCAAACAGTTCAAATTCATTTCCCAGTGTTCCTTCTCTAGGTATAGCTGATTTTGTCCATCATTTATCAACTGGAACTGAATTAGATCTTCTCTTTGTTGAAGATATCCAATTCCATCAGAATACATCCTCATACAGTATTGTTGTTGAAGTGTATCTCCTGGTTCTGCTCATTTCATTCAGCATTAGTTCATGTAAGTCTTTCCAAGCCTCTCTGTATTCATCCTGCTGGTCATTTCTTATAGAACAATAATATTCCATAACATTCATATACCACAATTTACCCAACCATTCTCCAATTGATGGGCATCCATTCATTTTCCAGTTTCTAGCCATTACAAAAAGGGCTGCCACAAATATTTTGGCACATACAGGTCCCTTTCCCTTCTTTAGTATCTCTTTGGGATATAAATCCAGTAGTAACACTGCTGGATCAAAGGGTATGCACAGTTTGATAACTTTTTGGGCGTAATTCCAGATGGTTCTCCAGAATGGTTGTATTCGTTCACAACTCCACCAACACTGCATCAGTGTCCTAGTTTTCCTGCATCCCCTCCATCATTCATCGTTGTTTGTTTCTGTCATCTTAGCCAATCTGACAGGTGTGTAATGCTATCTCAGAGTTGTCTTAATTTGCATTTCTCTTATCAATAGTGATTTGGACCACTCTTTCATATGAGTGGAAATAGTTTCAATTTCATCATCTGAAAATTGTCTGTTCATATCCTTTGACCATTTATCAATTGAAGAATGGCTTGATTTCTTATAAATTAGAGTCAATTCTCTATATATTTTGGAAATGAGGCCTTTATCAGAATCTTTAACTGTAAAAATGTTTTTTCCAGTTTGTTGCTTCTCTTCTAATCTTGTTTGCATTAGTTTTGTTTGTACAAAGACTTTTTAATTTGATATAATCAAAATTTTCTATTTTGTGATTAATAATGCTCTCTAGTTCTTCTTTAGTCATAAATTCCTTCCTCCTCCACAAGTCTAAGAGGCAAACTATCTTATGTTCCTCTAATTTATTTATAATCTCGTTCTTTATGCCTAAATCATGAATCCATTTTGATCTTATCTTGGTGTTAGGTTAAGTGTAGGTCCATGACTAATTTCAGCTATACTAATTTCCAGTTTTCCTAGCAGTTTTTGTCAAATAATGAATTCTTATCCCAAAAGTTGGGATTTTTAGGTTTGTCAAAGACTAGATTACTATAGTTGTACACTATTTTGTCCTGTGAATTTAACCTATTCCACTGATCAACTAGTCTATTTCTTAGCCAATACCAAATGGTTTTGGTGCCTGCTGCTTTATAATATAGTTTTAGATCAGGTACAGCTAGGCCACCTTCATTTGATTTTTTTTTCATTAATTCCCTTGAAATTCTTTCACATGAATTTTGTTGCTATCTTTTCTAGGTCATTAAAATAGTTTTTTTGGGATTCTGATTGGTATAGCACTAAATAAAATAGATTAGTTTAGGGAGTATTGTCATCTTTTTTATACTGACATTAGGGAGTGTCTATTCAAGGACACTTAATATTTTCCAATTATTTAAATATGACTTTATTTGTGTGGAAAGTGTTTTGCACTTTTGCTCAAATAATTCCTGACTTTCCTTTGGTAGATAGATTCCCAAATATGTTATGCTATTGCCAGTTATTTTGAATGGACTTTCTCTTTGTATCTCTTGCTGTAGGATTTTGTTAGTAATGTATAAAAATGCTAAGGATTGATGTGGATTTATTTGGTATCTGCAACTTTGCTAAAGTTGTGAATTATTTCTAATAGCTTTTTAGTAGAATCTTTGGGGCTCTCTAAGTATACCATCATATCATCTGCAAAGAGTGATAATTTGGTTTCCTCATTACCTACTCTACTCTTTCTCAACTCTTATTGCCGAGGCTAGCATTTCTAATACAATATTGAATAATATGGTGATAGTGGGGAACCTTGTTTCACTCCTGATCTTACTGGGAAAGATTCCAGTTTACCCCCATTGCATATGATGCTTACTGATGGTTTTAAATATATGCTCCTAGCTAGTTTAAGGAAAAGTCCATTTATTCCTATATTCTCAAGTGTTTTTATTAGGAATGGATGTTGGATTTTATCAAATGCTTTTTCTACATCTATTGAGATAATCATATGTTTTTTGTTAATTTGGTTATTGATATAGTCAGTTATGCTAATAGTTGTCCTAATATTGAACCAGCCCTGCATTCTTGGTATTAATCCTACTTGCTCATAATGTATTATACTGGGGATTATTTTCTGTAATCTCTTTGTTAATACTTTATTTAAGATTTTTTTCATCAATATTCATTAGGGAGATTAGTCTATAATTTTCTTTCTCTGTTTTCTTCCTACAAGATTTAGGTATCAGTGCCACGACTGTGTCATAAAAGGAATTTGGTAGGAGTCCTTCAATCCCTGTTTTTTCAAATTATTTATATAGTATTAGAGTTAATTATTCTTTAAATGTTTAGTAGAATTCACATGTAAATCCATCTGATCCTGGGAATTTTTTCTTAGGGAGTTGATTAATAGCTTGTTCTATTTGTTTTTCTAAAATGACACTTTAAGTAATTTATTTACTCTTCTGTTAATCTGAGTAATCTATATTTTTGTAGGTTTTCCTCCATTTCAATTAGGCATAAAGTTGGGTAATTTCCTGTTCATTGGTGGAAAGTTCTCCCTTTTCATTTTTGAGACTAACAATTTGATTTTCCTCTTTCTGTTTTCTAATCAAATTTACTAAAAGTTTATCTATTTTGTTGGTTTTTTCATAAAACCATCTTTTAGTTTTATTTATACATTCAATAGGTTTTTTTTTTTACTCTCAATTTTATTAATCTCACCTTTTATTTTTAGAATTTCAAGTTTGGTATTTGGGGGTTTTAATTTGTTCTTTTCTAGCTATTTTGGTTGCAAGCCCAATTCATTGATTTTCTCTTTCTCTATTTCATGCAAGTTAGCATCTAGAGATATAAATTTTCCCCTAATTATCACTTCTGACTGCAACCTACAAATTTTGGTATGTTGTCTCATTATTGCCATTCTCTTCAATGAAATTATTAATTGTGCCTATGATTTGCTGTTTCATCCATTTATTCTTTAGGATGAGATTATTTAGTTTCCAATTACTTTTTGGTCTATTTCTCCAGGCCTTACATTGTATGTGATTTTTATTGAATCATGAGTTGAAAAAAAAAGTGCATTTACTATTTCTGTCTTCCTAAATTTGATTTTTAGGGTTTTATGCCATAATACATGGTTAATTTTTATATAAATTACTTGAACCACTGAGAAAAAAATAAACTCCTTTCTGTCTCCATTTAATTTTCTCCAAAGATCTGTCATACCTAACTTTTCTAATATTTTGCTTATTTCCTTAACTTCTTTCTCATTTATTTTGTGGTTCAATTTATCTACTTCTGAGAGAACAACGTTGAGATCCTGCAATAGTATATGGCTTTCAAGAAGTCCAATAATCCTTAGATTATCTCTCCTAGATCTATTTTCCAGGTCAGTTGTTTTTCCTAGGAGATATTTCACATTTTCTTCCATTTTTTTCATTTTTCTGTTTTTGTTTGACTGATTCTTGAAGTCTTATTGAGTCATTCACTTTCATTTGTTCAATTATAATTTTTAGTATATTATTTTCTTCAATTATCTTTTTTATCTCCTTTTGTAATTGGCCAGTTGAAATTTTTTTTTCATTTCATTCTTTCTCCATTTCACAAATTTTGTTTTTCAGTGAATTGTTTTTTTTTCATATCTCTATTGTAAGTCATCATATCCTTCTTGCAGTGATTTTATTTCATTTTCCCATTTTCCTTCTAACTCTCTTTTAAGATCCTTTATGCAATCTTCAAAGAAACCTTGTAAATTCCAGTTCATGTCTTCTTTTGGGGCTTCATCTAGAGTTGCTTTGCCTTTAGAAACCTCAGAATTTGAGGTCTGTTCTTCTCTCCCTCCATAGAAGCTGTCTGTAGTGAGAATTCTTTTTTGTTTTTTATTCATTTTTTAAGGCTTAAGTTCTGTTGAATGCAAAGGAGCAATAGCTGCTTTAATTTACCTGTGACAGTCTACTGATTGAGTTCCAGTGATGAGTAATGGTGGCTCAGTCCAGCATTCTTCCAGGGTTCAGTGGTTTAAAATTTGTCTTTTACAAAAGGCAAATCTGCCAAATCACCTGTTTGCAATGAGGACAGAGTAGCCTAACAGATTCACAGAATATTACCAGGTGTTGGAAGCTACAATGCTCTGACTCCTGCCTCAAGCTTCTTGCCCTGGTCTCCCTGTTCTGTAGTCTGGGCTTGGCAGACTGTCCCCCTGTCCACTTGAAACAGACCTGTTCTGAAGTTCTTCCAAGGTAACTTCTTCTAGAAATGTGTTGTACTCCAAATATTTGTGGATTCTTTGACTCCAAAGCAAGTTTAGAGACTTAATCTGTTCTTGGTTTGAGAGAAGGTCAGAGGAGGTTACAGAGAGTCATGTCTGCTCTCTGCCATCTTGTCTCCCTTTTGCCCATTTTTTTTAAAGTTGAGGTCTGCTTTTAGGGCAAAGGGGAGAATGTCAAAATTTCCTCTACAGGGGACAATGATTGTGCTGGGTCAATGTTGACTAACTTCCGGTGCTGGGTTTGTGTGGCCAGGTTCTGTGAAATCCTGGTATTTATTGGCTCACTATTTGCCTTTTATATTCATGTCTGATGTCTTTTAACTAGTCTGCTAATCTACTGGCTTTCAACTAGGACAGAGTAGCCAATACTGCTGTAGATTCCTTCTCATAGATTCTCCAACATGTGGAGCCCACACCACCCTGGGACTGTGTGCTGCCTACACTTTGGGCCTGTGCTTGGCCCACCTTCCTCTGTACCAGATTGGAACAGACCTTTTCTGGAGTTCTTCCCGATTATCTTCTGCTGGAAATTTGTTACACACCCAATGTTGCTCCAAAAACCAGTTCAGAGGCTGGATTTGCTTTTATTTTGAGGGTAATGGGGAAAGCTCAGAAAAAGACATATTTCTTCTCTACCATCTTGGCTCCACCCCCTTCAAATAATCTTATTGTTGCTATGGAATACTCTATTTTGTGTATGATGATTTTTATTTTCCAGATCTGGAACCCTCAAATGAAGCAGAATGAGAGGAAAGAACATCAGCCACATCAGTGAATTCATTCTCCTAGGCTTCCCCACAACCCCACGGTTCCAGTACCTTCTTTTTCTTTTCTTCCTTTTTGTTTATCTCTTTGTATTCTTAGAAAACTTCATTATCATCTTCATTATCTGGGTCAACAATTCCCTTCATAAGCCTATGTACTATTTCTTAGGGAATATGTCATTCCTTGAAGTTTGGTATGTCTCTGACATCATTCCCAAGATGCTGAGTGGTTTTCTCTTTCAGCAAAAACGCATTTCATTTGTTGGATGCATGATTCAATTGTTTTTCTTCCTTTCTCTTGTCTGCACTGAGTGTGTCCTTCTGGCCTCCATGGCCTATGACCGCTACGTAGCCATCTGTTACCCACTCAGATATGGAGTAATCATGACTACAAGGCTATGTATACAGCTGGTGGCCTTTTCCTATGCAACTTCCTTCATCATCTCTGTGATCAAGGTCTACTTTATCTCTCATGCCACATTCTGTGGGTCTAGTGTCATTAATCACTTTTTCTGTGATATCTCCCCTATCCTTAAACTAGCTTGCACAGACTTCTCAACAGCTGAACTTGTAGACTTCATTCTGGGGTTTATCATATTGGTGTTTCCACTCATTTCTACCATGCTATCATATGGTTATATCTCTTTAGCTGTCATCCGGATACCATCATCCACAGGCCGTTGGAAAGCCTTCTCCACATGTGCTTCTCATCTCATTGTTGTGATCATTTTCTATACAGCCTTGATCTTCATATATGTCCGTCCCCAGGCCATTGACCAAAAGAGTTCCAACAAACTGATTTCAGCTGTATACACTATTGTAACTCCAATTGTGAATCCTCTGATCTATTGTCTTAGAAATAAAGAATTCAAGAATTCCTTGAAAAAGACTCTGGGACTAGCTCATACTCTTGAAAAGTAAACCTTCTACTATCCAAGCATAAAACATCCCAGAACCTTAACTATGTCTAAATAATCTATAACTATATTTTATAACTACTACTAGTAGTTGTGATAGTAGTGGTGGTAGTAGTGCTGATGATTATAATTTTGTGGTTTTTCAGTCATGTCTGACTCTGTGACTCTATTTGGGGTTTTCTTGGCAAAGACACTGGAATGTGTTGGCCATTTCCTCTTCTAGCTCATTTTACAGATGAGGAACTGAGGCAAACAGGATTACATGACTTGTCAAGGGTCACACAGCTAATAAGTGAGGCCATATTGTGACATACATATCACATGACTAATTTTGGGATTTATTTTGCTGACTCATACAAGTTTGTTTTAGAATTTGTTAATTATGAAAGGAATAAGCATAGTGTCCAGAGATGTCAAATTAGCATCCTGACTGACTATAGCCTGAACCAGATTAAAATGTAATTGGGAAATATTTAACACACTAAATAAAAATACAATACAATATAAATGGTGTTCATTTATGATTTTCTAAGTAAATATTCAGCCTCTTTACATCTGAATTTCATATCACTATGTGAAAAATGGATGGGCATTTGCTTTCCACAGTTTTGAAAATTAAATTGGAAAAATGAAACTTATTAGAAATATATAATATATAATAATTTTAGATCTGGTACAACTAGGCCACTTTCATTTAGAAAATCAAAACTCACAAGAACATCAATAAATAATCAAGGGATGGAGGTTATTTTCCCCAAAATAAAGTAAGCTTCTTGGGGGACAGGAATCAATTTTTTAAATCAGGGGTGGTAGCCTCAGATTTGAAAAGAAAGTTTAGGGTTTTTGGCCTTAGCAATTGTCCAATTGATAAATAGTCAAAGGATATGAACAGACAATTTTCAAATGAAGAAATTAAAATCATTTCTAGTCATTATGAAAAGATTCTCTAAATCACTATTGATCAGAGAAATGCAAATTAAGACAATTCTGAGATACCACCTCACACTTCTCAGATAGGTTAAGACAACAGGAAAAGTTAATGACAAATGTTGGAGGGGATGTGGGAAAACTGTGACACTAAGACATTATTGGTGGAGTTTGTAAATTGATCCAACCATTCTGGAGAGCAATTTGGAACTATACTCAAAATATTATCAAACTCTACATATTCTTTGATCCAGCAGTGTTTCTACAGAGCTTATATCCCAAACAGATCTTAAATTATAAAAAGGGACCCACATGTGCAAAAATGTTTGTGGCAGCCCTTTTTGTAGTGCCAAGGGACTGGAAAATGAGTGGATGCCCATCAGTTGGAGAATGGCTAAATAAGTTATGATACATGAAAGTTATGGAATATTATTGTTCTGTAAGAAATGACCACCAGGATGATTTCAAAGAGGTCTGGAGAGAATTATACAAAATAATGCTAAATGAAATGAGCAGAACCAGGATTTCATTGTGCATGGCAACAGCAAGATTGTGCAATGATTAATTCTGATAGATGTGGCTCTTATCAGCAGTGAGACAGTTCAGGCAAGTTCCAATAGTCTTGTGATGATGAGAACTCTCTACACCCAGAAAGAGGACTGTGGGAAATGAGTGTGCATCCCAACACAGCATTTTCCTTTCTTTTGTCATTGTTTGCTTGAATTTTATTTTCTTTCTTTTTTTCCATTTTTGATCTGATTTTTTTTTGTGCAGCAAGATAGTTGTATAGATATATATGCTTACTAAAAATAATAATAATAATAATAATAAACCCAGCCTCCACAAACTAAGGATATGTCCTAATCCCCATGCAGCAGAGCAGGCAGATGTCAAAATCTGTATCTCCACTTTGCCTCAGGATAGTCAGGAATACCTCTTACCTATTCAAGTGTCTTAGCATACTGAAGTAAACAGTCATGGGGACCTATTACAGGCTTCATCATAGCTGCAGGCAATTAGGCAGACAGATATCAGAGCCCATACCCCCCATATAGACAGAAGTCAGTGCCAGGTCACTCCCCTCTCTATGGTCTTCAGCACAGAATTAGATGCCAACACTAGGACTGACTCCCCATGAGTCTCAAATTAGCAGTAGGTGGGCTGCCAAGCTCTTACAGTCTCCAACACTTCCAACCACTCCCTACTCTAGCCTTAGCACATCCCTAGACACAACTCCTCTCCCCCATAAGCCTCAAGGAAACACCAATGTAACACCAGGTAAACAGAAAGAACCTGTACCCTCAGGCAAGAAGCTTGGAAGTGCCCTTCCCACACAGGAGCAAAAGTCAAATTTAAATATAAGGAGAAAGATGGAAAAAATGAGCATAAAACAGCAACACAAAGAATCTGACCAAAGAAGATTATTAAGGTAACAGAGAAGGTCAAGATAAAAACACAGAAGGACAAGAATGTCAAACATATGTGGACAAAAATCCTCCCCAAAAAAGGGGGAATTGGTCCAAAAATCAGAAAAACTTAAGGAAGAGCTCAAAAAGGAATTTAAAAATCAAATGAGTGAGGTAGGAGGAAAAAAGGGAGGGAAAATGAGTGATGCAAGAGAATTATAAAAAAAAAGAATCAACAGCTTGGAAAAAGAAAACAACTCTTTAAAAAGTACAACTGGCCAAATGGAAAAGGAGATACAAAAGTTAAGTGAGGAAAATAACTTCTTAAAAATTAGAATTGGATAAGTGGAAACTAATGATTCCATGAGACATCAAGAATCAATTAAACAAAATCAAAAGAATGAAAAAACAGAAGAAAATATAAGATACCTCTTTGGAAAACAATTGCTCTTGAAAAGAGATAAAGGAAAGACAATGAAAGAATCATTGAACTACCTGAAAACCAAAATTAAAAGGAGTACTTGGATATCATACTGCAAAAAATTATGAAAGGAAATTTTTTTGATATCCTGGAACTAGAGAACAAAAGATCCAATGAAAGAATCCACCAATCACCTTCAGAAAAAGATGCCAAAATGAAAATTCCAAAGGATATTATAACAAAATTACAAAACCAGGTTGATGGGAAAATGTTGCAACTAGCTAAGAAGAAACAATTGAGATATCTGTGATTACAATCAGAATTAAGTAGAACTTTGCAGCTATCATGATCATGAAACATGTTATTTCACAAAACAAAGGACCTAGGACTAGAAAAAAGGATCATCTACCTAACAAAACAGAGCATAATAATTCAAGGGGAAAAAATGACAGCTCAATTAAATAAAAGGATTTCAAGCTTTCATAAGAAAAGCGCCAGAGCTGAACAAAAACAAAATGATTTCCAATGTGAAGCCTCAAGAGAAGCATTAAAAGTTAGGTAGAATTTTCATTTTTGTTATATTAGCTTCATCTAGCCATGAGCAATTGATATTTTTCCAAATGTTTAAATCTGACTTTATTTGTGTGGAAATTGTTTTGGAATTGTGTTTATATATAGTTCTTCCTCATTTTTGCTGGTAATATATAAAAATACCAATGATGTATGTGAGTTTATTTTATATCCTGCAATTTTACTGAATTTGTTAATTCTTTCAAGTAGTTTTTTAATTGATTATCTAGGATTCTATAAGTATGCCCTCAATTGAATGGGGTGAGGGTAGAGGGGAATGGAAAAGAAGAAGGAAGACAGTCAAGCACAGGAGCACCACAGTGGCTCAGGGTGGTGTGGCATCAGTGTGCTAGGGAATCTACTGCGAGTTTCTTAGCCAAAATATAGCAGCACTGGCTACTCTCCTAGTTCAGAACCTAGTAGATCATTAGACTAGCTGTGAGATATCCCATGTAAATACAAAAGGCAAATAGTGAGCCTCTGAATCCAAGAATAATGTAGGACTTGGTAATATCCATCCAAGAAAAGGAGGAAGTCAGTAGGCCCCATCCAAGGCAGCGAAAAGCCACTGTCACAAGTTTGGAAAAATCTCCCATTTGCCCTAAGAAAAGACCTCAACCTATAAAAAAGGAACAAAAGATAGCTTATATAGAGAAAAAGAATAGACCTCAACTGTGAGGACACTAAAGGCAAATCACCTCCAGATATAGACCCAAAGGGTGATATGAGTTGGTCTCCATTGTACAAGATTCTCTTCAGAGAGAACATTGCAGGAGAGTTTGAAAAAAGAAACCCAAAAATTATCTGAAGAAAACACCTTATAAAATAGATTTAATCCATTCTCCTCTACATTTAAAATAGGTTCTGTTATAAAATAATAGAAATGGAAAAAGCACATAACTTCTTACAAAACAGATTTGAAAAAGAAATTAACTCTTTGAAAAACAGAATTTGCGAAATGGAAAAAAATTCCAATGAACAAAATAACTCTGTTAAAAACTCATTTGGCCAAATGCAAAAGAAGATAAAAAAGCTAAATGAAGAAAATAATAGCAGACTGGATTAAAAGCCAGAATCCTACAATATGATATCTACAGGAAACAAATTTAAAGCTGACCAACCTATGCTCACTATCAATGTAAATGGCATACCATTAGAAGGGTTGATAGACACAGGTGCAGATTGTACAGTCATTAGAGGTGTCAGTTAGCCTAGTCATTGGCCAAAGATTAAGGCAGACACTTATATGTCCGGCATAGAAGGATCAATAGCAGCTGAAGTTAGTGCTACCTCTTTGAGATGGACATTTGAAGGTGAAACAGGAGTTTTTACACCTTTTGTAATTGAATCTCCATCAATCCATGGGGAAGAGACATCATACACTGAAGATTACAAATGAGTATTTCAGCTTTTTGGGCAGGGCTGCTGTTGAAGGCCTGCCAACACTCTCACTTGTTCCTATTCAATGGAAAACTGATATACTGGTGTTAGAACAGTGGTCTTTAGCCTTAGAATTCAAGTGATAGAATTCAAGCTTTATTAGATATAGTACAGAAGCAACTTGGAAAAGGACACTTAACAAGCTTTTCAAAGTCCGTGGAATTCTCCTATATTTGTTGTAAAAAAGAAATCTGGAAAATGGAGGATGTTGACTGATTTAAGAAAAGTAAATGAACAGGTGGAAACTATGGGAACTCTTCAACCTGGACTTCCATCTCCTACTCAATTGTCTATAGAATGGCCTCTTTGGGTTATAGACATTAAGGACTGTTTCTATTCTGTCCCTCTGGATAAGGAGGATATGAAAATATTTGACTTTTCAGTACCAGTGTTAATTTAGCTGAGCCTCATAAAAGATATGAATGGAAAGTTTTGCCACAGGAAATGAAAAATAGTCCTACAATGCATGTGTCAAATGTATGTTGCTGCTACTCTTACTCCAGTAAGAAAAGCATTTCCAAAAGTTATGTTATTACATTACATGGATGATATCTTGGGGTGTGCACCTAAGGAGCAAGTGTTGGAAGAATGTCTAAAAAGACCATAGGAACACAACTTTACATGTACAACTTACATGTAGTTCCAGAAAAAATTCAAAGGCAAACTCCTTTTCAATATTTAGGATATGAAGTATATCCTAAGGTGCTTAGAGTACAAAAACTTTCCTTAAGATCAGAGAAGTTGAACACCTTAAATGAATTTCAGAAATTGATAGGAGATATCCAATGGAAGTATCCAGTGTTAGGTTTGACTATCTATCAACTGAACTATTATATGATATTTTAAGAGGACACAGTGCTTTAAACTCACCACACCAGCTTACAAAAGAAGCTCAAGAAGCTTTGTGAGAAGTTGAACTGACTTTATCCAATGTGGTTGAAAAAGTCACTCAGAAATCCTTGGAAATATCAGTTTTTGCTACGAAAGAGACATCCACAGCAGTTCTTCATCAAGGACACACTGTGATAGAGTGAATGAACCTCCCAACACAACCAGAACAAAGCCTTACTCCTTACCCAGTCCTTGTGGCTAGAATTTCACTAAAGGGCATTAAGCAAGCAGTACAATTATCTGGGAGAAGACCTGACAAGATAAACACCTTTTATACCAATGTAAAAATTAAAGTATGCTGTGAAATCATCCCAGAGTGGCAAATTTTATTGGCCACAGCTCCAAATTTTACACATGGATCTCCATTAAAGATAATCTGGCTATTATATAACTGGTGATTAATTCTTGAAGAAAAGGTTTCTAATGTTCCTCTTAAAGGATCAACTATCTTTATAGATGCATCTAAATATAACATTTGTATTTTATACTCTTATGACTTAACTATAAAGAGAGTAGTCGGAATTCCTTTTCAGTCCATTCAGCAGAAAGAATTGTATGCAATCATTCTAACTCTTACTTATCATCCAAGAGATATAAATATAATATCTGATTCAGCCTGTTCAATAGGTGTGATACAAAGAATTGCCAAATAAAATCTGTAGCTTCCAATGTATATCAGCTCTTTAAGGAACTTCAAGAGCAAGTGAGAAAGCATCCAGGTAGGATTTTTATCTTGCGTATCCACTCACATAGTGGATTCCAGGTCCTATTTTTGATGAAAATTCAAAGGCAGATTACCTTCTAAGCATGTTAGCCAATACTTCTTTATTTCAGGCATCCCAAAAATCTCATTCTAAATATCATCATGGCTAGTAGAAAGGAGAAACAGAGACATCAAGACACTCTTCCAAAAACAAAAGAAAGAGGAAGCTACAGGTAATCCTGGAGAACTTTTAAATATAGCTCTATATACTATTAGTTTTTTGATTTTTGATAAAGATGCACTGGCTCTGGGAGACAGGTTTTATTACCCACCAGAAGGGTAATGTCCAGTGCAAGCAGCTCCACTATCTTTAAATAATCACCAGGTGATGTGGAGAGATCCAGAAAATGGTGAATGGAAAGGACAGTTGGGTTAATTGCTTGGGGAAGAGGGTTTCACTGGCTTGTTTGTTTCCTTAATAAACACTTCCCATCTACATATGTGAAATATCTTTTTCTTTTTACATTCCTCCACTTTCTTCCCCTTCTTGATCCTAACTTCACTTTGTGATCCAAATATCCTGGTCAGTAAGCTTATTAACTTATTTAATCATAGAATAAATCATATTTTGAAATTAAATGAAAAAAGAATAACCTTGTTTTAACATCTTTGAGAGTTGCAAGACAATGCCCTTAGGAGATCAAGATACATTTATCTCTTCCTTCTATTAAATCTATAATTCTTTCAGCACTAGAATACTTTGTTTCAAGTTTGGGGAGTTGTTCAATTTTATTGACTTTGATTTCTCAAAGGAAAAATAATTTTAAAATTATTAGAATACCTGAAAACTGTTTAAAAACAAAGAAGCTACACATCATGTTTAAGAAATTATCAAGGAAAGTTGATGTGATATCTGTGGAAAAGGTAAAATAGAAATAAAAAGAAACTACTGATTGCCATCTTGTTTTCTAGAGCTAAGGTCCAGCAAGCAAACTGAGCTTAGCAATAACAACAAATCTTTTGTCCTCACCATCTAGATAATTCATTTTCTTTTAAAATTTTGTAATTATTATATGGCTTTGACCAGCATCAAGTGTTCTCTAAACTTGGATAAGCACTTGTATCCAGGTTCTAATCATGAAACCCTGTTATGACTTAAATTTGTCTCAATGTTTCTATCACTCCTCATTGTCAAGGCTATAGCTCACTTCATAGTCATTAATATAAGTACTGAAATCTTCCCATTCTTCCTTAGATCCCCCTACAAGGGAGAGGGCACTGACATGTATATCTAATCTGTCTCCTTTCTTATAAGTCATTTCCTTCATTTTGAAATTAAACTTCTGTTTGATTCCTGACTCTTCTGTCTCTGACATGTTTTATTAAGATCTGGCCAACCACAGATTAGAAAACAATTCGGTCCAGTTGATAACAGTCATAAGAAAAAGTGCTTTAAATAACTATTGATGAAAGATATCCAAATTTTAAAAATTCTGGGCTAACACTCCATACCTATCAGATTAGGTAATATAACAGAAAATGAAAAAGAGAAATGTTGGGGGTAAGTTATGCAAGCAGCTATGTTCAAACAAAATAGATGCAGGATAAATGGAAAATAAACAATAGATCCTATGCATTAGAAATTGGGGGGAGCTCAGAAAAAGCTTTTTGTAGAAAAGAAAAGCTTAATTAGGACCTGAAGAAGGAAAGGGATGTTAAAAAATAGAATTAAAGAGGGAAAGCATTCTGGGAATGAGAACAGTCAGTGAAAAATTCCAGATATGGGAGATAGATAAACTCCCCTAAGGATAATGAGATATTCAGTGACATTAGAGTGCAGAAATTGTTTTGAGGGTTATGGGAATAGGTTAGCTGGGCAAAGAGCATGAAGTGTAAGAAGATTAAATAAACAAAGAGAAGAAAAGTGCATGATCACTACTTATTAGTTTTACATTAATGTTCTTTGCAACAATTCTTTTTGAACAAACAAAAAAAAAAAGGAAATGAAGCTAAAAGCATAAATAAGCATGATTATTCAACATTGCTAGTCTAATGAATGCTTCCCTGCTCCTTTTTTCTCCTCCCTAGAATTGTGCCATGGTCTGACAGCAGAATTATATCTGATGTGAAGAGTCAGAAACTATGAAATCAAATCCTTTCTGCAGTATAACGACATATTGGCTTATCATATTGGAGATTTTTTTGAATGCTTTGGGTATCAAACAATCAAAAAGATTTCTTTTGTTAGGGTTCATTATTTATCAGTAATCATAAATGATTTTTGGATATATTATCATGTCAGATATAAGTGGTTCAATGAAAAGTTGGATCAAATGACACCTCAGATCACTTTCAACTCTAAAAGTCCATGATGCTAAAGTTACATATTGATATCATCTGTCTGTTCCCTTCTTTCAAAAGAAGCAGGAACATTCAACATGAATTAGAACAACCATACCTGGGTGACAGAATTTCTCCTTCTGGGACTTTCTGATGACCCTCAGACTCAACTGCTACTCATTGTATTGTTCTTGGGAGTCTACTTAGGCACTGTGCTTGGGAGCTTACTTGTCACCTACCTAGTTCTAACAGATTCCTAGCTCCATAAATCCATGTGCTTTTTCCTTTGTAACTTTTCCTTGGCTGGCCTTAGCCTTTCTGCTATCATAGTTACCCATGATAACTAGGAGGAATGTTTTTTCCTTTATTACATGTGCAGCTCAGATTTTTCTTTTCATCATTTCTGGAGCTACACAGTATTTGCTCTTAGATGTGATGTGTTATGACCAGTACTTGGCAATCCGTGACTCCATGCATTACTCTCGCATGATGACAAGAAAGATATGTGGACAATTGATACTAGAGTGCTGGATCAGTGGCATAAAATATCGTCAGTTGAAAGTATATTCACAACACACCTCCCATATCAAGAAATCAATATGATTGCTCATTTCTTTTGTAATGCCCCAATGCTCTTGAGTCTGGTATCTGGAAACACTCATAAACCAGAGTTAGCCTTTTTTTTTTTCATGATTATAGTGATACTTCTTGTAACTGTGCTCTTGATCCTGCTCTCTTATTATAGTCACTATCATAGTGACAATAATCAAGATGAATATAAATTCAGGAAGACTCAAGGTTTCTTCATCTGTGGCTCCCATCTCCTTGTGATCATCCTTTTTTATGGGACACTAATAATTTCTTACATGATACACAAGTCTTCCTAGGAGCAGATAAAGCATGCTGCTGTATTCTAAGATGTCATAAAACCTATGCTTAGCTCTCTCTTAAGGAATAAGGCTGTAAGGGACTTCTGGGGCAAAGCCAAGTTGGTAGAGAGCAGACACAACATTCTGTAAGCTCCTTTAACCTCAATATAATATAATTCCATACAGCCAAAAAGAAGACAAAACTATTCTTGTTTCTAACATCTCTATAGATGACATCAGATATCAAATTTAAAGAGACAATAGCTTCAGAGCATAAAATACCCTGAATAGGAGGGAATGAAATCAGCCAACAAAACCAATAGCATTTATGTTTAATAATAATAACAAAATCTAGGGAAAATACTTGAATTGGAAATCTCATATAAAATCAATGTATATGTATTAGGCTACCTGCTATTGGAGATTAGAGGAAGGAGGGGATAATTTAGAACAGAAAGTTTTGCAAGTGTTAATGTGGAAAAATTACCCATGCATATGTTTTGTAAATAAAAAGCATTAGTAAAATTTTTAAAAATAAAATAAAACTATAAAATCAATGTACAACCTATTTGGAAGGCAATCTCCAAGGTACAATCAAAAGTTATATACATAAAGTTTCAAGATAAGATTTAAAAAACAAACTTTGATGATAATAAATATATTCAGTGTTCCTAGTTGAGTCATGCCAATGTAATAAAATTAATAATATTGCCCAAATTAATTTATGGGAAGTTTTACTATGGAAACCAAATTAGTAAGAAGATATTTTACAAAAGTAGATATGATTATAAAATTATTTTTAAAAGGATGTAAATTATTAAGGGAAATAATCGAAGAAAAATAATGGAAGAATATCAATTGAATTGTAGTAATTTCTTAGCTATAAAACTGTGCATACCCTTTGACCCAGCAGTGTCACTATTGAGTCTGTGTCCCAAAGAAATCATAAAGAAAGGAAAAGGACCCACATTTACAAAAATGTTTATAGCAGCTCTTTTAGTGGTGGCAAAAAATAGAAAAATAAGTAAAGTCCCATTAATTGGGGAATGGTTGAAACAGTTATGGTATATAAAAGTAATGGAATATTATTGTTATATAAAAAATTATGAATCAAGCTGATTTTAGAGCGATCTAGAATGATTTACTTGAACTGGTGCTGAGTGAAACAAGTAGGATCAGGAATACATTGTACATAGTAACAGCAATATTGTGCAATGATCAAATATAAAAGACTTGGTTCTTCTCAGTGGTTCAGGGATCCAAGACAATCCCAATAAACTATGAATAGAAAAAGCCATATGAATTGAGAAAGAGAATTGTGGAGGTTGAATGTAAATCAACACATGCTATGTTCAGTTTTTTCTGGGGGGGGTTTCCGCTCTTGTGGTTTTGCTCTTTTGTTCTGGTGTTTTTTTTCCTCCCAACATAATTCTTAAAGAAATGTGTATTTTTAAAGTTAATACACAATTAATAAAAATTAAAAAGCAGCATTCAAAATAAAAGACTAAAACCAATTGCATTTAAATTTAGTAGTTACTAAATCCAGGAAAAAAATGTTTTGAAAGAATATCCTATCCAAATTGCACAACGAATTTGACAACCAATCTACCAAAATACACTTAAAATTTATGTGACCACAATTTCAATACAATTTAGTGAAAGAAATTTTAAAAATTGAAAATACTTATTATTTATGGTTGAGCCATTCCATTATAATAGAAAAAAACTGGCAAAACTAATGTATGGGTTTAATGCTATTCTAAATTTAATGTAGGATGCACTGAGTACTTTTATAGAATTAGGCAAAATTATTTCAAAAGTTATTAAGAGGAACAAAAAATCTGAAATGGTGAGAAATTAATAAAATAAGGAATGAAGAGGAAATAGCCTTGCAGATCTCAAATTATAGTATAAATTTATTATCACCAAAACCTCTTCTTATATATATAATATTAAACAGATTAGTAAACATCAGAAATAATTAAACCCTATTACTTAAAAATTAACCAAAGGAAATAAATAGATTACTTTGGGGAAAAAAATCTCCCTATTTTACAGGAATTTCTGGGAAAACTGGAAAACAATATGACAGATATAGGTTGAGACCAGTATTTATATCTATATCTATATATGCATGTATAGCATATATAGATATATGTATATATATATTTACTCCATTAAAATCAAAATAGATATGTGACCTAATTGTTAAACCATAAAAAATGAAAAGAATATCATCAAAATAGCAATGGGTATAGTAAGAATGCTTGAACAAATAAGATATACAGATAATCATGACTGGAGCCAAGATGTTGGAGGGTAGACATATCATTATCTAAGTTCCTTCTACCATCCCTCAGAACAACACCCAATCAAACCTCAAAATGGCTTTAAAGTGACAGAACCCACAAATATTGGATTGTAACAAATTTCCAGCAGAAGATATATTGGAAGAACTTCAGAAAAGATCTGTTTCAATAACCAAAGAGGGAGGCTCCCAGGTGCAAATGCAGTTCAGGGAGCTGGGGCAGGGAGCCAAGGCATTGCAGGCTCTGCACACTGGGTAATCTATTGGGAGATTTTTAGGCTACTCTGTCCTGGTTACAATTCAGTGGATCAGCAGGAAACTGTAACACACAAAGCAAATACAAAAGGCAAATAGTGAGCCTCTGAAGTCCAGAAAAAAAGTGAGACCTGATCACACCTACCCAACACCAGAAGTCAGCCAGCAGCACTGGCCTCAGGACAACCTAAAATGACTACTGCCCTTTTTCCCTGAGAGCAGACTGCAATCTTTAAAAGAAATGAGCAAAAAAACAAAAAAGAACTCTGACCACATATGGCTTTTATACAGAAAGAAAATAACACACATCAAACCCTGAGGACCCTAAAGGCAAATCATGTCCAGATATAAAACCAAATGGTGATATGAGTTGGTCCCCATTTTTCTTAGAAGAATTTAAAATGAATTCTAAAAGACAATTAGAAGAAAACTATGGAAAGGAAATGAGAACTTTGCAAGAGAGTTTGGAAAAGAAAAAACAGAAACTGTCTGAAGAAAACTCCTTAAAAATAGATTTGATGAAATTAAATGATATGGGAAAAGTTCATAACTTCTTACAAAATAGATGTGCAAAAGAAACTAGTTCATTGAAAAACAAAATTTATGACATGGAAAAAATGGAATGAACAAAACACCTCATTAAAAAGTTCAATGAGACAAATGTAATAAAAGGAGATAAAAAAAATAACTGAAGAAAATAATTCACTAAATATTAGAATTGAACAAATGAAAATGAATGACTCAATTAGACCTCAAGAATCAGTCAAATAAAACTAAATGTAAAATACTGCTTTGGAAAAAGTTGACCAGGAAATAGATTTGAGAGAGAGTCTAAGAATTATTGTACATCCTGAAAACAATGATGAAAAAAAGAGTCTAAGCATCATCTTTCAGGAAATCATAAAGGAAAGCTGCCTGAATGTCCTAAAACCAGAAGGTAAGATAACCATTGAAAGAATTCACCAATCACCACCTGAAAGAGACATCAAAATAAAAACTTCAGGGAACATCATAGTTAAATTTAAGAATTATCAAATCAAGGGGAAAATATTGAAAGCATCCAGAAGGAAACAATTCAAATATCAAGAAACCACAACCAGGATTACCCAGGATTTAGCAGCTTCCATTGTAAAGGATCAAAAAGCATGGAATCTGACATTCCAAAAGGCAAAGTAACTTGTATTGCAGCCAAAAATCAACTATTCAGCAAAATTTAGCATTATCTTTTAGGGAAAGATGGACACTCAATAAAATAAATGAATTTCATTTATTTCTGATGAAAAG
The DNA here is from genome assembly GCF_048593235.1 of Sminthopsis crassicaudata. Classification (NCBI taxonomy): domain Eukaryota; kingdom Metazoa; phylum Chordata; class Mammalia; order Dasyuromorphia; family Dasyuridae; genus Sminthopsis; species Sminthopsis crassicaudata. Next base: position 472,135,425 of record NC_133618.1, read on the forward strand.
ACCAGAGCAGAATAGAAAATTTAATCTTCAAATACAAGACTCAAGAAAAGCATAAAAAGGTAAAAAGGAAAGAAAAAATAATTTTTTAAAAAAGTTAAAAAGCTGGCAGTATGAAGCAAAAATGTCAGATAGCTGACATAACTTTCTGTAAACTCCTCTGACTTTCTCTCAAGCCAACAGCAGATTAAGCCTCTAAAGTGGTTTTGAAGTGACAAAATTCAAAAATATTTATAGTACAACATATTTCCAGAAGAAGATACTTTGGAAGAATGTCAGAACAGCTCTGTTTCAAATGGGCAGGGGGATAATCTGCAGAGCCCAGACTGCAGCACAGAGAGACCAGGGTAAGGAGCTGCGACAGGGAGCTAGAGGCTTGCAGTGAATCTTCTGTCAGTTTCTTAGGCAACTCTGTCCTGGTTGCAAGCAGAGAGTTTGACAGATTTGCTACAAAAGGCAAATTATAAACCACTGAGCCCAGGAAGAACACTGGACCTGGCCAAAATGGCTAAGTTCCAGAAGTCAATCACCAGAACTGCTCCAGGGCAAGCTAAAGCAGCTGGTGCTCCTTTGCATTAAGAGCAGAACTCAACCCTTAAAAATAATGAGCAAAAACAAACAAACAAAAAAACAAAAAGCCACAAAAAGAACTCTCACCATACACAGTTTTTATGGAAAGAGAGACCAGACATCATTTCCTGAAATTCCTAAAGACAAATCAACTCCAGGGAATTATGAACTGATCACAAGATTTTTTTGGAAGACTAAAAAGGATCTTAAAAGAGAGTTAGAGAAAAATGGGGGAAAGGAAATGAGATCTTTGCAAGAAGGTATGGAAAAGGAAAACCAGAAAATATCTGGAGAAAACTCCTTAAAAACAGATTTGATGAAATTTTAAAAACAGATAAAAAAGATATAAATTCATTGAAAATCAGAATTTGTAAAATGGGGGAAAAAAAATGCAATGAACAAAATAATTCAATTGGCCAAATACAAACGGAGCTAAAAAAGATAACTGAAGAAAATAATATACCAAAAAATTAGAATTAAACAAATGGAAGTGAATGACTCAGTAAGACTTCAAGAATCAGTCAAACAAAAACAAAACTATGAAAAAATGGGAAAAAAATATGAAATACCTCCTAGGAAAAAAAACACCTGCTCTGGAAAATAAATCTCAGAGAGATAATCTAAGGCTAATTGGACTTCCTGAAAGCTATGATGAAAAAAAAGGACTTAGACATTATTTTACAGGAAAATCATAAATGAAAACTGCCCTCATGTATTAGAATCAGAAGATAAATATCTATTGAAAGAATTCACTAATCACTTTCTGAAAGAGACTCCAAAAATAAAACTCTAAGGAATATAGTGGCTAAATTTCACAACTATCACACCAAGGAAAAGATATTGCAAGCAGCCAAAAAAAAAAAAATTTAAATACAGAGGAGCCACTATTAGGATAATCCAGGACCTGGCAGCTTTTACCTTAAAGGATAAAAGGGCCTGGAATCTGATATTAATTAAGGAATACTTAAGGCAAAGGTACTTGGATTACAGACAAGAATAAGCTATCCAACTAAAATGAGTATTATTGTTCAGGGAAGAAGCTAGACATTCAATTTCATCTATTTCTGATGAAAAGACCAAAGCTGAACACAAAATTTGATCTCCAAAGACATAATTCAAGAGAAGCACAAAAAGGTAATAAGGAAAGAACTCTTGAGAACTCTATTTCTGTTATGGGTTTCCATAAAGAGTACAGGCATAGTTTGATTTTATTATGATAATATGAATAAGAAACTAGAGGTGGAAAGGAGATTGTTCTGGAAAAAGAAAAGAAAAAGGAGGTAAAAATAAGGAAATTTTCCATTTCACAAAGAGACAAAGAAGACCTATTATAATTTAGGAAAGAAGGGAGAGGGATGAATGATGTGTGAATGAATGTGTAAAACAACAAATCACAGACACAATCAATAACTTTATTCAAGAGAATGACAATAATGACACAACATACCAAAATTTGTGGGATGCAGCTAAAGCAGTTATTAGGGGAAATTTTATATCTCTAGATACTTCCTTACATAAAATAGAGAAAGAGATCAATGAATTAGGCTTACAACTAAAAAAAACAAACAAAAAAAAAAAAAAAACAAAGAAAAAAATTTAAAACCTTCAATTATTTACCAAATTAAATATTCTAAAAATGAAAAGGGAGATTAATAAAATTAAAAATAAGAAAACTATTGAATTAATAAATAAAACTAAGAGTTAGTTGAAAAAGACCAACAAAATAGAAAAACTTTTATTTAATTTGATTACAAAAAAGAAAAAGAAGAAAATCAAATGGTTAGTCTCAAAAATGAAAAGGGAAAACTTTTCACCAATGAAGAGGAAATTAGAGCAAAATTAAGAGTTATTTTGCCCAACTGTATGCCAATAAATTTGATAATCTAAGTGAAACAGTAGAATATCTACAAAAATATAGAATGTGCAGATTAACAGAAGAAGGAATAAATTATTTAAATAGTCCCATTTTGGAAAAAGAAATAGAACAGGCTATTAATCAACCCCCAAAGAAAAAATCTCCAGGGCCAGATGGATTTACATATGAATTCTACCAAAAATTTAAAAAACAATTAATTCCAATACTATATAAATAATTGAAAAATAGGGAAAGAATTCCTTTTATGACACAAACATGGTACTGGTACTTAAACAAAGTAGGATGAAAACAGAGAAAGAAAATTATAGAGCAATTTCCCTAATATTGATTTTTAAAAATCTTAAATAAAATATTAGCAATGATATTACAGAAAGTCATTTCCAGGATAATTCATTATGATCAAGTAGGATTGATACCAGGAATGCAGGGCTGATTAAATATTAAGAAAACCATTAGCATAAATATATCAATATTTATTATTGATAATATCAATAACCAAACTAACAAAAATCATACGATCATTTCAATAGATGCAAAAAAGGCATTTGATAAAATCCAACACCATTCCTAGTAAAATCACTGGAGAGTATAGAAATAAATGGATTTTTCCTAAAAATGATCAGTAGCATCTATTTAAAAGCAACAACAAGCATCATATGTAATGGGGACAACAATGAACCATTCCCAATACAATCAGGGGTGAAACAAAGTTGCTCACTATCACCATTACTATTCAATATTGTATTAAAATTGTTACCTTTGGCAATAAAAGAAAAAGATATTAAAGGAATTAGAGTAGGTAATGAGAAAACCAAATTATCACTCTTTGCAGATGAAATGATGGCATACTTAGAGAACAAAAGAGAATCAACTAAAAACTACTAGAAACAATATACAACTTCAGCAAAGTTGAACCGTACACAATAAATGCACAGCAATCATTATCATTTTTATATATTACCAACAAAGTCCAGCAGCAAGAGATACAAAGAGAAAATCCATTCAAAACAAATATTGATAGTATAAAAATATTTCAGAATCTACCTGCCAAGGGAAAATCAGGAACTATGTGAACACAATTACAAAACTCTTTCCACATAGATAAATTCAGACCTAGTCAGTTGGAAAAATATCAAATCTTATGAGTAAGCCAAGCAAATATAATAAAAATGACAATACTACCTAATTTAATCTACTTATGTAGTGCTATACCAAACAAACTCCCAAGAAATTATTTTACAGACCTATAAAAACTACTAACAAAGTTCATCTGGAAGAACAAAATTTCAAGAATTTTAAGGGAATTAATGGAAAAAAAATACTAGTTAAGATAGTCTAGCTGTGCCAAACAAACTATATTATAAAGCAGTGGTCATCAAAACCATTTGGTACTGGTTAAGAAATAGAGTAGTCGATCAGTGGAATAAGTTAGGATCACAGGACAAAATAATAAGTACAGCAATGTAGTGTTTGACAAATCCAAAGACCACAGCTTTGGGGATAAGCACTCACTATTTAACAAAAAGTGCTTGGAAAATTGGAAACTAGTATAAAACAAACTAGTCATTGACCCACACCTAACACTACATACCAAGATAAGATCAAAATAGGTTCATGATGTAGACATAAAAAATGATAATATAAGCAAATTAGAAGAACATCAGATAATTTGCCTCTCAGATCTGTGGTGAAGGAATTTGTGTCCAAAGAAGAAGTGGAACTCATAATTGAACACCAAATAGATAATTTTGATTATATTAAGTTAAAAATCTTTTGCACAAACAAAAGTAATGCAGACAAGTTCGGAAGGGAAGCAATAAATTGAGAAAACATTTTTACATTTAAAGAGTCTCATAATGTTCTCATTTCTAAAATATATAGAGAATTGACCCAAATTTGTAAGAATTCAAGCTATTCCCCAAATGATAAATGGCCAAAGGATATGAACACATGATTTTCAGATAAAGAAATTAAAACAATTTCTAATCATATGAAAAAGCACTTTAAATCACTATTGATTAGAAAAATGCAAATTAAGACTACTTTGAGATACCACTACACACCTCTCAGTTTGGCTAAGATGACAAGAAAAGATAAGGATGAATGTTGGAAGGGATGTAGGAAAACTGGGATACTAATACATTGTTGGTTGAACTGTGAATTGATCCAGCCATTCTGGAGAGCAATTTGGAACTATGCTCAAAAAGTTATCTAATAGTGCATACCGTTTGATCCAGCAATATTTCTACCAGGCTTGTATCCCAAAGAGAGCTTAAAGGAAGGAAAGGGACCCACATGCACAAAAATGTTTTTGGCAGCCCTTTTTGTAGTGGGAAGAAACTGGAAACAGAGTGGATGCCATCAGTTGGACAATGGCTGAATAACTTAAGGTATATGAATGTTATAAAATATTATTGTTCTATAAGAAACAATCAGCAGGATGATTTCAGAGGCCTGGAAAGACTTAAATGAACTAATGCGAAGTGAAAAGTGCAGAACCAGGAGATCATTGTACATGGCACCATCAATATTATAGGATGATCAATTCTGATGAACGTAACTCTTTCCAGCAATGAGATGATTGATACCAGTTCCAATAATCTTGTGATGAACAGAGCCATCTACACCCAGAGAAGACAATGGAAACTGAATGTGGATCACAATATAATATTCTCACTCTTTTTGATGTTGCTCACTAGTATTTTGTTTTCTTACTAGAGGAGGAAAGGTGATTTTACTAGAAGAGAAAAATTGAGTTAAAATAGGGTAAATTATATCTCATGAATAGGCAAAAGACATTACAATCGAGGGAAAGAAGGGAAGGGTATAAGAATTTTGTAATTTTTACTCTCATCAGATTTAGCTCAAAGAGAGAATAACAGACACATTTAGCTTCACAAAGAAGCTTGTCTCACCCTATAGGGAAATGGGAGAATAAGGTTGAAAGGAAAAGGGGAAGCTAATAGAAGGGAGAACAGAAGTAGAAGGAGAAATGTATAAGAAAGGGGGAGGGGCTGCAAAAGGGGAGTGCTATTTCAAGGAGAGGGTAGTCAGAAACAAAATACTGAGGAAAATGGAAAGGGAAAAGGAAACAGAAAAGTATAATAAGATGGCAGAAAATGTCTGTACTACCTCCCTGGAGGGCCTCAAGATCAGCCAGAGTCAGGATAAATCAAAGTCCTTGGTCTTTAGGGGGAGAAGTGAAGGAAGCAGGCAAGCTCTCACATGGCTTGCCAAAGATGTATCCTGGATTCTGGAGTCCAGAATCTCCAGTCTCTCTCCTCCTCATCCTGCAGCCAAGTATCTCTGACTTCTCTCCCCCAGGTCTCCAATCCTTCCTGCAATTACCTTACTACCACCCATTCAGCAGGTGCCAATCATGAAGAGAGCCATAATCTAAATATAACATCTTACATCAAACAGGTAATTATCCTTAAGTGCTCTCTTGTCTGATTCAAGCACACATTTTTTAGAGTTTCAGCCCTCTACCAGAAATAGTTAGTAATTATAACTGTGAATATGAATAGAATGAACTCTCTCATAAAGCAAAAGTGGATAGCAGACTGTATTAAAAATCCATAATCCTACAATTTATTGCATTAAAAAACACATTTAAAGCACAGTGATACATTCAGAGTAAAGAGAAAAGGCTGGAGCAGAATCTATTATACTTCAGTTGGAGTAAAAAAAAGCAGGGATAGTAATCATGGTCTCAGATCAAGTAAAAGCAAAAATAAATATAATTTTAAAAGTTAAGGAAGGAAATTACATCCTATTAAAAGTTATCATATATAATGAAGTAACATCAATATTACTTGATATGTTATATCAATATTAACATATATTCACCAAGTGTTATAGCATAAAAATTCCTAGAGGAGAAGTTAAGAGAGTTACGAGAAGAAATAGACAGCAAAATTATACTAGTAGGGGAATCTAAACCTTGCTCTCTCAGAACTAGAAAAATTAAATCACAAAATAAATAATACACAAGTTAAAGAAGTAAATAGAATTCTAGAAAAGTTAGGTATGACAAACCTCTAGAGAAAACTGAATGGACACAGAAAGGAATATACATTTTTCTCAACAATACATGAAACCTATACAAAAACTGACCATATATTAGGGCATAAAAACCTCAAAATCAAATGCAGAAAGGTAGAAACAGTAAATGGATTTTTTCAGATCATGATGCAATAAAAATTACATGTAATAAAAGGTCAGGGGAAAACAGACCAAAAGATAATTGGCAACTAAATAATCTAATCCTAAAGAATGAGTGGGTGAAACGCCACAGATAAAAAAGAAAAATTTAATCATTTCAGTTACCTCAAAAAATTAAATTAAAAGTCTTTGCTCAATGATCAACTGAATTAATAATATAATGAAAGCTGACAACTGGTAAGGGAAAGAAAATTTTTACATCAGTTATTTTTAATATGGATCAGATGTCCACGATATATAGAGGCAACACAGGTAGTCAAGTAGCCACCCATTCATACATGTAAGTGGACCCAGAGGAGAAGGCAACAAAAAGAGTAGAGATATTATGAGTTTAGATTTGGAACTAGAGTTTGAATAAACTACACAAAATTTTTCCCCTGTTACTACCTGAAAACTGTTCTGAAAAGAAACATGTGATACAAGATCTAATCTAATGAGAAGGAATTCTCTAGAGCATCAACTCACACCAAAGCCCATTAAATAGGCACTCTCCCCAAAGAATCACCTCTTATTTGGAAGGCAAGGAGATCACCAAGGAGACGTGTTGGTTAGAGTTGGTTTGAAGCAATTTTCTCTCCTTCCCTTTCACCCCAAATCAGCTTGCTACCTTTTCAAATCTGCATGCTTCCTTTTCCTTGACCCTTTTACAAGAATTTGAAAGATGTTCTCTGTCTTCAGAACAAGATCCCTGTGATTTCTCTTCTACCCACAAGAACCCAGTGGTTACTTCTTAAGAATTTTCTTAAGTATTTTGGCATTTGGATACTCCTCCTTGGCTATGAAATGCATTTCTCATCCTTTCTGCTTTCCAGGTGAGAAGTTAGATATTGAACAGAGAAAGATAAAGTAAAACAGGTTCCTGAAGGAGGAGAACTTTGATACAAGATATTTTAAGGGGGTTTGAGTGCAACTTCTTTCTGAATTTATTCTTTTAGTTTTGACTTTCTTCCCACCAAAGCTGATATCCCAATATTTTCCCCTTCACAGTAGATGCAGGTAAATGTCTTTCCATATGAGACCTGTGTCTCCCATCAGAGCTTCATCAGGAACTGTCATGAAATGAATGGTTGATGGCTTACATAAAGAATAATTACTTTGAAGTTCGGGCTATTTTAATTCTATTTATATAAATCTTTATTAGGTATATGAGCAAAGTGAATAGAGTGCTGGAAATGAAATCATAAAGTTTGTGGTTAAATGTGGTCCTGAATAGATCATTTAACCTGCTCAGTTTGTTTCCTTTTCAGAACAAAGGACATGAAAATAACATTTACCTAATAGGATTGTCTGAGTATCAAAAAAAAAATTAAAAAGATAGATATGTTTAAATAGAAAGATATAGTATAACATATGTTATAATGTAAACATTATGTATATACATGTATTCAGACACATAAGTAGCATAAATTTGTAAACTTTAAAGTATTATTTAAAAGACAGTAATCACCATCATTATCATTATTGTGAGAAAAAAATTGGTTTGGGGTGCTATAACCATCTTCTGGACCATTCCCAGTTCTAAATCAAGCCAAAAATAAATCTTATATTGTGAGGGAACTGGACCACTAGCATCATTCCTTGGATAAGACTTGTGGAGGGAAAAAGGAAAATTACACCATCCTTACACAAACATGGTGATGATTTGGCAAAGCATTAGTAAACAAGAAAATCCCAAGAATAGATTTTCAAACATCAGAAATTCAAGAGATAGGTGACATATTTGTTTCATTCTGGATAAGCAAGCTCTGAAAGTGTATAAAATGTTTCAGTGCACAACTTTGAACTTGGATACTGGTGTGGTAATCTGCCAGCCCTCTAAATTTATGTTGCTTAGAACATATTTGACACATCCAAAAAGCTTCCATTCCCTTAACTTCCTTTGCTATTTATCAAAACTAGCATATAGGTGCCCTTCCTCTGGATTAAATGAATAATTAGGCACCAAAATTAAAAGTATAATGTAAGTAAAATGAATATTCTCTAGAACCCAAGAAGGCAAAGATTTCAGGGAAGGACAAATAGATGATAGGAATAAGAGTTGGGGGTAACAAGAAAAGGAATGCAAGTTTGTGATAAATAAAAATAGACATTTCTAAAATAAAAAGGGAAATTTGAACTTTTCATTTGTCTCATGTCCTATTTTCAAAGTTTCATCAAAGCCACACTGAGGACAGAATTCTTTTTTATAGGGTCATCTGTCAGTTCCTAGCTTATGATGACACATGTGGTGGTAATAATGAGAGACTTATAGAACTTTTATATAGTTCATTAATGGGGAAATTAAGAAGAAACAGAGAGAAGGAAGGGAAGGGACTGAGGATTTATAAAGCTCTTAAAATATGCTAGGCATTTCACTAAGCATTTTACCAATATTACTTCCATTATCCTCACAAAAAACCTATAAATTTTCCTGAGTGTAAAATGGTAAAATAATTATACTTTTTTGCCATATTATACTTGGGGAAACTAAAGCAAATAGAGTAGACAGCATTAAGCTTGGAGTCAAAAAGATTCATCTACCTGAGTTAAATCTGCCCTCAGACACTTACTAGCTATGCGATTCTGTGATCTTAAGGGCAAGTCCCTTAACCTTGCTTGCTTCAGTTTCCTCATCTGTAAAATGAGCTGGAGAAGGAAAGAGCAAAGCATTCCAGTATCTTTCCCAAGAAAACCACAAGTAGGGGCAGTAAGAATCAGCTATAACTGAAATGACTTAACAAAAACAAATAGAATGCATTAGGTATAATTCCTCCTAACATAATACTGTGCATATGTTTAAACATAGTTCTATAACTTAATGATTTTGCTGTTCTCTGTGCCTCATCACAGCACAACAGGGAGACAGAATTAGATGAAGTTTATCTCCCAGATGAATTTTTTCTGGGTGCTTTGGAATCTGGACATGATCATACTGAGCAGAGGGTGAGAGAAAAAAGAAATAAATTGGGAGAGAGGAAAGAAAGAAAAAATAAATATGGGTGGAACAGATCTAATGTGGGATAAAAACTGCTCCCACTTATTTAACTTAAAATTATCTTATCTGATTTACCTTAAGGAAGAATCCTATCTTAATGTAGCAAAGAGTAAGGAAGACAATTGTCATTAAATTGTATGAATCTGGGTCATCATTAGATGAAATAAGCCTGAAATTTAGTCATTTCTTTCAAATATTCACAAATTATAAACATCCTAGAGGACCTCTTTTAAAAATAGAAAAATATCAGGATGTGATAAGCAGCAACCTTTTAAAATTAATTTCAGATCATTTCAGTTGGAGTGGCCAGCAATTCCAATTTGTTTTCTACATAGGTATCATCCAAAATTCATAATCAAATGTATGCAGAAATTCATTTCATATCAGAGGATTGGAATTCAGACCTCAATGCCCCTTAGAAATGATAAACTATTTACAAATATTCATATTTTTAAAGATATGGGAGAAATAGTTAATAAAATTGAATAACTGCCTCTACTTGCAAAAGAAAGCTGGTATTGAAAGAAGTGTAGATTTAATAAGAAGAAAGAAATGTACCTCGAGTCCCAGAGGGATTTGATTTAGAACTCTCAAGAGTTTTAAAATAATTTTTCTTTTTACCTAATTGAAAACATGATTGCCCATATGATTCACCAACTAATTGACCAGGATAAGTCTATTCTTCATGAATGTTATATCTACCATCACCAGTTTATTCAGGATCACAATTGAGACAGACCATATGATATTAGTATTACTATCAACTTACCCAAATCATATGCATAGGTCTCCCCTGAGGAAAAACAATGAACTCAGTAATTTTAGTTCAGATCTTCAGTGAATTGAGGCCAAGGTATGCCAAAGAACGTAGCATGTGAGGGTAGAGGAGAAAGGTCATTACTAATCATGAGTGTTAGGGAAGATTTAATATTTAATATTTAAAAAATGAGTCAAAATTGAATAATCAAAGAGTTAAAATGAGAATGTTACTATTTATCAGTTTTGTTCAGGCACCATCAATATGATGACCTCTCCATTATAACCTGATGTCCCTCAATACTTTAGTAAAATATGTTTTCTGAAACTTTGAGCTGTTAAACAATGAAATGTCTTCTTTTTATTACAACATATTACATATCACTTAAAATATTCATAATAAATATTTTTAGGCACCTAGTGATGGTTAGGCAGCAGACTGGACAGATGTCATCTCAGGTTCCTCCCAACTATAAGATTCTTTGCTTCTCTACAGGAAACATCTCCACATCAAATACCTAATGCTTCTCATCTAAAGAAGAAACAACATGAGCCAGACCAACCATACCTGGGTGGCAGAATTTCTCCTTTTGGGTCTCTCTGATGATCCTCAGACTCAGGTACTGCTCTTTGTATTGTTTCTGGGGGTCTATCTGGTGACTGTTCTTGGGAGTTTGCTCCTCATCTACCTGGTTCTGAGAGACTCACAGCTCCATACACCCATGTACTTTTTTCTATGCAACTTGTCTGTAGCTGACTTCTGCTTCTCTACCAACATTGTTCCCCAAGCTATGGTCCACATGCTGACCAGGAGGAAGGTCATTTCCTTCGTGGGCTGTGCTGCTCAACTTTTTCTTTTCCTCATTTTTGGAGCTACCCAGTGTGCCTTGCTAGCTGTGATGTCCTATGACAGGTACTTGGCAATCTGTGACCCCATGCACTATTCTCTCATCATGACAAGGAGGATGTGTGGCCTCTTAGCCTTGGGCTGTTGGGTCAGTGGTATCATAATATCTTTGGTGGACACTACTTTCACACTACGGCTCCCCTTCCAAGGGGACAATAGGATTGCCCATTTCTTTTGTGAGGCCCCTGCCCTCTTGACAGTGGCATCTGCAGATACTCATAATTCACAAATGGTCATTTTTCTCATGGGAGTGGTAATTCTTCTTGCACCTGTGTCCCTTATTCTGGCATCTTACTGCTCTATTATAGTAGCTGTGGTCAAGATGAAGACAACCTCTGGGAGACTCAAGGCATTCTCTACCTGTGGCTCCCACCTCCTTGTGGTGATCCTTTTTTATGGAACAGCAATAATTTCCTACATGACCCCCAAATCCTCCAAAGAGCAGGTCAAATTGATTTCTGTGTTCTATGCAGTGATAAACCCTATGCTTAATCCTCTCATCTATAGCCTGAGGAACAAGGATGTAAAGAGGGCATTCAGGAATGCAACCAACAGGGTGAAAACCTGAACACCCCACTCCTAACAATGTAATTGCATTTGTCCACAACTATTATCTCCAACATTTATTGTGTGACCTCCTAGAAGAAACTGCTAATTCCTGGTGGTAAATAATGAATGGTAAATAATGAATGAATATAATATTTTTATGCATAACTATAGCTTTATTATATATATCCTTAAAAAGCCCAAGGTAGGGAGAGAATTTTGAAATAATGCACTGATCTCTCCAGACATTTAAGTGGCATTTCTTTAATATGGAGAATTCAACATGAATATATTGTTCATGTAGAGCTTTCATGATCCCTAGAAATTCTGCCTTGCTCTTTGGAGAACAGGTTCACATCTGCCATAAGGACTTACTGGATCAAGGAAAAACAATCAGACTTTTGGGAACCTAGTTGAGAGATGAATAAAAACTTAACCTCACATTTTAGTTGTATGTATGAACTTGTTATTTTGTTATCATGATGAACCCACATTAGGGAAACTCTCTCTACCAATGAAGAAACAATTCCAATTTACATTGTCTTAGATAACATTTTCCCTGGAACATTGATACTTTCAGTGATTTGTCAAGAGGTCAACAACCCTTCAATTGCAGAATTGTAACTTAAATACAATGCTTCTTAACATTAAAGCTTCTTCATTTACTAGATGCCCCTCACTCTCTAATGTGATCTTAAACTATCTTTAATAGAAATATCTTTATATTTGTTTAATGTTATTCTAACATTGTATACTGTCAATGATCAGACTGCATTTTTACGTCTCTATATCTGTGTTCTGTACTAAATGTAGCATTTTTAAAGGGCACTTTGAAAGGGACACATGTCTAGATACTCTCTGACAAGTTTGATGAGATGACTTAAATAGCAGAATTTGAATGTATGCAAAACATTTTGAATCAGCTCAATATTCTGAAAGTTATAAACATAATATATCATCAGAAACAAAAATGATTAAAAATCATATGGCCATGGAGATAAATGCAGAAAAAGCTGTTAATATGGCATGTTTTTTTTTCCTTTAAAAAGTAAAATCCTCCATCTTTTTTGAGTGGAGATGCCAGCATGATGGTGGATTAGGGGCAGCTACTGAGCTGAATTCTCTAAATATTCACCTTCAAACAACTTTAAGATAATGCCTCAAATCAAAATTTGGAGTGTCAAGTCCAATAAAGACAGAGTGAGATTTTTTTTGGCCTAAGAAAATTTAAGAGGTTGATGAAGAAGTCTGACACTGTGGTATATATATCTGTCTGAACATAGAGTGGTAGCAAGAGCAAAACTAGTAGCAGCTTCAGGAGCCCAAAGATAGTAAGGAGTTGAACAACTGATTTGTCAACTCTATTGCCCATCAAGTGTTCTGACTCATAGTTCCAGGAAAGAGAGGAGTGCTAAAAATAGTCAGAAGAAAGCAGAAATCCACAGCAAGAGAGGAGTGCTTGAAGGTTCAAGGGACAAAGGGTCCTTCCTGGGTATAGATCAGAATACAGATCAGGAGAGCAATGGTCAGGGCATTCTCAAAATCACATCAAAAACTGGAAGCACCAAAAATTCACAGATCCCAAGATCTATCTCTGAAAACAGAAGCACACAAAAAGCTTGAAACTTGGGACCATACCTCCTCATCCACAGGTAAATAGAGCCCAAGGTTAACATAAAATTCTAAGTCAAGAAATAAACTGGAAAAATCAACAAGAAATCAAAAATGAATTTGAGCATAAAAAGCTACCACAAGAGTATGGAAGACCAAAGCAAAACTCAAAAAATAAGGACAAAATAAAAGCAGATATGGAAAACTCACAAAGAAAAACACTAATTGGACCATATCCCAAGAAGAAGTACTTGAAGAATTAAAGAATTAAGCATGGTAAAGGAAAAAACTGGGGTAAGAAATGAGTGATGCCAAAATATATATATATATATATGAAAAGAGAATTAATAGCCCAAAATCAAGAACTCCATTTTCGTATAGGAGTGTTGCTGGCTGCAGGCACTTACAAGAAAGTAGAATTCTTAGTTTGGGGTTTCAAACTAGAGAGGAGAATTAAAGGAAGGCCTGAGGCCACAGGTGCTATTCCCCATACCCAAGGACTTAGAGGTGATTACACTAACATAACACAAAATGAGCAAAAGAGAAAAAAGCCAACCACAGAAAGTTTCTATGAGAATAGGGAAGACTAGGGATTATCTTCAGGGAAGGATATTGAAAGAAAAAAAAAAAAAGTTCTCTTACTGCAAAACGTAACATTAAAAGATCAACTGCCCCCAAAGAATTCATATAAAAACTTTTAAAGACTTTAAAAGTCAAATCTATTTTAAACTATATTGGATTATTTGCTGTATAGGGGAGGGAAGGAGTGGGGTAAAGAAAGAGAGAAAATTTTGGAACACAAGGTTTTGCCAGGATGAATGCTGAAAACTATCTTTGAAAGCATTTTGAATATAAAAGATGATTATTAGGAAAAAAAAAGATTTAAAAATCAAATGATAGAGACTTAAGAAAAAAATATAAGAGCAATGCAAGAAAAGCAAGATTATATAAAGAAAGTCAACCAACTAGAAAATGAGATCCAGAATCATAAAGGAAGAAAATGAGTCCCTTGAAAATTAAAATTGGAGAAGAGGAAGCCAGTGAAGTCATAAGAGGCCAAGAAATAATGAAAGCATAAAAAAAAATTAATTAGAGAACAGATGAAGAGAAAACATAAGAATAATTGAATTACTTGAAAGCTATGACCAAAAAACCCCCACATTTTTGATGTAATTATACAAGAAATAATTAACAAATATTGTCCTGACATGTTAAAACAAGAGGGGAAAATAGAATTAGAATTAGAAAAAAATCCACCAATTGCCACCTGAATGAGAAAGTATGAGAAAACCTACAGGATATCATAGCTAAATTCCTAAACCACAGATCAAGAAGAACATTTTAAAAGCAATAACAACCAAAAAAAATAAAATTTGATGAAGCCACAATTAGAATCACACAAAACCTAACAGTGGCTATATTAAAAGAACATTTGTCTTAGAACACTATATGTTTAAAAGCAAAATAACTAGATTTGTGGCCAAAAATATTTTAAAAATAAATAAATAAACATGGAATGAATTATTTAATGGACAATTAATGGATTGTCAGGCTTTCAGGATTTTGTTGCCAAAAGACCTGAACCTAATAGAAAATTTGATATATATGAGCCATGAGAAATATCAAGTAGATATGAAAGAACAACTTTAAAGCATTCAATAAGGACAAATTGTTTCAATGTTACACACAGAAACGTAAATCATATTCTAAGATAGTCATTAGTAAGTAGGTAGCTTGAAAGAAAGATTAGGTTAGATCTGAATATGATGCAATTCTAAAAAGAAAAAACATAGGAAAAGAATAAAAAAGTAATTAGATTATATGAATGGGATGCTAAAGAAAGAATTGGCACAAAGGAATTAGATGGGGGAGGAAGGCTGATAGTTCTGGAATCCTATTCACATTAGGAATGGGTTAAAAAGGTAACAATTACATACATATATACATACATACGCACATATACATGTAAAAACTTGTATATATATATATGTGTGTGTGTGTGTGCGCATGTGTGTATGTACATGTGTGTACAAGAATCTTCTAAATTTATTAGGAAGTAAAAGGTAGAGGGAATAAGATGAGGAAGTATAAAAAGTAAGGTGTAGATTAATCAAATGCAATAAAGAGAGATGGGAAAGGTGGGAGGGAAGCGTGGGGGAAGAAGATAAGGGAGGGAGGGGGCAGTGCCAAGATGGTGGAGAAAACGCACACTTCATTCTAAGCTCCCCTTCTACACTCACTACTGATTACCAAATTCAGCCTCTGGAATAGTGCTTGACTGGTAGAATTCATGAATATAGGGAGTACAACAAATTACCAGCTGAAGATAATCTGGAAGATCTTCAGAAAAGGTTTGTCCTAATTGGGCAAGAGGAGGCCAGTGCACACAGGGAGGCAGAACATGGAGGCTAGCAGACTGAGCAGACCAGGGGCGGGAGTGGTCTCCATGGATGTAGAATTTGCAGGGAAGACTCTACCACAGGTTGGATGCTCTGCTTTGGTTGCAAAGAGTAGATCAGCAGAGAAGTTACACAAATGCCAAAGGTAGAGTGTACCCCAGAACCCCATAGTTTAACAGGGCCTGGCCACACCTACCCAGCACTGGAAATGACTCAGCACAGACCACAGCACAACTGTCACATCATGGGGTATTGCAGAAGTCACCCTTCTGCAGGGGCAGGGTAGGGGGAACTCTACCTGGGGCAATCACACTTCTGCACACAGCTCAGCCACTCTTTGTTTACAGGACAACTACTGTCCGTCTATCCCTGTTCTGTAGAGGAAGCTGGTAATCTCCTTGCCCTGAAAACAGATGCCATTTTTAAAAAATGAGTAAAAAAGCCAAGTGAGCTCTAACTATATAGATAGCTTCTATATAGAAAGAGAGCAAGTTTCCAACCATGAGGAGACTAACAGCAGACAATCTCCAGACAAAACCCCAAAAGGGGGATAAAACCTAGTCCCCTTCACACAAGGCTCTCCTAGAGAAATTATAAAAGATATTAAAAGAGAACTAGAAGGAAAAAATGGGGAAAGGAAAAATGAAGCTCTGCAAGAGGGTATGGAAAAGGCATATAACTCATTAAAAGAAAAATTTGATGAAGTGGAAAAAGAATACAACTTCCTGAATTGTGAATTGGAAAAGGTAAAAAACTCCCATGGAAACAAAATTTGTGAATTGGAAAAGATAAAGAACTCTCAGGAAAGTAGGATTTGTGAATTGGAAAAAAAGAAAATAATTCACTAAAAAAACAAATTAATGAAATGGGAAAAAAAATTCCATAGAGCAAAACAACTCACATAAAAACTCAATTGGACATATACAAAAAGAAGTTTTTTTAAAAAAAAGCTAATGAAGAAAACAACTCATTAAAAATCAGAACTGAACAAATAGAAATGAACAATTCCTTGAGACATCAAGAATCAGTCAAGTAAAAACCAAAAAAAAAAAAAAAAAAAAAAAGAAAAAAGAAAAGAAAAAGTAGAAAAAATGTCAAATATCTATTTGGAAAAACAACAGACCTGGAAACTAGATCTAGGAGAGATAATCTGGGGGTTATTGGACTTCCTAAAAATTATGATGAAAAAAAAGAGCCTAGACATTATTTTACAGGAAATCATTAAAAAGAACTGCCCAGAGTAATAGAATCAGAAGGTAAAATAGGCATTGAAAGAATTCATCAAACACCTTCTGAAAGAGACCCCAAAATAAAAACTCCAAGGAATATTTTAGCTAAATTTCAGAACTATCAGACTAAAAAAAAAAAAAAAAAAAAAAATTACAAGCAGTCAGAAAAAAAACAATTCAAATACTGAGGAGCCACAATAAGGATCACTTCCACATTAAAGGATCAAAGGGCCTAGAATCTAATATTCCAAAAGGCAAAAGATCTTGGAATGCAGCCAAGAATAAACTACCCGGCTAAGCTGAGCATTTTCTTCTAGGGAAGAAGATGGACATTCAATGAAACAGGTGAATTCCATTTATTCCTAATGAAAAAAAACAGAGCAAAACAAAAAATTTGATCTCCAAATATAAGACTCAAGAGAAGCAAAAAAATTAAATTAAATTAAATTAAAAGAATTACTGAGAATTGTATTTCTGTTACGGACATACATAAAGAGCATGTGTCTAATTTGGTTTTACTGTTATAATACCAAAAAAAAAAGGGGGGGGGATTAGAAATGGGAAAAAGGGAAATAAAAAGAGGGAAATTACATCCCACAAAGAGGCAAAAAGGAAACCTATCATATCTGAGGGAATTTAGAGAAGGGGAGGAACATTGTGTGAATCTTATTCTCATTAGATTTGGCTTAAAAAGAAAATATTAGACATATTTGGTTTACAGAGAAACTTCTCTCACCTCACTAAAAAGTGGGAGAGGAAAGGGGAAAAGGAAAAGAAGAATAAGGGAAAGGTATAAGAAAGGGGAAGGGATCAAAGGGATGGGAGGGATTTTAAAGAGGGAGCAATGAATGAGACCAATGGTGCCCAAAAGTTTAATACTGGGGAAGGGGGTAAGAAGGGAAAGAAAAAGAAAAGTATAAGTTGGGGATAATAAGATGGCATGAAATACAGAATTTGTAGTTTTAACCGTAACTGTGAATCAGATGAATTCTCCCATAAAGCAGAGGTGGATAGCAGACTGGATCAAAAGCCAGAATCTTACAATATGAAGTTTATAAGAAACACATTTAAAGTAGGGGGATACATACAGAGTAAAAGTGAAAAGCTGTAACAGAATCTATTATGCTTCAGGTGAAGTAAAAAAAACAGGGGTAGCCATCTTTATCTCAGATCAAGCAAAAGCAAAAACTGATCTAATTAAAAGAGATAAGGAAGGAAACTCTATCTTGCTAAAGGGTAGCATAGACAATGAAGCAATATCAATACTAAACATACATGCACCAAGTGGTATAGCATCTAAATTCCTAAAGGAGAAGTTAAATAGTCAGCAAAACTATAATAGTGGGAGATCTCAACCTTGCACTCTCAGAATTAGATAAATCAAAACACAAAACAAATAAGAAAGAAGTTAAAGAGGTAAAAAGAATGTTAGAAAAGTCAGGAATGATAGATCTTTGGAAAAAAGCTAAATGGAGACAGAAAGACTACACTTTCTTCTCAGCAGTTCATGGAACCTATATAAAAATTGACCATATATTAGGACATAAAGACTTCAAAATTAAATGTAAAAAGGCAGAAATAATAAATGCATTCTTTTCAGATCATGATGCAATAAAAACTATATTCAACAAAAAGCTAGGGGTAAATAGACTAAAAAGTATTTA
This sequence comes from Sminthopsis crassicaudata, assembly GCF_048593235.1. Taxonomy (NCBI): domain Eukaryota; kingdom Metazoa; phylum Chordata; class Mammalia; order Dasyuromorphia; family Dasyuridae; genus Sminthopsis; species Sminthopsis crassicaudata. The sequence goes on from NC_133618.1 coordinate 472,154,178, forward strand.
GAAATTAAATAATCTCATTCAAAACAATGAATGAGTGAAACAACAAATCATAGACACAATTAATAATTTCACCCAAGACAATGACAACAATGAAACAACATACCAAAATCTGTGGGATACAGCGAAAGTAATAATAAGGGGAAATGTTATATCTTTAGAGGCTTACTTGAATAAAATAGAGAAAAAGAAGGTCAATGAACTGAGCTTGCATTTTAAAAAGCTAGAAAAATAGCAAATTAAAAACCCCCAATCAAATACTAAACTTTAAATTCTAAAATTAAAAGGAGAAATTAATATAATTGAAAGTTAAAAGTTATTGAATTAAACAATAAAACTAAGAGTTGGTTTTATGAAAAAAATCAACAAAATAGATAAATCTTTGGTAAATTTGATTAGAAAAAGGAAAGAGAAGCACCAGCCCTGAATTCAGGAGGACCCGAGTTCAAATCTGGTCTCAGACACTTATCACTTCCTAGCTGTGTGACCCTGGGCAAGTCACTTAACCCCAGCCTCAGGGGGAAAAAAAAAAAAAAAAGAAAGAAAAAGGAAAGAGGAAAATCAAATTGTTAGTCTTAAAAATGAAAAGGGAGAACTTTCCACCAATGAAGAGGAAATTAGAGCAATAATTAGGAGTTAGTTTGCCCAACTTTATGCCAATAAATTTGATAAACTAAGTGAAATGGATGACTACCTTCAAAAATATAGGCTGCCCAAATTAACAGAGGAGGAAATAAATTGCTTAAATAGTCCCATTTTAGAAAAAGAACTAGAACAAGCTATTAAACTCCCTAATTAAAAATCCCCAGGACCAGATGGATTTACAGGGGAATTCTACCAAACATTTAAAGAACAATTAACTCCAATGTTATATAAACTATTTGAAAAAATAGGGAATGAAGGATTCCTACAAAATTCCTTTTATGACACAGACATGGTACTGATACCTAAACTATGTAGGTTGAAAACAGAAAAAGAAAATTATAGACCACTCTCCCTAAGGAATATTGATGCAAAAATCTTAGATAAAATACTAGCAAAAAGATTACAGAAAATCATCTCCAGAATAATAAACCATGACCAAGTAGGATTTATGCCAGGAATGTAGGGCTTGTTTAATATTAGGAAAATTGTTAGCATAATTGACTATAACAGTAACCAAACTAACAAAAACCATATGATCATCTCCATAGATGCAGAAAAAGTATTTGACAAAATCCAACATCCATTCCTATTAAAAACACTTGAGAGTGTAGGAATAAATGGAATTCTCCTTAAAATAATCAGGAGCATCTTTTTAAAACCATCAGTAAGCATCATATATAATGCAGATAAACTGGAACCATTCCCAATAACATCAGGAGTGAAACAAGGATGCCCACTATCACCATTACTATTCAATATTGTATTAGAAATGCTAGCTTCAGCAATAAGAGTTGAGAAAGAGATTAAAGGAATTAGAGTAGGTTATGAGAAAACCAAATTATCACTCATTGCAGATGATATGATGGTATGCTTAAAGAACTCCAGAGATTCTACCAAAAAGCTATTAGAAATAATCCACAATTTTAGCTAAATTGTAGGATACAAAATAAATCCACATAAATTATCAGCATTTTTATATATCACTAACAAAATCCAACTCTTAGAGATGCAAAGAAAAATACTATTTAAAATAACTGTCTATAGTATAAAGTATTTGGGAATCTATCTGCCAAGGGAAAGTCAAGAACTATATAAGCAAAACTACAAAACACTTTCCACACAAATAAATTCAGATCTAACCAATTGGAAAAATGTTAAATACTGTTAGATAGGGCGAGCAAATATAATTAAGATGACAATACTTTTTAAACTAATCTTTTTATTTAGCACTATACCAATCAGACTCCCAAAAGAAACTATTCTAATGACCTAGAAAAAATAACAACAAAGTTCATATGGAAAAACAAAAGATCAAGAATTTCAAGGGAATTAATGAAAAACAAAAAAATCAAATGAAGGTGGCCTAGTTGTACCAAGATCTAAAATTATATTATAAAGCAGCAGTTACCAAAACCATTTGGTATTGACTAAGAAATAGACTACTTGATCAGGAGAATACGTTAGGTTCACATGACAAAATAATCAATAACTTTAATAATCTAGTGTTTAATAAACCCAAGGACCCCAGCTTTAGAGATGAGAATTCACTGTTTGACAAAAACTGCTGGGAAAATTGGAAATTTGTATGGCAGAAACTAGGCATTGACTCACACTTAATACCATACACCAAGTTAAGATCAAAATATGTTCATCACCTAGGCAATAAAGAATGAAATTATAAATAAAATAGAAGAACATAGGATAGTTTGCCTCTCAGACCTGTGGAGGAAGAACGAATTTATGACCAAAGAACTAGAGATCATTACTGATCACAAAATAGAAAATTTTGATTATATCAAATTGAAAAGTTTTTGTACAAACAAACCTAATTCAAACAAGATTAGAAGGGAAGCAATAAAATGGGAAAACATTTTTATAGTCAAAGGTTCTGATAAAGGCCTCATTTCTAAAATATATAGAGAATTGACTCTAACATAAGAAATCAAGCCATTCTCCAATTGATAAATGGTCAAAGGATATGAACAGACAATTTTCAGATGAAGAAATTGAAACTATTTCTAGCCATATGAAAAGATGCTCCAAATCATTATTAATCAGAGAAAGGCAAATTAAGACAATACTAAGATATCACTACATACCTCTCAGACTGTCTAGGATGACAGGAAAAGATAATGCTGAATATTGGAGGGGATGTGGGAAAACTGGGACGCTGATACATTGTTGGTGGAATTGTGAATACATCCAGCCATTCTGAAGAGCAATTTGGAACTATGCTCAAAAAGTTATCAAACTGTGCATACCCTTTGATCCAGCAGTGTTATTATTGGGCCTATATCCCAAAGAGATCTTAAAGAAGAGAAAGAGACCTGTATGTGCAAGAATGTTTGTGGCAGCCTTCTTTATAGTGGCCAGAAAGAGGAAACTGAATGGATGCCCATCAATTGGAGAATGGCTGAATAAATTGTGGGTGAATAAATGTTATGGAATATTATTGTTCTGTAAGAAATGACCAGCAGGATGATTTCAGAAACTCCTGGAGAGACTTATATGAATGATGCTGATACTTCAACAATAATACTATATGATGATCAATTCTGATGGATGTGGCTCTCTTCAACAATGAGATGAACCAAATCAAATTCATTTGTTCAGTAATGAAGAGAACTAGCTATACCCAGTGAAAGAACTCTGGGAAATGAGTGTGAATCATAACATAGCATTTCCATTCCCTTTGTTTTTATCCACTTGCATTTTTTATTTCCTTCTCAGGTTAATTTTACTTTATTTCTAAGTCCGATTTTTCTTGTGCAGCTAAATTCTGTGCTATGTAAAAATGGCAAAATGAAACAGTTAATTTTTTTCTTGAAGCTTACATTCCAATAGAGCAAGACAATACATGGAAGTAAATAATTGGCCAGAAACCATGACAATTTTTATTTGATTATTGGATACTGATTAACTAGCATCCAAAGTCAAGATTATCCAGTGTAAAGAGATATATGAGACCTGATTTTCTAAGAATGTGAATAAAAAACTCAAATTACTAAAAGCCCTAGATATCTCACTGATAGCCACATAGCCAAACATGTCAAGGATCTTACTATGAACATCAAAATATTCATGGAAGCATTTTTTGTGGTAGCAAAGATATGGTTAACTTAGTTACATATTAAATCAAAATCCAGTTCTGGAAATGATTCATTTCACTCCCTTATTATCTTCTTACCAGGTACCTTGCTTCTTCAGTTAAACTTCTTTCCTCTCCTCTTTACCCTGCTTTATAATACTTAACTCATAATCATATCAAATCTGTCAAATCTATGACAGATGTCTCAATTCACCATCTTTGTAAATTTCCAAATGCTTTGCCTTTGGGACTACTTCCCTCTCTATTTTATATCTGCAAATTAGCATGTTCTTTGAAAGTATATCATGTCTTCATTTTGTATTTGTATCTCCAGCCCTCCTCAGTGTGCTTGTTACATGATTGTTGATATTGTTCTCTAATCCTTTAGGAGAAAATCAGAAAGGAAAATGGAGAGAAAGATCCAAAAGAAAAGGAGAGACATACTAAGATATGACATACAGATTTTCAGTCATGCAAAGGAACCATTACAAAGGTCTGCAAAGGCAGACTAAACTCTCAACCATGAAATTACCTGGACAGCAAAGACACATTTTCATAGATAAGAATAAATTATCATGGTATATGGAAATTTACTGAATTATGTGAGGATATTCATCCTGAAGAAAAAACAGTGAACATGATAACTAATATCTCATGTTTGAATGGTTGCTATGTTGAAAAGACTAGAAATGCTCTGCTTGGTGCATGACAGAGAAGCACTAAGTAGAATTAACAAGAAACGTTTGTTCCTGAGGAAAAATTAGTTTGAACAGCAATAGCCCAGAAGAAACTGTGGCCAATGGTGGAGGTTGATCAGGAATGTGATGGTCCATCCACAAGAAATCTTGACCTAAAATCTTATTAGAAATGGAAGCAAAAAGCCATAGGAATTCAGCAATGGAACTTGTAAATTCTGGGCTAGCTCCCTGGAGGCCTCTGGATCAGCCAGAGTCAGGATAATTAAAAGTCCTTGGTCTTTAGGGAGAGAAGTGAAAAGCAGGCAAACTGCCATGAGGCTTGCCAAAGATCTCTCTTTGATTCTGGAGTCCAGAATCTCCACCTTTCTCCCCCTCATCCTGCTGCTGAGTGACTCTGGCCCTTCTCTCACCCCACCCTCTAATCCTTCCCTACAATTATCTTAACACCAAACATTCAGCTAGCATTAACTGTGAGAAGAGCCATTTATCCAAACATATGCTAATAGAGCCATTGTCTCCTATCAAATAGGTAATTAGCCTTAAGTGCTCAGTTGTCTGATTCAAGTACACCTTTTCAAAGTTCCAGCTCTCTGCAATCCTTCCAGTCCTCTACATCTCCCACTTATTTTTGTTTTAGAATACAAGTGGTCACTCCATCGCTGACTTCTAAAGGAGGTGATCACACCCTCTCTGACTTCTCAGGAAAGGAGGTGAAAACACCAAAAAGGAGATGATAACACCCTCCCTGACTTGTCGGGAAGAGAGATGAAAAACACCAAAGAAAAGAGGGAAGTCAAGCCAGATATTGTTAGTGGGCTGAAAGGTCTTATTAGAAACAGGTATACACAAACCTATCAGTATGGTAGGTATTACACAACTACATAGCAATAAAGCACAGACTAGCAGGGATGACTCTCCCCACAGCCAGTGCAGGCTCAATGTGGTGTAAAAACATGAATTGTACATGTAAGTAGTGATATAACAAACAATATGAATCAACATGGTATTGTAAAGATTTCCAGAAGTCCTATAAGGAGGGTATGTAAATAACAATTACATATATGCCTCCTTCCACAACCAAGTGATAGTCTAAAACCAATCTATTGTCCATTACTTCATGTGTCAGGGAATCTAATGATTCCTGCAGATTTTGAAGTCTTGCAACAGTCTTATCATGTCTTAGGGAATCTAATGATTCCTGAGGGTTTCCAAGTCCTACAACAATCTTATCATGTCCCAGGGAATCCATTGATTCCTGAGGATTTTGAAGTCCTACAACAACAGTTTCATGTATCAAGGATTCCAATGATTCCTGAGGGTTTTGAAGTCCTGCATCAGTCTCATTAACAATTTTTGATGTCCATGAATCAATTGCCATAACTGCCATGCTCTTTTGGTGGTGGGCACAATCAGTGATGGAACCACCCAATGTTTCTTGGATCTTCTTCATTTCAAGGTTCTGCTCTTTCTCTGTCCAATGGACAACACAAATACAGCTCGTTGGCACCCATCTGCTTCCTTCTCCATCTATAGAGATATAAGCAAACCCTCTCCCCCAAGTAGTTAACCTATCTGGTCTCTTCCATTCACCACTTTCTGGATCTCTCCACATCAGTTGGCAATTATGTAAAGATAGTGGAGCTGCTTGCACTGGATACTGCCCTTCCCGTGGGTTATAAAACCTGTCTGCAGGAACCAGTGCATCTTTATCAAAAATCAAGAAGTTAATTGTATAAGGAGCTAAATTTAGAAGTTCTCTAGGGTTACTGGTGACTCCCCCTTTCTTTTGTTTTTGGGAGAGTGTCTTGATATTTCTGTTTCTCCTCTCTACTATTGCCTCTCCTTGAGGATTAAAGGGTATACCAGTGGTATGTAAAATCTGATACTGTGCACAAAAGTGTGCAAAATGTTTAGAAGTATATGCAGATCCATTATCTGTATTTATTGCTTGTGGAACACTCATAATTGCAAATTCTTGTACAAGGAATTCAGTGACCACTTGGGCTGTCTCTTTTGCTGCTGGTATTGCAAAAGTGAATCCTGAAAAGATGTCCACTACAACATGGATAAAAGACAGACGACTAAAAGATTTATAATGGGTCACTTCCGTTTGCCAAATTTCACTGGGTCTCAAACCACAAGGGTTCTTCTCTGGAGGGAGTGTAGGAGCATGGAAAGGAAGGCAAGCTGTATAGGCTTTTACTATGCTCCTAGCTTCCCCTCTTGTTATCCCAAATTGCAAACATAAAGCTCAAACAGCCTGATGATATTTAGAATGAGATTCTTGGGCTTCTTGAAATAAAGGAGTACTGGCTAACATAGTTAGAAGGCTATCTGTCTTTGAATTACCATCAAAAATAGGACCTGGAAGTCCACTATGAGAGTGGACATGCAAGATATAAAGCTTACCTGCATGCTTTCTCACTTGCTCTTTAAGTTCCTTAAAGAGCTGATATATATTGGAAGCTACAAATTTTATTTGGGCTATGGCAATTCTTTGTACCACACCTACTGAATAGGCTGAATCAGATATTATATTTATATCTCCTGGATAATAAGTAAGAGCTAGAATGATTTCATACAATTCATTCTGCTGAGTGGACTGAAAAGGAGTTCTGACTACTCTCTTTATAGTTAAGTCACAAGAATATACAGCACAAATATTATGTTTTGATGCATCTATAAAGATAGTCTCAATGGAGATCCGTGTGTAAAATTTGGAGCCATGGCAAATAAAAGTTGCCACTCTGGGATGGTTTCACAGCATACGTTAATGTGTACATTAGTATAAAAGGTGTATATCTTGTATCTTGTACTGCTCTCTTAATGGCCTTTAATAAAATTCTAGCCACAAGCACTGAGTAAGGAGTAAGGCTTTTTTCTGGTTGTGCTGGGAAGTTCACCCATTCTATCACACTGTCTCCTTGATGAAGGACTACTGTGGGTGCCTCTTTTGTAGCAAAAATTGCTATTTCCAAGGGTTTTTGAGTGACTTTTTCAACCACATTGGATAAAGCCAGTTCAACTTCTCTCAAAGCCTCTTGAGCTTCTTTTGTAAACTGGCATGATGAGCTTAAGGCACTGTCTCCATTTAAAATGTCATGCAATGATTGTAATTGATAGGTAGGCAAGCCTAACACTAGACACATCCATTGGATATCTCCTAGCAAATTCTGAAAGTCATTAAAAGTATTGAACTTCTCTATTCTTAAGGAAAGTTTTTGTACTGTAAGAATCTTAGGGTATACTTCATATCCTAAATATTGAAAAGGAGCATGTCTTTGAATTTTTTTCTGGAGCTATGTGCAATTTATAATTCCTTAGCGTTTCTATGGTCTTTTGTAGACATGCTTCTAACATTTATTCCAATATATCATCCATGTAAAGTAATAATATTACTTTTGGAAATGCTTTTCTTACTGGAGTAAGAGCAGCAGCAACATACATTTGATACATACATTGTAGGACTATTTTTCATTTCCTATAGCACAACTGTCCATTCATATATTTTATGAGGCCCAGCTAAATTAACACTGGGTACTGAAAAGTCAAATCTTTTCATATCCTCCTTATCCAGAGGGACAGAATAGAAACAATCCTTGATGTCTATAACCCAAAGAGGCCATTCTCTAGGCAATGGAGTAGGAGATGGAAGTCCAGGCTGAAGAGTTCCCATAGTTTCCATCTGTTCATTTACCTTTCTTAATTCAGTCAACATCCTCCATTTTCCAAATTTTTTTCTTACAACAAATACAGGAGAATTCCAAAGACTTAGAGAAGGTTGTAATTGTCCTTGGTCAAGTTGCTCCTGTAGTATATCTAATAAGGCCTGAATTTTATCTCTAGCTAAGGTCATTGTTCTATCCACACTGGTGTATCAGTTTTCCATTGAATAGGAACAGGCGAGAGTGTTGGCAGGCCTTCAACAGCAGCCCTGCCTAAAAGACAGAAGTACTCATTTGTAATCCTAACTGTTGTAAGATGTCTCTTCTGCAGAGATTGATGGGGATTTTTTCAACTATAAAAGAAGTAAAAACTCCTTTTTCACCTTCAAAAGTCCATCTCAAAGGAGTAGCAATAATTTCAGCTGCTATTGATCCTCCTATGCCAGACATATAGGTGTCTGCCTTAATCTTTGGCCGGTGACTTGGCCAGTTGGCACTTCTAATGACTGTATGATCTGCACCCGTGTCTATCAATACCTTTAATGATATGCCATTTACATAGATAGTGAACATGTATTGGTCAGCTGTAATTGCTGCAGTCTAGAATATTCCTGGATTCTGTTGCTTGGAGTTACAATCTGGGCAACTATAACCAGATTGCCTAGTAGGAGTCTGTAACAGTAAACCTGATGCTACTACTTCTCCTGGATGATGTCACATATTGTCTACCTGTATTAGTGACTGGGATATTAGTTACACATTCCCCAGTTTCTCACATCAGTATATGGATGGACACTGTTTTTTAAGCACTCTCAGGAGGTGAAATGATGAACTATTGTGCCTGAAGGTAAGAGATCCATAGGCTGGAGATGAACAGATTTCACCACTCCAGGGGATATCTCAGTAGTCCCAACTGAATACAATTCTATTCTCCCCAATTGTAATCCCTTTCTCCCATCAGGTTACTTCCTGGCTGATTATGTAATCCCTTTTTCTCATCAGATTGCTTCTTGGCTTATTGGTCATGTCTGAGTACTGAACTTCTAAAGGTTCTTGGGGTGTAGCATTGGCTACCATCGTGTCCCAAGTATTTTTTGTTCTAGGCCCTGGGGCTGGGTCCCCCATCCCATTTCCCTGAATCAGTCTATATTCTTGTGCCCAATGGAAGTCTTTGTTGCATTTTGGAGATGGGGTTTTGGGTCTTGTTCTCCCACCCTGTTTTCTCATTCTGTCTCTATGCCAACATTGAGCTTTCAGATGCCCTACTTTACCACATTGAAAACATTGACCAGTCTTTCTAGAAGTCCCTTTCCAAAAGGGACCCTGTCTTCCCATGTTCAGATCTTGGGAACTCTGTGTCATAGCCTTGGTATAAAAGGTATTTGTGCCCACTGTGGCACAGCATCTTATGATCTCCTCTAAAGGAGCATACTTGTGTAGTCCTAGTATAATTCTTTTACAAACCTCATTAGCATTTTCTTTAGCAAGTTGCCTTATCATAATGTCTGTTACTGTATTTTCACCAATAGTTCGTATGACAGCTGTCTGCAGACATCCCACAAAATCAGCAAAGGGTTCATTTGGCCCTTGTGCTATTTTTGTGAAGGCCTCTCCCTTGTCGTTTTCACTGGAGAGAAAAACCCATCCTTTGAGCAGCAGAAACAATTTGCTCATATGCTGCTATGGGGTAATTAATCTGTGCTGAAGTGTCTGCATAAAAACTTACACCTGTAAGTTGGTCACAGGTGATTGGAGTATTAACTCCAGTTTGCCTATTTTGTTTGGGCTTGTATCCTACAGAGCTCACTATATTCAGAAAACTTGTTGTGTTTTGTCTAGGTTCTAAGCATTTCCTTGCTATATATTTCCAGTCACTAGGGATTAAAAATGTCATAAGCCAAATTCTGTAATAACATCTTAACATAAGATGATGTAGCCCCATAAAGAGTGCAAGCCTTTTTTCAGGTCTTTGATAATTTCTAGATTAAAAGGTATGCATATTCTCCTTTCTTAACCTAAAGAGTTAAGCTGTTCAATCACAGGATACATTTCTATTCTCATATCAGCTGTATTCTGCCCTTCCTCTTTGGCTTTAAGTAGTGTCTTTTACAATTAAGTCATAGGACGGGGTGATTGCTGTTAGGGAGGTGCTGGTGATATCACTCCCCCCACACACACACTCCTCCTCCTCCCTCCACTCAGGAAGGTGAAGTTGATAGGGGAGTGTCAAGAGCCTGCTCAGATGTAGGTGGAGTTAAAGCTGGGCTGTGAGAGTAAGAATTGCATTCTTTAAGTTCACTTAACTCCCCATTCCCTTCAGCAAGATTTCCCTTCTTTTCTTTTTTCTCCTCACACTTCCTCATCTGGATGTTCTTAAAATTTCTCTTTTTTCTAGAACTTGTGGGATTCTTTAAGGCCAATTGTATTAAATTGTACATATCTTAGAAATTGAATCAGGACATTTATCATTGTAATATTCACATAATTGATCTCCTACTAGTTTCCAATTATCTGCTTCTATTTCTTCTTCCTTAAAAAACCAATGGGACGTACATTCTAATGTAGCCATGAGTCCATCAATCTGCTCCTAAATTACAATCATATCTTGGCTCTTTATTTGTCTGAGTATGCTTCCTGTTGATCTCCCTCAGGGTGAGATTGGGGGTGGGATGAGGGAGAATCTTTTCCTAATATCTGCCCCTTTTCAGCTAGAAAATGAGAGTTACTGGTTTATCTCTTAACAAAGTAAGTTTGTCTATTAAAACATTCACTCTATTTCCTGGTCACTGGGACTTGTTCAGTGAAATTAGGGTCCTTGCTTCACATACTAGGTGTCAAAATCTGGAGGCCTCAGAATCAGCCAGAGTTAGGATAAGTAAATGTCCTTGGACTTTAGGGAGAGAAGTAAAAAAAAAGCAGGCAAACTGCCATGAGGCTTGCCAAGGATCTCTCCTGATTCTGGAGTCCAGAATCTCCACCTTTCTCCCCCTCATCCTGCTGCCAAGTGACTCTGGCCCTTCTCTCACCCCACCCTCTAATCCTAGTCTATAATTATCTTAACACCAAATATTCAGCCAGCATCAACTATGAGAAGAGCCATTTATCCAAACATATGCTAATAGAGCCATTGTCTCCTATCAAATAGGTAATTAGCCTTAAGTGCTCAGTTGTCAGATTTAAATACATTTTTCCAAAGTTCCAGCCCTCTGCAATCCTTCCAGCCCTCTATAGAAATTGACATCCATAAATATCCAAGCTGTGAGGAGGGTCAGTAAAAGATTTTAAGTTCAGATATAAGGACAGTCATCACTTCATTAATGAAGTATAACTTCTTTATATATTGGTACCTTGAGAAAACATATTTGACCCTTGCTAGTTGCAACTCTGTCAAAAAAAAAAAAAAAAAAAAAAAAAACTAGAAAAATAGATAAGAATTACAAGGAGGCAAATTTCAATGCTATAGAAAAAATTATTTAAATGACTAATAATTGTACAACAATAGAATAAGCTACTTCAGGAAATGGTGAGATTATTTGCAACGATCAAATAGAACCAATATGTTCTATTATCAAGGTTATAATAGAAACACATGATGATCTAGGGCTGGCCTAGATGACCTCTGAGACACCAGCTCTGAGATTTTTCTTTCTAGTTCCTAATTTCAAATACCCAAGTATCACAAAAGATCAAGATCATAGAATTACATTGATAGTTGCAATTTATGGACATTTCTAATTATTTTTTTCCTCATGAAAACTATCCATAAAATCTAGGGCAAAAATGTGCATATTCTTTTAACCAGAGGAAATATTTTTTATCATAGCAAAAATCTAGTAGGCTGTTTGTCTAGTTGTTTAGTCCTCCTCAAATGCACCTCCTTATGATGTCACAAAAATATGGGGAAAGAAGGAAAGGGAATATCCAGAGTTTAGAGTTAAGAGTGTAGCTTTGAGACACCTGGACTATAATTTCCCCCTTGATAACACTTGAATACCATCCTGAACAGAGACACAAAGCATCAGTTCTACTCTAATGAGGAGGAATCCTCCAGAGTACATTAAATGCTCCAGAGACCAGCTGAAATCATAACCCATTAACCTGAAACTATTTTCAAAGAATCAGTCCCTACTAGAAAGGTAAGAACTCTGAATCTTCAAAGATATTTTCTCATCATAGGGTTGCTTTGAGTCAATTTTTTACTCTTCTCACTTTCCCTTTACCTAATTTTTTCTCTTCCTGTCCCTATTAGAAAAATTTGAAATCTATTCTCTGAATACTGGGCAAGATCATCATGCTTTTTATTCTACCCACAAACTCCTCAGCTTAATATTCTATATTCTAAATTTGAACTCTTTTCACTGGCTATGAGACATTTTCTTATTCTTTTCTGGCATCCAGGTGAGAATTATTGGTTTAGGACAGAGGAGGGGCAAAGTGAACAGACTTAGTGAGGAAGGAAATTCTACTATTTGATGTTTCAAGAGGATTTGAATTATGCATCTCTCTGCTTTTATGATTTTTTTTATTTTGAGAATACCAAGATTTCCACCTTTTCTAGCATGTTCTCTTGGCAATGGAAATAAGCAAATGAGTTTTCATATGGGAGCTGTGTCTCCTGACACCAGCACAAGCTCCTCTGCACCAGGCCTAAAATGGATCATAAATGATACCTTGAATAAAATAAAATTTCCATACTATAATCAGTATTTAGATTATTTACATTATTCATAATTAAGAAAGGTTGAGCCATGGCTTGAGTGAAATTATTGTATTAAAAGAGAAAACCTATATAAAGTGATTTGCAAACTTTAAAGCCCTACCTAAACATTAAATATTAAAAGTGTTCTTGTTTTTAAAAATAGACATCCTAGAAGATTTTCTTCAACAAAAAGATAAGATTTGTTTGGATAAGCAAGAGCCACATAGAAGAGAATATAAACAAATTTAGTTGGAATGACCACCATTTCAAATGGTCAGTATCTTCTTTAAAGATTGTCACACTCAAATATTATAGAAATTCACTTGTAAGTCAAAGATTTTAGAAAGTTAGCCTTAATACTCAATAGAAACTATGTTATCCTTGGTATTTAGATTCTTATGCCTGGGTTCTAAAGTCTATTATTAAATGGTATGTTTTCTAACAGAAATAGAAGAAAACACAGTCAAATTCATGAAAAAGTAGTAGTAGAAAGCAAGGAGAAAAGGGAACACAGAAAGATTGATGCCTCCTTTGACAACTCTATTGTGACCTGAGATATTCAATTATTTATGCAGTAATTTTGGCCAGCTAGAGAGTTATATTAAGTAACCCACATCCCTTTTGCTACACATTCCTATTACTTACTCTAGAAGAAGGAGAAGGAAGAAGAGGAGGAGTTTAAGAAAACAAAAAAAGGAAGAAAAACAAAAGGAGGAAGGGGAAAGAAGGAAAAAGTGATAGAGGAGGGAGAGGAGAGAGAAAGGAAGAAGGGAGAAAGAAGCATAGAAGAAGACAAAGTAAGAGAAGAGTACAGGAGAGACATGAAGAGAGGGGAAAAGAGTAAACAATAGAAAAGGACAAGAAGAGGGAAGAAGGAGGAAAAGAAAATAATGTCATTAAGAAATTAATTACTGAGTAGTGTATATATATATATATATATATATATATATATATATATGGATACAAATACCAATTCTTGTGCCAAAAATGGAATACAAGGAAATGAATAAATATAACATCCCAAAATTTCAAAATATCTTTACTTATTATCACAACCTTGGAAGGGAATTGATAAATATATCCAAATCCTATATAAATGACAGCTCTTCCAAAGACAATCCTCAAAATTTCAGTTACACTATGAAAATTACCATACAAGAAAAGCACAAGCATTTATTGATGCAGTTAATCTCTTTTGAATTCCAAGAAAGGATCATCAGAAGATAGATGTAAATCATGAAGTTACTTTAGAGTATACACTTCATTCTGCTACATTTGCAGATGAAGAGTAAAAAAAAATATTAACTGTTTTGATAGAGATCACACAAGTAATAATTATCAAATGGTCATTCAAATTTACATCCTCTGATTCCAAATCCAGTGCATCATAGGATGGTTTTGTAGAAGCCATCATTGACTCCTCATTGACCTGATAGTTTTCTCGAAAGGGTCTACACTTCTCCATCAGATAAATAGCTCAATTAAGAACAATATCTCTCCAATTTACAAATAGCAAGTCTACCATGTGTATCCAATTTTGCTTTAAAAAACCAGATCATAGAAGACTTAAATAATAATTTAAATTCACCCAGCATGGAAACTGTTTGTTTCAACTAACCCTGAAATATTTGTAAAGACTATAAGACAGATTCAGACAGTGGTAATATTGCTGCAGCAAGAGGCAGTGATGGTGTTACCAGAAGTCATGAGTCTGGTTCTTCTTCAGTGATATAATCTATGCCATCATCCCGTGAATTTCCTTTAGCTATTGCTCCAGTTTATCTACAATCACAGAGAAAGTTGTAAATTTTGGGGACTGTTGTCCTCAAATACTCCCATAAATGTTTCCTGATTCAAGTCATAATGAAATTGAGTCTAGGGCATCACTGATTCAGACTTTCAACAAACGTAATTTATGTATGTACTTTCAGCAAAACAATATGTTAGAAACTGAGGGAATACAAAGTGCAGAAAAAAAGATTCACTTCCCTTGAAGATCTTTTATTCATTATACAAGTAAGATTGTAAAACAGAAAATCATAATACAAAATTTTACAGGATTATTGTGAAACAAAGTAATCAAGAAAGGTTGAGGGGAAAGATCATTATTATCAGGTAGCAAATAATATTTGAGTTAATTTCTCAGTGAAAAAAAATTATTAAACAATTACTCTGTGTCAAGTACAGTACTTTTCTTAAAATTAAATGTCCAACTATATGGCACTGCTATTTAATACATTTGCATGGTTGCCTAACTTCCCATGACTGAATTTTTAAAATCCTCTACTTGATTTCAAAGCAGTTTATAAGCTAGACATTCCCTTCCTTTCCACTCTTACATGCATATACTCTTCCATACAGTAATACTGGCCTGCCTTTTGTTGCTTAAACAAGGTACTCCAGCTCCCTAGGCAGGGCATTTTCACTGACTGTTAAGCATGGAATGTTTTCTCCCTCATCTCTATCTATTGGCCTCCCAGGTTTCTTTCAAGTCTAAATTAACATCCCATGGTCTATAAGAAGCCATTTAAAATCATCTGAATTTATGTATGATTTTTATTTGATTATTTCTGTTGATTATTTGTCTAATATGTAACTTGTTTGTCCATAGTTATTTGCGCATTGTCTCCCATATTAAATTGTGACCTCTTGAAAGGTAGAGGTTATCTTTTGCCTTTCTTAATATCCCCCACACTTAATACAATGCCTGACCCACAGGAGACACTTTATAAATGTTCGTTCACTTGACTGACCTGATTTCAAGGAGCCCACAATCTAAAGCTCACACACACAAGTAACTATATTTAAACAACCTAGATACAGGATAAATTGAAAATAAACAATAGCTGCTTTGCATTGGAAATGAGGGGAAGGGGATGAGAAAAGTCTTTTTGCAGAATAGAAGAACTTAATTGGGATGTGAAGAAAGAAAGGGAAGCCAGACGGAAATAAGGAAGGAGAATATTCTGGGAATGAGAACAGTCAGTGAAGAATTCCAGAGATGGGAGATGGAGAATCTAACCTGAGGAATAATAAGACATTCAGTGACACTGGAATGCAGAAATTGTTTGAGACTTGTAGGAATAGGGCAGATGAGCAAAGAGCATGAATTATAAGAAGATGGGTTAGTACTAAATAGACAAAGAGAAGAAAAGAGGATGATTATTATCCATTAGTTTTACATTAAGTGTTCGTTGCAACAAGACTTTTTGACCAGTTACCAATTAACTCCATAAAAAACAAATAAAAGTAGAAATCACTATGATTATTGAAACTTGTTATGCGATGGATTCTTCCCTGCCCCTTTTTTCTCCTCCCTGGAATTGTGCCATAGTCTGACACCAGAATTATGGCTGATATGAAGACTCAGAAAATACCTAAGCCAAATCCTTTCTGCATATCATTACATGTGTCATATTGAATTATATATTAAAGAATTTTTTAATTCTTTGGGTGTCAAACAATCAAATTAATTTTTTTTGTTAGGGTTCATTATTTATCAGTAGTGACAAGTGATTTTGGATTATCATGGCAGATATCTCAGAGGGTTTACTGAAAAGTTGGAATAAGTGATAACTCAGATCCCTTTCTGAACTATAAAAGTCCATGATGCTAAATTTACATAGATATATCATTTATCTGTTGCCTTCTTTCAAAAGAAGCAGGAACATCCAACATGAACCAGAACAACTACACCTGGGTGACAGAATTTCTCCTTCTGGGACTTTCTGATGACCCTCAGACTCAGCTGCTACTCATTGTATTGTTCTTGGGGGTCTACTTAGCCACTGTGCTTGGGAGTTTACTCCTCATCTACCTAGTTCTAACTGACTCCCAGCTCCATACACCCATGTATTTTTTCCTTTGTAACTTGTCTCTGGCAGATCTTGGCCTTTCTTCTGTCATAGTTCCCCAAGCAGTAGTTCACATGCTAACTAGAAGAAATGTCATTTCCTTCCTTGGATGTGCAGCTCAGATTTTTCTGTCCATCATTTCTGGAGCTACACAGTGTTTGTTATTAGCTGTGATGTCCTACGACCGGTATTTGGCAATCTGTGATCCTATGCATTACTCTCTCATCATGACAGGGAAGATATGTGGCCAATTGGCATTGGGGTGCTGGGTCAGTGGCATTGTAACCTCCTCAGTGGACACTATATTCACAACTTGCCTCCCCTATCAAGGAGACAATAGGATTGCTCATTTCTTTTGTGATGCCCCAATTCTCTTAAGTCTGGCATCTGGAGACACTCATAAAGCAGAGATAGCCATTTTTTCCATGGGTGTAGTGATTCTTCTTGTACCTGTGGCCCTGATCCTGGTCTCCTATGGTGCTATTATAGTGACTGTCATCAGGATGAAGACAACCTCAGGAAGACTCAAGGCTTTCTTCACCTGTGGTTCCCACCTCCTTGTGGTCATCCTTTTTTATGGGACACTAATAATTTCTTACATGACACCCAAGTCCTCCAGGGAGCAAATGAAGCGTGTTGCTGTGTTCTATGGTGTCATAAACCCTATGCTTAACCCTCTCATCTACAGCTTGAGGAATAAGGATGTGATGAGGGCATTCAAGAATGCAGTCAATAGGAGGTAATACTGATTCTTGTGTTTTAATTATATTTGGCCACATCTCTTGTCTTAAACAATTATCAATTAGCTCCCTGGCAGAAAATGAATATTTCCCTATTACTGGCAGTAGAAAATACATGAAAATATTGCCCTTTATTTTGTAATTTTATATGTACCCTTATGAATATTGTTAGACTCACACAACTCATAAAGACTCCAATAAACATGCTTTATCAGTAGTTGATGAAGATATGTCTTTGCTGAACTGATTTTTTTTGTATGCCTGAAGTTATTTCTTCTGATTTTCAATTTTGCCATTCCCTATTGAAATAAGTGTGCAAGGATGTAAATTTCACCCTTGTAAAAACAAAATTCTTTGACCAATTAAAAGTTTTTTTCCAAAATAAAACAAAATATATCAGGAGGTAGTGAGATTAATGCAGTTAGTAGTAATGATTGATGCAGAGTTGTGCTGGTCAGCACAGGTTCAACGTGAAAGAATTCACAAACCCAAAATATTAGACTGACAAAAAGGAAGATTATTAGCACTGCAGAAGTCAGCTTTACTTTACTAGGAGACTGACTTCCTTAATGGCAAGGTTCTGACAGAGAAATAAAGATCCTAGCAGAGAAACCCTGGCAGAGAAATAAATAGGAATTATTACTGAGAAGAGAATGTCTTCACAGCAGTCAGGGGTCCAGTAGGCAGTTGTGCCAAGAGGAGAGATCCCTTGGCAAAGCATATTCCTACTTCAGGCTCCTGCAAATTATGAGTTCAAAATTGCATTTTTTATAGGAAATCTGAGACTGAAGTGTCAATTGAATGAGATTTCTTCAATGTTGTCACTGCCCCCATGCCTAGATTTCTAATTGAATGAGACCACTTAAGTTCCAGCTACTAGGAGTGATCCTGGACTAATTTTCAGCTCAATAGAGGGTACAGCTACTCAAAAGAAATATTAAGTTCAGACCTCCAGCTAAATGAGACCACTTAAGTTCAAGCTAACTAGGGAGTGGTCCTGGGCCAATCTTAATGAAACCTTTAACTTCCCTGAAGTGAGGGTCCCTGTCAGGAGAGTTTCAGGGCTCATCCCAAAAGTCAAGAAAAATTTCAGGGTTCACCGCCATCAAGACCACATGAGATCATAAGTAATGCTGAAAGAACCAGTTGTCAAAGATGTTGGAGGGAACCTTGATCACTTGGATTAGTACATATGACCTCTGTGACCCCCAACTCTGAGACCCTCTCTTACTAATTCCTGATTTCAAATATCCAAATATAATAAAAAACCAAGATCATACAACTGCACCGGATATTTCAAATGCCTTTTTTCCTTAGAAAACAAATCATGAAATCTAGTATCACAAATGTACATATTCTTATCAATAGACAAGAAGATGTCTGGTATAATGGAAAACTGGAGTAGGTCACACACAGCTATTTTATCATCCTTCTATGCACTTATCTATAAGAGGGTCAAAAAGAAATGTGGAAAGAGAAAAAGAGAATATTCAGAGTTTAGAGCTAAATATGTACCTTTGAGATAACTGCATTATATTCCTCTTGGTAACATCTGAAAATCATTCTAAATCGACATATGGATAACCAAATAAACCCTAAGAGGTTCTTTCAAGGGAATCTATCAGAGTACATTAGTTGCTCCAGAGACCAGCTTATTATACCTTAGCCCATTAAAACAGGACCATTCTCAAAGAACCAGTCTTTATTTGAAAGGTAAGTATTCTGAACCACAAAGCATATTTTCTGATGGAAAGAGTTGATTTGAGCTAATTTTCTACTCTTCTCCCCTTCTCCAACTGGGTCCTTCATTAGTATAGTTTTGGTATCCCTTCTGTAACTCATTTAAGTTTTCATTGCATTCATGGTTTTTGATGTGTATATCCTTAGTATTGGCATTACTTCATTGTCTATAGTTCTTCTTTAGCAAAATGTAATTTTCCTGCTTATTTTATTTAGATCTAGTTTTGCTTTTGCTTTGCTAAAATCTTGATTACTATCTCTGCTTTTTGTCCTTCAACTGAAGTATAATAGATTCTGTACAAGTTCCTTGCTTTAAAGCTTTGTGTATCTCTCTGTTTCAAGAATGTTTCTTGTAAACAACATTTTATTGGGTTCCTGTTTCTTCTCCATTCTCTAGTCTATTTCCAAATTATGGGTGAGTTCATTCAATTTCAATTCACAGTTATGATTACTAATTATGTATTTCCCCATTTTCTTCTGTTTTTCCTTCTCTTTTTTTATCTGGTATCTACTGTAAAGTAAATTTTGCTTCAGAGTAATACCTTCTTATATGTTCTCCTTTATCTTCATTGTTTTCTCTCATCGCTTTCCTCTCCTACTTCCCTTTTGGGCAAAATAGATCTCTCCATCCAAGTATGAATATGTATATAGACACATACACATACACACATATATGTATGTGTGTTATATACATATATTATACCTACACATATATACACTTTCCCTCTTAATCAATTTAGACAAAAATGAGATTTAAGCACTAATCACACTTTCTCCCACCATTTTTCATCTATTGTGAAAGCTCTTCCTTGCATACTTCTTATATGATATAATTTTCCCTTTCTCCTTCCCCCAAAGTATCCTTTTTTTCCAAAAAATATTCATTTTTCCACATTATCTTAACATAATCAACTAATTCTTGTGTCCTCTGTCTATGTAGAGTCCTAACCACTCTAAGATTGATAAAGTTCTTAGGTGTTGCATGTATCATTATTTTGTTCAAATATTTTTTTGTACTTCCTTTTCCATTTGGCCAATTCTGCATTTTAAGAACTTGTTTTTATCAGTGAAATTTTTATTTTATTTTGCCATTTGCCAAATTTTGTTTTTTAAGGTGTTGTTTTCTTTAGTATTTCTTGTTCCCCTTTTAATAAGTTGTTAATTTCTTTTCATGATCTTCTTCCTTTACTCTTATTTCTGCACCTAATTTTTCCTCTAACATTCTTATTCCATTTTGAAAATCATGGTTTTAGGATTTCTGGAAATTATTGTTGAGCTTGTGTCCAATTCACATTTTTCTTTGGGAATTTATATCTGTTTGACTTTACTATCTTCTTCTGAGGTTGTGTCTTTTTTTCCCCTGTAACTATGGTAGCTTTTAATAGTTATGTTCTTTTTCTTCTTATTATACTTAAACTGGGAAGAGTAAAAAGAGAAAAATATGAATGGAAATATCTTCAAATATACCTCAAATACCTCAAAAATACCTCAAAGATTATAAAAATATATTATAAAGATTGCACATTGTGATCAAGTGGAATTTATATCAAGAATGCAGGAATGATTTTAACATAAGGAAAACTATTATAATAATTGTTTGTATCAGTAGTTAATGTTTAAAAATCAAATAATTATATCAATAGGTACAGAAAAAACAAAAATAATTTAAAGTATTGGTATAAATGGATTTTTACTTAAATTGATTTTTAAAAAATGTATCTAAAATCATTGGCCAATGTTATTTATAACAGGAATGAACTAGAAGCCTTCCCAGTAAAATCAGTTATGAAACAAGGTCATAAGGGTGTCATCAATATTATTCACTATTGAAGTAGAAGTCCTGCAATAGGCAATAAGAGCAGAAAAAGAAGTAGAAAGAACAAGAAGTTATGAGGTAATCAAACTATCTCTTTTTGCAGACAACCTGATAATAAACTTGGAGAATTCCCAAGATTAAACTAAAAAGTTATTTTAAATAATAATTTCAGTGAAGTAGCAAGAGATAAAGTAAATCAGCATTCCTATATATCATCAAAAAAAAGGTCTGGGGGAAAAAAAGAAAAATTCATTTAAAAAATATTTTTAAATTTAAATTAAATAATATTTAAAATGATCTCTAGACAATATAAAATTCCTGGGAACAGACCTGTCAAAATATCCCAAGGAACTAAATAAACAAAATTGTAATTAAAAAAAACTTTTTAATGCAAAAAATAAAACTTAAAGAGGGAATATTAATTATTCATGGGTAGACAGGACCAATTCAACAAAACTCACAATTTCTTTTTTTTTTAATTTTATTTATAAATTTTTGACAGTATATATGCATGAGTAATTTTTTTTATAACATTATCCCTTGTATTCATTTTTCCAAATTATCTCCTCCCTCCCTCTACTCCCTCCCCTTGATGACAGGCAATCCCATACATTTTACATGTGTTACAATATAACCTAGATACAATATATGTGTGTAAATACCATTTTCTTGTTGCACATTAAGTATTAGATTCCGAAGGTATAAGTAACCTGGGTAGATAGACAGTAGTGCTAACAATTTACATTCACTTCCCAGTGTTCCTTCTCTGGGTGTAGTTGTTTCTGTCCATCATTGATCAACTGGAAGTGAGTTGGATCTTCTTTATGTTGAAGATATCCACTTCCATCAGAATACATCTTCATACAGCATTGAAGTGTACAGCGATCTTCTGGTTCTATTCATTTCACTCAGCATCAGTTCATGTAAGTCTCTCTAAGCCTCTCTGTATTCATCCTGCTGGTCATTTCTTACAGAGCAATAATATTCCATAATCTTCATATACCATAATTTACCCAACCATTCTCCAATTGATGGACATCTATTCATCTTCCAGTTTCTAGCCATTACAAAAAGAGCTGCCACAAACATTTTGGCACATACAGGTCCCTTTCCCCTCCTCAGTATTTCTTTGGGATATAAGCCTAATAGCAGCAATGCTGGGTCAAAGGGTATGCACAGTTTGATAACTTTTTGGGCATAGTTCCAAATTGCTCTCCAGAATGGCTAGATTCTTTCACAACTCCACCAACAATGCATCAGTGTCCCAGTTTTCCCATATTCTCTCCAACATTCATCATTATTTGTTCCTGTCATCTTAGCCATTCTGACAGGTGTGTAGTGGTATCTCAGAGTTGTCTTAATTTGCATTTCTCTGATCAGTAGTGATTTGGAACACTCTTTCATATGAGTGGATATAATTTCAATTCCATCATCTGAGAATTGTCTGTTCATATCCTTTGACCATTTATCAATTGGAGAATGGTTTGATTTCTTATAAATTAGGGTCAGTTCTCTATATATTTTGGAAATGAGACCTTTATCAGAACCTTTAACTTTAAAAATATTTTCCCAATTTGTTACTTCCCTTCTAATCTTGTTTGCAGTAGTATTGTTTGTACAGAAACTTTTTAGTTTGATGTAATCAAAATCTTCTATTTTGTGATCAATAATGATCTCTAGTTCTCCTCTGGTCATAAATTCCTTTCTCCTCCACAGGTCTGAGAGGTAGACTATTCTCTGGTCCTCTAATCTATTTATGATCTCATTCTTTATGCCTAAATCATGGACCCATTTTGATCTTAACTTGGTATATGGTGTTAAGTGTGGATCCATATCTAATTTCTGCCATACTAATTTCCAGTTTTCCCAATAAAAACTCACAATTTCACGAGCAATTTTTATATTCAATACCATTCCAATTAAATTACTCCCCCAAAAAATTTATTTAATTAGAAAAAAATTTAACAAAATTTATTTGGAAAAACAAAAAGTCAAAATCAAAGGAAATAATGGGGGAAAGTATAAAAGAAGGAGGTTTAGAAATACCAGATCTTAAATTGTTTTATAAGGCACAGGCTAAGCAATAGAAAGATAAGAACAATGGAACAGAGTAGGTAAACAGTTTATAACAGCAAATAAACATAATAATCTTGTATTTGAAAAGTGTAAAGATAAGATTCTGGGATAAAAATTCATTATTTGAAGTACATCTACTACAGTCTACTTGACATTTACTAACCACGTGACCCTCTCAAAGTCACTTAATCCTAATTGTCTTACTCCTCTCCCCCCCAAAAATTCGTTATTTGATTAAAAAAAAAAGTTAGGAAAACTGGGACAAAATATGCACAGAAACTGTACATAGACCAATATCTTACACTCTTTATCAAGATGAGATCAAAATGAATAGGTGTTCTAGATATAAAGCTTTTACAAGAATATTAATACATCATTTGTCAGATTTATAGATGTCTAAAAAATTTATAAATAAACAAGTACTAGAGAGCAAAATTAGATATAAAATAAATGATCTCAATTGTGCTAAATTAAAAAGATTTTGTATAAATAAAACAAATATAACTAAAATCAGAAAGAAATCAGAAAAGTGGGGGAAATTTTTTATACACAGTTTACCAGGTAAAGATCTTCTGTTTAAAATATGTAACCTTTAAGAATATGAGTCCTTCCCCAAGTGATAAGTGGTCAAAGAATTTGGACAGTCTTTTTCTGATAAAAAAAATTTTTTTTTAAATTTATAGTATAGAAAAAATGCTCTAAATGTGGATGGAGAATGTCTGGCCCATAGGCCATATAAGGTCCATGAAATCATTTGTCAAGGTAACTACAGGCAAGGACGAGCTGAAAACTAGGTACAACAACCTCCCATTGCTTGAATTATGTAAATTGATAATTTTTTATGGCCTGCAAATAATGTTACAAATATCCAAGTGGAAGAAAAATAAAGGTTATCCACCTTGTTCTAAATCATTATTGATTAGACAAGTGCAACCTAAAACAAAAGAATTATTATTTTATGCCTACCATATAAGTTAAAACGATTGAAGGGAAATGTGACAAATGGAGGGAAAGTTGAATAATTGGGGCACTAATTCATTTTGCAACAGTGTTATAATCCCAGCATTTTGGAGAGCAATCTAGAATTATAGCTAAAAGGGTTATTAAATTACACATACCCTTTGACTCAGCAATACAACTACATAGTCAATTTCCAAAGATAATTAGGAGAAAAAGGAAACAGCATGTTTTAGATTGTTAGAATAACATGCTTTGTGGTGGCAAACAATTGGAAATTGTAGAGATGCCCCTCAATTGGGAAATGGTTGAACAAGTAGTTTGTGACTGTGATGGAATAATGCTGTGCTATAAGAAATGATGGGCTTAATGATTTTAGAAAAACATGGAAAAACTTACATGAAATAATGAAGACTGAAATGAGGAGAATCAAGACAACATGATGTAAGTAAGAATGAAATTATTTTAAGAATGGCTTTGAGTAAATAATTAATTTTGACTGCTATAAATACTCAAACTATAAGTGACATATGAAGAAAGATGCTCTCTGCATCCCTAGAAGTGATAAATAGAAGTGTATATAGAATAATTTTACACATATATACCTATTTGTCTCAAATGATAATCATCTCTGGGGGAGGGTAGAAAAAATCTGCATGATAACTTTATTATATATTTTTAAAGTATAGCAAGTTGTACATAATAGATCTGCAGGGAAAGAAGAAGATAATTTAGAGACTAAAATTTTTTTAAAAGAATGTTAAAATTGGGGCAGCTAGGTGGCTCAATGGATAGAACACCAGCCCTGAAGTCAGGGAGATCTGAATTCAAATTTGATCTCAGACACTTAACACTTCTTACCTGTGTGACCCTAGGCAAGTCACTTAACCCCAACTGCCTCAGGGGGAAAAAAAAAGGATGTTAAAATTAATTTTACATAAAATTGAGGGTGTAATGTTCTTTTCTCTAAATTATAATTGTTCTCTTGGAGCAGATGTCTTGGGGAGCTTCTGGAGGCAGCCTTAGTTTCAGTTTAGTTTCAATAATCACCTCAAATGCAGCCAGGAGTTAAAGTCCAAATCCTTTATTGTGTCTTTCAAAGTCCTGAATCTTTTCCTGTTAGCTTTCCAGTTAGCTTTCTTAGAGGCCTATCTCTCTCCTTGGTTCCAGAGAGCTCTTGTCCTAATGTCCACAAAGGTGGAAGTTAGAATGATTCTTGACTCCTCCTCCCAGAGAGTGGGCTTGTGAGTTTCTGTGGGCTTGTGAATTCTTATCTGAAGTCTAAGAGCAGACTTTTCCTCCTGTGAGCTTGTCAGCTCCTCCTTATTTATGCTCTCTTAAAGGTATGAATCTCGTGGAATTACTAAGTACATGTAAATTAGAGAATCATTATCTCATCAATTCCACTAAGTACCTTGTTTCAAGTTCTGGCCCATAACATCTCCTTGTAGGATCAGGTCAATCATACTGAACCATGCTAAATTAGACAATTATTGTCTCTATCAATTTCAGTGACTGAGCACCTTGTAAGAATCCTAACAGGGGGGAAATAAAATATTACAATAACAAAAACAGTAAAATTAAGGAATAAGAAAGAACTATGTTCTGAGACAAGGGGAGAAGATATACAATATACAGAAACAAATAAGCACAACAGTACAGTGTTTGTTAAACCCAGATTCCAGGTGTAAGGCAAGAACTCACTATTTGACAAAAATCATTGAGATAAGTAGAAAATAACGTGGTAGAAACTAAGCATAATCAAAAATCTCAGACAGTATTCAAAGATAAGCTCAAAAGAAGGCATGATTTAAGCATAAAGTATGATATGATAAGTTGAATTAGTGGAACAAGAAAGAAATTACCTATTATATCTATAAATAGAGGGAAAATAGTATCCATCTTCAGATAGAGAATTCTTGGATGCTGAGTGCAGATTTCTATATATTTTTTCCTCTTTCTTTTCCCTAATGTTTTTGGAACATGACTAATGTGGAAATTTGTTTCACATGATTTCATCTTTGTAATAAGTCTAATATTTCTTTCCTTCTCAATAGAAGGTAGAATAAAAATAAATTAAACATTTAATTTTTTAAATCATCAGAAGCTCTTCATATATAGCACTGGAAAAAAGGATGAAAAGTTAATGTTGATGCCTCCTTGGGCATGTAAATTTAAATAATTTTCCATGGCTGATTTGCCAGGTATAGCAAATTTTTAAAATGGGAAAGAATGCAATGAATCATTGGTTCACTGGTCAATGAGAGGGCCCATTTTTCAGGAGCATTCACAGTATGCTTTGTTTTATTCAAGCAATCATATGGATGCTTGGAAAGACTTCTTTAAGGATACATGATAGAGGGCCCTACTCTCCATTTCAGAAATGGCCAGAAATAGGCTCACCAAACATCTACATAGACTCTTGTGCTTCTCCCAGGATTGAGATCATACTAGATAGTTCTCTATTAAATTGCCAAAAGATTATTAAGAAGTTGGATTTACATGTAGGATGCATTGAATTTTTAAATTAGGAAAATAATTAACATTATCATATTAAGAACACAAACACCATCAGACCAGACTATTATATTAATAAATGCAGAATAAATCTTTGAAAAAGAACACAATACTTTAAAAAGCAAATGCAGAGGAAATATATCTATTGATATTACAAGTAGATTTCAAAACCCAAGAGACAGAATTACTTACAATGGAGAAACTCTAAAAGTTCTCAAAGAAAAAAGGAAATGAGTTGAGGATAGTTTCCCTACATAGTAATCTAGGTATGCTTACAAAATTTTTTTGTTTGTTTGTTTGTTTTTTGGGTTTTTTTTGAGGCTGGGGTTAAGTGACTTGCCCAGGGTCACACAGCTAGGAAGTGTTAAGTGTCTGAGACCAGATTTGAACTCACATCCTACTGAATTCAGGGCTGGTGCTCTATCCACTGCGCCACCTAGCTGCCCCCCTTACAAAATCATTAAGGCAAGAGAAAGGTATTAATTTAAGTAAAAAGGAGGCAAGACTATGCCTACACAAGAGGGCATTAGAAAATCTCAGAGAGTCAGTAAAGAATGTTTAAAAGATAGTTAACTTGAATAAAGCTCTTTACTTTGGACAAAGTGGACAACTTTGATTATATAAAATTAAAAAGTTTTTTACACACACACACACACACAAATCAACACAAACAAGATTAAAAAGAAAATACAAAGCTGGGGGGGGGGAATTTTATAGTCAGTGTTTCTGATAAAGGCCTTATTTCTAAAATATATAAAGAACTGTGTCAAATTTATAAAAATACAAATTTTTCTTTTTACCTAATTTTATTTCAAAATATGATTGCCTGTATGATTCACAAATTTATTGACTAGGATTTTTGGCTCACTAATGAAGTTAGGATCAAGAAAGGAAAGATAACAGAGGGAAGTAGAAAGGAAAGGCTATTTTCAATAGGTAAATGAAAGTGTTGGACAAGGGAAAAAAGAAAGGAATTCAAAGGCCAGTATGTATGAATGAGAAAGAGACACTGAAAATCCAATGACTTGTTATAATAAATGTCAGATGAAAAAAAAAAAAAATGAGGCTGTTGGTCTTCCTATGGGGATAGAGAAAAAATTGTAGGATTGAGTTATCAGTCAGATACCTTCCCTCACAAGAAATCAGACTATGATGTGAATATATAACAGTTTCTGCTAATTTAAATTAGCAGCAAAGAGTGAGTACAGAAAGTAGACAGAGAGAACTCAGAAATTTAACATACAACATAATGTATTTATGAATCTGGTGTTTGCTGCTCTGGGGAATAAGTGCATAGCACCTTCGAGGTTCAAAAGTCTTTTCTCACAATTATCTCGTTTGAACCTTGGGAATATTTAGATTTCATGTATCCCAGCCACCAACAATAAAATCTTGCTATTTGAAAAATAATATCCTAAAATATCCTAAATTCAATTCAGCCCTTTCCTGGTGACTTGGAATGATGGTGCACACTTGAACACCCTTCTAGGGGGAAAACTGAGGCAAGGAATTTTGAATTTCAATGTACTAAGATGAGATATTTACATTAGTACAGTACCTAATATGGTGAACCCTCCAAGAACTGGGAACTATCAGGTCACCTAAGAAGACTGCCTGTGAGAAACAATCCATATCAGAAAAGGAGTAAGTCAAAACTCCCATTCTAATCAGCCACAGGATCAGTCAGTAAGGAGCAAGTGCACTTGCACCTTGAGAGAAATAAGGAAATGAAATCACACAAAAAAAAAAAAGCAAAACAAAACAAAAGAAGAAAACACACAGGAAAATCATAGTACAAATGTTTCTTCCAAAACAGAATCATCTATAGTATGTGCACAACAAATTGTTGAGGACAGAATTTCATAACTCTCAATATAGCTAATAAAGAGAGATAATGGTCTTGTCAATCCAATATTAATCTAATAATTAGTATCTTCCAGGTGGCGGAATGGTTTTCCTAAATTATTTGGGTTGTAGCAACTTATGTTTCATAATAGAACAATTCCTGTGAGTATATTCTCTTTACCCATTTCCTGCAATCAGTTAACAAGCATTTATCAATAAATAACCAAGTACCATGCTAAAAATAATAATAATAATAACAAATATAAAGTAAGAATTTCCCTCAAGCAACTATATTCTTTTGGTTCATTTTTGTTCAAATTTGCATATTTGAAATATAAATGTTGATGTTATTTGAGGTTAAAGTTTTTTGAAAATGGATTTGGAATGGAGCTCTGTTTGTTTACATTTCTAATTGTTCTACCTTACTCAATTTGATAATCTAGCTTTATGAGACAGCTGCAGAATAAAAAAGAAAAGAAAAAGAAAAGGGAATTCAGGACACACATTTTGGCTGTGTGATCCTGATTAAATGATTTAAACTCTCAGTTTCCTTAAAAACTCAAACTCTATTTGGTGCATAAGATTTGGCCATTTTTATTGAGATGAAGAGAAAGAGATGAGGAATGGAAAAGAGACACAGACAAAAAAGTACAGAGGAAGAGACAGAGGTGAAGGAAGAAGGGGATCAAGAAGAATATGAGTGTAAGAGGAAAAAAAGAGAAAAAGAGAAAAAGAGAAAAAAAAGAAAAGAGAGAATGTTGTGAATAAGTTAATTAGAAAATAACAATAAGAGGATATCATTGTCAGAACTAGCTTCAAAATAGAATGCAAGTAAAAAAGATAGCAAAACATATACTACTTTGAAAAATAATTACTGATTCCTTCTTAATCTTACCTGAGAACTAATAAGTATATCCATGTGTGTGGCCTGAATTTTGTTACTCTCTCAGAGGCAACTCAAAATTTAAAGTTGTACTATAAAAACTCTTACATAAGATCACCATAGGAAGATCACAAGCATTCATTAATGTAGGTTTTTTTTTATAAAATAATATAGATGTACATCTTGAAGTGAGTTTTGAAACTGGAAACTTCAGTTCCCTTTGTTTTCAGGTAAGGAAACTGAAGTATAAAGACATTAAATAATTTGCCAAGATAAAACTGGAGATAAATATCAATGGTACATCTTAATCTACATCCCTTGATTCCAAATCCTGTGCTATGTTCTATAATGTCCTGGATAGCTTTCTGGAGATCTTTGGACCAGCCTTCATTTCATCAGAGTAATCACCACAACAATAGCCAGAGATAAAATCCAAAAGTCTTTATTGTGTCCTTCATAGTCTCCTTGCCTGAGGCTGGGCTAGCTTTCTGGAAGCCCTTCAGATGGGCCTTGGTCTCAGTGGGGGAAGCTGGAGGACAGGCCAGCCAACACAAGGCTTCTGAAGATGGAATGTCTCTCTGAGTCTGAGGACTTAAGCTCCAGCATCCAGTCCTCTGTCTTCTCTGAGTCTGTCTCCAAGTCTCTTCAATCCCCACCTCTAGGTCTGACTCTGACCTCTTAAGTACTCTATTACAATTAAATCCATTTATCATACTGAGTATAAACCAATCATTATATCACTAGGGAACCATTATTTGTTGTAAGATTAATTCAGTCATACTGAACTAGAGAACTATTAATCACCATGCTAAATTAGATAACCATTGTATTATCAATTCCACTGAGTTAATACCTTATTGTAAGAATCTTTGCCTAAGTATATTTTTCCAGAGTTCTGGCCCATTACAATTTTCCACTAAACCATATGTCATAATGTAGTTTCACAGAAAACTTCATAAATATGTGTATGTGTATATGTATATATATTCATACATGTGTATATGTGTACACATATGTCTTTGTTTATATATGTGTGTGTGTGTATATATATATATATATATATATATGTTGGAAATACAATTCAGAGGATCTTAAACACTAATTTGAATTCATCCAGCATAACTGGTGTTTGTTCTATTGACCCTACCATGTGACATAAAGAATCCATGGCAGACTTAAGCAGTGGTAATACTGCTACAGTGAAAAATACCAATGAGCTTACAGGAATAAGGCTATTTTTCAGGAATATTATGTCTATCATCACTCTTTGAAGGAACTCTTTTAGATTGCTTCCCACTTTATCCAGGATTACAGATAAAACAGCCCATATGATGCTGGTATTATTACTGCCTACTTCCCCAAATTATGTTCAAAGGTCTCCCCTGAGGAAAAGCAATGATCTCAGTTATATTAATTCATATCCTCAGTGAATTGAGACCAGATAATGCCAAAGAATGTATAGTGTGGGAAGGCAGAGGAGAAAGGTCATTGGCCAGTTATGAGTGTCAGGGAAGAGTTTGTGAATGAAATAATACATTGTTTTATACTTAAAAGATGAGTCAGCAAAGACGAGGCAAAGAATGAAAGTGGCAATATTATTATTTATCAGTTTTGCTCAGATACCAGCAATATCATGGTCTCTCCACTATACCATGATGTTCCTCAATACTTTAGTAAAATATGTAAGGAAATACTTTCTAAAACTTTGAGCTGTCAAATAATAAAATGTCTTCTTTTTACTATAGAATCCTATTCATCACATGAAATATTCATTAGGAATGTGTTTCAGCAACTAGTAATGATTAGATAGGAGGTTGGGCCAGATATCATCTCAGGTTCTTCCCAACTATAAGATTCTTTGATTCTATAGGTAACATACTCACATCAAATATCTGTTGCTTCTCATCTAAAGAAGAAAGAACAAAATCCAGATCAACAATTCCGGGTGACAGAATTCCTACTTTTGGGTCTCTCTGATGATCCTCAAACTCAGATACTGCTCTTTGTATTGTTCCTGAGAGTCCACCTGGATACTATGCTTGTGAGTTTACTCCTCATCTACCTGATTCTAACTGATTCATCCATGCATTTTTGCCTATGCAATTTGTCTGTGACCGACCTCTGCTTCTCTACCAACATTGTTCCCCAAGCTATGGTCTACATGATGACCAGGAGGAAGGTCATTTCCTTCGTGGGCTATGCTGCTCAACTTTTTCTTTCCCTCATTTTTGGAGCTACCCAGTATGCCTTGTTAGGTGTGACTTCCTATGACCAGTACTTGTCAATCTGTGACCCCCATGCACTACCATCATCATATCAAGAAGGATGTGTGGCCTCTTGGCTTTGGGGTGCTGGGTACCCTAGTGGTATCCTAATATCCTTAGTGGACACTTCATTCACTCTATGCCTCCCATTTCAAGGGGACAATAGGATTGCTAACTTCTTTTGTGAGGCTCCTGCCCTCTTGAAAGTGGTATCTGCATATACTCAGAACTCACAAATGGTCATTTTCCTCATGGGAGTGATAATTCTTGCACCTATGTCCTTTATCCTGACATCCTTTGGCTCTATTATAGTGACTAGATGAAGACTACCTCTGGGAGACTCAAGGCATTCTCTATCGGTGGCTCCCACTTCCTTGCGGTGATCCTTTCTGATGGGACAGGAATAATATCCTACATGACTCCCAAGTCTTCCAAAAAACAGGCCAAACTGGTTTCTGTGTTTTATGCAGTAATAAACTCTAAGCTTAACCCTCTTATTTATAGCCTGAAGAACAAGGATGTAAAGCGGGTATTGAAGAATGCAACTAACAGGGGGTAAAACTGCACACTCTGAACCTAACAATGTAATTACATTTGGCCACAGCTCCTATCTCCAATATTTATTGTGTGACCCCCTGGCAGAAAATAGTAATTCCTCTATGACTGGCGGTAAAGAATGCCTGACTATATTGTCCTTTTTTATACATAATAATACATTTATTATATATCCTTAAAAAGGATCTAAGTTGGGGAGAGAAGTTTGAAATGATACACTGATCTCTCCAGAGATTTAAGTGACATTTCTTTAATTTGAAAAGTCGGGGGGAGGGGAGGGTTGACCACTTGTGTTCTAAAACAAAAGAAAGCAGGAGATGTAGAGGGATGGAACTCTGAAAAGGTATACTTGAATCTAAGACAACAGACTACTTAAGGCTAAGTACCTACTCAATGTGAGAAAATGGTTCTATAAATATATACTTAGATGATATGGTGATATGGCTCTCCTCATGATTGGCACCTGCTGAATGTGTTGTGGTGAGGTAATCATAGGGAAGGATTGGAGGGCTGAGGGAGAGAGTCAGTGTGTCTCTGCTGCAGCATGCCCAGAAGGAAAGACTTCAGGCTCCAGACTCCAGAGTCCAGGATTCATTTTTGATGAACCACATTGCACAGGATGCCTGCCTCCTTCACTTCTCCTCCTAAAGACCAAGGACTTTGACTGATCCTGACTCTGATTGAACCTGAGACCCTCCAGAGAGCTAGCCCAGACCTTACACCTAACAATCAAAGGAGAGATTAATTAAGCTGAAAATAAGAAAAATATTAAACTAATAAATAAAACTAGAAGCTAGTTTTATGGGGGGGATAAACAATAAAATAGATAAACATTGGTTAATTTGGCTTTTAAAAAAAGAAGAAAACCAAATTACTAGTATCAAAAATGAAAGGGGTAACTTCACCATAAATGAGAAGAAAATTACAGTTGTTAGGAACTACTTTGCTCAGTTTTATGCCAAAAAGAAAGTTAAAATTTAAATAAAATGGATGAATACTACAAAAATATACATCACTGAGATTAGCAGGAAAAAATGACAAATTTACCTAATCTATTATCAATCAAACTATTTCGGAAAAAAAACTATTTTATACAGCTAGAAAAAATAATGACAAAATTCTTCTGGAAGAACAAAAACTCAAGGATCTCAAGGGAATCGGTGAGTTGAGGGGGGGAGAAGGGGGAGAGGAGTGAAATAAGATAATATCTAGCCATATCAGATCTGAAACTATATATTGAAGTAGCAATTATCAAAAAAAAAAAAAAAAAAAAAATCTGGTATAGCCTAAGAAATAGAGTGATAAATCAGTGGATTATATCAGGTACAAATTACATTATAATAAATGACCATAGTAATCTAATATATAATATACCAAAAATCTAAGGTTTGGAGAGAAAAACTCATTTGCCAAAAACTGGTAGGAAAACTGAAAAATAATATGGCACAAACTAGGTATAGATTAACCTCTCACGTTGTGTGCCAAGATAAGATCAAAATGGCATAATGTTTACACATAAGAAATGATACCAAAAGCAAAGTAACAGTGTATGAAATAGATTATCTGTCAGATTTGTAGATAAGGAAAGAATTTAAGTTCAAAGAAAATATAAAGAGCATTAAAAATGTAAAGGAGATAGTTTTAATTATTTAACATCAAAAAGATTTTGCACAGACAAAACCAATGTAAACAAATTTGTACAGAAAGCAGAAAACTGGAGGGAAGCTATGATTTGCTGGATTATTTTTTAACTTTGAAATCCCTTATTCAGTCTTTGGGATTATTCTCTAGAAACAACCAGAAATCAGACACTTGTCCTAGGATTGGCAGTCTCTCTGATCTGTTTCTCCACTCCTGTTACCCCAGTTCCTTAATCACTATTTCAGCATTTTGATATCAGGACTCTAATAGTTTGGGGTTGCCTGTCCTGGGATAAGCTTGCTCTCTGAGCGGGCTGAAAGTTGCAGCTCCTTTAAGAGCTAGGTAAAAGATCTGGGAGGGGCGTGGCCCACTTGTGCAGAGTGCTGGCAAAGTACATTTTAAGAGTTGATGGGAAACTTTTTTGGAGATTTGAGAAAATTAAGAATTGAGTCCCCAATTTCCTCACTATACGTACCCCAAGAAGGGGACAGGATGGGAGTATTTAAAGCCATATGGGAGAGGTCTGGATGGGGGGGGAAGAGATGTGATCTTACCAAGTGCTTTCCAGCTGGTAAGGGCTCACAAAGGAACTTGAGGGCAGGGTAGCTCGTCCAAACCCCTCCCCCAAATCTTTCGGGGAGAGCAAGACCTGAAGGAGAGACCACTTACCCCTCTCCAGGGAATAGCAGCCAAATAATACATATCCCCAAGCTCACCCTGAGTGAGTGACCTTTCTCCTCATGACTACGCCTGACCATTACAGACTCTATTGTATTTTAACAGTGGAATGGGAGAAGGGCTCAAACACAGATTCGCTTAAGTTTCTCCAGTTATCTCCCCAGAACAGATCAAAGAGAGTGCTGGCCTGGGACCCCCGAGAGGGATGGGATCCCCAGAACGGCCATGTGTCTCCTTGGCCAGGAGGTGGGGAGGGGAGTGGGGTGGGTGAAAAAGAGATGCTTCCTGTCACATCTCGGAGTTCCTGCCTGAGAGCAGTTTTCTGGTGAGAGAAAAAAAGGATTAGAAATGCCTTGACATGCAAAAAAAGTTCCTTTGTCTCTAGAGGGAATTTCCTCAAGCCAAGCATCTGCTAAGAAAGGATTTTTAGAGGCAGAAGTGTGTCTACATTGTGGACAGGTAAAAGCTTTTAGTTTTAAAGAGAAAAAAAAAAAGTCTTTTACCTTGGCCAGAGTTCCGGATTTCCTGGTCCTGTTATCCCTAAAAATAGAGTATGACAAAAAGAGTACTTTTTGCCTCCACAGGAGAATATTGCCCACAGCCCAGACCCAATCTGGGTGCCCACTATGTTTAGAGATAGGATGAGACGAAAGAAGGAAAGCAGATATTCTTCCCGGAAAAATACTGCCCGAACAGTTCAAAGCCCAGATAGGTTCTGAGAGCCGTGAAAAGGTTAAGGTTACATTTGGTAGCCAAATTATGTGTAGTTTTCGAGGATTCCTGGTCAGAGAACCAAATGATGAGAGCTAGATAAGAAGTACCTAAATGAAATTAGGTTTAATTGAGGTCTAGTGGCAGGTTCGGGGTACAAGGAGTCCAATAGAGCTCCCCTGCAACCCCTTTGGATTCGGCGCAAAGATACAGAGTTAAATGAGGTCTAGTAGCAGAGCAAGAGTCCCTGTAAAGGAATTTACAGACCTGAAAACCTAGATTGATAAGAGTTTTATTATGGGTTGGAAGTAAAGTTTAGTTAGTAAAGTTGAGGGTAGAGATAAAAGGACACCGGAGCCAGAACTCCAGTGGGCTGAAATCCTTGACATGGCCAGTGTAAGGATGCCATGTTTGGGATCTCTGCAAAGAGTAGCGTCCAGTTTGGCTCTTTTATAACAGGGGGCTTTGGATAATCTAAAGGGGCTCGTGGGTGAAGTCCCATATTGGCTTCTGGCTTGAGTGTCAGCCAGGGTTAGAATTTGAATAGAATTCAATGGGTTTTTAGATAAGGATGAAACTGTTTTGTGCTTGGGGTGGGGTCCCTTCTCTGAGGCAAAGTCCAAGAAAGTATAAAGAGTTTTGGGGTTTCCTCATCAATATAGGCATTTAAATTTTGAAAGATAGGCCTTATAATAAATCTCATGCTTTAATATAATGGAAATTACTTGCTTGCCAGCAGGGGGTGCTAATTTGCACAATTATAAGATCATGAGAACACTGACATCGCTCTATCCAATTTTGCTCAAATTTCATACTGGCATGATGGAAAACCCTGAAGTTCCCCCTGAAATATTCTTGGCCATCTCTGTTTGTCCAACCCAAGAGACAGGTCATCTTCTTATCATCTAATCAGTGGAAATATTTCCTGACCTGCCCATTCTACAGCTTTGTAGCTTTACTGGTATTCACATTTCAACCTATACCTTATGTGGCAATCACTGAAATTGTTCTTCATTTAGCATAATTGTTACTCTATCAAAGTAGAGCCCCGATGGGAAGTGGCACCTCAGATCAAAAGGAAGGCCAAGGAGCCCCAAGAAAATGTTTTTGGCTAAGAGATCTGCCCTCTCTTTTTGTCTCTCTTTTTGTCATCTAGAATGATTTTCCCCTACAATACGCAACAAAATTAAGCATAATAATAAACAGGAAAAGAAAAGACATCCAATGAATTGTCAGATTTTCAGGATTTTGTTTAAAAGGAAAAAAGCCTGAATTAAATATAAAATTTGACACATAAGAGTCAGCATCAAAGACTAATTTCAAGAGATTCAATGAGGAAAATATATTTATGTTTTATATATGAAAATGTAAACTGTATATCTAAGATTGTCATTAGTGAGTAGTTCAAAAAAAGATGGAGTTAGAGTTGTATACGAGGTGTATCTGGAAAGTACCTGTGTAGAAAAAAGGTAAAAATAAATGAGATACAAGAGCAAGAATTGACACAGAAAAATTAGATGGGGGGAAGACTGGTAGTTCTGAAATCCTATTCACATTAGGAATGGGTTAAAGAGGAAGAATACATAGATAAATATGTGTATGTATGTGTGTGTATGTGTGTTTGTAAGGATATAAAACTCTCCAAAATTTACAAAGAAATAAGAGGAAGAAGGAATAGGATAAGGTGTAGAAAGGTGTATAGATTAACAGAAGTAAGTTTAAGTGTAACCTAAGGGGTTACTTGCTACCAAGTAGAAGAGTTGGCAGGTATAGGAAGCATGAGATATGCACAAACACAATAACAATGATTGGGAGCAGAATTTATTAGGAAAAAAACTAAAAAGAGATAATAATCATTCATCTCTGACAAAGGTAAAGTTTAAAAAACTTCAATAAACGCAGAAATCTACATTATATGTCAGCCATATCAATATTGTTTTAGATTTTGCCTTGGGGAACAGAGGAAGGTAGAGAGATATGAAACATTTTGAAAAGATGGATGTTGAAAATTATTATTGCATGAATTTGAAAAATAAAGTACTATTTAAAAATAAAAGTTAAAGTTAAAAAATTGTTTTAAACTCTTCAAAACAATGATAATATTTAGATTGAAATATTGTTGTGGCATAAAAAATGATGTACAAATGGATTTTAAAAATATTAAAAGACATGGAACCAAGATATTTCATCATCTGCTGTAGGAAAGAGTAAGGCAATTTTCCTGATTTACTCAATTGCTCCTTTCCCTAAAGTAGGAAGGGGCTGGGGGAGAGAAATGAAGGAAGGAAAAGGAAGCATCTCATTTCCATAAAACTTTTCATAACAGCAATTCTCCAGGTATATTAGATTTGATTACATTAGATACCTTGTTTATTAAGCACTTACTATATACCAGACACTTCACTAACTACTGAGAATACAAATACAAGGAAAAATAAAGTCAGTCATATCCCTTTAAAAATCTTGCATTTTGATAGGGAAGATAACATAAGAAAAGAGCTGAAAAGCTACTAAGTGGAACTTACAAATCCAGGTATTGGAAGGGCAAGTTATCTGATAATTCATGGCTTTAGCTTAGCAGGATGCAAATTGAGTGGTTAGTGTGTATAAGAGCCTTCCTTCCTATGGGAGTTCCAGGAAGGAACTCATTAACCTGACAAAAAGGTCATAAGATAAAGCCAATATGAGAAGACCTCTGGTAAAAGTGCAGAGAAATAATCTCAGAAATCATAGACTCAGCTAGATTTATAGGGGAGAAAGTAAACATATATTTCTAGATACAGCCAATGTAAAAGTTTTTTAGGTTTGTTTTTTTGTTTGTTTTGTTTTGGGGGAGGTTTGTTTGATTATATATGCTTGTAACAAGGTTGGGGATAGGGAAATTGTTTTAATTTTGTTTTATTCATTTCTTACTGCTACTCAATCATTTCATTCTTTGTGACTCCATTTGGAGTTTTCTTGGCAAAGATACTTGAGCTATTTGCCATTTCCTTCTCCAATTCATTTTACAGAGGAAGAAACTGAGCCAAACAGGGTTAAGTGACTTAGATGTCTGAAACTGGATTTGAACTCAGGCCTTCCTGACTCCAAGCCCTGAGCTCTAACCATTCCATTACCCAGATGTCCCTTATTCATTTTTTAGAAATACAATAATATATCATTATCCACATATACTATTTGTTCAGCCATTGTCTATAAGTATTTTCATACCTAGAAGTACTTCATTTTTTCATTCATCTTTTGGGGGTACAGGCTAGTAATATCACTGGATCAAAAAGTAGTCACAGTTTAATAACTTTCAAGAAATAATTCAAAATGTGTGCCTCAGCTTCTCCAAAGTTTGTCATTTGACTTTCTTTTAACTTTGCTAATCTGGTGGGTTTGAGGGTCCATAAAAGTTGCTTTAATTTAAATTTTTCTAAATGTTAGTAATGTGGAGCAAGACTTTTTTTTAATGCAGCTGGAATTTCTTCCCTTAAGGGTTTCTTATTCACATCGTTCAATCGTTTCTCATCATTTAGAAGATGACTTTTAGTCTTATAAATATAAAACAGTGATGTATGTATAAGTATTATATGCATGTATGAATATATGATGTATTATATAAGTACTTGTGTATATGTATGTTTATACAATAAAACTTTATCAGAAAAACTTTTGGCAAATATTTTTTCTAGTTAACTGTTTCATTTCTACCTTAGCAATACTAGATTTGTGAAAGAACTTTTTAATATAATGTAGAGTTATCATTTTATCCTCTGCAATTCTCTACAGTAGGAGCTGGCAAACTACATTTATAAAAATGTAAAAAAAAAAATTCTTAATCAAAGGTCTGTTATGATACAGGAGCCACCTGCCTGTGGCTGCTGGAAGTCTAACTCAGACCTGTAGAATGGATTTCTTGATGTGAGAGGATGATGATGATGATCTAGAGAATAGGTCAAGAAGAGAAAATATAAGAATAATTGGATTACCTGCAAGCTATGACAAAAAAAAAAGAACTTTTACACACTAATGCAAAAAAAAATCCAAGAAAATTGTCTTGAAGGGATAGAACATGAGGGGAAAGTAGAAATAGAGAAGATTTCCTGACTATTATCTCAAAGAGATCCTTTGTGGAAAATACATAAGAATATTATTGCCAAATTTTGAAACCCCCAGATAAAAGAGAAAATTTTACAAGAAAAAAAATTCAATCATGCTGAAGCTACAATTAGAATTGTACAGGATTTATCAGCAACCACAATAAAAGTCCACAGGTCCTGGAAAAATATACACTAGCAATCAAAAGAACTGAGCTTGTGGCCAAAAATATCAAATCCAGCAGAATTATCCATAATATTGAATGAAAAAAAAAATCGACATTCAACGAACTTGCAGATTTTCAAGATTTTAACTAAAACTGAACTTAATATAAAATTTAACATACAAGAGCCAATATCAAAGAAAAAATCAAAGATTAATTTCAAAGAACTTAACATAGATAAGTCATTTCTGTTTTAAACATGGAAATACATACCATATGTTTAATACTGACATCAATAATTGAGTAACTCAAAGAAAGATTAGGGAAGAGTTGTGTATAATATATCTATGCTTAACTATAGCCTGTTTGAGGAAGGTAAGGAAGATGCCTACAAGGAAGAAAAGAAAAGATGGACATTAATTAATATAATCTCTCCTACTATTATACATGTTTTCTTAAAATGGAAATTTTTTGTTATATATTTTGAATACTCTCTGATGTTGTGTTGGACACATCATAGTGTTTTATTTTGTTTTGTTTATTTTCCTTTTCTTTTTTTATTCTAGAATGACTAATATTAAGAAAGCTACTACAACCAGGAGGAGGAAACTAATATACTACTGGACTTTTACTCTTTGAAGCAATATCTGGATATTGTGTTTTGTCCTAGATGTCACTTTTTAGAAAAGCCATTGTCACATTGGTGAGCATGACAACCATGATGGAGAAGAAACTATACTCTTATGACAAGAGGTTCATTGTCCATGAAGTAAAGATGAACATAGCAAGATGACTAAGTCTATTTCTACTTTACTTTCCTTAGAATCTGAAAAGTCTTATCTCTAATGGTCAGAAATTTGGGGGTTTTCCCAAATAGTTTCCTTTCCTGAGTTTTAGTGTGGCTACTTTTTTTGGTTAAATTCTGTCTAACTACCATCCTAATCAGATGGTCTCAATAACTAATCCAGTTGAGTGCTTCTTTCAGAAGTTTAATAAAAGAGCTTCATTTGGGGAATCATTATATATGCCAGGTATTTAATAGGATGACAAGAGAAAAGAAGAGCAAAGAAAGGGAACGGAGCAAAAAAAAAAAAAAAAAAAAAAAAAGGAGAGAGAAGAAGAAGAAGAAGAAGAAGAAGAAGAAGAAGAAGAAGAAGAAGAAGAAGAAGAAGAAGAAGAAGAAGAAGAAGAAGAAGGAAAAGGCAGAAGAGAAAGGGAAAGAGAAAGGAGAAGAAAAAATAAAATGTCATAGAAGCTATTTACAGAATAAGATATGCATATATTTAAGATAACACTACCAATTCTTGCTCCAAAATAGGGTACAAGAGATAAAACAAGCATATCAATCGTGCCAAAAAGTTTTTATTAATTCCTTCTTCATTGAGCAAGAATACTAATATCCATAGCATAAGTATGTGACTTAACTCCTCCCCTAGAAAACCTTCAAAGTTTAAGGTTATACTTATTAAAGTACCCCACAATAGCACTACAAAAAAGCATAAGTATTAATTGAGGTAATTTTCTGCTAGATATTCAATATATAATAACAAAATCATAAGTTCATGCATCTCTATTTATAGATGAGGAAATTAAGGTTCAGAGATGATAAGTAATTTTGATTATTTCCCACTTATCCTATATGTCTTCTTTTACACATCTGTTTGCATGTTATCTTCCCAATTAGACTGTGAGTTCCCAAAGAACAGGGACTGCCTTTTGCCTTTCTTTCTATCCCCAGCATATATCACAGGTGTCTGGCAGATAGTTGGCACTGACTAATTTGCCCAAGGTCAAACAGTTAAAAAGAAGCAAGGGCAGATTTGAACCTATATCCTCTCACTCAAAGAATAATGCTCTTTCCACTAAACCATGTACCAAAGAATAGTTTTGTGGACACTATCATAGACTCAGCATTCATTCTGATTGTATTCCCTCCATCAGAGGACCGACTGCCTCAAATCCGAACAACACCTCCAAGTTTTTCAATAACAAAGGTTAACATTTGTAGCAAAATCTTTTGAAAACACATTTGATGAAGTATAAAATTCTAAATCAGAGGAATCCAGCATAGAGAGTGTTTGTTTCCATCAATTCTGGAATATAAGTAAAGAGAACATAGCAGATTCAAACATCAGTGATCTTGCTACAAGTGGAGGGATGGTGGAGCTATCATTGGAACCCATGGGACTCTCTCACTCAGAGATACATCTATCAGTCCTTGCAGTTCTTTCAGATAAACATCCAGTTTATCTAAGATTACACACAAGGTATCTTAAATGATACAGATATTACAGAAACAGGATGCACTATCTCCTCTCAACCATTAGCATAATCCTACTTTGAGAAAAAGTAGAAGTCTCCTAAGTATTGGTTCTGGCATTCAGCAAACTCAGGTCAGAGCCTTCAACCACTCATTCATTTATTCAAGAATCATCAATTATGCAAACACAGAGAAAACAATAGGGACCAGAAAAAAAATTTCTTATAGAATCCACTTTTTGTTTTCTATTGTGTTTGTGTGTGTAAATGAGCTGGCTCTTTTTTGGTGCTTAAATTAAAAATTTTTTTAAATGGTATTTAAAAAAACAAAAAGCATGAATCTATTATGTGCAGATTTTTGCATAAAATGCCAAGGAATACAAGGTTTATACATTCCCTTTAGGAAGCTTATACTCAATAAGGAATTAAAATACCAATACAGATACCTATAATATGCAATTTTATATGATAAGTATATCCTGGAGTTGCAAAACAAAATAGAATGTGAGTGAATAGGACAAGGATATGATGATAAATATTTGACAACTAGCACTCTGGAAATATGTGCAAATATATGTATATATAAATATGTATATAAACATATGTATTAAATTTGATCTGCATAATTAACTTTTTCTCCATCACCTTAAGTCTAGACAATCAACAAAACAATAAAATAAACCTTGATATGTGGCTTTTGCCAAAATCCTAGGTATAAATGCCAATACTATAATCAGATCTCAAGAGTCAGTTTGAACTGGCTCTAATGTACCATGACGACAAAGGAAGAACATTATCAATCACAGGATGTTGGGAAGCTAGTGTCGGTTTTCTGTGGAGTGGTAAATCCTTCGCTTAATCCTTTTATCTACTTAACTATGCTGCAAAACAAGGATGGAAGAGAGTATTTAGGAATGCGGCCAACGGAAAGAAACCCCACCGATTCTGAGCTTCAAAATATATTTACATTTGGCTACATCTCCAAGATTTACTGTATGGCTCCCTGGAAAAAAATGGTTTTTTCCCTCATGACTGGTGGTATTAAATGTATGTTTATATTGTTCTTTAATAATGCTTAGGATGTTTATATATTATACACCCTTACTATGTTTTCATTTGTAGGGAGATGTGTGAAGTGTTGCTTTTCTTTCTCTGAATATTTGGGTGGAATTATGCCAATATAGAGGACTCAAAGCAAAGACTTATTCTAGTGGAATCATTGCAAATTCTGTACAAGAATTTGGGAAATAGTTATGTGTGATATGAGGATCCTTGGGCATAGGAGATGCAGGTCTTTGGGAAACTAGTGGGGAGAGTTACATAAAGACATTCTCATTATCTTTATATTTAAATAGACAAAGCTATAGATAGCAAGAATGCATATATATGCAGAGAAAGATGACCATCTACTTATAAAATCACAACTATATTGTGTGTTCTAACCTCAGACACTTAATACTTCTTAGCTGTGTGACCCTGGACAAGTCACTTAATCTCAATTGCCTCAGGAAAAAAAAAGTATCTGGGTGCATGTGCATGTATATAATAGGGTAATCTCATTAAGGAAACTCTACCAATGAAGATAAGCAACTATCCTAAGATATAATTGCTTAGAAAATTAATTATCTGGGAACCTGAGGAGTTAAGTGACTTGTCTACAGTCAAAAGACAACATAGAGGCAGCTAGGTGGTGCAGTGGTTAGAGCACTGGCCCTGAAATCAGGAAGACCTGAGTCCAAATCTGGTCTCAGATATTTAACATTTCCTAGCTGTGTGACCCTGGGCAAGTCACATAACCCCATTGCCTCAGGGAAAAAAAAAAAAAGACAATATAAAATAAAATAAAAAGACAATATAAATTAGTTCCAATATTTTATATGAGAACTTGAACCTGGGTCTTCCTGACTCCAAGGACTTCTTTATTAGGTCATACCTTTAATTTGATTTTGGATTAGCATTAATAGAAATAGAGTTCAAAATAGTAAGAGTATACCTTGTATACTGTGTTCTATATTGTATGTAACAGCTGAAGAATATTATTAATATGAAGAATGTCCAAAGATGAGAGAAAAATTATGAAATTGAAAACATGACATGAAAAGTAATTCAAAATAATCCCAGCATCTCAAAGTTGGAAAAGATCTCAGAGGTCATTTGATTTAATGCGTAGCTAATACCCTGTAAAGCATTCTTCAGAAGCTGTTGATTATGTGTGAAAAACACTAGTGACAGAGAACTCCTTCCACCTTACCTTCTAAAATAAAATATTCAATTTCTAGACAACTTTTTCCTTATGTTCAAGTCAGGTAAGTAAACAAGCATTTATTAAACTATTACAATGTCCGGGCACTGTACTAAGTACTAGGAATACCAAATAAAATTAAATTAAATAAAAAAACACCCCTGCTCTCAAGGAGTGTATACTTTTTTTATTTTTTTCCTGAGGCTGGGGTTAAGTGACTTGCCCAGGGTCACACAGCTAGGAAGTGTTAAGTGTC
The DNA here is from genome assembly GCF_048593235.1 of Sminthopsis crassicaudata. Lineage (NCBI taxonomy): Eukaryota > Metazoa > Chordata > Mammalia > Dasyuromorphia > Dasyuridae > Sminthopsis > Sminthopsis crassicaudata. Next base: position 472,198,250 of record NC_133618.1, read on the forward strand.
TGAGACCAGATTTGAACTCAGGTCCTACTGAATTCAGGGCTGGTGCTCTATCCACTGTGCCACCTAGCTGCCCCCAGGGAGTTTATACTCTAAGGGGGAGAGGTAACAATATTCAAAGAACTATGCTTGATAGGACTAATGCTATGCAGGAAGTGTACTGATCTATGAGACTAATGTTCCTTTTCTCCTTAAAGATCAATGTAATGTAAAGTAGAGATATCCAACACAGCTCACATGGCAAGCTGCCCACCAAACCCCAACTAAAAGATTAAAATGTAATCGAGAGATGTTTAACAAAAATAAAAATACAATAAAGATAATGTTGATTTGTGTTTTTCTAAGTCAATATGCATTCATAGGAGCCCATTTCTATTTGAGTCTGACACTATGAGTGTAAAGGGATTGTACTCCACAGGTGTTAGAAGAAATGTTTTTTACATTTGTTCTTGCTCTGTCTTTGAAGTAAATATCCTTTTGTAAAAGCTATCTTATTTATTAAGCAGTTATATGGACTGAGATGCCTGTATTTCCAAAACTGAGGGGATATAGTTATTAGGGCTTGAGTCACTGGTAGAAATGACAGACTCCCTCTAAGGAAACCAGAAATCCCTAGAAAAGGGGTGAATATGAAACATCCAGCTTTCAGACAGTGAGAAACAGAGTAATAACTGTTATACAATTATAGTACAATAGCTCCTAACTAGCATTAGTCACAATAATTATGTCCTGGTGATAATATGTCAGTAATATTCTGCTAATATTGGACTTGACTATTTAGAAAAGACATTAATAAGTATTTCCAGTAGAGAGAGTCCAAGATGGGAAGGGACTTGAATCCAAATCTTACATAGGTAAGAATTGTTTGGAGGAACTAGGAACATTTAGCCTGGAGAAAACATAGTAGGAGTAGGAAGATAGTAGGGAGAGAGAGACTTGATAGCTGTCTTCAATTGAATCTCAAATAGAAGAAAGATTAGATTTATGATGCTTGGATATTGAGTGTAGAATCAAAAATAATTGCAAACATATTTCATATCAAGAATAACGTCCTAATAATTAAAGCTTTGCAAAGGTGAAATAGGAAACTGAAAACTTATACTTCATATCAAGAATAATGTCCTAATAATTAAAGCCTTGCAAAGGTGAAATAGGCTGCCTTGGAAAATATTGGCTTCTCTTTCATTGGAGGTCTTTGAGCACAGGTTGGGAGATTACTTGGTGGTATGTTTTATAGGATAGACTTCTAAAAGTATAGGTTGGATTGGAAGGCCTTTGAATTCTCTTCAACTTCTTATGTAATGCTGGAGAAACTGAGGCAAGATAGAGATTAGAAAATTTTTAATATTTTATTTGAAAGGAAGAGATTTACCTATCCATGGTTTGGTCTCAGGGCTGAATGAGGCTATCATCTCCAAGAATCCAGCCTCCAGCCAGCATCCAGCAGCCAATGCTAGTTCTCAATGGTAGGTGTTAACAAACTAGGAGTTAAGAAAATGTCTAGCTACAGACACAAAGTCTGGAGTCCACCTTTCTGAGTTTACACATTGACAATTTATAACCTTAGAGCAAATAACACTGAGTTATATCAGTCTTAATGAACCAGAGGCCGGGTTTGTAATTAAGGGGATTAAGGCAGAACAATTAAGGAAACCAAGGCAGGACCAATTAGAGAAACTGAGGCAGAACAATTAAAAGAAAACTGACACAACACTTACAAATGACAAACCTACTAATATGTCTAAAATGAAACTCCATCTAATTTCTCTCTTAATACTTGTTTTTGAAATCTTTGTGTCCTACACTCTAGGTCACATCCAATAATAATAGCTAATATTTATGTTGTCTTGAAGGCTTATAAATGTCTATCTATCTTCACAACAATATTATAAATTAGGTAGAAAATATAACATCTCCAGTTTATAGCTGTGAAAATAGACATTAAGTAGCATTGTGAAATGAATCTAAAAAGTTAAATTTGAGTTGGATTATGTGACAGGCCAAGCTAAATATACATTTGCCTGAGAAAACAAAAGATTTTGAACATTAAAGTAAAATGGCAGACCAATGTATTTAGATTATTTTCACATTAATGTGAAGGATCAATTGAAGAAAGGAGCAGATAAAAGCAGACTTTTAAGCTTATCCAATAATAGAATGAGAAGAGCCTTCAGTAGAGTTTTGATAGTATAGCAGTGGTCCTCAAACTTTTTAAATAGGGGGCCAGTTCACTGTCCCTAGACTGCTAGAGGGCCAGACTTTAGAACAAACAAAAACTCACATTCTATCTCAACCCCTCAGCACATTTGCCATAACCTGGTGGGCCACATAAACGTCCTCAGCCCACCTCCCTGTATCTGGCCCAAGAGCTGTAGTTTGAGAACCCTTGGTATAGAGAGATGATGATGTAAAAGATTTTTGTCAAAGTGTGTTTAACTGGATTTGACAACATATTTGAATTAGAGAAGAGAGAGGGAAAAAAAAGACAAAGATGACTCTGTTACAAACATAGGTAACTGAGATAATGCTAGTGTCCTTAACAGAAACAGAGAAGTAAAAAACAGGAATAGATTTAGAAAGCACGAAAATGTGATCCTAGGAATAATTGACAGGGAAGAGGTTTTCTCTATGCTTTCCTGGGAGTAGTGAAGCCAAAATATTGTATGAATCATCCTTCTAGAGCCTCCTGAATAAATGACCCAATCAGGGACCCAGAATTTCCATTCTATTTGACAGGGAGGTATTAGCACATTTGTACAACTTGGGGGACTAGGAGTCCCCGAATTTCAATATAAAATCATCTGTTCTGTATTAAGACAAGTATATGGTAGTGGCTAGAAGAAAGCACGTGTGAGTTCACACAGGTAACCTTTTATCCTGGTCTCTTAGCACTATATGCAGAAAATATCTGCATAAATGGAGACATCAGTAGGTAGATAACAGGAGTTGCAGCTATACTTCTATTACTTTAGCTGTTCTTCAGGCATATTAAAGCAACAAGAAGTATTACGAAAAAATAAATATATTTTTAAAAGGAGGAGAAAATTCACTTTTTAATGTCTCTCTACTCAGCAATTATTTTATATAAAAATTTAAAATTAAAGAAAAACAAAATGTCTGAAATATTGAAGGAAAATGAATAGTATACTCAATGAAGATTTTAATTTTTGTTCTGAGGAATTACAAGAATGGTGAGTAGAGCCATGAGTTTGATATTCCTCTTCCAGAATTTATGATAGTATTGATTTGATTACTGAGTATTGATTAAACAAAATTCAAAAAGGCTAGATTGGGAGCAAGATGTACCAAGATGTTCGAAGCAGATTTACTTCAAGCTTTTACTTCTAAGAAAATTAAAATAATCCCCATGCCCATGGACATAAGACCTGGGGGCCTTTTTCCTAATCAGTAATGTGTTGAAATCAATCTATATTAGATCTTGAGAGCTGATTGTTAAATTTTCAGTTTAAACATTCATACCTGGAAATCATCAAATTTTATTATTTTATTAATTATCTAGATTTAGTATAGTAAAGAATAAAATGTTAATAATGCAAATTAACTTTTAAAAGTTGTAATTATTAAATATTTTCCAGCACTGCTGCTTACCACCTACCCTCATTAGTAATAATAATACCTTCTATTCCCTATTGACTGGAAGACTGAAAAAGCAAAGAATTACTTTCCAAAATCTGAACTTAAAGAAGACTCTTATCTCTTCATTTCCTACTCAACTGCACTTCCTTTGAGATGAATTCCATTGTTCTAATAATAATACCTTCCTTCCCCTATTGATTTTCAGCAGTGTTATCTTTCGCCATTAGAATATGAGTTTCTTGAGAGCAGACTATTTCTCTTATATTTGCATCCCTAGAACTTAGAATAGTGTCTAGCACATAGTAGGTGCTTAATACATATTTATTGCCTAGCTGATTCCTTTATTGAATTGGTTCCCTAGAGTTCAATTATAGTATCCCCTCAAAACTATAAAGGTAACCATGAGGAGTTAAGGGTTTCTTTATATTGCTATGTAGCTTTTAAACTGCTGCCTCCCCACTAGTGTGTTTCTCACAATGATTGTCAGTTGAACTAATCAATCATAATTAATTAGCTTTTAGACAAAAATTTTTACTGTAGTGATATGTTAAAAACAGGTCCCGTAAAACATCTCCCCAATGTCTATGAAGTGCGATTTTTCACCAAGACACAAAGTATAAGAAAAATTGAGTTCAAACTAAGAAAGCAAATATGGCAAAGAGTTGTCTCACAGTTCCAGGTTGCTCAAAGTTCTTTGTAAGTTAATCACAAAGTTTCCTTTAAGTATCATGTAGCTTTACTGGGGTATTTGTAAATCCAGAAATCTGTATCCAATATGTTCTTGGTTCTTCAAGCAGTAATTGTTGCCACCTATTTAAAGGTGTGATTAGGATGCCAATGGAAGATGAAAATTTCTTCACATCCAAAATTCTAGAGAGTTTCAATTAGGGAAGGTGAGTTGGGAAAAGGAGAAAGGCCAAGGCTAAAACATTTCTTTCACTCACAAAATGCTTTTTTTTTTTTTCCTCAGAAACAGTTCTCTACTCACTCCACTGATACATTATATTCAAATTTTTCTTGGACCCTACATGGCTTATTAGTATATAGATGACTCCCAGGGATTGACCAATTTTCTTCAGTCAATCTGAACACTTCCTGGGCAAAATCTTTTCAAGTTACTCCAAAGGCTCATCAGAGAATTAATTGATGCATGGCCTTTTCACATTTAGTTGGAATAACTTTGATTTGATTCAATTGAAATGAGTTCTTACATAGTAAAGGCACCAGGTGGTAGTATTTTATCACATACTTTAAGGAAGATGAGATAATATGATTGATCTATTCAATTGATTCCCACCCTAACTGAGTCATATGTCCCCAAGAACTTTTTTTTTTTAAAGATATGCATCCAAAGTTTGATTGAAACCATATTCCTAATGCATTAAAATCTTGCATTGAGCCATGATTCCCATTTGGTGCTTCCCCTCTCTCCTTGCCCAGAGAGTATGCAAAAATGGTACAAGAGTTCACACTTAATAATCTTATTGGTGTTAGGAAGTAAATAATTGCCCAAATATTTTCCAAATATATTTTTCCTCTGTGAAACAAGAATGTACATATTTGAAGCTTTATAGGTTTGTTTCTGTAGCAATTTGAAATTATAATGATCATATAGTCATGGTCACAACAATTTTGTAATTATCACAGTAACTAATTTCCTCAAAATATAACATTATCTTGCAGTTTCTCAACCAGTCATGAAATTATTTTCAAATCATCAAAAAGGTTCAATATTCAAACAAGAAACCAATTCTCAAAATATAGTAAAATCTATGGCCATATCTTCTGCATTCTGTACACTTAAATATAATACATTTCCCTTCTGTTACCCTGTAATTATGCCTCATCAAATGTATAATTATGTGATTTATGAATGTTTGCATTCTTGCAGTATGTTGAACTTTTAGAAAACAGATTGCTGAAGAGGTATATTACAAGCCACTCAATAAAATAACCACAGACTATCATAAATATTCTTCAAGAACAAACCTTATAATTTCTCTCATTGCAGTATTAAAACTGTTTTCTAATATGATAGATACAATAGTGTGAGGGATAGAAAATCCTATCCAAAAATGACTACTCAGAGATCACTCATAGAAAAGCAGAATTATTTATTAGAATCTCAAGAAGTGGACCCCATCCTGGTCTGTGAGCCAATTTCACAGCAGGAAAGAGCCACTCTCTTGAAGATGTTCACAACTTTTATACATTTCAGATAAAGAACTTCCAAAATCCCACCCTCCATAGGTTGTGATTGGTCATATTTGGTCAGTGGAATGCAATCCGACAAGGTGATTTATAATCTCTTCTTCTTTGGGCAATGGAATGCAGCCTAGGCCTTCACATGACTGGGGTCTATAGTCTCTGATCAATATGTGCTTAATCTCTAAGTTCTTCACCATATCTTACTCCACACAATAATAACATTATCAGAGGATAAGTTTAAATTGGAAAACACTATATGCTTCCTCCTAGATAATGATTTATACTTGCAAAGTCTTCCTTGTTATTCGAACCAGTGACCACAAGGAAACAAATTATATAATGTAGATATTTGTAATCAGCATATATTCTCAAGAGGTTCAAATACAAATTAAGAAATGTGAAGTCCAGAGTGACAGATATATGCAATCTAATGTAGAAAAACATTGAATAGCTCATATAGCAAAGATAAGAGATAATAGATTAAGCCTAGTATTAATCCATTATATCCTCATAGAAATATAATTATCTGACTGAGAGACTAAAAATTTGGTAAAATAAGTAAGTGGTCGGAGCAGCTAGATGTCACAGTGGATAAAACCCCAACCCTGAAGTCAGGAGGACCTGTGTTCAAATCTGGTTTCAGACACTTAACACTTCCTAACTATGTGACCTTGGGCAAGTCACTAAACCCCAACTGCCTCAAGGAAAAAAAAAAGTCAGTTGTCTAAGCATTTCAATAGCTAAAATTATCCTGTGGCTGGTAAATCTGTTATCTCATTATGATAAATTACTGCAGATCTATACATGAATGTGAATAATCCTGTTAGGGAGATAAGAAAGTATTACATGTAAAGAAATATGCTAAGGTTAGCATAATTTGCCTGGAGTTATAATGCTAGTAAGTGATAAAATTAGGAACTAGAACTTTTGACTTTTATTTCAGTGTTCTTTCTAGAATACCATATTCAGAGATAGTTCTTCCATTCAGATTGTTCTGTTGATGAAATAGATTCAGAATTCTAAAGCTTATTAAAGACCATAAGAACCACTAGCAAATTAATATAATTGCATCCCAGGCCAAAGACTGATTTAGAACCAGGCAATATTTTGCTAAAATCAATAATAGTCTCCATGGACCAACTTAGCAACATGAAAAGGCTCCTATACATAGAAAACATAATGCAGCTATCCCTGGACCAGTGGCAACCTTCCCTGTTCAAGGATAGAATACATAAAATGCCCAGCAGTTGAGGACTGCAGTAATATAGTAAAAGAAAACTAATAATCACCAGATATTGTTTGAGTGACATTCTTCTAAAGACTAGCTTCTTTATGTACTTAATTTCAGTAAATGTATTCAAAACTACAAGAATCTAAAATAGCAGCCAGCCCACATGATTTAGCGAAGAAAATCAAATTGTGTGCCTCTTAGAATTGGTATGGGCTTCATAGCTGGTTCTCCTGGTTAGCACTAAGGAAAACTAAGGTGTAGGCACTTTCCCTGAAGCAAAAATCTATTGTAATAGTGCTTCCTTGGGGAATTCTCTTTTTCTACAAAGTCAGTAGTCATTGAGCCTGAAGTTCCCACTGGTATCAGAAGCATGAACAGATTTCTTTATTCAAAGTGACATTTCATTATTATAATTTCTTGATTAACCAATTCCCTCTCAAAAGGTTGACCTTGCTACTATAATAAATAAATCATTGAGGGAACTCACAAGTTGAAATAGGCTGATGAATCATAAGAGAAAGCAAATACTCAGAGAAAATTTATTAAATAGAATTCTATTTAATATCCAAAAGTACTGTTGAGTCCATGTATGTGATTTGTCTTCCCCATCCTTTTGTTTTTACCAGGAACTCTATAAAGCTTCTACCTTTCTCTGTGCAAGTCAGATTCTCCCCTATATATAAAATGACTCACACAAGAAAAACAACTGGCTCCCCAATAGCAAAGTCACCCAGATTTTGTTCCTCCTTTAATTTCTCATAAGAAATGCTTACCATGTTCTTCCTAATAGCTTAGATTGGTCACTCAAAACAGTAAGTAGTTTTGAATATCTCAGAATTTTTCAAAGTATTATAGTGTACTCATTATTAGTATCAAATCTCATTATAATGCCAGTATCTTTCCCAACATTTATTGTTCATTCATTATTTATAATTTCCTTTAAGATCATCTCACTATTCCTCATAAGTGTCTGGCATTTATGGGCAAGTTACATGCCCATATTCAATATTTTTTGGTCACTTTCTAAAAAGAACAGAGAGAACATGAGCAAAATTATCTATCTTATCATTTTATATCACTCAAGATTATTATACCTTTTAGCTCTTAAAGATGACTATTTTTTGAAGAAATAAACACGTATAACTCCATATCATTATCCCTTCTTCTACATAGTATTTCTCCAAGTTTTCTCCTCCTTTGCAATAACTCAGCACCTGACTCCTGGAAATTTATGATATGACTCACTCTTAGAATTCTTTGAGAAAAGAGAAAATTAGATGAAATTTATTAAAATTAAATGTAACCTGAATTCTGATTTTTAAAAGATAGCTGTACAATCACACAATGTAGTCTCTATTAACATCATGCTGCTATATTGCAATGAATTTGGAATTCTAGAATGCCCAGAACATAAAAATGATTATTACACAGAGGGTGATAAAGAGGCAAATGATGTGAGTAGGTCTCAGCAAATAACCAATGAGGAATTTAAAAAAAAAAAAAAAAAAAAAGATAAGAGGAAAGGAGTCATCAAAACTTGCCTGAAGGATTAGTCAAGATGTCAAGGATAAGAGTTGACAATTGTCAACTGAATGTTGCACTAGAACAATTTTATCCTTCTTTGTGTTCTAGGACACCAAGAACCCAAACAAGGCAAAAATCCAATTAACTAACAGAAGAAGAAAAAAACAAACAAACAAACAATATTCTCTAAGGCTTAACAAGCACTCACTCCACACACCCCCATCACTTACTCCACTCTAAACTTCACAGGTTAATCCAGAAGCTTGGCAAAAGAATTCAATTCCACATCCCAATCCCTTTTGCTTCTTTCCAGTATTATGAAGATCCAAATTCCAAAGAAAAGTAATTTTCTCAGACTATAATAGTAGCATAGGAGCACTCTTTTCTTGCTGAGTCAAAGAACTAAGAAATAGAAAAAATACAGCAGAAAATATGTGTGGTGTGGTATGCTATTTGGTATTCCACTACACCTGATGAAAAAATCCGAACATCCATTTAGGGTCAATTCTGTCCTAGTAGTTACTTAAGGTAAAGACCCAGAATGGGAGGATACTTTGAGATCCATCCCCTAAAGAATCTGCCATCAGAGAGGAGGGAATCAGAAAATGAGCAATGAGGAAATATAAAAGGGAAAGGTCTAAAATTACCAATGATCTCGGGAGGAAGCTTAAAGGTTGAGTACAAGCATACAAACCCAGAGGGAATATGTTAACCGAAAAAGGAAATATGGCCTCCAGATCCAGAAAAAAAAAAAAAAAAAAAAAATTAGGCATTTGTAAATAAATACTTTAAAGCAAAATAAAATTATTTAAACCTTGCTAAGGCAGGAGACCCTGTTTATTTTAAAGAAAGCAAAGCACCACAGCATGCTATTCCTGAAAGGTTTTAAAGAGAAATAAGTACAAGAAGATGGAATATTGCTTTTGGTCATTGCTACCCATTAAAGGCAAAAACTTTAGAAGAAAAAGCCTAATTTAGGGAATGAACAACTGCCTAAATATGGAATTCAGATTTCTGAACCAAGGCTTAAAATATAATTCATGGCCAGGGATAGAGTTCACTTAAAAAGAGATGGTAAGAATATATTTTCCTCATGTCTTAAAAAGTCTAATGAAGATGACTTTTTTTTCTTTTTTATTTATTTATTTTATTTGAAAAAAAAAAAAACAGAGTAAGAAAAAAAGAAAAACAGAAAAGAAATACAAAACAAAAAATAAAGTCAAACAAAGGGAAGGATTGTTCGAATATAAGATTCCTCCTAAGTTCATATTAAGTCTGCATGTTTCCACACCTGTGATGAGTTCCCATTTCCCATGGAAGTCAAGAAGTGTAATTGGAAACTGGGTTATTTTGTGTATCTAATGAAAAGTCATCACATCTTACATAGTTATAAGCAAAGTCTCACTTTTAATAATGTCTCTCAAGTTTAAGGAGCATTGAGTGGCCAGGATATAGGTGACTTACCTCATGTACAATCTTTCTTTTGGACAATGAGATTACTCATACATTCAGCAACCTGAAGAGATAACTATTATCTAGAGTGGGTAACTTGTCCTGTGCAAGTTTTTATGATTCTCCTGAGAATGATTTGAAAAAATTTACTCTTTTAACAGAGTTGAAAAATTATATCTACATAGTGAGACTTCTCAACAGTTACAAAGAAAAAACTGTAACTTTTGATAGGCAATATAAAATACAAGTTGAGATAGTCTACTATAGGGATCCTCAAACTTTTTTTTTTTTTTTTTTTGTTTTTCCTGAGGCTGGGGTGAAGTGACTTGCCCAGGGTCACACAGCTAGGAAATGTTAAGTGTCTGAGACCAGATTTGAACTTGGGTCCTCCTGAATTCAAGGCTGGTGCTCTATCCACTGAGCTAGCTAGCTGCCCCCTGATCCTCAAACTTTTTAAATAGGAGGCCAGTTCACTGTCCCTCAGACTGTGGGAGGGCCAGACTATGGTAAAAACAAAAACACACTCTATCTCCACCCCTCAGCCCATTTGCCATAACCCTGCAAGGCATAAACATCTTCAGCAGGTGGCATCTGGCCCAAGGGCTGTAGTTTGAGAACTCCAGTCTACTACAAAGAAAATTATTAGCTTTTAACATGAATGTAGAAATGATGGGAGTATACAACAATTAAATCAAGGATTTCTTCTATTTTTTCAAGATATATAACAAGCATTATATGGATCCATTTATGTTTACTTGGAAAGGCTTTGTCTTCACTTATACTTACTTCACTGGCTTCTTGTTTCACAAAAGGGCTGCAGCAGTAACAAAAGGCATTGAACATCAAGAGTCATTCATAACACTAACAAAAGCTGACAAACTACCCGAATCTATCATTGAGACCTAGTAGAATGGAATCCATGACCTCAAAATGACTCTAGAAAAACATACCTTATTGAAAAGAAATAGGATGGATTATAGAGGAGAGAGTTCAATAGCATTATAGATATAAAAAATATAAGTACCTATTTATATGAGAAAATCTAGGAATCTAAGGGGAAAGAATGGTGTAAAGAATATACATGAAGTTCTTTTGGGGCAGATATAAAAACAACATTCTCACCAGATTCTCAGAGACAACCTGGACAGAAAAAAAAAAATAGATAAGGAGTTTGAGAAACAGATTACAATCCTGACAGAGAGAAATTATATAATAATTATGAAAGACCTTTGTCATCTAAACATCTACCAGAATAAACCCTGCTAAAATCAGAATAGTTAATGATTCCTTAAATTACCTTAATGGTAATTTCTTCCTTCATAAGGGAGATTCTATTCTGGATGTAATTCTCACTAATCTGGAAGACTAATTGTTAAAGGGAACAGTGGGGATGAAGAAAACCTTGGGAGTCAGTGATCATTATAACAAAATTATTGATAGAGTGGAAAGCTATTCATAATTATCTTCATTCAAGATTGGGCAAGAGCATTTTTCAAATCATTTAATAAAATTTTATGAGAGATATTGGCCTAAGAGAAATGAGTACTTTTTAAGAATGAAATTTAGAAAAAATAAATAGAAACAATTTCATAGGAGGGGGGAAAGGAGAGCTTCTAAAGAAACCAATGTTGATGTACCACCAGAGCAGACAGACCAATAAGACCATCACCTCCCCAGTCCAGAGCTCTCTGTCTCTCTTGATGTAGCTGATAATAGCATTTATTTCTTGGCTGCCACATCACACTGCTGATTCACATTCAACTTGCTGAAACAAGTTGATCTGAAAGACCCAGATCTCTTAAACATATTGTGTAGTCATGTTTCCCCCATTTTGACCTTGAGTCGTCATTTTTTTTAGCCCAAATGTAAAAATTTACATTTATTCAATTTGAATTTATTTTTATTATTACTTATTATTACCCAACTTATTGTTCTAGACTTTCGGGATATTCTTATATGCTATCATCCAAAGTCCTAGCTATTTCACCCATGTTAACACCAAATTTCAGAAGCATACTTTTCAAATCATTGATAGAAATATTAAATATGACCGGGACTAAGCACAAATCACTGGGACATAATGCTAGAAATCTCTTTCCAAGTTTAAATTGAATCATTAATGGCAATTTTGGGGATATAGCCATTAAACAACAGAGAGAGATAGCATAGTAGACAGGGTCTTGAATTCAAATTTAACTTCAGACATTTCATAGTTCTTCGACTCTGGGCAAATCATTTAATCTCTTTCTGCCTCAATATCCTCAACTATAAAGTGAGTATAATAATAGCACTTATCTCAAAGAGTTGACAAAGTTATGACACTTAAATGAAATATTTGTAAAATGCTTAGTACAGTGACTGACAAGTGATAGATACTTAATAAATGCTTGTTCCCTCCCCTCCACCCTTCAACTAGTTTCCAATGTACCTATCTGTATGATTACCTGACCCATGTCTCCATGAGCCACAAAAACACCACAAGAGATTTTTAATTGCTTTACTATATTCTAAAGTATGGGGTCAGAATCAAAAGTCATATCTTTCCTTCATTTAACAATAAATGAACTTTATCCAGAGCTCTATTTTGCAAGGTAGGTTAATGTAAGTTTTCTTAGGAGGTCTACTTTGCATCAAAACAAAAAATAAAAATAAAGATATAAACTATGATCCTTAGTTTCCTCATCTATAAAATAAGGGCATTGTACTGGATTATTTTTTTTTATTTTCTTTCTTTTTTTTTTTTTTTTTTTTTGGTGAGGCACTTGGGGTTAAGTGACTTGCCCAGGGTCACACAATTAAGAAATGTTTAATGTCTTGAGACCAGATTTGAACTCAGATCCTCCTGACTTCAGAGCTGGTACTTTATCCACTGAACCACGTAGCTGCTCCTTGTACTGGATTACTTCTAAAGGATCTCCTCGATTGTTTGCCTAATATATTCATATTTCTTCCTTCTTTTAAATTTGTATAAATGAGTATGGACCCAACCTAATCCCTGAAATGTTATCCTGAGGTTAATGAATCCATTTCTTTAATTGCCTATGAAAGGACTGATTGGTGTGTCAAAGCCTTCTGTTCATCTACACCATCTCTTAAAAACATATTCCAACTTCTTCTCCAACCATACATATATCTCCAATATTTATCATCCCATAACTCTTCTTCCTTTTATGAACAAATTCCTTGAAAAGGCTATCTACAATTGATGTCTCCAGTTCCTTTCCTCTCACAATCTTTTTAACTTTCTACCATCTGGCTTCTGATTTCATCATTCAATTGAAACTACTCTTTCCAAATTTACCAATGATCTCTTAATTCCTAAATCTTATGGGTTTTTTTGACCTTTCTACAGACTTTGCATTGTCAGTTACTGTTTTTCCTCTAGTACCCTCTTATTTCTACTTCCATGAAACTACTTTATTTTGGTCCTCCTTGTCTCACCCTCCTTTGATATCTCCCCTAGTTATAGCTACTAAAAGTGTCTCCAAGGGTTCTGTTCTGGGCTCTTTTCTCTTTACTATTGTCTATGCTGTTTCACTTGGTCATCTCATCATCTCTCAATTAAATTATCATTCTTATGTCAATAAGAATAAGAATTATGTCAATCAATTAATCTAGCCCTAATTTCTCTGCTGATCCTCAATATCACATCTACAGCGGCCTATTAGACATCTCAAACTGGATGTCCAGGGATAACATAAATTCAAATGTCTACAACTAAACTCATTATCTTTCCCCAAAATTCTCTCCTCTTGTGAATTTCCCTTATATTATCAAGAACACCAGCATCCTCCTAGTCACCCAGTCCCAAACTCAAATACCTATGTGTCATCACCAATCCTCACTCTCTTTTATCCTAATATCCAATATATTTCCAAGTCTTGAAAATTTTATCTTTCCAATATCTCTCACATGTACTTTCTTTTCTTCTTTGACACTGCTATCACTGCCCTCATCGTTCCACATCTGGATTATTTCAATAGTTTGCTAGTTGGTCTTACTATATCAAGACCCCTTTAAATCTAGTTCATCATCCTTTCAGCTGGCAAATTAACCTTCTTATAGCCCAAATCTAATTTCCAATTAATAAATTTCAGTGGCTCCCAATGATCTTCAGAATCCAATTTTTAAAATCCTCTGTTTGGCATTTAAAACCCTTAATAACCTGCCCTCTCCTACTTTTTCATTCTTCTTACCCCTTATCCCACCTTTCCCACCATGATCCAGTGACAAGACATAGTTCTCCTTGCTGTTCCTGGCACAAGATATTGTCTATAGACTCAAGGCATTTTCACTGACTGGTCCCCATACCTGGAAAACTCTCCCTCCTCATTTGTTATTTCTGGCTTTGCTGGCTTATTTCAAGCTCCCTCTTAAATCCTATCTTTTACACAAAACCTTTCTTGGTTTAATGTTAGTGTCTTTCCTCAATTGACTCTCTCCAATTTATTCTGCATATATGTTGTTTGAAAATGGTTACTTTCATGTTCTCTCCCATTAAATTGTAAGCTCCTTGAGAGCAGGGGATATCTATTTTGCTTTTGTGTCCTCATTGTTTAGCACAATGCCTTGACTGACTGACATTTTCCCTCTGACCATTCAGTGAATATACAGAAACAGTAGTTACAAAAAGTGGTTATCTTCTTCCTTGGAATGGTGCTGACCTAAAGGCTGAATAGAAACAAGACTCAACAGAACCAGGAGATCATTATACATTTCAACAACGATACTGTATGAAGATGTATTCTGATGGAAGTAGATAACTTCAACAAAGAGAAGATCTAATTCAGTTCCAGTTGATCAATGATGGACAGAATCAGCTACATCCAGAGAAGGAACACTGGGAATTGAGTGTAAACTGTTTGCACTACTGCTTTCTCCCCAGCTTACTTTTACCTTCTGAATCCAATTCTTCCTGTGCAACAAGAAATTCAGTTCTGCACAGATATATTGTATCTAGGATATACTATAACATTTAACATGTATGGGATTGCCTGTCATCTAGGGGAGGAGGTAGAGAGAAGGAGGTAAAAATTCAGAACAGAAGTGAGTACAAGGGATAATGTTGTAAAAAAAAATTACCCATGCATATGTATTTTCAAAAAAAAATTATAATTATAAAATTAATTTAAAAAAAAAGAAATCAAAGAAAGAAAGAAAGAAAGAAAGAAAGAAAGAAAGAAAGAAAGAAAGAAAGAAAGAAAGAAAGAAAGAAAGAAAGAAAGAAAGAAAGAAAGAAAGAAAGAAAGAAAGAAAGAAAGAAAGAGAAAGAAACAAGACTCAACAGGACAGAATAACCCATGTGTTTTGAATGGATATTCTGGGATAGTCAGATTAGCCACAGAGTGTCTACAGGATAAGAAATTCCTAAATACCCTGCCAAGACTGACTTCAAGCCAACATAATGTCTTCCTTCAACCCCTGAAACTTCTAATGGAATAACCTAACCTGAGCCATAATATTTCTGTTCTAATTGGCAGCTTGGCGTGGTCACATCTAAGCAGCTTAGGGAATTGGGCCTTAGAGTCCCCAAACTCCAAAAGCATCTTCTTTAGCAATGGCTAAAGCTAATTGGCCATAATTTGCCAAACTCTTCTTGTTTCCTTAATTGATGAAATCTAGGAGTCATATTGGGCTATGACATACTGTCAGGGATCTGAAAAAGATAATCAAACTCTTAAGAAGCAAGCAAAATCAGATAGCTTCCCAGGGATGAGGCAGAGTCATATCTCAAACTGAGTCAGAGTAAAGAGAGAAGCACTGGATGTATAAGGGAATCTTACAATCAAGTTCATACAGTGGTCCACAGGTAAGATCCCATCCTGTTCTTCTAGCATTATTCTCTAACATTACCAGAATCTTTCCATTACCATTCAAAATCATGGGGAAAAAAAATCTTTCACTAAAATCTTATGCTGGCCCAGTGACTGACAAATTCAGTCACTACATGTCTAGTCCAAAAACTATGTTGTCTATTTTTTATATTCTTGAATAGTATATATGCCCACCATGAATAACCACACTCATTAGTGGTTTTCATGGGGAGTAGATAGATAGATAGATTGATAGATAGATAGAACAGAGAAAAAAAGAAAGAAAGAAAGAAAGAGAGAGAGAGAGAGAAAGAAAAAAGATAAGTAGTTAGGTAGAAAGATAGCATATGTTTATATATGTAATCTATGAAATATATATTTGTTTAAATATATTAGGCTTAAATTTGTATTCAATTTCAAATATATTTATATTTAATTTTAAATATATCTGCATTTATTTTTAAACATATTTACAATTAAGTAAATATATATTTAATCTAGTGTACAGGCAGTCTTCAATAAATAAATTACATGGAAGATGTTTATACTAAAAGACAAGGAAACAATAGGCAGATGACAGTTCCTCTACCTAATCCTATGGCCTTTGCCTTTTTCTTCAGACAAATCAAAGTTCCTTGAACAATTTACCTTTAATAAATTTCAGGAACTGAAGATTCAGTCCAAATCAATTCAATAAGAATTTATCAATGCCTAATCTATGAAAGCTACTAGTTAGGCAATGAAAATATAAAGGCAAAGGTAAGAAATAATCCCTGCTTCAAAAAGTTTATATTCAATTAGGAGATAAAATATGTAATGAGATAAGTAAATAAAGGATAATTTGAGTAGAGAGAAAGTACTACTGACGCACGTAATCTATACCTTGAAGTAAACTAGGAATTCTAAGAAGTGGTGAGGAGGAAGGAGGCATTCCAAGAATGAGGCACAGCCTGTAGAAAATTATAAGTGCCAGGGATGGAATGGCAAGTTTGGGTTAACAGCAATTAATCTTGTGAGGTGAAATGTAAAGTAGAGGAAGAAGAGTGAAAATAAGTCTAGGAAGAAAGGAAGGAGTCAAACTAAGAGGGAGCATTAAGGACCCTTTGTATTTTGTCCTAGAGATAATAGGGAGTGACATGATCATAACTCTGCTTGAGGGAAATTATTTATAAGTTTATTAGAATGTTATGTTGGGGAAAAAAAGCCTAGAATCAGTGAGACCAATTTTTGTAATAAACCAGGTGAAAGATGATGGGCAGATGAAATAGGAAGTTGCAAAAAGAAGGGGAAAATATAGGGAATGTTGTAGTGATAGAATGGGCAAGATCTGGCAAATGATTGATACTGGAAT
The DNA here is from genome assembly GCF_048593235.1 of Sminthopsis crassicaudata. Taxonomy (NCBI): domain Eukaryota; kingdom Metazoa; phylum Chordata; class Mammalia; order Dasyuromorphia; family Dasyuridae; genus Sminthopsis; species Sminthopsis crassicaudata. The sequence goes on from NC_133618.1 coordinate 472,215,423, forward strand.
GTGAACTAGGAAGGATTGACAATGGTTCCAGTATTTCCAACTTAGGTTATCATAAGAATCATGGTACCCTCAACAAGAACAGGGAAGCTTAGGGAATTTCTTTTAGAACTTGAAGGCTTCAGCTGAAATGGACATTGAGGATAATGTCTATATTAGGCAAACCTCAGGTTTCTAACCTTTCTTCACTAAATAAATAATCAGGATCCACAGATTTAGATCTGGGAAGAACCACTGAAGTTCTAATCTCATTTTACCAATGAAGAAACTAAGGTTCAGAGAAGTTAAGAGACTTGGCATTTATAGTTGTTCCAAAGTTTTTCTACTGTACTGACCATCCTCCATTCCTGTTCATTCAAGCTAGAATTATGGTATTTATAGAAATAACTCTTAAGAACTTTAAATAGATTGTATGACATGACAACTGGCGCAGGACTGCCCAGGTTGGTGTGCCTTCATCAAAGAAGGTGCTGTGCTCTATGAACAAAGGAGAATTGAATTAGCCCAAAAGAAATGCAAGATGTGCAAAATTAGAGAAGCTACTCCAAATGTTCATATGGACTATTTGTGTCCAATCTGTGGCAGAGGATTCCAGCTTATATTAGTCTGATCATCCAGTCAGACACTCTAATTCAACTCTAACATAGTGATGTTATTTTGGTCCTCTTTGAAAATGAAAGACAACAACCAGCTAACCAAGAAATAATTTTAATTTGCCTCTTGAAAGCCACCTTTGGCTTTAGAGAGATGAAAGAAAAGAGGCTTCTAGGACTGTAAGGGAAGGAATAGACATGTAATTTTTCCAGTCCTTTATATGTTGATTATAAGGAGGAGAAAGGGATGACTCTAAATTAGATTGAAAAATGGAAAACAGGAAAGACTTGGAATTAATGTTGTAAGGGGGAAGGAGGGTCTGTTTGGAAGACTCTGGGAAGTAGGAAAGTGACAGAGATTCAGTAGGAATAACAAATTAGTTCAGTATTACATACCCACATCCTTTCCTCATCTTGCTATTCACCCTTCAGTCTCTCTTTTTCTTTCTTCCCAGTGTTTGATTTTCTCTTTCTCAACCCCTCAACTCTTCTTTCATCATCCTTCTCTTTTTCTTTCTTACCCCTTTACAATCTTTCTTCTTTCCTTTCAGCTTTCCCTTTTTCCTTTCTTCCATCCCACCCTAACTTTTTAACTTAATTATTCTTTCCCTTCTTTTCTTTCTTCCTCTTGCTCCCTATTCTATTTAATTCCATTCCATTGAGCAAACACTTATCATACTTCTATAATATTCTAGGCACAGCATCAGAGACAAAAAAAAAAAATGTTATGGCCCATGTTCACAAGGAATTTATATTCTACTTGGGGGGGAGGGAAAGGGCTTTCCTTTCTTACTATTTTCTCCCTGCTTTCCTATTATTCTCCAAGGAGCTCCTACTCTCTTACTCACAGTTAAATAGTACCTATCTTAAATCTTTCTGCAACAATTTCAAATTGAATTGAAGAGAAACATGGATTAAGTGTGCATTATTTCTAAGGCACTAAAGTAGGTACCAGGGACACAAAGATAAATAAAAGACTAATCAAAGTGCAGAGAAGAGAATGACAACATAGTCTAGTGGGAAAAATCAACTAATTTGTACCTAAGTTTAAACTGAGGCTCTGTTACTTATTACCTTCATGACTTTGGGCAAACCATTTAATCTTTCTGGGCCATGATTTTTTCATCTGTAAAATCATTGTTTCTGAGGTCTCCTCCAGCTCTACATCTATGATTTTAAGCATTTGGTTTACAGAAGCTGATTAGTTGGTTGATTAGAGATTTTGCTCTTACTTAACATAGAAGGATTAACTGGGAGAGATTCTAACTTGGAAAAGAATGAGTGTATATTTAGCTTTTACCTCTCCCACTGTGACTGGAAGGAAAGAGAAAAGAATAATTGGAAAAAATCTTTAAATATTTGAAGTTTGTCATATAGACTCCAGATTGGACATATTCTACATAGCTTGATATAAGGAGTAACTTCCTATTTAGGCCTGTCTAAAAGTGAGACTAGCCATCTCAAAGGTTTATAAGTTCCTTAGGAGGTTTTGAAAGCCAAAACTAGATAAACATGTCAAAAATTTTGTGGAGAGGGATCATGGAAAGTTGTAGACCAAGCTTTTTTGTAAACCTTTCAACAAGAGCAACTAAATTCCTAATTCATCCTGAGTTACAAAATCTTTCATCAGACTAATTCTTTTTGCCTGCCTACCCTAGTAGATGTTTGTTCAATTTCCCACAATTACACACACTTGAACAAATGATTCAGGTAATTCCATTGCCACTGGTAAATCAGTGACAAGAAAGAAAGACTAAATTATACTTCTGTTTCAGCCTAAGTACTCTCCTCAAATTAAAGTAAAAGTCATTTATTGTTCAGATGTAAATGAAAATATGCTTGGAAAATTCATAACTCTGTTTGAATATTGAACTCATGTTTCACAACAGGGTCCTAAGCTTACTTAATATTTTGCTGTACAGATACTTATATCCAAAGTTTAAAATCTTACTTATTCAAACTGAGTCAATGGTGATGGCAAAAACATAGATGTGCCTTCTTTTGCAAAATAGGTTTCATGTAAAATTTTTGTGCCGTTCTTCCTAGCTAGAATTCTTTCTTGCTGCACCAGAAGGTGAAATCTCAGTTTTTATAAGCAGTTGGTAGTACAGTGAATAGAATTCTGGATCTGGAGCCAGAAAAAGTCAAATTAAAATCTAGCCTCAGATATTTACTATTGTCTGCCTCAATTTCCTCATTTGTAAAATGGGAGTAGTGATAACATCTACTGCCCTAGGTTATTGTAAAGATCAAATGAGACAATATTTGTAAATCACTTGCTACAGTGACTGGCAGATACCATGTAATGTTAGTTGTTGTTGTTATTGTTGTTGTGTAACAACACAAATATAATCTAAGATATGCTTTCTCTTATCTGTCTTTAATTATTTTCTTTTTCTGAGCCCAGTTCTTCCAAATAGATTGGAAGCATATTGAGAGAAGGGACTTTATCTTGTACTTTCTGTCAGGCCCTCCTTATTAAGCTACACTATTCAGAATCAAGAACTCAAAAGAGAACCCTTGGAAAAGGAACAGTTTAGAGTGGGATGGCATCTGGAATCTGATCATAAAAATAATGGGGGGAGTGGACACAAAATCGATAGTGAGCTCAAGAGCATAGGAATTCAAAGTCAGAGAAAGGAACAGCAGGGGATGGATAAGGCTTGTAGGCAAGAACATAGCCAACAGAATCACCAATAGAGATCTATCTATCTGAAAGTGACTTGGAGCAGAATCCCCCCCTGTTCAGCTCATTAGCTACTCTATGAGTATTCAGTTATTTTTACATTTATGTAGAATTTAAATTTGTTTTTTGCTTTTTACCTCACAACAAACCTATAAGGCTAGTGTCACATTTTTATATCTATTTTATAGAGGTAAAAACTAAGACTTAGAGAAAGTTTAAATGTAATGCAGTAAAGTACTGGGCTTAGAGTCAGTAATACTCATCTTCCTGAGATCAAATCTGGCCTCCAATACTTATTAGCAAGTCATTTAACCCTGCTTGCCTCAGTTTCCTCATCTGCAAAATGAGCTGGAGAAGGAAATGGCAAACCTCTCCAGTGTCTTTGCGAAGAAAACCCTAAATGGAGGCTCAAAGATCTGAATATGTTGAATAACAACAGTCAAATAGTAGCAGAACCCAAGATCAAGATCTTTTTTCATTCTAGTTCCAATGCTCTTTGCACTTTCATTATTTATTTTGGGTTCCTGCTTCCTATGAGATATTTTTAGTCATTACTCTATCTTTTATTATACAAAATTTTAAAAAAAAAAGGTTATTTAACTTAGGAAAGAAAACAGCAATAAGTTGATTAGTTTGACTTTATCACCATCACCCATTATGATAGCACTTCTTCAACAAGCAACAAACTTGTCTTTTCTATGATCCTCGTTTTAACCTAATATAAGATTTTTTGTTTAAAAAGAAAAACAAAGCCTTCTATTTCTTCTTAAATTTTCCCTGTCAGTCTATTGTTATTTGATCAGTTATGTCTAATTCTTCTTTATCCCATTTGAGGTTTTCTTGCAAAAGATACTAAAGTGATTTGCCGGGCCAAGGTCAGCTAGAAAGTATCAGAGGCCAGATTTTAATTCAAGAGAATAAGCCTTCTTGACTCCCAGCCTGGCACTCTATCCACTGTACTACCTCAGTTCATGCTAAGACCAGCACTTCTAATGCTAAGACCATGCCATGCTCTTGTATTACTTATTACTATTATTTACTCTTATTTTTTTCTTTTGTATATGTGTTTCTTTTTCCCAAAGAAGAGGGTAAACTTTATTATCCCTGCTTTACCTCTTCACAAAGCAAATATTTTCCAATATTACATCTTAATTAAATGCCATTTAAAATATTGCTAAATATCAACATAGCCACTTGGAAAATAACAATAGTAGTGCTAAAGAACTATTAAACTAAAAGTTTTAGTGGATTTTTAAGTTCTTAAGGATTTTTTGTAACACCTGCTTTTATAGTTAAATCAATTAATTTCAATGCATAAATATATCATGATAACCTCTAGATCTACTTTAGTATTTTTTCTCCAGTCTTTCTCATTTGTTTTTCCTTTTATATGCGTATGTGTAAATAATCTTTTAATGTATTGAAATATTTTAAAGGACAAATGGAATCATCTAAATTTTCTCTTCCTTTTTCTGTGCAAGTGCCCTATCCAATCAGAGAGCAGAATTGGACCAAGTATTTTTGTTCCATGCCCACCACTACTAAATTAACTCCATTAGTTCTAGTTGCTATCTCATAACTGAAGAATATATGGCCTATAAACAAGCTTCTGGGGTTATTGATGTTTTTGATGAGCAAACTTGGATTTTTTTATAAAAATATATCTACTTATAGACTGTTGTGTCCAGGGAAACAAATTAAGATGGAGTTAAAGCTATTTAAGATGAAGGACAGTATAAAATATGGAGTATTTTAAGCTGCCAGATAGTGAGGTTTTTATGGACAGTATATACAAGGTACAAAAGGATCCTCTTTGAGGGATTTCTCTAATGCATCTTTGTGGGTGAACAGCTTTTTCTTCCAAATACAATTCCAAACAACACTGTTTTTACAACAGTAAATTTATCAGGGAAATATGAGAAGACCAGTGTATTAAGGAAGATGAGAAAATGACTTTTGAGAAATTCTGTACAACACAGAAAGAAGACAATGTTTAAAATCAGAGGATCTATGTTCAAATCTTGGCTCTGTTGTTTACTATTTGTTTGAGCTTGGATAAGTGACAACTTTAGTGGGTCTCAGTTTTCTCATTTGCAAAATTAGAGGGCTGAACTGGAGGGTCTACAAGGTTCCTTCCAACTCAAAATGTATGATACCTTGATCTATAGACTCATTGCTGATCTATTCTGTGTCTCTACTACCCCCTTCTACTAACTCCTCTGATGTCTTAGAGCATTAGAATTTGGAATCTGGAAGACATCTTAGATGCTATCCAGTCCATTTTACAGATAACAAAACTGAGTCCCAGAGAGGCTGAGTGACTTCTTCCAAGTTGCATAGGTAAGAATCAGAGGCACAACTTGAATTCAGGTCTTTTAACCCTAGAGTCAATGCTCTTTCCCTTGTGCCATTATGTTGTGGTAGAGTCGAGTCAAATTTTTATCTCTTGACTTCATAGTTGGCCATCCACATTCTTACTGTTATTGTGTGCAATGTTTGAGGTAGTACCTCAGAGTTGTTTTAATTTGCATTTTTCTAATCAATAGTGATTTAGAGCACTTTTTCATATAATTATAGATGGCTTTAATTTCATCTTCTGAAAATTGTCTGTTCGTATCCTTTAACTATTTATCAACTGGGAAATGAGTTGTATTCTTACAAATTTGGCACAGTTCTTTATATATTTTAGAAATGAAACTTTTATCAGAAACATTGGCTAAAAATATTTTTTCCCAGCTTTGTACTTCCCTTTTAGTCTTATTTCTATTGGTTTTGTTTGTGCAAAAACTTTTGAATTTAATGTAATCAAAGTTGTCAATTTTGCCTTTTATAATGTTCTCTAGTTCTTCTTTGGTCATAAATTCCTCCCTTCTCCAAATATTTGATAGGTAAATTATTCCTTGCTCATCTAATTTGTTTGTTGTATCATCCTTTATGCCAAATCATGTACCCATTTTAACCTTATTTTGGTATAGGGTGTGATATATAGGGGTATGCTGAGTTTCTGACTTATTATTTTCAATTTTCTCGCAATTTTTGTCAAATAATGAGTTCTTATCAAATACAAGATTACTATAGGTCTTGCTTATTGTGTTGTGTGTATCTAATCTATTCCACTGATCCACCCCTCTATTTCGTAGTCAGTACCAAATGCTTTATAATATAGCTTTTGGTACTGCTAATCTTTTATTTTTTTTTTCATTAATTCCCTTTATATTCTTGACCTTTTGTTGTTCCAGATGAAATTGTGTAATTGTTTTTTCTAGATCTATAAAATACTTTTTTGGCAGTTTGATTGGTATGGCACTAAAAAAGTAGATCAATTTAAGCAGAATTGTCATGACCAATACATGAGCAATTGATATTTTTCCAGTTGTTTAGATCTGACTTTATGTGAAAAATGTTTTTGTAATTGAGTTCATATAATTCTGGGGTTTGTTTTGGCAGATAGACCCCCAAGTATTTTATTTTGTCTACAGTAATTTTAAATGGAATTTCTCTTTCTATCTCTTGCTGATGGGCTTTGTCAGTAATATATAGAAATGCTGATGATTTGTATGGATATATATATATATGCAACTTTTCTAAAGCTGTTAATTGTTTCCAGTAGGTTTGTGGATGATTTTCTGGGATTCTATGTCATATATCATCATATCATCTGCAAAGAGTGATAATTTTATTTCAGTTGTGTCACTTTTAATGTTTTGTAATGTGATCTTCAAGTAAAATATCTATTTTAAATTCTCTATAGAATATGGCATAAACTATTGAGTTAATCTAATTTCCTGTCAATTCAATCTTAAAGATCACAGGGGAAAGTGAGCTAATTATATTATATTATATTTAACAAGTATTTATTAAGCATCTATTATATGCCAAGCAGTATACCAGATAGTAGGATTCAAAGAATAAAATACAAGTTCTTTCCAAGAAGGAACTAATATCAAACTGGTCCACAACCTAGATTATGAGGCAAATTTCATAGCAGAAAACTAAGGGGCTATGCCAAAATACCTGGCATACTAGTCATAACATCATAAGTAATGTAGACCATTTCAATTTAGAGCTGGAAGAGATGTTAAAGTTCCCATCACACAATGTCCTTGTTTTTGAATGAGCAAAACAAGCCTAAAGAGATGAGTTGCCCTAAAACTTACAGATAGAAAGAGTAGGGACCATATCCAAACCTTGGGGGTCTCAGATTCCAAATCCAGCCTATATTTTAATAATTGGAAGTGATCTCATATGCATTCTTTTCCAAACCATATCTAACCAAGAATCTATTCCACAATATACCCAACAAGTGATCACCTAGCCTATCTTTGAATACCTTCAGGAAGAGGGAACGTACTACTTTCCCAACATGCCTCATTGCCTCCTTGGTTCTAATTCTGATTACTAAGAAGTATTTTCCTACTTCAAGCCTAAATATGTTTCTCTGTGATTCCTACTTATTGCTCTTAGTTCTATCTTCTGGAATCAAGAAAAAGACTAGTCCAAGGTTAGCTCCATCTTTCACCACATGCAACTAGTTTTCAAAAAATGGGCTAGGTGAGTAACTGAAATTCTTTTACCCAATCTTTTGGAACTATCCAAAAGATATAGATACTGAAAGAACTTTCAAAGTACTACTGACTCTGGAAGTATTCCATCTGTCTAGGGAAAAATATCTATAAAAATGACAATTTTACCCAAACTAATTGAAATATTCAATACCATCTCAATTCAATTATCTAAAATTATTTTAATGAACTAAAAAGTCTAATAACACAAAGTCAAAGATGTCAAATTAAATAATCAAAAAAAAAAGTATGAAGGAAGAAGATTTAGTGGTACCATATCTTAAACTGTATAATAAGGCAGTATTTATCAAGATAGATAGTACTGCATAAGAAATAGAAAGGTAGATCAGTGCACTAGAGTAGACAAACAATTACAGCAGCAAATATAACAACTTTGTATTTGACAAGTGTAAAGACTTAAGATTTGGAGATAAGAATTCATTATTTGGTTTAAAAAAATTGGGAAAACTAGAAAGCAATATGGCAGAAAATGAGCATGGATCAATATCTCATATCAATTACCAAGATAAAGTCAAAATAAATACATGACCTAAATATAAAGAAAAAATTTACCAGAAATTGAGAAGAATGTGGAATATTTTATTTATCAGACTTATGGATAAATGAATGATTTATAAATAAACAAGAGATAGAAAGCAAAATCCAGTATAAAAATGGGTACTTGCCATTCCACTAAGTTAAAAATGAGGTTCTACAAATAAAGCAAATATAGCCAGGATTTGAAGGAAAGTTTTAAAAAATGAGAAATTTATATAGCTTATCAGATAAAAGTCTCATATCTAAAATATATTAAGAGCTCTGTCAAATCTATGAAAACCCAAATTATTTCTCAATTGATAAAAAGTCAACGTATATGAAAAGGCATAGAAAAAAATTCTTTAAATCATGATCAACTAGAAAAATGTGGATAAAAAACAGTATTGAGATATCATTTTATACCTACCAAATTAACTAAAATGATAGAAGACAAATGTGATAAATGATGGCAAAAATTTAAAAAAATTAGGACATTAATTTGTTAGTGGAATTGTAAAATGGTACAACCATTTTGGAGAGCAAGAGTTATTAAATTACCTTTACCCTTTGATCCAGGAATAATTATTATTTGGTCTATTTGCAAAAATGATTAAGGGAAAAGGAAAAGAACCTGTATGTTCTAAAATGTTCATAGTAACTGTCTTTGTGGTGGCGAAAAACTGGAAATTGCTGAGATGCCTATCAATTAGGGAATGACTAAACAAGTTGTGATGTATGATTTTGATAGAATGCTACTGTGCTATAAGAAATAATGAGCTCATACCCAGCAAAAGAACCCTGGGAGATTACTATAAACCACTACATAGAATTCCCAATCCCTCTAAGTTTGTCTGCCTTCATTTTGGATTTCCTTCACAGGTTAATTGTACACTATTTCAAAGTCCAATTCTTTTTGGACAGCAAAGCAACTGTTTTTAATTTATACTTTAACATATTGAACATGTATTGGTCAACCTGTGGGGGGGGGGGGAGGGAGAGGAAGGAGGGGAAAAATTAGAATAAAAGATTTGGCAATGGCAATGTTGTAAAATTACCCATGCATATATCTGGTAAACAAAAACTATTAAAAAAAAAAAAGAGAGAAAGGAAGGAAGGAAGGAAGGAAGGAAGGAAGGAAGGAAGGAAGAAAGAAAGAAAGAAAGAAAGAAAGAAAGAAAGAAAGAAAGAAAGAAAGAAAGAAAGAAAGAAAGAAAGAAAGAAAGAAAGAAAGAAAGAAAGAAAGAAAGAAAGAAAGAAAGAAAGAACTCAATAATTTTAGAAAAACATGTAAAGACTTACTCAAAATAATGAAGAGCAAAATGAGCAGAACCAGGAAAACATTATATACAGTTACAGCAATACTATTTTAGGAATGACTTTGAGTAACTAAGTCATTTAGATTAGTGTAAATACCCAATTAACTACAAAAAACCTATGAAGGAAGATACTACCTGTATTCAGATAAAATACTGATAAATAGAAGTATAAGTAGAATAATTTTACACATAATATATATTGTGCATATATAGATGCATATATACATATATGTGTGTAGCCATCTCTAGGGCCCAGAAGGTAGGATGGGGTAAAAGATTGCAAAGAGAGAAAAAAAAAAAAAAGAAAGGAAAAAAAAAGGACATTTATATGAGGAAAAACAAGTTGCACACAGTAGATTTGCAGTTTCATGTACAATCATTTTTTATTTTATTATATTATGGAAATAATTGTTTTATTCTATAAATTAAAAATAAAGTTTAAAAATATTTATCTGAGGAATTCTGCATGCTATATGGGACCCAGACCACTTGCTTCAAACATTTTCTCAGACACATATTTCCTGTAAAATGAATAACTATTTTGGAGATTTGGATTTTTTGCTCTTGAAATTCTCTGGGTTCCACTGGGATCCACTGATAAACAAATTGTAATACAGCATCTTTTGGAGGTGAATTGAGATAGTAATGGCATACATTGCTGAAAAACAAGAATGTCACCTACCAATAAAAAAGGAAATTTTTGTATGGAGAAGTTCTTCCCACCTGATCATATCCCACATGTATTTGAACTATGATAACAAAAACAAGACACCAGAGGCTTCTCATTGACTCTCTCTTCTAAGTATTCTACTTTGTCTATAACAATTTTTATTTTCCAGATCTGTAACCCTCAAGAGAAGCAGAATGAGAGGAAAGAACATCAGCCACATCAGTGAATTCATTCTCCTAGGCTTCCCCACAACCCCACGGATCCAATATCTGCTTTTTCTTCTCTTCCTTTTTGTTTATCTCTTTGTTTTCTTAGAGAACTTCATTATCATCTTCACTGTCTGGGTCAATACCTCCCTTCATAAGCCTATGTACTATTTCTTGGGCAATATGTCATTCCTGGAAGTTTGGTATGTCTCTGACATCATTCCCAAGATGCTGAGTGGTTTTCTCTTTCAGCAAAAAAGCATTTCATTTGTTGGATGCATGATCCAGTTGTACTTCTTCATTTCTCTGGTCTGCACTGAGTGTGTCCTTCTGGCCTCCATGGCCTATGACCGCTATGTAGCCATCTGTTACCCACTCCGATATGGAGTAATCATGACTACAAAACTATGTGTAAAGCTGGTGGCTTTTTCCTATGCAACTGCCTTCATCATCTCTGTGATCAAGGTCTACTTTATCTCTCATGCAACATTCTGTGGGTCTAGTGTTATTAACCATTTTTTCTGTGATGTTTCCCCTATCCTTAAACTAGCTTGCACAGACTTCTCAACAGCTGAACTTGTAGACTTTATTCTGGGGTTCATCATACTGGTGTTCCCACTCATTTCTACCATGCTGTCATATGGCTATATTTCTTCAACTGTCATTAGGATCCCATCATCCACCGGCCGCTGGAAAGCCTTCTCTACATGTGCTTCTCATCTCATTGTTGTGATCATTTTCTATACAGCCTTGATCTTCATGTATGTGCGTCCCCAGGCCATTGACCAAAGGAGTTCCAACAAACTGATTTCAGTCATATATACTGTTGTGACTCCAATTGTGAATCCTCTGATCTATTGCCTGAGAAATAAGGAATTCAAGAATTCCCTGAAAAAGACTCTGGGGCTAGCTCATCCTCTTGAAAAGTGATCCTCTACTATCCAAGAATAAAAAATCCCAGGATCTTAACTATGGCTAAAGAATCTACAACTATATTTTATAACTAGTATTAGTGATTATGGTGGTGGTGGTGGTGATGGTAGTGCTTATGATTATCATTTTGTGGTTTTTTGATCATGTCTGACTCTTTGTGGGATGTGTTTGTCATTTCTTCCTCCGGCTCATTATATAGATGAGAAACTGAGACAAACAATTAAATAACTTGTCAAGAGTCACATAGCTAGTAAGTGTCTGAGGCCATATTGTGATATAGATATGACATGACTAATTTGGGAATTTATTTTACTGGACCATACAAGTTTGTTTTAAAACTTGCTAATTATAAAGGGAGTAAGCATGGTGTCCAGAGATATAAAATTAGCATCCTAACTGAATATGGTCTGAACCAGATTAAAATGTAATTGGTAAATATTTAACACACTAAATAAAAATACAATACAATATAGAAGAAGTTCTTTTGTGATTTTCTAAGCAAATATTCAGCCTACAGGGATCTCATTTTCATCTGAATTTGATATCACTAGGAGCAGGCTTTGGAGTACAAAAGACATTCTGAATTCACATAAGTCACTGTGGGATCTTTAATCTCTCAATTCTCTTAAAATGTCTCTAAGTTTATAAACTGATGGCAGAAAAGGTTCACTCCTATATTGATAGAGTTTCTTCAATTGAGAACTCTCCCTATCACTGAAATCACAGATCCAGATCTCTCTCCCTTTCCTTTCAAACTTCCACCTTCCTCATACTGTCTTGAGTGAATGTGACTATAGCTCCTTAATCATGCCTTCCAAAATACATGAGTTCCAATCCTCATTGAAAGATTGCCAATTTCCTCATCTAGCTTTATCTGTTTAAACCATTACAAGAACACATGTAATATAAAATAGATTCAATTATCCATCAAAAAGAGTAAACTCCCAAGCATTATGTATGTACTTTGGATGTTGCTCAGGATCTGGAGCTGTTTTACCTGTCCTCTAAAAAAGTTGAGATTTTCTCTCATTTCCAAATCTCCAATACAAACTGGGGGCTTCCTATTAACCACTGATTCCAACATTATTCTCAAGTCCAGTCTCTTTTAGATTTCCTGAGAACTTCATTTTAGACCTCTTCAACTTCAGAAAATGAATTACATATTGAAAGAAAACTAGGCAGTCTTCCCCAAAGCTGGGTCCTAGTTCACATAAAGAAGGTGTGTAAATGTGGAACTGTAAATAAATCGAACAAAGATTGAGGCTGGGTTATGCTCTGAAGAAATTGGGTGGGAAAATACTTCCTTCCCTTTCTACTAAATAAACTATGTCCTTTATTTTTCCCCCCCACCTAAGGCTGGGGTTAAGTGACTTGCCCAGGGTCACACAGCTAGGAAGTATTAAGTGTGTGAGACCAGATTTGAACTTGGGTCCTCCTGAATTCAGGGCTGGTGCTCTATCCACTGCACCACCTAGCTGCCCCAACTATGTCCTTAGACATAATTGGCCAGTGAATAGCAGCACCATGAAAATTAGCAGTTGGCCCAAGTAGGAATACTTACTTTTTATAATTCAATTATTATCTGTTTCAACTAATTTCCATTGTTGGATTTTTCCTTGGTTTTCTACATTAATAAGATGTTATGTACAGTTAGTTTTAAAACCTGCTCCATTCACATGAAAGAATTTGATGCTTAAAGAGACAGGAAAAGTATTTAAAAAAAAAAAAAAAGAATTAAATTAGAGATTTCCAGGAGCCAAGTTGGCAGAGTAAGTTACCTCAAATCTCCTGTATGCACCTCAAAAACCCTTTAAAAATTTCCAAAAAAGAATCCTGGAACACCAGAACAGTAAAATGACCAGGTGAAACAATTTTCTAGCCCAAGAAATTTGGAAGGTCAGGAAAGGCATATTTCACTCAGATAAAAGGGGAGTGCAGTCCAGGATGGGAAGCATCCAGGCAAGCCAACAGAAAGCCCAGCCTCAGCAAACTAAGGGTAAACATTAATGCCTGAATTAGGCAAACACAAGTACCCATACCCCCCATATGGGCAGAAGCCAGTGACCTGGCAAATGCCAAAATCTGGAATTCCAATTTATTTCAGCATAGTCAGTCAAGAGACAAACACCAGTGCTAAAATACCTCCTATCCATCCAAATATCTCAGCAGAGCAAGTAAACAGGCAGGGAAACCTATCACAGGCTTCAGTCTAGCTCCAGGCAAATAGGCAGATATTAATGCCTGGATTAGTCACACAAACAGGCAGGTGCCCTATATAAGCAGAAGCCAGTGCCAGGTCACTCCCCACTCCATGATGCTCAGCACACAGGCCTGGACTATAAATGAACCCCCATGAGTCTCAAATTAGCACCAAGTAAGCTGCAAGACTCCTATGACCTCCAACACTTCCAATCACTCCCTATTCCAGGCCTCTGCACAGCACCAGATAAAACTCCTCTCCTGAAAGTTGGGAAACCTCAAAGAAATACCAACACAACACCAAGTAAACAGAAAGAATCTGCAGCCTCAGACAAAAAGCTTGGGAATTTCTCTTCCTATCCAGGAGCAGAAGTAAAATTTAAAAATAAGAGGAAGACTGGAAAAGATCGGTTAAAAACAACAACAACAAAAAGAATCTGACCAAAGAAGATTAATATAATGACAGAGAAGCTCAAGGCACAAACACAGAAGAGGACAACAATATCAAAACATCTGAAGGCAAAGCCCCCAAAATAAGAAAGAATTATTCTCCAGAACAGAAAAAAAATTCAAGGAAGAGCTCAAAAAGGAATTTAAAAATCAAATGAAAGAGGTAGAAGAAAAATTGGAAAAAGAAATGAGTGCATAAGACAATTATGAAAAAAGAATCAACAGCTTGGAAAAAAGAAAACAACTCCTTAAAAAGTAGAATTGGCCAAATGGAAAAGGAGATACAAAAGCTAACTGAGGAAAAAACTCCTTCAAAATTAGAATTGGATAAATGGAAGCTAATGATTCTATGAAACATCAAGAATCAATTAAACAAAATTAAAATAATGAAAAAATAGAAGAAAATGTAAGATACCTGTCTGGAAAAACAACTGAATCTGAAAAAAAAGATCCAGGAGACACAATATAAGAATCTTTGAACTACCTGAAAGCCATAATTAAAAGGAGGAATTGGATATCATACTTCAAAAAATTATCAAAGAATGGAAGTGGATATCTTCAACTTAAAGAAGATCCAACTCACTTCCAGTTGATCAAGGATGGACAGAAACAACTACACCCAGAGAAGGAACACTGGGAAATGAATATAAATTGTTAGCACTACTGTCTATCTACCCAGGTTACTTATAACTTCGGAATCTAATATTTAACATGCAACAAGAAAATTGGATTTACATACATATATTGTATCTAGGTTATACTATAACACATGTAAAATGTATGGGATTGCCTGTCATCAAGGGGAAGGAGTAGAGGGAGGGAGGGGAAAATTTTGGAAAAGTGAATACAAGGGATAATGTTATAAAAAAAATTACTCATGCATATATACTGTCAAAAAAAATTTTTATAATTATAAAATTTTTAAAAAAATTTTTTAATAAAAATAAAAAAGGCATGCAATGAAAAAAAAAATTATCAAAGAAAACTGATATCCTAGAAGCAGAATTCAAAAGAGACATCGGAAGATCTGTTTTGACAAATCACCTTCAGAAGGAGATCCCAAAATGAAAATTCCAAAAAACATTATAGACAAATTTGGATCAATGCCCAAAGGGCAATTAAATTGTGCATGTCTTTGATCTAGCAATACAATACCTCTCCTAGGTCTGCATTCCAAAGAGATCATTAAAAAGGGGGGTGGGGAAGACTTATTTGTACAAAAATATTTATAGTAGCTCTTTGTGTGGTGGCAAGCAATTGGAAATTGAGGGGATTCTCCATTGAGGAATAGCTGAACAAATTATGGTATGTGTGAATGTCATGGAATACTATTGTGCTATAAGGAATGATAAGCAGGCTGATTTCAGAAAAACCTGGAAAGATGTGTATGAACTGATGCAAATTCAGATCAGGTAGTAAGGGGGAGAACTAGGATTTTAATTCCAGCTTCTGACTTCAATCTCAGATATTTTATACTATACTCTCGAAGTTATAACAGAGCTGATGGCTTCATAGGAGACCATCTCAAATACACTCTGACACTCTTGCCACCCCTTTCTTTTCAAACAATGGCTAACAATAACACCTGGAACACATTTTCCCCAAGGTGTCCCTTCAAGAAACTAGCTGTTTGGGCAATACCCCATAACATATACCTGTCTCTCCTTTATTGACCATGAGGGTATAGATTCCTTCAGACCCCCTCTCTTTGGCCAAAAGGGGTAAATTCCAAAATATTTTGCAGATACCAATTCCTTGAGCTAAGGCCCAGTGAGCAGATTTTGTCCTAAGCTTGGCACAAAATTATCCTTTGCATCCTGGATGATATAAACCCCTGGCAAGTGCATTCCTTTGACCAGGTGGTCATTAAGGGATTTATGATTTGAGCTCTCCTTATTTCCCAGGGACCTGAGAGCCAACATCCATCATGTTTCTAAAATGTTCACAGTACCTGTTCCTTGTATGTTTCCATCACAAAACTCCAGTTCTGTACCCCACAAAGTAATCATGACGCATAAGACTTGAGACAATCAATTTAAAAACTTCTCACAGAGCCTGTGGGAATAGGAACTCAAGACCTAAAAATGATTATGTGATGTTCCAGGCCAGTATGTACAAAAACTCTGCCTTTTTTTTCCCCAGCAAGATAAGCCCTCCTTCTTAGAGAAAGAAAGGGAAGAGGAACCTTCCATTTGCAAAGGTGATTTTCCTCACTCTGAAATTAATTGAATTTATGTTTGTATCCTGACTTTTCTATCTCTGGCCTATTCTATCTTGGCTCCAGCCATCCAAGGTTAGAGGCCAGTTCCAATTCAATTGATTGCACCCACTTCACTACCCCAAGCTTCATAGGTAACTTCCTGGGATACCAGGAACTTATGCTAGAAACTTGTCAGGGGCAAGGGTGGGGGGAATACTGATTTTTATTAAATTTCACTGATTCCCTTCCTTGGATCCCTGTTGCCTAAGGTTTCAAAGGCATGCATGGAAGTTAGGTAAATTCTGGCATGTTGACCTATAATGCTGAGACTTCAGATGCCCCTTAGTCCAACTCCTTTATGAGGAAATTAAGACATAGGGAACTTAAATGACTTGCCTAAGATCAATAGGTAGTGTAAATAGAAGAAACAACATCTACCAGACCCACTAATTTTAGAGATTCTGTTCTTTCCACTACATCAATTGTATCTCTTTAGAAAGAGGAATACTTGGAGAAAACTGAGGGGAGGAGGGGTAGAAAACAAGAAGAGGCTTGCAGAAAGGAGGAACAAGGGAAGAAAAGTAATAGTGTAATATAACTCCTCAAACTCAAATCCTCAAAAATCTATCCCAGCTTCAAAGGTCATTTGTGGTCAGCATCTGTTAAAAAAATTCAATAACTATGAGCCTCTACTAATATTTCCCTTTTTCCAGACCAACCAGAGAATAAAACATATAAACTCAAAATATATAAATATAAACTAATAATGGAGTAAGGAGTATTAACAATGAGAGGAATCAAGAAACATTTCCTGAAAGAGGTGATGCCCAAATTGAGCTACCTAAACTCAGCTGAGGATTCCAATAAATAGATCAATGGAAAAGCATTTATCATGTGCCAGAGAATGTGCTGAACCCTGACGATGCAAATAGAAGCAAGCAAGATAATTTTGCCCTCAAGGAGGTTATGTTTCAACACAGGAGGTGACACATAGAGAGGAGCAAAATTGGAAAGCAGAGGGTGAAGGGAGAGGAGATAACAACAGAGAATATAGAGATGGATAAGAAGGGGAATAGAAGGCTCAAAAGTGGGTGAAATAAGATGATAATTTACCAGTCTGAACCCAGGCTGTGAGTAGTGATAATTCACATTAGGATAGATCTAAGAAGAAGCCTTGAGAGCAGGGGCCATGTCATTGGATGACTGAAAAGCGTATTTCAGTCTTAGTTCTGGAGTGATTTGGGACTATTTTAATCTTTGAGCTGAAGATAGACTTGAGCCACAAATCTGGGAATTTCTGAAGGTACTTACAGTCTTCAAAAGAGAAAGCAGAGAAGACCAAAGAGCAGTCATGAGGAGACATAGAAAACCATAGTATATAACATACTATGTATCATTTAGTATCAAATAATGTCACCTATTAAAAATACATATGGTATATTTAACATGTATGAGATTGCCTGCCATCTAGGGGAAGGGGTGGAGGGAAGGAGGGGAAAATTCGGAACAGAAGGGAATGCAAGGGATAATGTTGTAAAAAATTACCTGTGCATATGTACTGTCAAAATATGTTATAATTATAAAATTAATTTTAAAAAATAAAAATTATAAAAAAAAAAAACACCATATGGTATACCTTAGATACACTCTGATATCTAGGTGCCATCTTACCTAAAGTTATCAAACAAGACATTAACAAGAAGTTACTGCCAGCCTCCAACAATGGGATCTTTGTCAGCTACCCTGATGCGTTATCAAACCAGTTACTAGTCAAAAACTCTGCCCTTATCCTTTTTATCCCATCATCCTATTCATTAGCTGCTATCTTTGGCCTGTAATATGAGGAACTAAGCCTCGGTGGCCTGGGTTCCCCAGTTGAAGGGGAGGAAGGTCTCACTCCCCAGTTGCCTCCTTATATAATCCACATTCTACCTCATCTAATGAAATAGAGGTTTTATAATTAATTTTTTTCCCTCTTTCCCAGCATTTCTTTACGGACCTGGAAAGATTTCAACCAGCTTACATAAGGCATATCTACATCCAAGAATCTTCAACACTATGTAAAGGTCTTTCACTGACCTTATCACAGACCATAGATACTCCACACAAAAGAACACAACAGTCTTCATGAAAGTAATGAGGGAAAGGAAAGGGGGAACCCCATTTCTCGGCTCATAGATAGTAAGATAATCCCATGAGGCACAGTGTCACCTGTAAATGAATTTACAGGGCCAAAAACCTAGATTGATAAATAAAAGGTTTATTGTAGAAGTTTGGAAGCAAAGTTCAGTTAGAAAGACACCAGGGCCAGAGGCGGCCGCTGGGCGGGCAGGAACCCTTACATGGCTGGAAGGATACCATGTGTTGGCTGGGAGGGCTCCTGCAAAGAGAGTGCTCCAACTCAGCTCTTTTATACCTAGAAGATGATGGGCGGTACCCCCCCCCAAAGTTCTTGGCAGGCTTTTCAGTTAGCTCAGATCAGGTGAGAGCTGGGGGAAGCTGAGCAGATAGTGGGGGCTGGGCCCGGATATTCAAAAGGGTGCTTTTGACCAGTATTTGTGAATCAAGGTCAGCCATGGGGGTTAGACACTCAGAGAGGAATCTTAAAGGGACCTCAACTCCCCTCACTTCCCCCCTTAAACAGTTGAGACTTAAATTCATTTAAGAAAAAATTTGGGGCAGAGTCCTTCATTTAAGGCAAGGTTGAAGATTTTCTCCAAAGATCTTCAGAGGAGCAGGGTCCCCTCGTCTTGTTCCCCCCTTAACCCATCACCTCTAGATGCATGTGGGGAAAGGGGCATCGATCTCTTAACTGCTTAGGGCTGACAAGGGTCTAAAGTGTTAGGTTCTTACTAAGTGCTAATGAGATAATGAGATATTAGGTTCTTATGAGGTGCTAAGTCAGTACTTAACAATTCTCTAGTTCCAACCTTTGGGGGAGTTTTACCCCTTTGAACTCCTGGGGAGGAGCTTGCATGCTTAGGAGGAGCAAGTTCATTGGTTGAAGTATTTTTTCCTAGAAGCCCCTGAGTTATTCCATGCCCATTCTCTGGGAGGATAAAAGAAGCAACATTGAGCAAGGGAGAGAAGTGTCTACTCTAGGTCAGAGTTGGCGGCAGTTGAGACAGCAGATCTCCTCCCAGAGAGCAATCAGCAGTCTCTGGAGACAACAGCACATTACAAATTGAAGCCCACAACGCAGGGCAAGGACTTTTGCTTATCCTGACAAGGACTTATTCAGAGCCCTTCAGAGGAGCTAAAACGGACCTTCGCAGTAGAGATTTGGGGTTCCATGCCAGGAGGTGAGGCGTGAGGTGTGGGGGATGGCAGCAGGGCATCGAGGGGGTGTCCCGGTCAGTTGTCCCCAGTCAGTTGTCCCCAGTCAATGTTCTCCAGGCTGAAAGGCCAGCTGAGAATCCCAAGTGTGAAACATAGAGAAAACAGATCTCAGAAACCGATTAAAAGTGGGGTGTCATCCAGGGTGGAGATGGTGACATTCAGGAGAATGGGGCCTTTAGCAAGAAATGCATCAGATCCCTTCTATGGGCTGCTTGTCTGATGGCCCATCTAATTATCAAAGAGAAATAGGAGAAAATGCTGAGAGAAAAGATTATTTGTAGCCTAGCTCTTTCACCCTTAATTTCCAAGAAAGCTAATTTCTCCTGGGGTTGGGATTAAAGGGTGTGGACCAGAAGCCAGGGGAGGCAAGAGGCCTCGATATCTAGTAGATTTAATGAACCACTGCTCTTTTGTGAGGCAGGGTCTAGGGATGGGTATGTATCCCCAGTTGTCAGAGCTGCAGATCAAGATAAGAATGCAGTTTAAGGTCTTGGAAATGTTGGAAAAACTGCTGTTTTTCTTGAAGAGAGTTGGTTATTCAATAAGCAAAGATCCTGAATCTTTTCCTTCCTAGTTTCCCCACTCTTTATAGAGGAGGGGTGAAAAGCATCAGCATAGCCTACCCAACTTACCGGCCCCTGAGGTGTTTGGGCTATCCTGAGATAAAAGGGAAACGGGGCCAGACCTCAAATTCCTACCAGGGAGCAGGACGCTGGGGGCCAGTTCATCCCCCCTTGTGGTGTTCTGTGGTGGTGAGAAGGCAGTTCCTCCTGCTCAAATTCAGAGCAGAGACTGGGGTCTTCTAAGGCTTAAGTCTAGAAGAGATTTGCATTAAAAGGGCACCTCTGCTTCTTTCTGAGTGTCTGGAGGCAGGAGTTGCCCTGAGAAGAGAACTGAGAGTCTCAGGTTAACGAGATAAAGGGAAAACAACAGGTATTAGAAAACAGTTTTGGTCTTATAGATCTCTATTAGTTTATCCAGTAGCAGACAGATGACCAGGCTAAATACTTATTTGCCCAAGCATTTAGGATATAATGATTACATATAATCAGTCTGGAAACAGCAAGGTATGACATGATTGAATTGCATTAACAATTTCTATTGACTATTGCTCTGATCTTAAAATCGATTACAAGAGGAAAAAATGCAAGAACATAAATTATAAACAAATATTTATCATAACCTTATGTTGATAATAATAAGGAATTTGTCCCAAAGAGTTCATATCCAAGTAGATGTTTCATAAGTGAACGTTATTCATACAAATCAGTTTGTTTTTAAAATACCCAATGCAAATACAATCATATACAGAATGCCTAATTCCATGTAAGAAAATTCAAGAAGTTAGCAGTTAAACTTTTAGAAATAAATCCTTCCGAAGTATGGATGATATTCACAGAAACTCAGGCTAAGTCTGATTATTGCTCTTTCCCAACCTTTTCACTTCAAAGGGGCTAGCTTTGCTGGGTGTGTCCTAACAGCAGGGAAACCCTGTCAAGGTGGGTGGAGATAGGTTAGTTAATAGGTCATTTCTTATAGAGCAGTAATATTCCATAACCTTCATATACCATAATTTACCCAACCATTCTCCAATTGATGGACATCCATTCATTTTCCAGTTTCTAGCCACTACAAAAAGGGCTGCCACAAACATTTTGGCACATACAGGTCCCTTTCCCTTCTTTAGTATTTCTTTGGGATATAAGCCCAGTAGTAGCACTGCTGGATCAGAGGGTATGCACAGTTTGATAACTTTTTGGGCATAATTCTAGATTGCTCTCCAGAATGGCTGGATTCTTTCACAGCTCCACCAACAATGCATCAGTGTCCCAGTTTTCCCACATTCTCTCCAACATTCATCCTTATTTGTTCCTGTCATCTTAGCCAATCTGACAGGTGTGTAGTGGTATCTCAGAGTTGTCTTAATTTGCATTTGAAAGATGTTATCTTACCCAGTGCTTCTCTGGTGGTGAAGGTGAAGGCTCACGCCATGGGATAGAGACACATCTCCAAGTTCAAGTTCGCCCCCATCCAAACTTTTCCTCTTCATGGCTACCACTATAGTGGAGTGCAAGAGGGGATCAAACACAGATTTCTCCCCCAGAAGAGATCAAGGAGACTGCTGGCCTGGGACCCAAGAGGGATGGCCACGTGGTGGAGGGAGGAGTGAAGAGACACTCTCCATGTGGAGTTGCAGCCTGAGGGATTAGAAATGCCTTGGAAAAGAAGGTCTTTTGTCTCTAGAAGCAGCCTCTAGAGACAGAGTGAGACTAAAAGAGAACTTTTTTGCCTGAAATGCAAGTAGTCTCCACGGGAGACTTTTGCTTGCAGCCCAAACCTGGTCTGGGTGCCCTATGTTTTAGAGATAGAGTGAGACAAGGGTAGGAACACAGATATTCTTCCCGGAAGCTGCTCGAGCTGCTAAGGACGAAGATTGGTTCTGAGAGACCTGAAAAGGTTAAGGTTAGTTTTCAGGGTAACAATTTTTGGGGCCCCCGTGAGGGCCACCAACTAATGAGGGAAAGGAAAGGAGGAACCCCATTTCTCGGCGCATAGATAGTAAGATAATCCCATGAGACGCAGTATCCCCTGTAAATGAATTTACAGGCCCACAAACCTAGATTGATAAATAAAAGGTTTATTGTAGGAATTTGGAAATAAAGCTCAGTTAGAAAGACGCCAGGGCCAGAGGTGGCTGCTGGGCGGGCAGGAACCTTTACATGGCTGGAAGGATACCATGTGTTGGCTGGGAGGGCTCCTGCAAAGAGGGAGTTCCAACTCGGCTCTTTTATACCTAGAAGATGATGGGCGGTACCCCCAAGTTCTTGGCGGGCTTTTTAGTTAGCTCAGATCAGGTGAGGGCTGGGGGAAGCTGAGCAGATAGTGGGGGCTGAGCCCAGTTATTCAAAAGGGTGCTTTTGACCAGGATTTGTGTATCAAGGTCAGCCATAGGGGTTGGGCAGTCAGAGAGGAATCTTAAAGGGACCTCAATCCCCATCAAGGGTAAATAACAACATAGTATACCAAAAATTGAGCAGCTGCCATGCTCACTCACTCCACAAGTTCTTTTAGGCTCAAGCCTGATCCATATTGGTACTGAATATATCATACCATGAAAGCTAGTCACCTGGTAGAGATTTCTGACATAGAAATCTCATAGAGTCCCTTCTACCACCCAATTACTGCTACACCTACCAAAAAAAAAAGAAACAATAAATATAACAAAATATAATCTGTGTATTTGCTGAGAACAGAAGTGAAACCAGTGCCTCGGGTTATTACTGCCACCATTATAATAGTCATTTCCTACTTATGTGATATTAAGCAAATCATATAATTTCTTTAGGCCTTTTAGACATTAACTGAGAAAACTGGATTAGATGGCTTCTGAAATCCTTTTCAATTCTAAATCTAAGTTCTATGAAGTAAGAGTGATGATTCATGATGTTCCTGGCTACTGCAACTCTCTAGGAGATGAGATAAAAAGAGCAATCTCAGAATGAGCATGGTCTTTAGAATAGCTAAAGTATAGCCCACTACTCCTACTCTGCTCAGGTCCCATATTCCTGGTCATGCTCCTTCTTGCTAGATATGACTGTTCCTCAAATGCTTTGAGAGAGATTTACTGCCTTCTACTCTCCACATCAAATTGGAGGAATAATGTTATTTTTCCTCCACTTTATTTGATGAATTTTTCACTCAGAAATCCAGCTCTGTTAATTGCAATAAACTATCTCCACAATCCAAGCAAATGAAGCACTGAGGCATTACCCATGGGCACCATACTATCATTTTCTGAAGGAATGATTAGTTTGAAATTTAAGAATTCCAACAGCGTTACTGAAAAATCTCTCTTCAATCAAGACTCAGAGCCCATTTTTTCCTCACACCTTTTATTCTGACTAGAGACAAATAGAGTAAAAAGAAGTTCTTCCTCACCTGCATACACCTCTAATCAAAACAGCTAGAAAAGAAACTGGATGTCAGTTATAATTTTATATTCCAAGATGACTAAGCAGGCAAGCATTTATCAAAGTCAAGAGTCCTAAGATCTAGTTGCAAACTTAGTGATTGACCTTATTCAGAGTAATTAGAAAGCTATTGGCAATCTTAAAGAATGTAAGAATGCATGTTGGGAGAGATAGAGATATTGCTATCTATAGATATAGTTTGGTGATAGGATTAAGCTAACATAGGAGATTAGGGAGAAGTTGGAGTCAAAAACACCACTAGGATTCAGAAAACTTAGTACCTCTGGGAAAAAATAGGGAAGTCAAAAGGGATAAGGATTTTTAGATATGCTTAACTTGTGGAACTTAGGAAAGCAGTTGGAAATGTTATTCTAAAGTGCTGCAATTTTAGTGATAACATTTTAATGATCTCTTTTCTCCATTTATCTCTTCAACCCACCATCCAACTACAAACAATTTCCCTGTCTCTGATCCCATAGCATTAAATGTATCAAATGCTCCTGTTAGCCATTTATTCTTATTTATCTGATTTATCATGTCCAAATATTTTATCTTCTATCTATAAGATTGAAAGATCCATGAGGATAAGAAAAAAGTCTTACTCACCTTTATATCTTCTTCATGCTCTAGCAAAGTTTGATATTTATAATACTTCATAAATGTTTATTTTATATTTAATGAATGTATGACCCCTGTTGAAATTGAAATCCCTTTACCTCTAATGAGATAAAGTAGTTTTAGTTCTTAAACATGAAGGTAATGGGTTATGGAAAAATCAAGGATATCTTTGTTTCTAACTGAAAGATAGTGAGGTGAAAGAACAAGGTGGGAAATAAGTAGGTTGATGAACTGAGAAGTTATGATATCTGGGGGAGTATTAATATGCACATTGAAGTACCTTAGTATGAGGACAGGAGTTGGAGAGAAAATAAAAATTATTGTGAACCAGGTACTGAATTCACTGAGGAAAGAAAAGTTGTCACTGTGGACAACTGCCATGATTTTGAATGGATGATATATGTGAATTACAGGAACCTTAAAGGAGAAGTTACTTACTGAATAAGGGTGATAGAAAGAGAACCAAGAAGTGGCAGTGGAGATTCTCCTCACTCGTACTGCAGAGTAAAATGGAATAAGTTGAAAAGGAACCAGTATTTGGAAAGCATGGTCAGGGAGATGTGTCATCAAGAAGAATTCAGGTCTCAGTGAGAGCCAGAAAATGAAAGGAGTAAGAAAAGCAAAGACTAAAAGCAAATTAGTTGTCTGTAGAACAAGCAGAGGGAATGGTAAAAGGATGGGTAGTTTTTGGTTGGGCCTTTGGGAAAGTGGGTTAAAGAAAATAGAAACAAGAAGTTGGACAATAGGAGATGGGGAGTGAGGTTTGGATAATGACTCTAGAAGGTTTAAAAATCACTGGGATGGGAAGAATATATCAAGGGAAATATTCATTGATCATTAAGTGCAAAATTCAGAGAGATTTTCAAAGACAATTTTATTATGATTTCAGAGCAGGTAGTGGTAGCTAGGGGAATCCTTTCAAAGTTTTGGACGGTTCAGGTAAGGGAGTAAGAACTTGGAGGAGAAGCAGTGATGATACCATAAAGTAATGAGTTCTGCTCTTCTTTCTGGTATCTGGAAGATAGACGGGAAATGCAAGGGATACAACAGTATGGTACACATCTCTCTCCTTCCTACTTTCACTAGAGGTTAGAGATCAGACAGGAGATTTGTAGAGATCAGGCAGAACATTCTCAGGGCACAATGGTAATGTACCCTCCTCACCCCTATCTTCCCTATCTTATAGACTATGTATTATTGTCTCCCAGTGCATCCAAGGCCATCTCCAGTCATCTTGATCCATATCTTGCCACTGGATCCAAATGGAATGGCTCTGGAGGGGAAGGTGAGGCAGGTGAGGCTGTGTACAGCCCTCCTTCACTTACACCCAATTCACTTGCATTTCATGGGGTCACCTGTCTGATGTCACAGACCTCTTGGAGAATGTAGGACAAACAACAAAACAACAACAAAAAAAGAAAAATCAACATTAAAAGACCCATTAAGCATGTTTTCTCTGTTACATGTGTTTACCCATCTCTCACATTCAATCTCTTTTCCCCTTCAATCCATCCAATGAAAATTTAAGAACCAGCAAACATCAGTCAATCAGTCAGCAAGTATTTATAAAACATTTATGTGCCAAGAACTGGGAAGACAAATATAAGCAGTAAGCCCATACTCAAAAGGCTTGCATACTTAGGAAAAATATATAAAAGGAAACTTATAAACTTCCAGAAGTAGCTGTAAAAGTAACAACAGAGGGAAACTGATGAGGAGAGAGAAGGCTGAAGCTTGGAACAGTGAGCTCTCTTCAGATTAGCAGAATCCAACTTTAACATAAAGCTCCAAGTTAAGAAATAGGCTAGAAAAATAAGCAAATAAAAAAAAGAATTTGATCATAAAAATCAAGACACTAACTCAGAAGAAGACAATTTCTTCATAGTTATACTCATTATAATTGGGGGTTTGGGCAACTGATTGGTACCACTAATAATTGGGGCCCCAGATATAGCATTTCCCCGAATAAATAACATAAGCTTCTGGCTTCTCCCACCATCATTCCTACTACTTCTGGCATCTTCAACAGTTGAAGCAGGTGCTGGAATGAGATGAACAGTTTACTCACCTCTAGCAGGCAATGTCACCCATGCAGGAGCATCAGTAACATGCTGGGGTGGGGAGGGGGGAGAGAGGGGAGACTATAAGCTAAGCCACAAGCAAAAAGATGCAGATTGTATCAAAACCAACAAGAATTCCTGGAAGAACTAAACAAAGAACTGAAAGAAGAGGGGGTGATAGGGGGCTAATATTAAATAAAAGCAGTAGAGGAAATATTGATAAAAGGACTGAGAGTGTTGCCATAATTTTTTTCCTGTTTATTTAAAAAAACAGAATAGAAAAATGAAAAACAGAAAAAGAAAATAAAACAAAATTGAACATTGTTATGTGCCCAGAAGAACCTCAGGGAGGATTCAAAATATATAACAATAAAGTACCAGTTCAAGAAAGGACATATAATAGTAGAAGAAATTATATTCATGAGTGCCCATTTTTCCTTTGCTTACTTGTAGGTTGTTTTTTGTTCTCTGCTGCACACACCTCCCCAGGCAGGCTATAATTAAGCACAGATATATTTATATATAAATATATACATACCACACACACATACACACATACATATGTACATATACATTCCCACTCATTCACAGACCCACACACATATATACATATCTATATATACACATACATGGAGCAATACTCATAGATATCTACATTTACACACACACACACACACACACACACACACACTCATTTATCCATATGTAAACAGGCATCTGTAAAATTAATCTAGGTTCAGAATTCCCTTTCAACAGACATAGTCTTAAAAGAGGGGAATATAAGTCTATTACTGCTCAGAACTTGATTTAAACAAGATATAAAGAAATGAAACTTATGACAGTAAGGCGCAATTAACAAATACAGTGATCACCAAGATAATATAAGAAACAAATAGACGATAGACAACATACAACATACATCATCACTACTACAAAGAAGCACCAACATCTGAATTCCATCACCTGGGAGAACCTGGATCACAGCTATCCAGAGGCTCGAGTGGGAGACTTTGTTAGGCAAGTGGCACCAAGCTTCTCTGAGTTCTCAAAATCCCTCCCCACTAAGGGGTTTTTATAAACTGAAAACAAAGAAGGCACTATACTAAATATTCTCATTTGATTCCTGACCTTTGAGACAAAGCAGTCCCCTCAGGTACAGGGATGTTCCATCCCAAGAGATCCATCAAAGAACATATGTTTATTCCTTTAGGATTATGTTTACTCCAGGAACTGACCAGGTTTCTAAGGTAACCACAGGCCTACCATAAAGGATGTTCATTAATTAAGGTGCCAGGAAGATGGCCAATCTTCCTACTGCTTCCTGAGGTGCTGTTAGATAAAAGGGAGCATATTCCAAATTCTCAGCAAACAAATTTACACAAAGGCATGCCTGAGACTTACTGGGATTTCTTACTTACTTAAAACAATATTAGTATGACTGACATGTAATGTAGATTTCTCTCTTGATTAAATCTTTAAGTTTGACTTTGTCTAAGATCAATTACTACTAGCCATACTTTTTTTTCTAATAAATCCTACTCCTCATTCTTATTGTAGTGTTTGTGCATATCTCTTCTTTCCTATCTATACTAACTCTTCTTGTTTTATTCTGCTCCTTAACTTGCCTTGCTATTATTATTTAACCTCCTTGTGAATCCCTCCCTTTTCTTCTTTCCCTACTTTTTGCTTCTGCCTCCACCCATCCCAATCTCCTTATTACTTTACAGATTTTAGAGGGTGAAATACTCTTTAAAAAAAAAAATTTTATATATATATACACACCTTCATAGTATATGAGTAGTATTGCCTATTTAATCTATTTCCAATCTAAATTAATCCCCAGCCTGAGCTGTTTTATTGGGGTTTTTTTACAATCTTGTTGGTTTATATTAGGAAGACCCCTGTTCTGCCCCAAGTCTTCTTGATTTTTTACTAGTTTATGTTCTCCCTGAGGCACAAATTTGTTCTGCTTAAGGGGAAAGCCAGAGAGCTTGAAATTTACTGACTTCCTCTGTCATCTTCCCAGAATCTTCCTCGATGCAAGAAAATTAAGGGGAAAAAAAAATTAACAGTTTGGGAAAAAAGAGACACAAAAAAATGCTGAAAAAAACAACATCTGAAAAAAACAGAATTGGCCAAATGGCAAAAGAATTACAAACATCACTAAAGAAAAAACTCCTTAAAAATTAGACTTGGCTAAGTTATTTTTTTAAAAGGGGAGAGGGGTGTAAAAATACATTTATGGAAAAATAACTTCTTATAAAGCAGAAATGACCCAATAGATAAAAGGGTACAAAAGCTCACTGAAGAAAATAATTCCTTAAAAACTGTAGTTGGGAAAATGAAAACTAATGACTCCATGAGACATCAGAAAACAATTAAACAAAGTCAAAAAATGATAAAAATAGAAGAATATGTACAATATCTCATTAGGAGAAACATCTGACCTAGAAAATAGATCAAAGAGAAATAATTTAGGAATTATTGGACTACTTGAAAATAATGATAAAGACCTTTATTAAATTTTGAGAAATTACAGAGAGAAGATCCTAAGAAGAAAATCAACAAAAATATCATAGCTAAATTAAAAAAACAAAAACAAAAACAGCTCCAGGAAAAAAATATTGCAAGCAACAAGAAAAGAAAATCAAATATGGCAGAGCCAAAATGAGAATCACACAAGACCCAGCAGAGGCTATATTAAAAGACCACAGGTCTTGGAATATGTCTATCAAAGAATAAAAGAACTGGGGTTTCAGCTGAAAATATCATGCCCAACAAAGTTAAGTATATCCTGAATGGGAAAAGGGGGGCAAAAGATCTGAATTTAATAGAAAATTTTTCATATAAGATCCAAGAGAAATATGTTTAACATCAAAGACTTATTACAAGGGACTCAATAAAGCTAAACTTTTTATATATGGAGATGTAAACTGTATGTCTAAGATTGTCATTAGTAATTGGATAGTTGGAAAGAAAGATTGGGGTAGAACTGAGTATGATGTGATTCTTAAAAAGTAAAACTGTATAGGAAAAGATAACAAGAGTAATTATACAAATGAAGTGACAGAGAAGTTAGATGTGGAAGACCTGGTAGTTCTGGAACCCAATTCTCATTGGGAATGGGTTAAAAAGGCAACAGTACAAATATATCCAGAAGAGTATAAAACTCTTCGAAATTCGGGATGAGAGGCTAAGGGGTAAGGGGATAAGGGAGTGATTTTTAGAGAGAACTCTATTCATAACAGATCTGGATTAAAGAGAAAACAATTGATTTATTTAGGAAGAAATAAAAGTCTTCAATTTATAAAGAAATTAGAGTGTGAGGGAATAGGATAAGATAGGGAGATATAGAAAGGTATGTAGATTAATAGGAATGAGATAATGTAATGGCCTAGTTAGCTTTCTGGAGATCCTCCAGAATGGGTCTTGGTTTCAGTGGAGGAATGCAGGAGAACCACCAGAGGCTGGTAAAGTCTTCTCTCTCAAAGGTCCTAGAGACAGGAGAGCCACCCAAAGGGTCTTTTTTTTTATTTATTTACCAGATCTCTTAGCTCTTATATACTCTAAGTACATCATTATAGGTGTCAATCTTGTAGAGTAGGTGTCAACTTGTAGAAGTATACTAAGTACTAAGTACATGTAAACTAGAGAATCATTATATTAATTATATATCAACACCTTATTTTAGGATTAAATCAATCATACTGAACTAGAGAACTATTAATCACCATGCTAAACTAGATAACCATTGTCTTATCAATTCCACTGAATTAGCACTTTGTTTCAAGTATATTTCTCCAAAGTTCTCTACAGGATAAAAAGGAAACAATACATATATTTGGAAGACTATGAAAGTGTTCTCAACTCAGATAGAAACAAGAGGGCAAGGGAAAAGAGTAAGGAGAGAGGATAAGGGAGGAATCCTTGGAGGAGGGAAGGTTAAGTAATAGAAGGGCAATTATGCTAATTATTAGTTCTTTGCTACCTATATACTTGTTTAAAATCATAATTTCTCATCTAATACTGCTTGTCTTGAACTATCCATTTTCCAGACTCACCTGTAGAATTACAGTTGCCAGGTTCATTAAACATCTCACAATTAACCAAAAGAAAGTAACTCAACAGGACTTTTGATAGAAGTGTACCAAATTCTGGTGAAATAAAACAGTGTTTATTTCATAATCAAGTATAAGAAATAGGCCAGGTGTGTCTAGATGTGATCACATACCTAGTCCATGATCTATGCATCCCTGTGATTTTTTAAAGACCTGGCGGAGGTGGTGGAGATAAACCCAAAATGGATGAGACATGAGATGAGCTTGATCTCTGGGGAAAAGGTGCCATGAAATCCTAACTCAAAAAACCAAGAGATGAGATCCCAAAAGTTCAGGCTCCTATTTCCATTGACATGTCAAAGACTATTAAAATTTCTTGCAACTAAAACTGATGCCTATAGGGTGTTTTAAACTTTAAAGTATACATTGTGTTGTTTCAGCCTCCCAATAATCCTATTGGATTATTATTATTTAGAGGAGAAGTGGAGCCTGCGAGTTTAACACACAGCTACTATGTAATAGTAATACTTACTATGTAATAGGGTTTTGAAGCTAGGTCTTCCTGACTCCAACTCTAGCTCTCAATTCAATAGGTAATATTGCCTTCCATTGTAATTTCCTTGTGTTTATTATTTTTGCCACTGTTGCCCAGTATTTATAAGCAGGGGCAGAACCTTAAAAAAGCTCTGATCTTTTTTCAGGGAATGAAAGAGAGACAGAGAAGCTAGGAAACTATCCCAAGGGGAATGGAACACAGGTGAAAGAACCCATTATACCAGCAAAGAGGGAGAGAAATGAAACAAATCTCTGAGATCCAGAGATAATGAAATAAAGAGATGGCTTGAGGGGTTCCCTAGCACCCAGAAGTGACCGCATTTACTAGTAAAAAAGCACAATTTTCCAATGCTCTGAGGAATGACCAAGCTGGAGTTGGGAATCCCTGGACCTTCAGAGAAGTAATAAAGTTGAGAGGGAGAAGAAACCAAATAAATTCAAAAAATAGAGAAAAATGGAAAACAAATAATACAGGAAAAGAGAGAAATATATATGAATCTATGACTCTGTCTTATATATATCTTTCTTTTTATCTGCAGGGATGAGTAGATGTTGTATGTTAGACACTATGTGTGTGATCTCTGACCATTAAATTATAAATTAGATTTAATGGCAGCCTTCAATCTCTATAGCCAGTACATCCCCAATTTTTTATCCCTCCAGAATTCTCCTATTTCTGGCTGAGAGAAAAAACACAACCACATCTGAATTGCAGGGGTTTATTGAAAAGATTCTTATGTCAGCTGCTATTTTGTACCCCATGTGAGGGGAAAAGGAGCACTGGGTAGGGGAAGCACTGATTCAGGGGCTAAGCATCTTCTCAGGTCAGTTGCCAAGTGTGAAGACTTGAGATCCAGTCAGACATTCAGTTGCTTTATGGTTCTTATAAACAATACTTATAGTTCAGTATTTTTTGCTGCAAAGAGAAAACCAACAGTTTACAAGCCATCCAAGAACAATGCAAACATCTCTACAAAATAAAGTTGCAAGAACATTATTAAAGAAAAAGAATAATTATATTAAGACTATATAATAGGAAATATGTAATAGGAAAAACAATGCTATTAAATATTGGAAAAAAAGAAAATGATTATGGAACTAAAAATTTTAATAAGAAACAAAATTAGCCTTTGGAAAGTTAATGGAGACTCTTGAGTTGGGAAATAATATAATGGAATTTTGTTTAAAGAAAAGGATCTTGGTTATGATGTGCAAGATAGATTGTCAGGCATCAAGAGTAGAAACAGAGAGACATGAGTTGAAAGTGCCAGACTAAAGACAATGGGAATAGAAAAAAGAGGCTAGATAGGAGGGGGAAAGGAAAAAGGTGATTGAGGAAAGGAAGCAAAGGAATTCATTGAGTAGGCAAAGAACAGACGGAAGTTGAGGAAAAAGGCAAAAGTAACTCCAAGGTTACAGGCTTGTGACACCAGGGAAATACAATAATATTGAGAGCAAGAGAGTACAGAGAAGATTTTTAGAGGCTATATTGGAGGAAATTTGTCTATCTCACTTTCACCAATAGTAAAGGAATGGACTTCAAAGTTAGGATTAGGCTTAATTTTTCTTTGGTCTTTCTGTCAAATTGCTCCACCAAAATTCTTTCTCCAAAGTCACATCCTCATTGTCAAAACCAATGACCTTTCTTTGTTCTCACTCTTGGAATTAGGGCTAAGATTATAAGAAACCAGTGAATCATCTTCCTTAACTCAATCTAGCCTCAGACACTTATTTAGCTGTATGATGCTTGTTTACCTCGGTTATATTCATCTGTGATATGAGTGAGAGAAGGAAATGGCAAACCACTCCACTAAATTTTGCCAAGAAAATCATAAAATCATAAAGAGTTGGATAGGACTGAAACGACTGAACAACAAACTACTTATCTGTATATATGATATCAAAAGATCAGAGATTCAGAAGTGCAAAGGAATCCTGAGATTATCTAGTGCAAATTCATTTTAAAGATCAGGAAAAGGAAACCTTCATTGACCTTAGACTTGCCCAAAGTCATATATGTAGTAAGTGACAAGAGCTAGATTTAAACTCAGAACCTCTAACTATATTTAGTTCTCTTTCCTTCACAACATCCAGCTACACTGAAAGTTGAGCTCCCCATTCCCATACAATCTCCCCATCTGACCCCCAATTCATTCTTCATATCAATACATTATGAACTTTTGCATGCATGTTTTCCTTATTTTAAAAAAATCTTGCATATGTCCTAATTACTTAACAAATCATTTTAAACTACTGACTGATATTCAAACCCTTCCATAATCGGATTCCAATTTAACTGTTCAATTCTTATATTACTCCTCATCTATATTCCAATAAAACTGAACTATTTTCTATCCCCCTTGTCTTGCCTCAATATAATTCAAATGAAATGTTATGTAAAGTACTTCATATATCTTAAAGTACTATATAAATGTAAATTAATATCATTATCACCATTCTCATCATCTTTGTACTCTCACATCTTTGAACTTACTCCCTCAAACTGTTTCTATTAAGATCCCTTCCTTCCTTTAAGCCCCTATTCAGAGAGGGACACTCTCAGGCTGCTTGACAAGTGACAATAATGTTTCCCATCTCAAATTTCCTCTAATACTTGATCTAAACCTCTCATGACCTTACTTGAGTAAATACTGAATCCTTTTCCACTGTTAGAATGTAGATTCCTTGAAGGCAGAAACTGAAGCATTTTTATTTTATATTGTCATTTAGCTATTATAACAGAAGCTATTATGTAGTGGGTACTGAGTAAATGATTATTGAATTACATGGTACTTCTAGGTACAGAAATGAACAAAGCCCATTAGATTGTATCTCATCCTTCATATTTTCAATAATTAAATTATTTTTTTTTCTTCCTCTGAAACTAGGGTGGAGATAGTAAAGCTGAACACAAGACATTGATAACTCTGCATTTACAAAAATAGCATGAAGCCCTCTCTGAGCCAGAGTTTGGGCTATGAAAGAATCCAGAAAAAATTTTAATCTGTGGATAAATACACACATGCACATGCAATTTCTTTTCTCACATATATATAGAATTAGAATTACCAGTAAGCTGACAGCAGCATCCTTGTCTTCCTTTGTCAGTTTTGAATCAACACAGTCTTTCAGCGTTTTGGCATTTTCTATCATTAATTGGTTACTCGTATGGTTCTTTACTATATCCATGTATTCTTTAGCTGTACCGTTAATAAATGCATACGCCTTTTCTGACATAGCTGGGCATATTCCACAGTCTAGAAAGGATAACAAACTACCAATTAGTTTTCTGAGGAGATCTGACCACATTTTACCCATCATTAGGATTACTCTCAAACCACATGTACAGGGAGCCCAGCCTGACACACACACACACACACACACACACACACACACACACACACACACACACTCACTGATACACTTTCACACACTCAAACATACACTCACACACACAACACACCAATGTATCAGCCCCACTTGCCACATACTTCTCTCCTATGGGAACTGGTACTAGTTGAGAAGCCTATTCTCATGGGCACCTACCCACTGGTGACTGCAACAGCATGGCAATGCCACTGAGCATCATGAAAACCACTGCTGACTTCATGGTGCAGGTATGGGTGCATTCCATTCTGTCTAGAACTATATATACCTGCATGAGGGGTGGCTCAAGGGCTTCAGACCAACTCCCTCCCCTTTCTAAAGATCCAGTTTCAAAATTTCCTTGAAGCTCTAAACACTAGAAAAACAATGATTGGGCACATGATTAAGCTATGAAAACTACACTGAGATTAGAAAAAAGATGAATCATTCAGTCAACATCATTACCTGAGTTCCCTGAGGGCTAACTAATTTTTCCTATTCTAAGAGAGGCAGGGAGTGGAAATATACTGTGAGCTTTCAGAGATGGAGGTTTGGGCTCAATGGCTTTTCATTGGAAAGATCCCCATCCTGGATCCACCACATATTTGCTAAAGGACAGATCCTTCTACCTTCTTTGAGTGTCCTCTCCATCTCTACAATAAAAACAACCAAGGAAAGGGAAGGATGTTATGTATTTCCCTAACTTCCTAGTGAGAAGTATGTATATGAAATAGGGCTTCAATTGGCCTGAGGAAGAGGTCCTGTCTGATCTACAATTGAAGGATAAGTCTTCTCAAGAGTGAGAAAAGAAACTAACAAAGAGAAATTAAGTAAGCTCTAGAAAGTTAGATCACAAAGACACTAACCTGAAGGTGAGCCCCACTAAGAATGAGATAGGAAATGAGAAAAAAAAGGAAGAGACAATGACCTAAATGGTTGAAGTACCATTTGAGGATCAGTTGAAGGAACTAGGAATGTTTAACCTGGAAAAGAGAAGACTTAGAAAGGTGAAGTTGATGTAGGGAATCCTGAAACTGTCTCTCTGACTTTGGGGTGAACACTTGAGAAACTCCTTGAACCCTTGGAGAAGCTCTCGCCTAAGAGACCCACCCTAGGAAATCAAAATAAGTAGTTTCATTCTGTTATCCTGGAGGAGACCAGCACATCCCTCATTGATAACACTCACTACTGATTACACCCTTTAATGAGTTGGAGTTTGGTCCAGGGACACTCATTCAATTGGAAAATTTCTATTCAATTCTTGAAGACTTCAGTCTGATTTCAACTCAAATATCCCCCAGCCTCGCAACTAAGATAAAATAGGCATTTGCTAGCTCAATTCTTTTCAGAGGACCTAAAAGTAGGAATCATGCCAAGGAACCTCTCTCTCTCCTTGGCATAGCTGCCTGTGAGGACTCTCTGCCTGCTGAGAAAACATTCTCTTTTCAGTGTTACTCCCTCTTTCTCTCTCTCACCTATTTCCCTAACAGGACTACACCCCTCTTTACCTCTCTGTCAGGATTTCTCTGCTAGGAGATTTCTCTGCTAGGAACTTTATCTCTCTTTCTGCCGAGACTCCTCTGCTAGATTTTTACTTCTCTGTCAGAACCTTGCCACTAAGGAAGTCAGCCTGCAAAAGCTGACTTCCCAGAGCCAATAAACTTCTTTTGCCAGTCTAACTTTTTGGGTTCATAAATTCTTTTACTAATAACCTGTACCAACCAGCAGGGATTCCCACAACTCTCTGCCCTGCACTGAACCTCATCAAAGTGGCTGCCTTCATGTATTTAAAGGACTGTCATATAAAAGACAATTTAGATTTGATCTGCTTGACCCAAAAGGGCAGAACTAGAGACAAAAGTCAGGTGATACAGAGAAAAAAAATGTATATTGTATATAAAAGAGGGAAAAATCCTTCTTAACAATTAGAACAGTTCAGAAAGTGGATTGAGTTGCCTCAGGAAGTGGTCCATTCCTAATTATTAGACAGCTATAAGTAAATGTTGGTTGAATATTTGTCAGGAGTGTTGTAGAGGAATTTCCATGCTGATATGGGTCAGAATAAAGTACTTTTGTGGTGATTTCCAACTCTCAAGATTCCGTGAAATAGAAATATGTCTTTACCTTTAAAAATGTCTCCACTTCATGACTTCCCTGTCTCTATCAATGTTGTGAAAAGGAATGCCCTTTAAATTAATTAGTTTTGATGACTTTTATTTATTTTTAGTATGATTTCAGGATTAAGCTCCTTTCTTTAGGAAAAAGCTAGTCCTAACCTAAACTAAACCAAACTAAAATAGAATTTTTATTTTTTTTGCAAGGCAAATAATGTTAATTGACTTGCCCAGGATCACTCAGCTAAGAAGTATTAGGTGTCTGAGGCCAGATTTGAATTTAGGTCCACCTGAAGTCAGGGTCAGGGCCCTATCCACTGCACCATCTACCTGCCCCTAACATTGATTCTTTTAAGTCTAGGTTCTTTGTAGATTTAGTGAATAGATAGATAAGATTTTGTCATTTAATAGCAGATAACTTAGAATAAGACATATATTTTTGTAGAAATAAAATAATTATAGGATGTTAAGCCTTTTAAAAAACTGTTTCCCTTTCTGGCAGCTGAAGAAGGAGGGGGGGGGTTGATTAAAGGTTAAATTCCATTTTCCAGTCTTAATGGATAAGCTTCTTTTTCTTTCTTGAGGTAGACATTAAGAATAGAGTAATATAATCTTCTAAAGTTTAGTTTCCCTCTGAAGCAATTGGAAGAATGCACTTGGGGAGAAGGGAAAAGGAGAGAGATTACTGCTAACTACAAATTACAAGTTATTCTTTATCATACCTAGTTCAAACTACAGGCCCCTTTAAAAAAGTAAGCTTTCTCATTGCAAAAGGCATCAGTTATAGGGTAAAGACTTCTAGTGTAATCTCACTTTGACAACTAAATGTTGCCAGTAGTACAAATATATATTAAGAAAGCTTGGGATAAGCAAACTAACCAGATGACCTGCCCTGCCCAATTGAATTATGTTCAAAACAACTTGCCTAAAATTGATGTATTTTTAATTTCTCTTTTCTGTTTATAAAAATAAGCTATAGAAATAATTCCTTTGTCACTAATTACGGATGGATTAGATGACTTGACAATGATAATCTGTCAACTGTTACTATTAAATCATTATTTGCTCAGAAACTTTGTATCTCTGAATTATTTTCTATTTCAGATAACTAATTTTAACAATTGTCACTTCCTTGTGACTCAGGAATAGAACCTTAATAAAATTTGGCTTTTCACCTACTTTGACCCCCAATTGTCATTCATCAAATCCTCAGAATATCATTCCCAATATCACTACAAAAAGTAAAACTTGGTCCATCAGCATATTTATTCTCAGGTTTATGACTGTATGAGAGCTTAAAGTACACCTCATAATTACCCATGTATTATAGGTAGAATTCATAAGCCTAATGTCTTTGGGCTTCAAGAAAGACTGTAGGTTCCTTCTTGGATAAGAGACAGTATGTTTAAAAAGTAAAGAAAAGGGGCAGCTAGGTGGCGCAGTGGATAGAGCACCAGCCTTGAATTCAGGAGGACCTGAGTTCAAATGTGGTCTCAGATACTTAACACTTTCTAGCTGTGTGACCTTGGGCAAGTCACTTAACCCCAGCCTCAGGGGAAAAAAAAAAAAAAAAAAAAAGAAAGGAGATTGGGTTGGACTGGAGAAAAATTTGAGACAGTCAGCCCCACCACTTGGCTATTGCAGTGATATAGATATGAGATGATAAGAACATGAATCAGAATAATTGCAGAATCAGAGAGAAGGGAACATTGGAGAGATATTGCAAAGGTGAAATTGATAGGTATTGACAACAAATTGGATATGAAAGATAAGAAATAATAAGGAGTTGATAATGATTTCTTAAGAATGAGCCTAGGGGACTGGGAGGATGATGATGCCTTCTATTGCAATAAGAAAGGTAGGAGTTGGGGGTAGAATTTAGGGGAAAAAATGAGTTCAGTTTTGGACACATTGAGTTTAAGATGTTTACTGGCCATCCACTCTGAGAAGTTTGAAAGGCAATTGGAGTTACAAGACTGGAGGCCAGCAATGAGGGTAGGATAGATTTGAGAATCATCAGAATGGAGATGGTAATTAAATCTATGGGATCTGATGAGATCATCAAGTAAGATAGTATAGAGAACCCAGAACAGAACCTTGCAAAATACCTGTAATTAGAAGGTATAATGTGGATAAGGATCTAGCAAAGGAGAATGAGGAGTGATCTGATAAGGAAGAGAAGAACATGGAGAAAGTAGTGTTTCGAAAATCTAAAAATAATAGATTATCAAGAAGAACAAAGTGATCAACAGTGTCAAAGACTGCAAAGAAGCCATGGAGAATTAATATTGAGAAAAATGATCATTAATTTGGCAACTAAGGCATTGTTGGTAACTTTGGAGCTGCCATGGATAAGTTCAGAAGCCGGATGTTGTTTGTCTTTTGTTCTCGAAGAAAACCATGACATCAGAGAAGTAATTCCATGACTTGAAAATGAAGGACAAACAATAAGGAGTTAAGAAGAAACTGAAAGATGAGGAAATGGAGACATTTATTGTAGGTGGCCTTTTCAAGGAATTTTATTATAAAACATAGAGGAGATATAGGACTATATAACAGAGATGAGTGAGGACTTTTTTTTAAAGGATGAGGGAGACATGGGTGTGTTTGTGGGCAGTAGAGATTGTAGACAGGAAGAGATTGAAAATAAGTGACTTGGATGAAGCCAAGAAGGCAGAAGTACAGCTTTTCATCTGAGCTCTTCCTGTCATCCCTCAGATCAACATCAGAGCATGCCTCTGACCTGGTGGAGTGAGAGAACTCACAAATATTTGGAGTAAGACAAATTTCCAGCAAAAGATATTTTGGAAGAACTTCAGGAAATATCTGTTTCAATTGCAGAGACCCAGGAAGGTATGAGATCTGCCCACTAGAGAATGTACCAGGAAGCTCTTAGCCAAAATACAAGAGCATTGGCTAATCTATACTGGTTCAGAAGTCAGTGGATCAGCAGATTAGCTGTGGGACATACAATGCAAATATAAAAGCCAACTAGTGAACCTCTGAATTCCAGAATAAAGTGAGACTTGACCACACCCACCCAACACAGGAAGGAAATCAGCAGGACCAGCCCAGGGCAGCAAAAAGTCTGTAGAGGAAGCTTGAGACAATCTCCCCTTTGCCTTAAGAGCAACCTTTTAAAAATGAGCAAAAAAAAACAAAAAGAACTCAGACCAAAGAAAGTTGTTATGGACACAGGGAAAAACAGACCTCAAACTCTGAGGACACTGAAGACAAATCATCTCCAGCTGAAGCCGCAAAAGACAATATGAGTCATTCTCCATCTCACAAGTCTCTCCTGGAAGAATTCAAAAAAGCTCTTAAAAGAGAGCCAGAAGAAAAATGGGGAAAGAAAACGAGAACTTTGCAGGAGAGTTTGGAAAAGGAAACACAGAAATTATCTGAAGAAAACTTAGGAAATAGATTTAGTGAAATGGAAAAATCATATAACTCCTTACAAAATAGATTTGAAAAAAAAAACTCATTGAAAAACAGAATTTGTGAAATGGAAAAAAAAAAAATCAATGAAAAAAACAACTCATTTAAAAGATCAATTGGCCAAATGCAAAAGGAGATAAAAAAGCTAACTGAAGAAAATATAACTCACTAAAAATTTGAATTGAATAAATGGAAGTGAATGATTCAATGAAACATAAAGAATCAAACAAAACCCAAAAAAAAAAAAAAAAAAGGGAAAAAAAACAGAAGAAAATGTAAAATATATGATTGGAAAAACAACTGACTTAGAAAATAGATCTAGAAGAGACAATCTCAAGAATTATTGGACTTCCTGAAAACTATGATGGAAAAAAAGAGCCAAAACATCATTTTTCAGGAAATCATCAAGAAAAACTGCCCTGGTGTCAGAGGGTAAAAAAAGAATTTACCAATCATCTCCTAAAAGAGACCCCAAAATGAAAATTCCAAGGAATATTTAACTAAATTTCAAAATCATCAAATCAAGGAGAAAATATTGCAAGTGGCCAAAAAAGAAACAATTCAAATATTGAGGAGCCATAATCAGGATTAACCAGGACCTAGCAGCTTCCACTGTAAAGGATCAAAGGACTTGGAGTCTGATATTTCAAAAGGCAAAGGAACTTGGATTGCAATCAAGAATCAACTATCTAGCAAACCTCTGTACCTGTGCTCACATCATTCCCTATGTCTGAATGTCCTCCTTCATTCATTGAATTTTTACCAAATTATAAAAACCCATCCAAATGCCTCTCCAACTGGAGATATTTGTAATCAGCACAATACCTGGCACAGAGTAGGTGTTTAATAAGTGTTTGTTTCCTTCTTCACTTTCCCCTTACTTCAAAGATGCTCATCCCTGGGTAGTCTCCAGGGTGATGAATTTTTCTGTCATGGCAACTCAGAGATTACTTCGGAAATTATGCAGGAGTTGTAATCTATATCAGTCAAGTGAGTGCAACCAGTGACAAAACTGCAGATCTTCAATCTGCATGACATTGCTACTTATGGTGATATCCACTGGAAGTCCCTTGAAGGCAGGAACTATGTGTTAGTTAAATTGTGTCTCATCTCCATTGTCCTCTGCATGCACTGTGCATCCAGTAGACACTTAATAAATTAACTTCTTTGTAGTTATCATATTATCCTTGGTATCATACCTATTTATGTAATTCACTGGCCTATTGGGTCCTAGCTCCTCATCTGCAAAACTTACTCCACTGATAAAGCATTCTCCAGAGACAGTTCCAGACCTTTTGTTCACCAATCTTTCTTCTTTTCTTGCTCCCTTCATGTCATGGATCACTTTTACTATCTCTATGAGGAACATTATGATTTCTGCTGCATTGGGCAGTTACCGAGTAACTGAGCAATTACTTCTACCTTGATTCTCTAAGACAAATAATGCACCCTGATTTCATAGATGGGCCAAAGCTACTACCTAATTTAGTATTTTTCAGAGTGTAGCTAAGTAGGTTATTTATTGTTTGATACCTGAAACTGGGCTCTGTATATGATATTCTGAATACTTCAAGAACTACAAGGCTACTTTAAAGACAAGAATTCCACTTTGTGGATGAGATAATAGATGCATTGTCAAAGAGTCTCCTGTCAATTGTAATTGGTTTCTGCTAACTACTATTTTTCAGGTACAAAAGTGCCCTCAAGCCATCAAGCTTAACTTCAAATATAATAAAGGATCTGTTTAGATCTTCAAAAACTAATAATGATGCACTATATGGCAACTAATCAAGTCTCTAAAATCCTGCTCACATTTCTCATTGCACTGAACTTCTAAAAGAGCCAAAGATTGTTCTTTTCAGCCCTTCTGCTTCTTGTCTCCTCCCCAATGCCTAGTTTACTTCATCCATGGATGAGATCACTTAGTGGTATTGCAAAGGTAGCAAAATTTTGACCTGTTCCATTTCTGACCTGGATCAATTGCCCCTCTTTAGGCAGTCTCGTGCTCTGCTCTACTCATCATGAATTAACCATAATAGTGCCAGTTTTAGTATAGCTACCCAAATGAATTAGTCCCACTGCAGCTCAAAACTCCTAAATTCAAGTTATCTATCAACCTTTGTTTCTGCAGTAGCACAAATTACAGGAAAACACCACCATGCCCAAAAACTATGCATATTTGTTACAATAATTTTATTTTTCTTAAGGGGGGAGAAGACAGAAGAGTGGTGTTGGGAGGTAAGAGAGGAAAAAAGTAAGTGCTTGACAATTAAAAATAATTTTAATTTTAAAAGAAAAAAAGGTTGCAGGGGCCTAGAAGTCCCTTGGGAAATATGCTCAAATTGGTAGAATCTCATCTTTGCTTTATTTTCTTCTGAAATTAGGGTCTGAGAGTACTCTATAAACAGAAAACTAATGTCTGTCCAGCAAAAAATCCAAGATATTAAGAGCACATGCCATGGGATAGTAAGTTCATTCGTCATTTTTCAAAAGTTTGAGAGCTCAGTCTTCTCTGTAGCGCCACTATGAATGAGGTACATTGATTATTGCTATTTGTTGTTTTTAAATCATATTTAACTGCTTGTGATCCCATTCAGGGTTTTCATAGCAAAGATAATAAAGTAATTTGCCATTTCCTTCTCCAGCTCATTTTACAAATGAAGAAACTGAGGCAAATAAGGTGAAGTGATTTGCCCAAGATCATAGAGCTAGAAAGTATATGAACTCAGGAACTCAGTCTTCCTGACTCAAGGACCACATTCTATCTACTGAGCCACTTAGCTGTCCAACCATGGCTATTTCCATTGATTAACAACTCTTTCAGTTGATTAATGAAGTCCTCCAACTCCAAGGAATACACTGTCTAGGGTCACATTTGGAAAAAACAAGAATAATCAATTCAACAAACATTGATTAAGCCCATATCAGGCACTGTAAATTGAAGATATAAAGAAAAGCAAAAAAAAAAAAAAAAAAAAAAAAAGTCCCCACCCTGAAGGAACTAATAATTTCATTGGGAGGAGGAAGAGAGAGAGAGAGGACATGCAAACAATTATGTACACATTAAAATATATACAAGATAAATTGGAAGTCTTCTCAGAGAATATGCACTGTCAATAAGGAGTAGAAAAAACCTTGCAGAAAGCAGGAAACTGAGACTTGAAGAAAGATGGAGAAGGATGTAAGGCAATTAAATATCTTGGACAAGAAAAATTGAGGTCAGAATCAATGGATTGTAGAGTACATAAAATACAGTAAACTATAAGAAGACTTTTGAGATAGGGAATTTTAGAGGAAGATAATGTGCATTGTCCCCTTTGTACCTCCTATAATCTCTTCAGGCAGTGAAAATACTCTCATATTGAGTTTCTCAGGTGAGCCTTTTATTCCTTGGGGGAAAGAATTTCTGAAAATTAATTTTTCAGAATCCACCATACCCCACAGGTTCTATGTTCCTAGGACCCCTGGTGGTCCCTGAAATATTGTCCTTTATCTTCCTTCTGCCTAAGACATATGGTGAGTTAAGGTGCTAAGGTTAAAGTCCATGACTGCCCACAAGATTCTGAACAGTCTTAGAACCAATTCCAATTAACCCAGAAACTCCAGAGAGACTGACTGTTTATTAGACATTCCAACACCAATGGTACCCACTTTCTTGTAGATGTCCATCATTTTGTGGGGAAACCTAAGAATGTTCTAATCTATCACTGCTATGGGTAATCCACCTCCATCAGGCCCCAGAGGCCAACTCCTTCTTATATTTTAGAGATTTAAGCCTCAGATAAAATAACTGATGTAAATATCAGGTTATAGATTTAGAGTAGAGAAAGAATCTTAAAAACTATCTAGCCTAAACTCTTCATTTCATAAATGAGGAAAGGAAAACTCAGAGGAATTAGGGAATTTATGCAAGGTCTCATAGAGCATAAGTAGCAAAGCTCAGATTCAAATTTAGGACTTCTGACTCCAACTCCATTGTTATTTCTGTGACAAGTTACCTCTTATTATCTACCCTCTGTTGTCTAACATAGCAGGTCACTAATCATCTGCATTTCCACTATCCCTGCTGCACTGGGGTCCATGAATCCAGGCAGGTTAAGTCTATGAAGGATTGTTGGGGCAAGAGTTTGTTTCTCAGGGGTCCAGTTTGTGCTTGATATCTGACTCCATCCCTAATTCTTGACAGCCATCCAGTCCATTTCAACTTCTGGAAAACCAAGCTCATGTTTTTTCTATTGAGCACATCCTTATCTTTGTCCACAATGAAGCAAAATTCTGCCAAGATGCTTCAGGGGTATTTTTCCAGTGTCACT
The DNA here is from genome assembly GCF_048593235.1 of Sminthopsis crassicaudata. Taxonomy (NCBI): domain Eukaryota; kingdom Metazoa; phylum Chordata; class Mammalia; order Dasyuromorphia; family Dasyuridae; genus Sminthopsis; species Sminthopsis crassicaudata. Next base: position 472,259,604 of record NC_133618.1, read on the forward strand.
TTGAAGAATGACTGAAGAGTGGCTAAACAATTGCCTGACTAACAGCATCCCTGGCTTGAATTTCTTCAGTCAGGTGCATTTAATTTTGTTTGGTCTCTTTTCTGGTGTCAGCGGCCCAAGAGAAACAAATGATTGGGGGACTCATGGAAATAATTTCTGTAGTCTCTGACTTTACTCCTTTTGTTACTCTTTTACACTCTACTTCTGCCTTCCTAATTGACCACCAGATAACTTCTGAATAGAAGAAGATGGCAAAGGAAAGCCAGGAACCATTTTGATCATTCAAGCAGCAATAGCTGATCATCTGGAGCACCCCTTCCACCTCCCCACCAACCTAACTTCAATAACTACTGAACCTCTGCTCTAGACTTTGCTCAGTAGTCTCTCCAACCTTTGCATCCCCTTGCAATGGTACCATGCTTGCTAGATTAATGACTGCTTTAGTCTCTCAATTTGGCTCCTGCTAGAAAAGAAAACCTAGCCCTACTTTTGTTTTATTGTTCAGTCATTTCAATGATTTCCAATTCTTCATGACCCATTTGGAGTTTTCTTGGCAAACCACTCTGGTTTACCATTTCCTTCTCCAGCTTATTTTACAGATGAAGAAACTGAGACAAGCAGGGTTCAGTGACTTGTCCAGGGTGACACAGCTAATAAGTTAATGAGACAATATTTGGACTCAGGAAGATCAGTCTTCCTGACTTCAGGCCTGGCACACTCTCCATTGTACCATGTAGCTGCCCCATTCTCTACTATCTCAAACCACCCCCACAAAAATCAATGATCTTGGACAAGTCCTCCAAAGGAAACATGTTTCAACAGAGTCCCTAGTTCTTTCTGGTACAGTGGATCCTGTAATACTTTTAAATAATTTTTTTTTTTTTCAAAAAGGCCTTCTCTGGATCATTTCCCACCCATGGAAATCCTAAAAATAGAAGTATCTGATACTTTTTGCTCTCACAAAACAGTAGTCATCATCTCCTCTACAAGCATTTCGACTAACAATTCATCGAATAGAGGAACATTTTTATTTAATTTGATTTTTAAAAATACAGAACAAGGTTACATGTGAGCACCTCTGCCTTCAGAAAAAGTTTGCCTTTTGTAGAAGAGATCAAGCGTATTTACTTCAGGTGGGTCCAACCTTCTCTCAGGACATATGCAGCCCATAATACCAATAAAATAAACCCAATAAAGGGTTCAATCCAGTTTATTTCCCCTTGTCATAGATCCATAGTTCATTACACATTGGTTCAGAGTTCCAGGAGAGACATATCTCTTTAACAGTGACAGGGCATGACTCTATCATTATTTCAGCATGTCCATATGACACTACCTCCTTATGGGCAAACTTCTCTTTAGACCTATATACAGTTTGATATCTCCATTTATTTCTTTCCATAATCTTATACTCTCATGTCTAAAAATGAAATATTTTTTCATATAACCCAGGAGTCCTCCATGACTTATGGAGGAAAGATTCAACTGAATTCCCACATTTTAATATATATGTGAATTATTGCTCCATTAGATTATGTGTTCCTTGAAAGCAGAATTAATGTTATTTTTTTTATCCCCTGTATATGTTACTGGGCTTTGTATATAAGAGATAATAAGAATTTCTTCAATTGAATTAAAGAGGCAGAGAAGTTTTGAGAGAGAAAGGGGAAAGGTCTCAGTCTTCTCATCAAAGTTCTTTGCTCCAAATGTGGGGAGCAGGGCTGATAGGAGTAGTTCTTGAGAAGAAGATAGGGACTATGCTAGTTATTTCATTAATATAGAAACTTCTAGACAAAAAAACTCCCTCTACCAATTCAAGTTGACACCCTGACATTAGACTCTTAGACAGTTGCATACAAAGCTGAGAAGTTAATTATTTGTTCAGGGTCACACAGAAAGAATGTGTGAGAGATATGTATTGAATCAAATTTTTCGTAACTCCAAAGCAAGTCTCTGTCCATTCTACTATGCTGATAGAAGCAGACAGACAGACAGAAATGGAGAGAGAGTTGGAGAGATATATGAAGAGAGAGAGAAAGTAAGGAAGGGAGGGAGAGAAAGAGAGGGAGGAAGAAACAGAAAGAGAGAAAGAGAGAAAGAGAGAGAGATTGAGAGAGACACAGAGAGACACAGAGACAGAGACAGAGAGAGGGAGGGAGGGAAGGAGGAAGAAGAGTTAAAGAAAAGGGAATAAAGGAGAGGAGGAGAGAGAAGGAGAGAGAAAGTTAGTTTTGAATTTAAGATGCTTATTTTATGTAGTTTTTGACTGATTTTTTTTCCCTGGGGGCAGTGGCATTAGACAGGAGAGGGCCCACACTTATTACAGTTTGATAGTTTCCATGACTAAGTACTAAAATACCAGTATCAGAAGTAACCATTATCTATGGGCCACAATTGTCCAGTTTTAAAATGACAGTTCATCTTGGGCTTCAGGCAAGGCCTACGAGCACCTCAGTTAATAATAGGAAGGCCCTTTGAAATATGTCCTGAATAAGTTATTGTGAGGGATAGAAAATCCTATCCAAAAATGACTTCTCAGAGACCTCTCGAAGTAAAAAGCAGAAAAGTTGTTTATTTAACAAATTCTCATGAGAATGAGCAATTCCACCGTGAGGAGGGAAAGAAAGAAAGCTCACAGTAGAAGGGCTAAAGAACTAAGGGAAGATATACAGTTTTTATAGGTTTAATTGCAAAAGGATTACATCATGAGTTTGGGGAACATTAAGAGATAGGTGCCCCCTCCTTCCCCACCAGTTAATTTGAATGTCATCATATATCTCAAAAACTAAACAATTAGTAGTCTAAACATCCATAGCCTGGACAGACATAAATGTCATCAAAAAATCTAAGGAATTAGTTGCCTAAACATTGAACATACCTATGCAGGTCACAGAGACCTAGAGAAGATAGAATACAGAAAAGGGAATTTAACATTGCTGTAAGTTCTTCACCATATACTTACTTCATACTTGTTCCCCACATTATGATATATTAATATTATGGAATATTATTGTTCTGAAAAACAATCAGCAGGATGATTTCAAAAAGGCCTGGAGAGACATATATGAACTGATGCTGAGTGAAATAAGTAGAACCAAGAGAACACTGTACACAGCAACAACAAGATTATGTTTAGATCAACTCTGATGGTCTTGTTTCTTTTTAACAAGGGGATGATTCAGGCCAATTCCAATAGACTTGTGATGGAGAGAGACATCTGCATCCAGAAAGAGCACTGTTGGGGCTGAATGTGGATCATAACATAGTATTTTCACCATTTTTGTTGTTGTTAACTTGATTTTTTTTTTCTCTTTCTCATTTTTTTTCCTTTTTGATCTGATTATTCTTATGCAGCATGATAATTGTGGAAATATGTATTGTAGAATTGCACATGTTTAACATATGTTGGATTACTTGCTGTCTAGGGGAGAAGGAAGGGAGAAAAATGTGGAACACAAGGTTTTGAACGGGTGAATGTTGAAAATTATCTATGCATCTGTTTTGAAAATAAAAATCTATTATTAAACATGAGGAGGGGGAGAAAGAATGTCCTAAATTGATCAATCTCAAAATAGTTACAATCTTCATGGCCGAAAATTCTGAAATTCATTCAGAATCCTACAATCCTGGGACTTTAGCCAGCAGCAGTTACAGGATATAAGATCCAGCTACTGATCTCAGGAAAATAAACATAACAGAAATAACAGAATTAACCTTTTTTTCTATCCAGAACTGCCATCCCTGGGGCAAGTTCCCATTACACAAAATCATTGTCTTAAGTGTTATTATAACCAAGGTTCATTATCCATCACTCTAGCCTTGATCTCACTGATCTCAGGGGCACTGGCATCCAGGGTCATGATTCTAAAGAACTGTCATCCTCCAAAGTCACTATTTCCTGGGATCTTTATACACAGAGGTCATCATTGCCTAGGGTAAGCATCATACTTCACTGTTGCTCTGAGTACCTATCACAAGAATCAGAATCTCTTGCTTCATTATCTTTCTGTCAACAAACCTTTGGATCATTTCAGGAAGAGTTAAAATCTTTAAGGATCAATTTTTGAAGTAGATAAAGATAAGTTTCATCTTCATTGCGATCACCAATCTCTTTTCCACCCAGCTCTTTCCCCAGGCTTCTCAGTCTCCTATTCTGGATCATCATTAACATTATGTCCACTAACTATGAATATAAGCCAAGATTCTGTCCTGAGTTCTCTTCTCTTTTTACTCTACATTATCTCTTCCATTGACCTCCTCAGTTCAATTATCATCTCTATACAGATAATACCCAGATCTAAACTCCCCTTCTTAAATCAGCTCAAATTTATACTGTCTTCTACTCTTTAAAAAAAATGTTCCAATTACATGTAAAAATTATTTTTAACATCCTTTTAAAAATTTTTGAATTCCAAATTCTCTCTCTCCTCCTATAGTCTTCTGCCTTCCTGAGGCAGAAAACAAGTTGATATAGGTTATAAAGGTGTAGGCTTGCTAAACACATTTCCATATTAGTGATGTTGTGAGGAAAAAACACAGACCAAAAAAAATTATAATATAAAATAAAATAAAAAATTATTTGATCTTCATTAGACTCTTATCAGTTCTTCCTCTGGAAATGAGTGGTTTTTTTCATCAAAATTACTTAGGTATTGTCTTGGATCTTTATATTTCTGATAATAGGTAAGCCATTCACTGTTGATCATCCATCCAATTGGGCTGTTACTATATGCAACATTGTTCTGGTTTTGCTCACTTCACTTTGCATCTATATATATATATATATATATATATATATATATATGTCTTTCTAGACTTTTCTGAAAACAATCTGGTCTTCATTTCTTATAGTACAAGAGTATTCCATCAAAATCATATATCACAACTTGTTCAACCATTCCCCAACTGATGGACAACCCCTCAATTTCTGATTCTTTGACACCACAAAAAGCTGCTTTGAATATTTTTGTACAGATATATCATTTTCCTTTTTGTTCCTCTTTGGGATACAAATCTATACCTTCTATTCTTCAATCCCTTGCACTCTGATCCTATTGTCACCCACACTTTGAACTATTATTCCTACTATCTCGCTTCTTCTACTCTTGTGCTGCTCAATGTAATTGAAGGAAATCACACAATTGGGTCAACTAAGTCCACTGCAAACTTAGGTCATCTAACCTCAAAAGGATCTTCACTACACCAAGGCAACTTTGATTCTCTAGAAGTAACTGTTCTGACCCTGACTTCTCCCTTCAAGTCTCTCATGGCATTTCATCTTCATGCTCTTTCAGGTAAGGTCCTCTCCTAATATTTTATGGAGAAATGACAAAACATTTGCCTCAAACTTCTTTTCCTCTTCTCATTGCACAATTCTTTGACTATTTCCCCCAAGATTTCCTCCTTTATTTAATTCTCTAATGAAGAAATGACCCTTCTCTTTACCGAGACTAATCTTTCTACATATTTGCTTGATTCCATCTCTTCTCATCTACTAGATGGCCCTATTATCATCCACTTTTTCTCTCCAGTATTCTCTCTCTCCTTTTCTACTGGTTCTTTTCCTGTTGCTGGCTCCTCTCCCTTTTGGATTTTCTTGATATTATCCCCTGCTACTTCTACCTATGCAACTATTGCTTCTCAGTCTCCTATTCTGGATCATCATTAATAATATGTCCACTAACTATGAATATAAGCCAAGATTCTGTCCTGAGTTCTCTTCTCTTTTTACTCTACATTATCTCTTCCATTGACCTCCTCAGTTCAATTATCATCTCTATATAGATAATACCCAGATCTAACTCCAGGCCCTTTCTTGAACTCCAGTCATGGCTCTCCAACTTTCTACTTTTATATTTCAAACTGAATGTCCCATGGGCAACTCAGATTCAGCATTTACAAACAGAAGTCATTTTCTTTCCCTTACCACTCTTATGAATTTCCCTGTTACTTCTGAATGTATCATCATCATTCCAGTCACCCAGATTTGTAAACTTTCTAGGAGCTAATTCTCTATCTGCATTAAACCAATGTGCACTGGTTGGTCATTTATCATCATCATCATTAAGAGACAATATGGCATAGTAGATAGAGACTAAGTCTGAGTCAGAAAGACATGAGTTTAAGTCCTATATTTGACATATGCAAGCTATGTCACCATAACCAAGTGGTTTAACTTCTTGTTGTAGGCAGCTGTCCAAGACTATAAATTACATAAGAGTTGGCAATCTGCATAAAACTCAGTTAAAAACTATTCCCCTCTATAAATGAGATGACATAAGTAAAGTACTGTGTAAATGCCAACCATTTAAATAAACATTTATACAATACCTACTTTATATCAGGCACTATGCTAAGCACTTCTTACAAAAATTATCTCATTTGATCTTCACAACAATCTTTAAAGGTAGATATTTTTATTATTCCAATTTTGAAGTTGAGGAAAATGAAGCAAATTGGAATTACATGACTTGCTCAGAGTCACACAGGTAGGAAATGTTTGAAGTTGAATTTGAATTCACATTATCCTGACTCCAAAATCAGTAGTCAATCCACTATGTAACCAGCTACCTCTAGGGAGTAGGAGTAGAAGTGTCACCAAGACTTTAGGGGAATAAACAGAAAGGTGATAAGCATATATTATAGCTAGAACCTAATTATAACAAACATAATTTAGTTATCTGACAACCTACTGATATAAAAAGTCCTATACTAAGTCTACCCATCTCAAAGCCTGTAGAAGATTGAAAGTTACCCCCTGATTTCAGGTAACAAAGATGGCTTAGCATAAAAGTAATTTAGGCATAAGCAAACTTTGGGGACAGATTATTTCAGAATCTTAGCAGTGTCAAACATACTCAAAGACAGAACTCCTGAACATAAAATATAATTGGCAAATGTTTAACCAAATAAATAAAAATACAATAAAGCACAAATATCGTTAATTTGTGGTTTTCTAAATAAGGGTTTCTATTTGAGTTTGATATCATTGATCCAGATCATGATAGATAAGGAAATTTAGCCTAACATTACACCTGACTGACTCCCTGAGGAAGAGTTCTGGCTGAGATTATCTTGGCAGAGGTGAGGAAGATGGGCTAGACAACAGGGTAGGACCTGGTACACCAAACTCTACCTCTCTGACCAGGCCCAGACTCTCAGGGGACAGGGAAGAATGAAGGTAGACACATCTGTCCAGGTTCAAAAAGCCTGAGTTTTGCAGGTTGCCAATGATTCATCTTGTTCTTGAATGTAAGGTCATTGATAGAACATAGCATGGCACTGATCCTCAGCAAACTTTGAAACTGGACAGCAAATGCTAACCTGGCACTAGACAGAATACAGAAAAGGAGAAACATGTTTCTCCACAGTCAGTCCCGCCCTCTCCATACAGTCCTCTATTGACAAGGCTTGGAAGGACAGGTAAAGGGAAAGGTGGGGCTGATCCCATATAAATAGCTGACAATCCTAGGTGAGCTTAAATCTCCAGCAAGAGAGGTAGAGGGAGCCACCATGAAGATTACAAGTGTCACCTTTTGCCTCCTGCTGGTCCTAGCCCTGTGCAACCAATATGGTGAGACCTCGGGAATAAAGGGAAGGGTTACCCTAAGATCTCTCTCCTCTCACTTTCTCCCTCCCTCCCTCTCTTTCCTCCTTCTTTCTCTCTCTCCTTCCCTCTTTCTCTCTTTCTTCCCCTCTCCCACCCCCCTTTCTTTCTCTCTCCCTCCCTCTCTCTCTCCCCCTCTCCCTTCTTTTTCCCCCTCTCTCTCCCTCACCTTCCCTCTTCTTCCTCCTCCCTCTCCCCCTCTTCCTCCTTCTCTGTCTCTCTCTCTCTCTGTCTGTCTCTTATTATTTCTTTCTCCCTCTCTCTCCTCCCTTCTCTTCCCCCTCTCTCCCTCTCAACTCTCTTCCTCTCTTCCTCCCCAAATTTCTTAATGACAGACCCTCTGTGGAAGACTTTGAGAGATTGCAAGCAGCCCTACTAAGCCTCCATCCCATTCAGTAAAACAAATTGTATAAATACCATCTCTTTTTAAATTACAAAACTTTTGAGAGGAGTAATACTTCTTCACACCTTTGTGTGAGTGATTTTTTTGGTGGATGAGGAAGGGATCTGAGGGTCATATATTTAAAACCTGAGTCTTAGAGATCATATATAGCATCAGCCCCAGAGAAATGTCCAAAGTCACAAAGACACTGTGTGAGCTCTCACTGAGGTTCTCTAACTCCAAACCCAATCCTGTTTCCCAGCTGCTCTGGGCAGAGATAATTTCTTGGCGGGAAAAGAGACAAAATAGGAGTTCTAAGCAGCTGGGGAAGCCTGAGGGCCATGGGAGTCAGCAAAGAGGGCTAACATAATCATTTGTCTCAGGTTAATACAGAGCTGTGGTGAGGCACGAAGGGCAGGGGATATGTCTCTATCTGTAGTTCATATCTGCTTCAAAAATGCTTAGATCCCCATTCCCCCATCTTTCATCCTTCCCTCCATCATTTGTTGTTGAGTCATAACTGACCCCATTTGGGATTTTCTTGGCGAAGATTCTTTAGTGGTTAACCATTTCCTTCTCCAGCTCATTTTATAGATGAAAAATCTAAGGCAAAAAGCATTAAATGATTTGCTCAGGGTCACAAAGCTAGGAAGCGACTGTGGCCAGTTTTGAATTCATGAAGATGATCTTAATGATTCTAAGAATAGCATTCTATCTGCTGCAGCCCCACTTAGTTGCCCCACTCCCTTGATCAGCAGCTTTTATTATAGGAAAATTCCCCCTGGAGGCCACTCATTTTATCTGGTGTGGTATAAATGACAAACCAAAAGGGGAAGGAAAAGAAGGAAATTTTTGCCATAGGAGCATATATATCTAGAATTGGAAGGAATAGGAATCTTAGAAGTCATTTCATCTCCCACTTCATTTCACAGAATGGTTAGATGATTTGCCAAGAGTCATAAAGGTAATAAGTAGTAGAACTAGTATTCAAGCTCAGGTCTTCTGATTCCAGAAGAGCTCTTTTCACTGCTTGTCACCTCATTCTAAGGATCAATCACCATACATTTACAAAGCACTTACTATGGACCAGATGCTGGACATACAAGCATAGAACTGAAATAGTCTCTGCCTTAAATTTAAGTTCCTGCTATTTTTCCCTCTCTTCTTTTTTGAGGAGAAAAGAAAATAAAGTCAATATGTACATATGTAAAGATAAATAAGGTACAAATGAGATATCAAGTACAGTACAATAAATGATATTAAGTACACAAAAGTAGTTATGCCAAGATACAGAGATTGAAAGTCAAGAAGACCAGTCTAACTGGGCATTGGAGAGCAAAAAAGGGAGCATAGTTGGAAAGAGAGGTTGTAGCCAGGTTATAAAGAAATTTAAAGATCAAATGAAATTTATAATTAATTTTAAAATCAAAAGGGGTCACTGTTTGTTGAGTAATAAATGCTTATTGACTGAGTGGAAAAAGCTGCTTTGCACTGGGAAAATCAATTTATTAGCTGTGTGGAGAATGGATTAGAACAGGAAGAGACTTGAAGCAGAAGACCATTTAGGAGGCTATTGTAATAGTCCCCCCCCCAAAAAAAAAGAGGTAATTCGGCTTGAATTTAGGTAGCAAACATGAATTGAGAGAGTAGGTCAGATGCAAGAGATGTTGGGAATGGAAACAAACTAATTGAATATTTAAGATGAGTGAGAATCAATTATCAAGAAGAATGATGAAATCACAAATTACAGTGACTAAAAGGATAATGTTGTCATCAACATTAATAGGAAAATTTGGAAGATTGGGGAGAAGTGGGAGAGAGAAAAGTAGAATTTGCTTTGGAAATGTTCAGTTTGAGAGCCATCCAGTTTGACATTTCTAATAGGCAGTCGGTGATCCACAACATAAACTTGAGAGAAATTAAAGTTTAATAGATAGATTCAAGTCATCTGCACAGATTCATCTGTATATTGACTCCATGGATGTAGATAAGATCACAAAGTAAAAACATATAAAAAGGAAAAAAAGGAGAACCAAGAGCAAACTCAATTAATGAGCAGGATGATTGATGAAGGAGCAAAGGAGATTAAAAAAGAGCAGAAAAAAAAGATAAGAGGATAATCCAGAGCGAGCAATGTCATGCAAACTGGGAGAGGAGAGAGAATATCCAGGAGAAGATAAATAAGGGACTAATAAATGTTTCAGAGAGGCCAAGAAAGAGCCTAAAGGATCTTGACTTTAGGAAATCAACTAACTTTCAGTTAGTTGAAACCTTCAAGTTTCCTGACTCCAATTCCATTTCATTACTCCATGAAAGGTTTGTGGGTACATGCAAAAGAGAGGCTCCAAACAATCCAAATGAAAAGGAGGCTCTGGGTAAAGGATAATAACTCCTTGAGAAGGACTAACAGGTTATGGGCATATGAGAGAGCTCCTGTGGTCCCTAGATCCCCTGACCATTTCTGAAGATGAGTTTTCAGACACCTCCTAACCATGGACAACTCCTGTTTTTGTTTCTAGCCGAAAGCTGCCTTCCATTTTATACCACTTATGCTGTAATGATCTTAAGGAATCCTGAATTGTTAAAACTGGACCTCATGAAATATGACCCTACTCCAGAAGAGGTTAACGCCTTACTAAAGATACAGGAGTGTTATGCTGAACATTCTGTTCTAAGAACCGCACTAAATATAAAGTTCATGGTAAGAAAAGTTCCCTTACCTCCCCACAGCTCCAAGTAGTCAGACTTCCCTAAAGGCCACACTCCCATCCCTGACACAAATTACATCCATCACCCATGCACAGGTACACACAGAGAGCACTAATACATAGGGCATGTGTCTTGTAAAGAAGCATAGGATTTGTCTCAAATGGGACCAGGGATCAGGGGAATCAACTAAGGTTCCTCCCACAGGCCTCTTAAGCTTATTGGCTTCTTCTTTCCTTCCTGACTCTATCCATTCCACCTCCCAAATTTGCACCCCCTCATCCTGAGATCCCTGGGATTCATCCCAGCAATGATTTTGGAGGCCTAGAAGAAGGAATAAATCAGAGGCCAGCAGCCACACTTGGGGTTGAGAGAGGAGATCAGGAGAGGCCAGACTCCAGACTAATCACCATACGTGTGATTATCAGAAAATTTCACCAAAGAGATAATCCCAGGAACCTTGTCCCTACCTACCACTAACCCTGTCACGTAAACAAGATCTCAACCCAGAAACCTTATTTTCCCCACTCCTAGTCCAGTCAGTAAAGGTAAACCTCATTCCTATCCACACTCCAACTTGCAGCCCAGAGGAACTGAACATTTCTCACAGGATTTAGGTTTGGGCTATGAGCTGGGAGTGGAGCCTAAGACTATTCTCAAAGCCCCTCCTTGACTATGATTTACATTCTATCCTTTCTCTCTCCCCAGATGATCATCGAATTAAGTCCAGAATGCATCAAACATGTGATGGATAGAGTTGCAAACTTTAAAAATCAGCTAGGGAAAATGTGAATAACAACTCAGTTGCTGTCGCTGCTATTCACCCCATGCCTATTCCAGGCCCACTTTACCTTCTAAACCCTGAGATCCTGTCCAACATGGATGATCATAGTCCCTGATGATTCTAATAAAGCAAATGTACCTCAAATCTATTTGTGACTGCATAATTGCATGAGTTAGTGAGTATGTAATGTATATGCTATTGCATGACGAGGGGAAGTTTTGGGAAATGCTGAAATTGGAGTTCAAGCCCCAGGCTATAGTGTAGACTTTCACTCTTTCCCTTACTAATTGTATGACACATACTATTCTCATACTCAATTTTCTCATCTGCAAAAAAGGACTTAATTAAATGATCTTTAAGCTTTATAAGCTTTACCCAGCTTATAAAATTCTATAGTTATGCATTTGTTATAAGTGTATGTTACTGTGTAATTATGCTTGATAATGCCTATGTGTCCTTTGTATAACTTTAATTATGTATATTGTTGTATATAATAATGCAAATTATTGACTATGCTACATCACACACTGCTATATCTGACCACTGGACCAAATGGTTCTAGAGGGGAAAGTGAGGCTCCCTCACTTACATCCAATTCACTTTCATGTCATGGCATCCCCATCCCAACATCATGGTTGTCTTTGAGAACAAAGGATAAACAATAACATCACACCCTGTGCAGCTTTCTGGGTGTTCCTGTGTGCACTTGTGTATCACTGAGATATGTAACTCAGACTGGCTCTGTACATCATTGAGTCTCTTTGTGTAACACTCACCAGCACACCCCCACCAAGCAAAGCCCATTTCGTGAGAACTAACTAGGATCTCTACACGCATGGTCCCCAACCTTCATCTCTTTACCCTCTTTAATTCCTCCCAGCAAGACAATACCACATGCTCCAATTGCAGACTCTGGAGAATGCCTCTTTCTCTTGAAAAAGAGGCATGAGGCAGCTTCAGCCTGAAACCTTTTCAGGGGAGTAGCACAAGGACCAAAGGCAAAAAAACCCATTCCAAATTCATCTCCTTCTGAGAGTCCTCTGTCTATGACCCAGTCCCATCTGTCTCCTTTCTAAGTTCTATTTCCACTGAATCTACCCCTTCATCCCAGCTCCAACCCAGCCCACCTTAGACTTCTTTTTTTAGGGAGTTTCTCACTTCCTTTTTCTGCCTGTCTTTCCCTCTCATGCCTCTCTCTCTCTAGCACCCCTTATCCTATGTTCCACTGTCCTTGCTCTTTGACTATCTTTTTCTCTCCTTCATTTCCAATTCCCTCAAATCTTCCTCCATCTCTCACTTCCTTCATTCCCCCAATCCCAAAAAGATCTTTCCCAAAGACCAACTTTCCCTTACATCCAATCATTTAGCTCCTTGACCCCACTAGAGCTTCAAGGATATCCTGATTCCCTCAGACAATGACTGCTTCCTTCCAAATAATTGTTTTCTGTAAGTCAGCATCATATCAATTCATTCTGTCTCATCTCCTGCTCTCTTTCTGAACCCCTGGGTATTTGCTCACCCTTTCTATAAGGGCATGGTGGGACCTGGCCAAGGAAGCTTAAGTTTAAATCTCCCTCAATCCATCCATCTCTAAAGTCCATTAGCACCCATAGTCCCAGTGACTGAGAAGCCACAGACACTTAATAGATAGGCCCAGGTGGGACAGCTAGGGACAACGGGGATAATAATCCAGATAAAACTATGGTCAGGGTCTGACCATAACCATAAGGCCAAGCTTGAGTATACTAGAACCAGGACCTAGAAACACAGGCTGTAAAGTCAAAACCACTGAGTTAAAGTATGAAGGATAGGCAGAACAGAAGGACAGCCATAGAATTTCAAAACTAAAAAGAACTACAAAATCTTATTTCCTATCTGATGCAGGAATCCTTTTTAAAATATTTCTAATTGCAGGATCACTTAAATATGTGAGACTTAGGAACATTTCCCTGTCAGGAAGATGAAAAGTAGAATGCTACAGACAAGGAAAGGAAATGGACAGCTTACTTTTAGCAGTTAAAAAAAAAAAAAAAAAAAAAAGATTTGAATGGAGAAATGAGATCATTAGTGGGTGGATAGAATCTGGAAAATGAGTGTGTGGTACGGAAATGGTGAGGGAACACCATTTAATAAAAAAAGCTGGAGAGAGCTCTAGAGAAAAGCAAAGTTTATTGTACATTCTCGCGAGAAGGGCGTCCCACCCTTTGAGTAGACTATCGAAGAGAGGAAGCACCTCCTGTGGGCAGGAGAGCACCTTTAATCCCTAATGCAAAACGCCCCCTCCCACCACTGACCCTCATCCTCATTGGCTGAGAGTCTTACATTCTAAACGCGAGATCTACCCATGAAATTGAACTTGACCAATAAGTACATAGTTGCCCATATTTGGATGAAATAGGGGAGATGATATCATAGGAGGGGAAGGCAATGCCCTTTGCTCGAACTTCAGAGTTCTTCAGGCCTACTCGAACTCTGAAGTAGATGAAGCCTTACTCGATTTTCGCAACTGTCTTGAAAGATCTCACCTCATCTCATTCATGAGGTTACTTAGATAATGAATTCAGAGTTCCAGATTAAGAAAAGAACTAGGTCAGTACTGGGGCAGAGAGTCAGTGATGAGAAATTACTGAAGGCACAAGGTCATGAAGGAACAAAGTGGGACAATGCAATGAGGAAAACTCATTAGTGAGGGAAAATCTACTCACATCTGGTAGACTACAGGTGAAAACCTTAGGTAAACCAAAGGACCTCAAAGCATCTGTTTCCACATCCAGACACAGAGAAATACAAACAGGCTAAAAATAAAGTGTTCAATAAAATGAATATTCCAAAGGAAAAAAAAAAAAAAAACTTGAAAAAGAACAAATTAAAAATTCATAATTAATTCCAAATTGGAAATTCTGAAAATCAAAATAAAGATTAACAAAATGGAAAATAGGAAAACTACTAAACCAATAAATAAAATTAGGAATTGGTTTTATAGGGAAAAAAATACTTAATAAACCATTGGTTAATTTGACTTTTTTTTAATGCTCCACAAACAATGTACTAATGTCACTTTGGAAGCAGGGGCTGTGAACACTTCCTTCTTAGTGGGTGAGATTTCTCAGTCTTTTTGTATTTGAGTGTGTCTGTGTTTATTTCTCTGTAGATAAGAGACAGTCACAGTGAATAAAGAATGGCCATTCTAGTATCATCCTGCATATATCTGGTGACATTTTTCCTTGAGCCCAAACTCTGGCTTCTCCCCACTATCAGACAACTCGAGCCTCCCTGATATGAAGCAGAAGGCCTGCAGATTCACAGATACATTCCTCCCTCTTTGTCTTACTCAGGCATATACACACCCAACTTCTAAGAGTATTAAGCTTCAAGAAGAAGAAAAAATAAATAAATAAATAAATAAAGGATCTTTCAGAGACTTGAGCATTTTTGTGCCTCCTTTCCCCATTTATTTAGTCAAGGCAAGATTACTGTACTGCTCAATTGACCAGGACATAGGCTCTAGAGGGACACATGACCGTGACAAAGGTCACCCATGCCCTCTTTTCTTTTTCTAGAGCCAAAATCAATGCAACTCCAGAATGTACAAACCAAGAGCAGTCTGTAAAATAATGGAAGCTGGGCTACATTACAAACCCTATCCCTCTGACTGATCACCCCATCATCATCCCTGACTGCTACAGGCTGAACCAGGGAGTTGAAGGCACACCACTGTTAATTTCTATTCACATGACTTATTCAATCAATGAAAAGCAACTCAGCTCATGCCTCTGCATGTATTTCTCCCTGTGTGATGGTTATGTCACTGGGTATGGAACTGTGTGGCTCACCACCCTCATGCTTCTGGCACTGGGTGATGGTGGAAGTGTCTGTGGCTCACTGGGTGGCTGGGTACCACCCTGGAGATATATCATTTAGTGGGCGGCTGTCTCACTTCAATTGTGGCTACATAAATGAGTGTCCTGGGTGACTACCTAGGTCCCCGTGTGCCTTTGTGCAATAGCATGTCCTCCAGCACAGGGGCCCTGGGTATCTGTGTATCTTCCTTTGTCGTTTTGTGAACTTCCAGTCAAAGAAGCAGGCACTTTGTGAGAACTCATAAGGCTCTGGCCTTAAAGGCTTACACCCCTAGCTGAGACTTGTTCTTCAGGAAAAGACCCATGTCCATCACCTGACCACCTAACTAGCAGAAAGGTATCCACATTCACTCCTGTGTTCAACTCCAACTCTTCAGGCTACCAGGAAGGTATAAATTCCCATGGTTCAGACAAAATCCAGCTAGCTCCAGGGGTTCTACTTGTTTCTGTGTTTGCAATTCACACTGATTAACCCCTGACCTGGGGTCTTTCTTAGGGTCTTCTTGGGTTGTCTCAAGAGGACCCCTGTTCTGCCCCAAACCTTCTTTGTGTTTCATCAGCCTATGTTTGCCCTGAGGCCCAAATGTGTTCTATTTGTGGGGAAATGTAGAGAACTTGAAATTTCCTGGCCTACTCTGCTATCTTCCTAGAATCCTCCCCAGCCTTGGCTCTTCTCTACAATGCAGTGATTCAAGGCAATTGTAATAGACTTGGAAAATGCCAGTGACATCTAGAGAGATAACTATAGAGAATGAATATGGATTGAAGCATAGTATTAGTACTAATTAGTATTAGCATAGTATTTTCATTTTTGTTTTTTTCTTGAGGTTTTTTTTCCCTTTCGGTCTGATTTTTCTTGCACAACATGACAAATATGGAAATATGTTTAAAAGGATTGCACATATTTAACCTATGTCAGAGTGCATACTGTCATGGGGAGGGAGGAAGTAAAGGAGGGAAGGAGAAAAATTTGGAAAAAATTGGAACGCAAAAACGATTTTTGAAAACTATCTTTTCCTGTATTTGGAAAAATAAAATACTACTAGAAATATTTTTTTAAAAGAAGAAGAAAATAGTATAGTATGACTAAGATACAATAAGATTTCTTTTCACATGTGGTAAATATTCTAATTATACTACATATTTCAATAAAAGGTTTGCTTAAAAAGAAAAAGAAAATTGTGGCTGCCCTTTTTGTAGTGCCCAGAAACTGGAAGATGAATGGATGTCCATCAATTGGAGAATGGTTGGGTAAATTATGTTATATGAAGGTTATGGAATATTATTGCTCTGTAAGAAATGATCAGCAGGAGGAATACAGAGAGGCCTGGAGAGACTTACATCAATTGATGCTGAGTGAAATGAGCAGGACCAGGATATTGTTCTACATAGCAACAAGATTATACAATGATTAATTCTGATGGACGTGGCTCTCTCCAACATTGAGATGATTCAAACCAGTTCTAATTGCTCAGTGATGAAGAGAGCCATCTACTCCCAGAGAGAGGGACTGTGGGAACTAAGTGTGGTTCACAACATATCATTCTCACTTTTTCTGTTGTGATTTGCTTGCATTTTGTTTTCTTTCCCAGTTTTTTTTCCTTATTGATTCAATGTTTCTTGTGCATCAAGATAACTATATAAATATGTATACATATATTGAATTTAACATATATTTTAACACATTTAGCATGTTTTGGACTACCTGCCATCTAGGGGAGGGGGTAGGGGAAGGAGGGGATAATTTGGAACAGAAGGCTTTGCAAGGGTCAATTTTGAAAAATTAATTCTCTTCTAGACATTAGGAAATGAGACTGTAGAGGAGAGATTGAAAGGAAATCAAAGAATGACAGAGAGGGGCAACATGTTAGAAGAAAATTAGATCACTTGAATGGATAGAGGCTAGCCTTGATAAGGAGTAAGATTACCTCATCAAGTGACACAGAGATAAAGGTGGGGGAGGGGGGAATGGCATAAGGCTTCTAAGAGACAGGAAATGGAGAAGAGAGAAGAGGGAGTTCCCAGCAAATGGCCTCAATTTTTCTGTAAAATATGAGGCAAAGATTTCAGCTGAGAAAGTGGGATTTGGGAAGAGGGGCCTAAGGAAAAGTTGAAGGAGAGAGGAAGAGTCACTGTGAAGAGTGGGATGGTGAATTGGAAAAAAAAAAAGGTATAATAGGATTTCCTAGTGTCAGTGAGGGACCAGTTGAGGTTAGATAACATAAATTTATAGTAAGACTATTCAGAACAGTTTCATGATTTTCTCCACCTTTTTTCAGCAGCATATGTTTAAACATGAAAGGGATGAATGATAGAAGTGATCCAAGGCTGAGACTTGGCTGGACATAATTGGCAATATGATAATGGAGCCAGGGATTCAAGGGAAAAAGAAAGTATAGAGTTAAATTGTTCACCAAGATAGGGAAAATAGGAAATAGTGGCTAGTGCAGGGGAGGATTGTCTAGGAGAGAATTGAGGAGTCAAGGAATTGGAAGTCAAGGTGCAGTTGGAGAATAGAATCATATAAGGGAAAACAAAGTGAGAAATGAAAAACCAGTAAACCAGAGAAAGGGATTTCAGAATTCTTGAACATGAAGACTATATTTTTGTGGGTGACAGCAAGAGAGCAAAGATATCTTTCTGAGGGGCTGAAAAGGAGAATGGATCTTTAAATCATCTAACACCAGTTATGAAAATCCCCTTACCTTGCTGGCCAGACTTGTAAAACAAATCTTTATCTTCCAGTAGTCATCTCCATCAATATACAGATTCCTCATATTCATTTTGGTCTTGATCTGTTCAACCCAAAGAGGTCTCATCTCTATTCTATCTTGACATGCCCACCTGCCAGACATTCCCGTGGCCACAAAAGTTTCTCCACTTAACATGCCTGTTCTTATGTGTCTGTTCCAAGGGCAATGCCAAGAAAGAAGCTGCTTTTCAAGTTTCACAGAAATGGAAGTATGTGCTCTCTAAATTCCAGTCCCTGGACCAAGGAGGTCCCAACTCCTTGGGCTTCCTGATCTCTTGACAAGGAGGGAAAGGGATAGTACCCGGAATACAGAGCCCCCCCAATATAGGGCTGACAACACACTCAAGGCAGGAGAGAGTGCCTTTGGGGGAAATCACCCTCTTCCAGGACAACTCTGTGTCTGCAGGCCCTCTTCAGGTGACATAAGAAAGCAATATGCTAACAAAAGAACACTGAACACATGACTGAGTCATGCTGATTTGTCCACGGGAAAGAAGTGGTTTATGGTGGCAATTTAGGACCATATAATTACCACCAAAAATGGAAAAGGGGACCCCCTTTTAAGGATTAAAAATTTTAAGGATTCTGAACTCCAAAAATGTAGATTATATGCATGGAAATGGCAGGAAACATGCAACATTTTGAGGCAATTACAGGGAACAGAAAAGGAACTTAAGTCAAGAAGACCCATCTTTCTGAGTTCAAATCTAGTCTCAGACACTACTTGTGTGACCTTGGGCAAGTCACTTAACCCTGTTTTTCCATTTCCTCATCTGTAAAATGAAATAGAGAAGGAACTGGCAAAGCATCTAGTTTCTTTGCTAAGAAAATCCCATATGGGGTCAGAAAAGGTAAGACACAATGGAAATGACTGAACAATATGCAACATATTACTGAAAGCTATAAGAGTACCCAACAAATACTTAGACATGACATTTTGGGTAAGCCAATAGAAGCTTGCAATTTTTCATGGATAGACAGATTGTCATGCTACAAATATGGGTCTCCAAATATCCTGAAGCATTTAACCAATAACATATTCAATTCAGAACATTATTATGGAAGAAACTGTCGACCATAGTCATGTGGACTTAATATTTATCCATAAAACTCAATACAAATTTTAATGGATTTTATCAAAGCAAATATTCACAATTTCCAAACTATAAGTAATGAAAAGCTTTTAAAACATGGGAACTTAAAGCAGAGAACAAAACCCCATGGCAACAGGAAGAGGTCATATGATTCCTGTGTCCCACAGAATTTTGTTAGTCTACAGAGAAGCTCACATGAACTGATGCTGAGTGAAGTGAGCAGAACTGGGAGATCATTGTACACAGTAACAAGAAGATTATGTGATGATCAACTGTGATGGACATGACTCTTTTCAATAATAAAATGATTTGGCTTGTGATGAAAAGAACCATTAGCATCCAGAGAGAGAACTATGGAGACAAAGCCATTCTGTAATTAAGTGGTTAAGGGATATGAACAGGCAGTTTTCAGAAAAATAAATCAAAAATAACAATAGTCATATAAAATGTTCTAAGGATTCTGTTTTGTTTTCTACTTACCTCTGCATAAATATTGTCTCCTTGTAAGATAATGTTGTCATCGTTGTTTGTCCTGTTTTGAAGAGGACCATGACATCAGGAAGGTGATGTCAGGACTTGCAAATGAATTGGAATGAAGTGAGGAAGGGCCATGCAAAGTCACCATTCTCTCTTCCAGAGTCATCTGAGTTCAGTCGCAAGGGTCAGGGCAACAGGTTAGAATGACTGGAGACGTGTCCAGATGCAGTAGGAGATCCAGGTTTTTGTAACCTGAGGTTTTTTCTAGGTCTTAGTTTGACTGAAGTAATGCCCATTCAGTGATTAAGGTTAGGTAACCCCTTGTTAGAGAATAAGCCCTTTAAGGATAATATGAAAGTTGGTTGTTTTGGGGGGACTTTAGGGGTCTGGTTTGGGATCTCATAGTTCATGAAATCCTAATAAATAATCCTTCAGCCTAATATATGAATATGAATATTAGTTCTATCTTGTGAAAAAGAAAAATGATGCTTTCCACCCATAGATCACCTCCTGGTTATGGGCCCTCTGGGTGAGGACTTTGTTTCTTTGAATATTGGCTAGACCGTGACTGGATCATAGATTTTGACCCTTGGACTTTTGCCTGTGGACTCCATGAGGAGGGTTAGACCTAGTAGGGGGTCAGGCTCCTGGGAGGTGTGTGTGTGTGTGTGTGTGTGTGTGTGTGTGTGTGTGTGTGTGTGTGAAAAGTTTCTTGAGCAATGACAGAATCCCTCTGAGGAGCATAAGGAATCCCCACTCTCAAGAAAGCTTTTTAGTTACTATTCCCCCAACTCTTGAGAAGAAAACACAGACACTGAGTATTGAATTGCAGGAAATTTAGTGTATCATAAGACCCTGGTTCCTGGGGAATGACATGATTGGGATATAGGCTGAGTGGCCTTTAGAGGACAAAGCTGTAGAATCATGATGGGTAGTCAGTATCCCAGATTATGATCAGTGAAAGAAAATCAGCAAGTCTGGAGGATGGTCAGCAAGCAGAGTGTGAAGAGCAAAGTGGTCTTGCCTGGTGTTCCATCAGCCTGGCTCATAAAGTTTCCTGGCACACATTTTGAGAGAGGTATTCCTATAGGAAAGAGAATATTTATATCAGTATACCTATATGTAGCATAGTGCTTTAAAGTTAGCAAAATGCTTTACAAATATTATCTCATTTTATCCTCAAAACAACTTTGGGAGGTAAGTGCTCTTGTCTTTATTTTGCAGATGAAGAAACAGACAAGCAGAAATTCAGTGATTTGTCTAGGATGCCATAGGAAGGGAAAATACTGGTCTCCCTGACTCCAAGCCCAGTGCTCTATTCATTGCATCACCTACATATACAAAACTGAAGCTGAGCTTGCCAGGATGTCTGCCCCCAGGCCTGCCAGGGGATCCTTTATCATAACACAGTCAGGACCTGGGTCTTTTTCTGAGAAACTCTTCTCAATCCTCATTCTTCTTAAACTCTCTGCACCCTCTTCTCCTTGATATTCCCTTCTTTCTAGGCTTTCAGACAAGAATAAATCCACCTCTCTCCTAATTCTCCTACTACTGTCTAGCTACCCCCTCCTCTCAGTCTCCTTCAAGTCATGTCTGCAAATCCTGGGTTTCCCACAGGTTTTTCTCCCGGGCCCACTACTCTTCTTTTCACCTAGTGATCTCGTTAACTCATGAATTCAATTAGTATTTCTCTGCTGGTAATTCTCATATCCACTTGTCTACTGACTTCTAGTTTTGAATATCCATCCTTTTTAGATATCTTTCAGATATCTCAAACTGTATATCAAATATATATCATAAACTTGGCATGTCCAAAACTTATTTCATTATGTTTTCTCCCAAATCATCTCCCTAACAAAATCCCCTGATATTGCCGAGGGTACCACTATCCTCCCAGTTCCCTGGGCTCAGAAGATAGGTGTCATAGGTTTTTCACTCTTTCCAGTACAGTGTGTGTCACAATTCTCAACTTTAGAATCAATTTATGACATGGGAGACACTAGCACAGGACTGCGCACCATGGCGTGCCCTCATCAGAGAAGCTCTATGAGCAATTAGCCAAAAGAAATATGAGACAAAATTAGAGAAGCTCCCCCAAATGTCCATAGGGATTTTTGTGCCCAATTTTTGACAAAGCATTCCAAGCTCATATTGGTCTGATCAGCCACAGTCGTACTTGACTCTAATACAGTATGCCATTTTGGTCCTCTGAAAACGAAGGTCAATAAACCAGCCAACTTTTCTCACTGCAGTCCATCTTTTTACTCAATTGTCAAAATGATCTTCCTAAACTGCAAGTCTGAGCAAGTCATTCTCGTATTCAGTGAACTCTAGTGGCTCCCTATCACTACCAGGATGAAGCAAAATCCTTTCTTTGGTCTTCAAAGCCCTTCAAACCCCTTCTACTTTCAAGTTTTCTTGTGCGTAGCTACCATAGACTCTTCAATCGGATAACACTGGACTCCTTGCTTTCCCTAACAGAACACTACAGTTCTTGGTTCTGAACATTTTTTTTGGTTGTTCCCCCATGTCCCTTCCCTTCTTCATCTACTGGCTACCCTAACTTCCTTCAACTTCTCACCTCCTTTAGGAGGAAAGTTTGCCTAATCCCTCTTAATTCCAGTGCCTTCCTCCTGTTAACTATTTC
Source organism: Sminthopsis crassicaudata (assembly GCF_048593235.1). Lineage (NCBI taxonomy): Eukaryota > Metazoa > Chordata > Mammalia > Dasyuromorphia > Dasyuridae > Sminthopsis > Sminthopsis crassicaudata. The sequence continues at coordinate 472,281,912 of NC_133618.1, forward strand.
ATTTTTGTCTCCCATTGTGAGCTCCTTAAAGGCAGGAATTACCTTTTGCTTTTCTATTCCAATATTTAGCAAAATGCCTGGTACATAGCAAGTGTTAATGCTCATTGACTGACTAACAGAGGGGATTTTTTTGGTTTAAAAAAAAAAAAGAATTACTGTGTGAGCCAAAATTCTGGGGGTTTTGGGAGGGAAGGGAGAGGGAACTGCCCTGGACTTCTCTGTGTAAATAAACTTAAGGGAGTAAATACCAAATGAAGGGACTACAGGGGCAGAATATGGGAGGACGAGAGAGTAGGAGCAGCAAAGCATTCTTGTGGAGATGCCCAAAGTGGGGAAATGTTGGTGCTGAGAAGCAGCAGGTGGGGTGGGGGTGGGGATGGGGTGAAGAGTAAGAAGAATAGGCAGGGTGTGGCAGGGGAAAAGAGGTTCAGGCAGGGAGTAGGCAAAGATCAGGAAAGGTGTAGGAGAGTATCTTACCACAAAATTGTAACTCTCATTTCGATCTGTAGTTGTCATGCTTGTGTCTACACAGTTTTTTATTTTTTCTGCAGTGTTTGTCATGCTGTTACTTGAGCTATATTTCTCCACTGATTCCATATAGTTTTCTTTATCCCCCGTTAGAAACAATTCTACCACTTTCAATAGTTCTGGGCAGAGAGGCTGGGAATCTGGAACAGAAATGGTAAGGTCTTCAGTCTAAATCAAAAGAGAAGCATAGAAAAGTGAATGGAGGCTATAGACCGGGAAGATGAGGGACATCACAGAAAAGAGAAGGGGGTAGCTGGACATCAGAGATTTGAAATATTTGCAGAGGCAAGTGCAACTGTCCCCCTAATTACAATGTTTTTCCTGTATCTGACCATCTGTCCAGACTGCTAGGAAGAGTGGAATTGGATACCACCCTCCATACCCTTTGACTGTTTTTGTCATCTTGGTCTGGAATGGTCACATGTCTGGACCTGAATCCCATATATTATGTTCTTCCCTCTGTACTTCCTACCTGAAAGAATTCATTCTTGGGCATAAATTCTGCATCCTAAGAAATAAAGCAGCAAAAAAATAGTCATAAATCATACTTGCTAATTTTTACAAAGTCCTTGATAATCCAATATCTTATTTGATTTTCACAAAAACCTTCCAAGGCTAGGAGAAAAGGAACTTCATGATCCAGAACCTGTGATTTTTACAGGGAATGGAACCCCTAGTATTCTTCCACCAATTCAGATGAAAAATTCAATTTATAATTTGAGAAAATTTCCTGAAGAGTATACATATATTAGGACTTGAATCTAGGTGTATCTGACACCAAGTCTAACTCATTCCACTGCTTCTGAAATGAGGAAACAATGTCAAAAAGGCAAAATGATATTCAAGGTTTCATAGCTAGCAATTGACAGAGTCAACATTCAGGTCTTCTGAGCCCAAATTCAGCACCTTTTCTCCTAAACTACACTATGTTGAGGTGGGATCTTGTTGAAGTTGAGAATGAATGGTCTTACACATTGGAGGGACAGGTGGACAAACATACTTACCTATGGCAGGGAGTAGGGATAAGCAGATGAGTCCTAATGCTGTCAGAGTTAGCATACTGAGTCTCTGTCTTTGGTTTCCAGTTGCCATGGTCTTTCTTCTGGCAATGAAACTATTTCATATATGACTCTTCAGAGAAAACAGCCCACACGGTAGTTATATTGGGGATTGACTCCTCCCTGAGAAGAGGAGGAAGGAAAGGGGGAGGAGAGAGCACATGATAGGCAGGTGTCTGCAACAAGTGAATGAAAGACCTGTCCCTGCCTTTTCCCAGTATTGCATAACTAAGCGTTATATAATGAGGAATGTTGTATAATTATTATACAACCAAGAGTGTTGTATACTCTTAGAAAAGGGAGAGATAGCACAATATCCTCTTGAATAAATTCTTTTTCTGACTGGGCTCAGTGACTGATGCCTACCATCTGCCCTTCTGTCTGGAACAGGGATTCTTAACTTTTTGTGTACTATGGACTACTTTGGCAGTCTTTTAAATTTTATGGAGCCCTTTTAAGAATAATTAAAGAAAATTCTCAATGAAAAGAAATGCTAAATCCTAGTTAGAGATAAGTGAAAGCAAAGATGAAATGTTGTTTTGTTTTGTTTTTTTTCCATTCAAGTTCACAAATTTCTTGAAATTCCCATGTTAAGAATATCTGGTATAGATCACCTCCGGAAAGAGATTCCAAAATAAAATCTCCCAAGAATGTTATTGCCAAATTCTAGAACTCTCAGGTCAAGGAGAAAATATTGCAAGTATCTAGAAAAAAAACAATTCAAGTATAGTGGAGCCACCATCAGGTTTACACAAAAAATGTAGCAACTTCTACATTAAAAGACCAGAGGGCTTAGAATATGATATTCCGGAGAGCAACGGACCTAGTATTGCAACCAAGAATCACCTATCCAGCAAAATTGAGTATAATATTCTAGGGGAAAAAGTGGTCATTCAATGAAACAGAGGATTTTCAAGCCTTCATAAGAAAAAGACGAGAGCTGAATGGAATATTATATTTTTCAAATATAGGGCTCTGGAAAAGCATAAGGAGGTAATCACAAAAGGGGTATGCATTGAATATGAAAGGATAATATCTTTTTTTTAATGATGAAATTAAGGGATGAGAGAAGAATGTACTGAGAAAATGGGAAAGAGAAAAGTGGAATGCTGCAAATTATTAGCATATTAATTATAATATGTCATATATAAATATATCATAATAAAGTACATATAATTATATAATAATTTTGTGATATTTATATTATGTTAATATAACTAATAATTGTATTATATATAATTTATATATTAATAATAATTATTGTTGTTGTTGTAATTGTTATTGTTATTATTACCATAAAAAAGAGGGAAAAAAAAATTTTTTACAGTGAGAAAAAGAATGGAAGGAGAGAGTGAGTGAGTGAACCTTACTCTCATCAGAATTGGCTCAAATAGAAAATATCACATATATCAATATGTGTATTGATGTAGAAACCTATCTTACCCTGCAGGAAAATAGGAGGAGAATGGGATATGGGAAAAGGGGAAAAGGTGATAAAAGAAAGGGCATATTGGGGGAGGGAGTGGTCAGTAGCAAAACACTTTTGAGGAGGAACAGAGTGAAAGAAGAGAGAGAACAAATGGAGGAAAATACAATTAGCAATAGTAATTGTAAAAAAAAAATTTTTGAAGCAAGTTTCTCTGATGGAATATTATTGTTGTCTGGAAAATAAGCAGGATACTCTCAGGGGGGAAAAAATGTGGAAAGTCCTCCATGAACAAAGTCAAATATACCATATGCAAAGTAATAACAATGTTCTGGGATGACCAGCTGTAAATGATTTTATTATTCTCAGTAGTACAATCATCCATACCTAGTCTGAGGGAATTATGATAAAAATCCTATTCATACCCAGGGAAGAAACTGATTGCTTCTGTATGTAGATCAAAGCATTTTTTACTATTCTCTCTATCTCATTCTTTATTTTTAATTTAAGTTTTCTTGAGGGTTCTTATTTTCATTAGGATGGGAGATCTATGTTTTCTTTCACAATTTGACTTTTATGGAAATGTTTTGTATAACTTCACAAGAAACTTCACAGTTTTTTAATTGTGGGTGGGGATAAGGAAGAGAACCTAGAACTCAAAAATCTTAAAAATAAATATAAAAAATTGTTTTAAATGTAACTGGGGAAAATATTAAATAAACAAATGAATAAATGAATCATACAATATTGAGTTAGAATGGATTTTAGAAATCACGTAGAGCATATAGAACAATATTTGAGTGTCATCTTGTCAGGTTGGTGGATGGTAGAGAGCTGGACCTGGATTCAAGGAAACCTGAAATCTGTAGAATGGGAACAAAAAGAGCACCTACCTCCCAGGGTTATTGTGAAGATAAAATGAGATAATATTTACATAACACTTTGTAAAGCTTAAATGTGTGTTATTATTAGTAATTATCCATCCCCTCTGCAAAGTTTCTACTTGAAGATTTTCAGAAATATTATTCACTGCTTGCTAAGACAGATCATTCCTCTTTTACACAAATTTTCAGAAGTTTTTCATTATGGTAAGATGAAATGAGGGTCCTTTCAATTTCCACCTATCAATTCAAGGATTCTCAATTTTTTGGTATTGTTCAGTCATTTCAGCTATGTCAGACTCCACATGACTTCCATTTGGAGTTTTCTTAATAAAGATGGTGGAGTACTTTGACATTTCCTTCTCCAGCCCATTTTACACATGCATTTTTAGGTGAAGAATCTGAGGCAAACCCAGAGACACCTAACTAGTAATTGTCTGAAGCCAAACTTAGGCCTCCCTGATTCCAGGCCTGGTGCCTATTTGCTGTGCCATCTAGCTACTGTCTACCCTTTGGTGTCAGAAAAACAAGTCTAACATCTTTCTCACAAATTAATTGTTCAAATATTAGGATAGTTATTATGTCCCTGTTAAATTTCCTTGAGGCTAAATAATCCCTGATCCTTCTTTAATCTGTTTTCTAGTCCTTTCTTCTTCCTGATAGCATTCCTTTGTGAAGGAACACTGAATGTCTTTCCAAAAACTGTTGCCCAAGAAATAAACAAAATATTCTACATGTTGATTGATAATGGTAAAGAAAAGAGGGATTGGCTCATTGCCTGACTCATTCTCTCCCTCTTTTTCATTTATTGTCTCCTTTCTTACTCCCACTAGGCTTGTCCATGTTCCCTTCCACCATCTAAAAAGACAAGAAATCAGAACAATTTCACTACCTCCTACCATACATAATCTCAACCTGTTTCTGTATATATCTGTTTCCAGCTTTCCTTTTGATTGCCAATCTCCAGAAAGAACTGCCTCCTCTCCCTGCCTTCATTTTCTTATCACCCACTCACTTCTCAAAGCTTTATAATCAGGCTTCTGACTCATAACTGTCTGAAAAGTGCTAGTGTATAGTGTAGCATAATGTAGTGTAGTTTAGATTAAAAAATGGTCTTGAGACAAAATATTCTATTATTTTTCTTTTATATTTAATATTATTTTAAATTTAACATTTTATATTTATGTTAAATGAGAGTAAGCATGGAGTATTGAATAGAGAACTGGACTCAGAGTTAAGAAGATAATGTTTCCCACTCATTTCAGCTGTAAGTTCCTGGGCAAGTCACTTAAATTCTCAGTATCCTTGTGCAACTCTATAATAATCTATAAATTGCAGAAGAGTTGCTGATCTACAATGGTAGAGAAAAGTTCCTGCTAGAAGCTCTTATATCTGAAGAAATCTCAGGTTTGTTAATATGCATGCAGCCACACACACAGGGACACAGGGATGATATGAACCTTTTTCTATTGCCATGGGATTTTATTTTTCTCTGTTAAGTTTCCACATTTTAAAAGCTTTTCATTCATTATAGCTTGGAGATTATAAATATTTGCTTTGATAAAATCCATTAAAATTTGTATTGAGTTTTGTGGATAAATATAAAATCCACATGATTATGGGTGACAGTTTGTTCCATAATAATATTCTGAATTTAGTGAGTTATTGGATGAGTTCTTCAGGATATTTGGAGACCTGCATTTAAAGTATGACAATCTGTCCATGAAAAATAGCAAGCTTCTATTGGCTTATTCTAAATGTCATGTCTTTCTAAGTATTTGTTGGATGCTATACTTTTATAGTCTTCATTAATACATTGTGTGTTGCTATTGTTCAATCATTTCCATTGTGGACTAGTCCCTTTGTGACTCTACATGGGGTTTTCTTGGCAAAGATGATAGTGGTTAGCCATTTCTTTCTCCATTTCATTTTACAGATTATTAAGCTACTATGTATCAGGAAATATACTAAGCATTGGGAATATAAAAAGAAGAAAAAGAGAGTCCTTACCCTTGAGAAGTTTGCAATCTAAGGAGTGTGGCTGGTGAAATCTGAAATAATTGAGGAAACAAAGGCTCAAGCTTCTGATGTTATCAAACTATTAAGTAATTTCATGACAATAGCATAACATATTGGGACCAGGCCTCCTCAATTTGGCACTGGACTCACGAATACAAGGAGAGACAAATCTATATGCATTAAAAGCAAACACTCAATAGGATATAAAACAGGATGAGAAATTAGGTAATCTGATTTCTCTTTGGAAAAAAGACTTTCCAATGGGAGAAATATGAACAAGTTTTCAGGAGTTGGGAGGGAAGAAAGTGAGCAGTGACCTTTCCCCTTTGTGAAATATGATACAACTAAGCAAGCAGAGGGATTTTAAAGAAAAATGAAGCTTGGGTCTCAAGATAGAATAAGTTTTATAAAGTGAAGTCACTTTGGCTCACACACTTCCTATAATTTTCTCATGGAGGAGACAAAAAACAAACAAATATAGAGAAAGCAAGCTAGAAACAGGATAAATTTGGTTGTGTTGTTCAGTCGTTTTCAATCATATCTAGTTTTTTGTGACCCCATTTGAGATTTTCTTGGTAAAGATACTGAATTGGTTTGCCACTTCCTTCTCTAGCTCATTTTACAGACAAAAAAAAAAAAAATAAAACTGAGGCAAACGTTAACTTGCCCAGAATCATACAGCTAGTGCTGGACCTGAATTCAGGAAAGGAGCAGAACCAACAGCAAGATTATGTGATGATCAATTAGAATGGACTTGACTCTTCTCAGCAATGCAGTGATTCAACTCAATTCCAAAGGACTTGTGATGGAAAATGCCATCTGCATCTAGAAAGAGAATATAGAGATTGGATCGAAACATAGTATTTTTACCTTTTTTTGTTTGTTTGTTTTCTTCCTTGTGCTTTTCCCCCTTTGGTCTGATTTTTCTCATACAATATGACAAATAAGGAAATATGCTTAAAAGGATTGTGTGTGTTTAACCTATATCAGATTGCCTGCTGTCTTAAAGAGGGTGAAGTTAAGAGAAAGAAAGAGAAAAATTTGGAAACCAAAGTCTTACAAAAATGAATACTGAAAACTATCTTTATGTGTATTTGGAAAAATAAAATATTTGGGGGGGAAATAGTATTTTATTTCTCCCAAATATATTTTAAAACAATTTTAACATTTTTTCAAATTTTTTGAATTCAGGTTTTCTTTACTCCAAACCCAGTTCTTTATCCATTACACCATTTAACTATCTAATAGATAAGAATAAATTAGATTACATAAAATTGAAAAGATTTTGCACAAATAAAACCAATGCAGTTAACATTAAAACCTTGTTACAAGAATTGATAGTTTTGTTTTTTCCTAATGGGAATAAGCAAAAGGGGAATAGAAATAGAATAGTTTAAAAAGGGAGGGGGTGTCATTGAAGCATCTTTTTTATTTTTATTTATTTTTTTATTAATATTATAATTATAAAAAATTTTGACAGTACATATGCATGAGTAATTTTTTTTTACAAAATTATCCCTTGTATTATTCATTTTTCCAAATTTTCCCCTCCCTCCCTCTACTCCCTCCCTTAGATGACAGGCAATCCCATACATATTACATGTGTTACAGTATAACCTAGATACAATATATGTGTGTAAATACCATTTTCTTGTTGCACGTTAAGTATTAGATTCCGAAGGTACATGTAACCTGGGCAGACAGACAACAGTGTTGTTAGCACAACAGTGCTAACAATTTACATTCACTTTCCCAGTGTTCCTTCTCTGGGTGTAGTTGTTTCTGTCCATCATTGATCAACTGGAAGTGAGTTGGATCTTCTTTATGTTGAAGATTTCCACTTCCATCAGAATACATTCTCGTACAGTATTATTGTTGAAGTGTATAGTGATCTTCTGGTTCTGCTCATTTCACTCAGCATCAGTTCATGTAAGTCTCTCCAGGCCTCTCTGTATTCCTCCTGCTGGTCATTTCTTACAGAACAATAATATTCTATAACCTTCATATACCATAATTTACCCAACCATTCTCCAATTGATGGGCATCCATTCATCTTCCAGTTTCTAGCCACTACGAAAAGAGCTGCCACAAACATTTTGGCACATACAGGTCCCTTTCCCCTCTTTAGTATTTCTTTGGGATATAAGCCCAGTAGTAGCAATGCTGGGTCAAAGGGTATGCACATTTTGATAACTTTTTGGGCATAGTTCCAAATTGTTCTCCAGAATGGCCAGATTCTTTCACAATTCCACCAACAATACATTAGTGTACCAGTTTTCCCACATCCCCTCCAACATTCATCATTATTCGTTCCTGTCATTTTAGCCAATCTGACAGGTGTGTAGTGATATCTCAGAGTTGTCTTAATTTGCATTTCTCTGATCAGTAGTGATTTGGAACACTCTTTCATATGAGTGGATATAGTTTCAATTTCATCATCTGAGAATTGTCTGTTCATATCCTTTGACCATTTCTCAATTGGGGAATGGTTTGATTTCTTATAAATTAGGGTCAATTCTCTACATATTTTGGATATGAGGCCTTTATCAGAACCTTTAACTGTAAAAATATTTTCCCAATTTGTTACTTCCCTTCTAATCTTGTTTGCATTAGTTTTTTTTGTACAGAAACTTTTTAGTTTGATGTAATCAAAATCTTCTATTTTGTGATCAATAATGATCTCTAGTTCTCCTCTGGTCATAAATTCCTTCCTCCTCCACAGGTCTGAGAGGTAGACTATTCTCTGTTCCTCTAATCTATTTATGATCTCATTCTTTATGCCTAAATCATGGACCCATTTTGATCTTATCTTGATATATGGTGTTAAGTGTGGATCCATATCTAATTTCTGCCATACTAATTTCCAGTTTTCCCAACAGTTTTTTTCAAATAATGAATTTTTATCCCAAATGTTTGTATCTTTGGGTTTGTCAAACACTAGATTGCTATAGTTGTACCCTATTTTGTCTTTTGTACCTAATCTGTTCCGCTGATCGACTGGTCTATTTCTTAGCCAATGCCAAATGGTTTTGGTGACTGCTGCTTTATGATATAGCTTTAGATCAGGTACACCTAGACCACTTTCATCTGACTTTTTTTCCATTAATTCCCTTGAAATTCTCGACCTTTTATTCTTCCATATGAATTTTATTGTTATTTTTTCTAGGTCATTAAAATAATTTCTTGGGAGTCTGATTGGTATAGCACTAAATAAATAGATTAGTTTAGGGAGTATTGTCATCTTTATTATATTCACTCGGCCTATCCAAGAGCACTGAATGTCTTTCCAATTATTTAAATCTGACTTTATTTTTTTGGCAAGTATTTTGTAATTTTGTTCATATAATTCCTGACTTTTCTTTGGTAGATGGATTCCCAAATATTTTATACTCTCGACATTTGTTTTGAATGGAATTTCTCTTTGTATCTCTTGCTGTTGCATTTTGTTGGTGATGTATAAAACGCTGAGGATTTATGTGGATTTATTTTGTATCCAGCAACTTTGCTAAAGTTGTGAATTATTTCTAATAACTTTTTATTACAATCTCTGGGGTTCTCTTAAGTATACCATCATATCATCTGCAAAGAGTGGAGGCATCTTTTTTAAAAAATGAAGAGAACAGAATAGAAGGCCAGGGAAACAAAACACACCAAAAAATAGGAAAACTTTGAAAGTTTTATTAGGTACTCAAAAATAAAAGCAAGCTATTGTTTATCCTTCATTCTCAAAGAGGACAAAAGATATCATGGTGATGCATTAACTTGTGTATAAATTAGATTTAAGTAAGGCAGAGTTGCACAAGGTCATTAGCCTTACTCTTGCAAACTCATAGAAGTCCAGTGGCAAGACAAACCTCAGGACAACTGGCAATGGCCCAGCATGCAGCAGATGACCTTGTTGTCTTCCATCTCTGACCAAGCTCTAAGAACTCCACAGCACTTGCTTTAGCCAAAAAATTGTCCTCATCTGGTTGTTCCACCAGGAAAAGTCTTCTCATGATTGAGGTAGACATCCCCCTAATTCATTGATGGGTTTCAGGCTTATCCACCACCCTCAACCAGATTTAGTCTGTCTGCCAAGATAGATTTAGTGGAATATAGCTGCTGTACATGTGGATAGTCAAAGTAAATGAGCAGCACTGAAAAGAGTTCACATCAAAAATGTGAATCTTTCTTGCAGTTTCACATATAATTGAATTTTTTCTGTAGTAGAATATATATATGGAATTTTTTTCATGCTTGCTAAGTTCAGAATAAAAAATGTTAATTATATTTAAATCAGTATTGAATTTATCTTAATAGATACTCTCCCAGGTATCTTATAGATATTTTGAGTAGCACTTTCCTTTCTATGATTTTCTCCTGTTTTGTTTTGTTTTGTTTTGTTTTTGCTAAATAAAAATGCTGGTGCTTTTCTTGAACTTAATTTTGCCTTTTTACAAAAGGAATCAATTGCCTCAATTAATTGTTTTGCTAATTCTCTGAAGTTCTCTAAATGAATCATTAGCCAAAAAAGGATTATCTTCTCTGCCAATATTTGTCTTTAATTTTCTTTCTTTTCTCTTTGCTATCAATATTTCTGTCATATGTCAAATAACAGTAAAGAGCTTTAATCCTTTGTTTATTGAGAAAGCTTCTAGATTTTGCCATTGCAAATAGATTTTTAGGTTAACTTTTGATCATATTTCTAAATTGTCTCATATTACTAAAGTTTTTAGAATAAATGAGCACTGGATTTTGTTACAGCCTTTCCCTACATATGCTCTGAATAACTTTTAAAAATGATTTTGTATTTACTTTGTGTATATATCTTATATTTTCTTACCAGTGCACATGTCAAATTTTTCCCAAGAGAATGAAAGTTCCTTAAATGGTTTCTTTTTTGCCTTCATAATCTAGCACAGCTTTTGGCATATAATAAGTATTTAATAAATGGATAATGAATATTTATTCATAACTACTGTGCAGAAGTCTCTGAACTACTATGAGCTACCCTATTGTGCAGGGTGTTTTGGGGTGGCAAGAACAGAGTTAAAGGTAAAACTTATTTAATTTCTTTCCATATATACATTAGCAGAGAGCCATAGTTATAATTTTGGTCTCCCACATACAATATTTATTCATGATGCCAGAAACAAATAATGTATTCTGTACCTTATAAGTCACCATTATAGCATATACACATGTATAGAGGGCCGTGTTTGTGCAAACATGGGTACAAATACACATATGGGGCCAGGATATCTGCTAAAATCAATGTGAGCAGATTAGAAATCCTGATATCCTATGGGAATTTATCAATGAACATGAAAGCAGCAGGAGCACCAATGCACAGACAACACAGTGCATAAAGTATAGGACTTAGAGTCAAGAAGACTTGAGTTCAAAACTGGCATCAGATACTTACTAGTTGTATGACCCTGGGCAAGGTGCTTTAACCCCTAATTGTCTTAGCTCCTCAGCTTTAAATGGAGACCCATTAGAGAAGTAAATGGAAACAAAATAATCTTCAGTATTTTTGCCAAGAAAATTCCATGGAATCGTCCAGAAGGTCGCAAAGAATCAGATACAACTAATGGCAAGTGAAAGAAGCAATACTTATACTTTGACTCCCTAATTACAAGCAACCCATCCTAAGAGTGATGGACTAAGAGTACCTAATGATTTAAAGATCAAGGTAGAGTCTAAGCTCCCCTGCTAAGGGAGGGAGGTGAGAAGCATAAGACTCTCAGTCAGGTTAATCCCATTGAAAAAAGGGACCTAACCTCTCTCTATAGATAGATAGATAGATAGATAGATAGATAGATAGATATAGATATAGATATAGATATAGATATAGATATAGATATTTCTCTCTGTGTCTCTGTTTCTATCTGTTTCTGTCTTTTTATCTCTGTCTTTCTCTGTGTGCGTATGTGTCTGTTTCTCTCTCTCTCTCTCTCTCTCTCTCTCTCTCTCTCTCTCTCTCTCTCTCTGTGTGTGTGTGTGTGTGTGTGTGTGTGTGTTGATTCAGGCTGAAACACTGAGAAAGAAATACAAGTAGCACTGGCATATGCTTTCTTTCTTTGAGTGAAAAAAATTTAATCTTTCCTTTGAATCTTGATGGCAATGGGATCATGAAGATTTAATCTTAAATAATTAATACATGACCTATAGAATTTCTTCTAGCTCTAAATTTATAATCCTATGATTTCATAAACAGGACAAGATGATTGTTCTCAATGAGGCCTGAGGCAACTTTGGGGATAAAACTGACTTTATTGCCACTAGAAATTTAACAGTCTTGGCAGGACCTTCCTTTAGACCTTCAGACCAAACATCCTGGAGATTAGAGATTAGTACCATCCAAATCAGTCCTGTTTGAGGAAGGATTAGTGATGCAATCATATTGCCAAAGAGCTGACTCAGGAGTTGTGGAGATCATGGTCCCACAAAGAGTCAAAGTGTCCATCATAGCAGGGGGGAGACAAGTGAGCTGGCTCCAGAGGAAAAAGCAGGTAAGGGAATCAGGAGATCAACTTTAGCAAGGCTACAAATTCCATTTGGTGAGATAGAGTCAAATTTTTGTCTATGATCTGTAAGACATTGAACTTCTGGTTTTGCTGTTTTTGTTGAGTTAGTTATGTCAGTCTTTGTAATCCCATTTTGAGGTTTTCTTAGCAAAACATACTAGAGTGGTTTGCCATTTTCTTCTTCAACTCAGGAAACTGAGGCAAACAGTCGTGAACTAGTAAGTCTCTAAAGCTGGATTTGAACTCAAGAAGATGAGTTCTTGTTGGTTTCAATCCCACTGCTCTAATTACTGTTCCACCTAGCTACCCATCAAATCTTCAGATAGGGTTAGATAAAGGAGATGACTCCTTTTGTCTTTTGACTGTCGTTAATAAATCTGCTCTTTAAAATCTGGAAATACTCACATGAACTGATGCTGACTGAAGTGAGCAGAACTAGGAGTTGTACAGTAACAGCAACATTGTGTAATAATCAACTATGATAGTGGAACTCAAAATCTCATAAAATATCATTTTAGTCAATCTGAGAGATGTAAAGTGGTACCTCAGAGTTCACATCTCTCATATTGGCTAAGGTGACAGGAAAAGATAATGCTAAATATTGGAAGGGGTGTGGGAAAACCTTCATACATTGTTGGTAGAGTAATGAAATAACCCAAACCATTCAGAGCAATTTGGAACTATGCCCAAAGGGCTATCAAACTACACATACCCTCTGATCCAGCAGTGACTCTACTGAATTTGTATCCCAAAGAATCATAGGAGGGAAAAGGACCCACATGTGCAAAAATATTTGTGGCAGCCTTTTTTGTAATGGCAAAGAACTGGAAATTGAGTGGATGCCCACCAGCTGGGGAATGGCTGAATAAGTTATCGTATATGAATGTAATGAAATATTATTGTTCTATAAGAAATGATCAGCAAGATCATTTCAGAAAATCCTGGAAAGACTTATATGAACTAATGCTGAGTGAAATGAGAAGAACCAAGAAAAACATTGAACACAATAACAAGATTGTATGATGATCAACTGGGATGGACTCAGCTTTTTTCAACAATGAAGTGATTCAAGGCAATTCCAGTAGACTTGTGATGGAAAGAGTCATCTGCATTATTATTATTATCATGTCTTTCTAAAGGCATTGGTTTCTGCTCATTTACTTCATTTGCAAGCAATAAAGCTTAAAAAGCAATTGGACAAAGACAAGCTTTGTTTATTTATTTGTATACCTTCCTCCTCCATTTAATAATGTTCTATTTTCTCCAAACACATACAAAGATAATTTTCAACATTCATCTTTGCAAAACCTTGTATTCCAAATTTTTCTCTCTCACTACACTCCCCTAGATAGCAAGCAATCTGATATAAATTAAACATGTACAATTCACAAACATTTCCTTATTCATCATGCTGCTTAAAAAAAATCAGATCAAAAGGGGAAAAAGTACGAGAAAGAAAAAAAGCAAGCAAACAAACAATAGCAGCAATAACAAAAAGGTGAAAATAATATTGCCTTTAGAGAGACATGATAATAATAATAATAATGATATTTATATAATGCTTTAAGGTTTGTAAAGCATTTTACATATATTATCTAATTTTATCTTCCTGAAAACTCATTAAAGTAGATATCATTATCTTTGTTTGACAGATAAGAAAATTAAGGCTGAGAGGCTCAATTACTCATCCAGGATCACACAGCTAGTATAAGACTAAATTTGAATATAGTTTCTTCTCATTCCAAATCCAACACTATCCACTATTCCATCTCGACTCCTATAAATTGAAACCAGATATCCCTAGGGGCTGAATTTGTAATGCCAGAGAAACTGAGGCAAGATAGAGATTAGAGAGTTTTCTTAAATATTTTATTAATTGGAGAGTTTAATTGACTGGACAGGACTCTCGTCTCAAAGTGTCCAGTAATGAATGGGGGAACCATGAACACTTTTATAGCCCTTCAGACAAAAGAGAGGAAAAAGCGGGAAAATCAGGATGGGGGGAAGTTATAAACTTTTTCTAAAAGCCAGAGTCAGGAGGTTTGAATAACAGAAGTCAAGATGTCAGTGAAGTATCCGTGGTAGTCTTATCTTTTGGAATATCTTAGAGGGGCAGTGTCATAAAATCTTGGGGGCTGAAGGAGCTAGGAGTCAGGAAGTCTGATCTGCTCCTCATCTCCCATTGACAATTTATAACCTTAGAGCAAATGGTCCTCAGTCTTAAGGAACCAGGGGGGTTTTATGACTTAGGGGACTGAGGCAGAACAGTTAAGGAAACTGAGATAGAACAATTCATGGAAACTCAGTCAGGACAATGAGGGAAACTAGTACAGGGAAACTGAGGTAGAACAGCTCAAGGAGATTGTGGCACAACATTCCACACTCTCTCTCCTAAATGTTCAAATCTTTGAACACCTTCCTCTTGATACCCAGGAGGTCTTAGCACCATAATTTTGACCGACTCCACTTGGGAGCGGATGAGGCAGACCAGAGTAGAGGAGATGCAAGGACCTATGGCAAGGGCAAGAAGAAGGAGAATCAAAGGTCCTGCAATAGATGTAACAAGTGTTGTTAGCCAGGGGGAAGAATTAAACAGTGACTGGTACCAGTTCTTTCTCTGTGCCTGCTCCAGTCGTCTAGTCTCAAGATTCTTACCAACCAGGGCTAGACTTTCTCTGATCACCCCAGAGTTATTAGCATAAAAACAGCATTCCTTGTTTAGGGCAGCACATAGGCCTCCCTGTTGCAGAAATAGTAGGTCAAGTCCCCTACGGTTTTGGAGTACCATCTCAGCCAGGGAGTACCATCTCAGCTTTCCAGTTTGGAGATGGATGACTCGATCTGAATCAGGTCTGTAGTCATTTGTGCACTTAGCTCAGCATACCCAGAACTGCCCTTCAGAAGGGCTGCAGTGCTGAGGGCGGTGGTGCCTGCCAGCCCAAGCCCTACTAAGAGGGGAAGGAATGGCAGAGCCCGTTTCTGTCTGATTGTCTCCATGGGGGAAGAATGAGACCGGAAGTGGCTCCATCCGTCCCCTCCTGGAAGGACAGCCAGGCTGGGGAATACCGCTATCAGGACACAGAACGAGTCTGGCCTTCTGAGGAGAGGGGCAGAATAAGCACACCTGGTCAGGCCATCCCTGCAGGCAAACCATGAACCTTCAGGGGCTTGATACCAAACTGCAACATCTGATGAGGAAGCTGAAATATTAATCAAAGAACTGGGGTTACAGAACTGGAGGAGAGGGTCAGAAAGACTCATGGAAGCAGTCACCAGGCATGTTTCTATACTTTGGAGACTCCCAAGAGTGATTTTAGGCTGCTCCCAGGTACAGTCAGACTGAGAAGTGGTTCCAGGAACGGAGTCTGTCAGGGCAATCCCAACAAAATAAGGAGGTTCAGAGTTAAAGCAGAGCCAGCAATCATGGCCCAGCTGGGGATTTGTGGAGTTCAAATAGGAGTGCACTATGGGCAACAAATCAAGCATGGAGTGAGAACCAAAGGATTCAGGGGGACTGTCAACTGGAACTAAGGGGTTAGAAATAATTGGAGAACTTTGGGTCAGAGCAGGGGTCTGTGGAGCTAGGGATGGTGGTGGCAGAATAGGATCAGCCAGGACTGGTGTCCTAGGTGGGACTAGTAAAGCAGTCAGAGGTCCCACGGGCTTAGATGGGGGAGGATCTTTACGCTGATCTAGGAGGTAGTGGCTGAATTCGAACGTGCTACCTGCTCGGGAACAAAGGGTAAGAGTTTGGGACTGTTCCCACTTCTGGTGGGATGGTTGCTGGATCGTTAAGATAATGCGAGGGGGTTCCAGTGTGGTCTGAGTCTGCTGGTCAAAGGTTTGGATGGTCATCCTAAAGGAGTTATCTCCAGGGAGTGAGCACCACCCAACACCAGGGCGAAGTCGGAGCGGGGGTCTATAGGAGCCCTGAAGTAGAAGCAGGGAGCCAGGGAGGGATCTACTGTCATCGAGGGTTCTAAGCCTGAGTAGTAGGTGGCAGAAAAGGAGGGACCTCCTGCGAGGTCTCTAACGGTCATTGTCCTTATGGGCTTTGGGCGTGTGGGTTTCCCAGAGCTTTGGAAAACAAAGGAAGGAGGAAGAAAATTAAGAAAAATCCCATAATAGCACTTCCAGACTGTAGAAACGGCCGCAAGGGGAAAGGAGCCCTTAGAGGGGGATATACAGACAATTTAGGCACTCACAAAATAACAGAGCAAATACAAGAATTAATCTTCCCAGGGTTTCCCACCCAGTGTCTTTGGGGGAAATCAAGGACCGGAGGAACGGATCAGTCTCAGTTTCAGGGGGTCGTCACCAATCTCCGTTTTCCACTCTGTGGTGACTGCGGGTTTCACTCGGCTGTAGTGAATCCAGGCGGGGACTGATTCAACTTTAACAGCTGTGGGCGTGGTGAGAATCACATAAGGTCCTTTCCACCTGGGTTCTAGGCCAGAGGTAGAAAATTTCTTTATCTGGACTGCATCACCAGGCTGGGATGGATGCGCTGGCTCAGAAAGGGGAACTGGAAGGGCTTCTCGAACAAGATGTGAGATGTCCTTCTGGGTTTTCTGTAGGGCCTGTAGAAACTTGATAAAGGAGGAGTTAGAAATTTCAGCCATTATATGTTCCCTGACCATGGGTAAAATCGGAGGTGGTCTCCCAAACAGAATTTCAAAGGGAGTTAAACTCAGTCTGTTGGGAGTGCATCTACTCCTCAGTAGTGCAAATGGCAGGAGCGAGACCCAAGAGCTCTGAGTCTCTAAAACAAGCTTTGTAAGGTATTCTTTTAGTGTTTTATTCATTCTTTCTACCTGTCCAGAGCTCTGAGGTCGGTAAGCACAGTGGAGCTTCCAATCAATGCCCAGGGCCTTGCTTATGCCTTGTGATATTTTGGCAACAAAGTCAGCCCGTTATCAGACCCTATGGCTACTGGAAGACCAAAGCGGGGCAGTAACTCATTCAGTATCTTTTTGACCACTGTGAGAGCTATTTCATTTCGAGTGGGGAAGGCTTCTGTCCAACCTGAAAAAGTATCCACAAAAACTAACAGGTACTTGTACCCAGCTGTTGACAGCTGTACCTCAGTATAATCTACTTCCCATGTTTCCCCAGGGACCTGTCCCTTAGGCCTGATTCCCACACGGGCTTCCTTAATTCTTTGCATATTTGCTCTAGCACAAGTGTTACATCTATGAATGTAACTTCTGATCAATTGGCTGACATCCTTTATATAATATCTGCTCAATAACTGATGCATTTTCTTTTCACCCAAATGAGTGAAATCATGCAAATCCTTCACCAGCATTCTACTTAATGCTTGTGGAATAAAAATCTTGTCCTTTACGTACCACCAAGCTCCCTCCCTCTGCCCTCCCCTCTGAGAAGCGAAAGAATCCTCTGAAGGGGAGTACATAGGTACCGGAGGAAGGGGAGTGATTGCCAAAGGCAAGGAAGAGGTGGGGGAGGAGATGGCGGCTTGGCGAGCTGCTGCATCCGCAGCCCGATTTCCCACTGCTTCCATTGTTTCACCAGATTGGTGAGCTGAGCAATGAATAATAGAAACAGAGAAGGGTAACCAGATAGAATCTAGCAGGGAAAGTATCTCTGCCTTATTTTTAATTTCCCTCCCAGTGGATGTCAACAGGCCCCTTTCTTTGTAAAGAGAGGCGTGGACATGAGCTGTTGCAAAGGCATAGCGGCTGTCAGTATAGATATTAGCTAATTTTCCTTTTGCTATGCACAGGGCTTGAGTTAAAGCCACGATTTCCGCTTTCTGGGCAGATGATCCAGAGTTGAGGGAAGAAGACCAAAGGGTAGAGAGAGAAGGATAGTCCACCACTGCTGCCCCAGAAACACGTGTGTCCCCCACAACAAAACTGCTTCCGTCAGTAAAAAGGATCAGGTCAGGGTTTTTCAGTGGGACGTCCGAAAGGTCAGGCCTTGCTGACTGAGACTCCTCAAGGAGCTGGAAGCAATCATGCCCGGGCACTGGGTCAGAACTAGGATCTGGGAGCAAGGTGGCAGGGTTCAGGGCAGACGATTTAGAGAAAGTGAGGCGGGGGTGGTCGAGAAGCAGGGCCTGATAGTGAGTAATACCAGTGTTAGAGAGCCACCTGTCAGGGGCAGACCTGAGCAGAGCCTCAACAGAGTGAGGGGCGGAGATAGAAAGAGACTGGCCCAAGGAAAGCTTGTCAGCTTCCTTTACTAGGAGGGCAGTGGCTGCTATGGCCCTAAGACTGGGGGGCCACCCAGCTGCTACCGAATCCAAACGCTTAGAGAGATATGCAACAGGCCGTAGCCAGGGCCCAAGAGTTTGAGTCAAAACACCCTTAGCGACACCTCTAGCTTCTGCCACAAAAAGGGCTTTGTGATATCAGGAAGAGCTAGGGCAGGGGCCCTGATAAGGGCGTTCCTGAGACAATCAAAGGCAGCTTGCTCCTCAGAGCCCCACACTAGGGGACCCTGTCCAGCTGTGACAGAATAAAGAGGTTTTGCTATCTCAGCAAAAGAAGGAATCCACAGGCGACAATATACAGCTGTTCCCAAAAATTCTCTAACCTGCTTCTTAGTAGTGGGGACTGGAATAGATAGGATAGCCTGGATACGTTCAGAAGACAGGGACCGGTGACCAGACTTGAGAACATACCCCAAATAAGACACTTCAAGAAGACAGAGTTGAGCCTTTTTAGCAGAGACCCAGTAACCTAAGGATTGAAGGAGTTGCAAAAGGGCACGGGTTGCCCTTAAGCAAAGAGACTCTTCAGGGGCTGCAAGGAGAAGGTCGTCTACATATTGGACCAGGGAGCAATAAGAATGCTCCTTGCGGAAGAGCTGGAGGTCCAGATGGAGAGCTTCTCCGAACAGCGTAGGAGAATTTTTAAAGCCCTGAGGTGTCCTTTCAGAGCTATCTCGACTAGTTGAGATATATTCATGCCCTCAAATCCTTCCTGCTTCTGTAATTTTCTGCGTATGTCTGGAGCAGATTGACTAACAAATGCAATATTCACAGATCTATAGTTCTCGGGAGCTTCTGGGTCAATTGTGCTATAAGTTCAGGAAGCTTCATACAACCTTTCTAAAAATGCTCCCGGGGATTCTTCTGCACCCTGAGTAACTTCAGAAATCTTGGTCATGTTAATAGGCTTTCTAGCTGCAGCTTTAAGACCCTGGAGAAGGTATCTGTGATAAGCAGAGAGCCCAGTACGACCCTGCTGGGAGTTGGGGTCCCAAGAAGGTCTTTCAGAGGGAAAACTGGCTTCAATCTGAGCACGATGCTCTTCTACAGATCCTCCTCCCGGTCCCAATACAGCTTTCCTGGCCTCCCTTTTAATTTTGTCCCTTTCCTCTGTAGTAAAGAGGGTGGTAAGGAGCTGTTGACAATCATCCCACATGGGCTGGTGGGTATGAAATACAGACTCAAGGAGATTAATCAAGGGTTGAGGTTTCTCAGAGAAAGGCGGATTTTGAGCTTTCCAATTATAAATATCATTCGTAGAAAACGGGACATAGACTAAGAACGGAACGCCTTCCGCCCCCCTCATCTCCCTTAGAGGCAGAACAGGTTTGGGGAGAACGGAGGTTGGCCGGACAGATCCCGAAGCATTGTATTCAACTCCACCTCTAGTACAGGAAGGTGAGAGAGACTGAGGCTGCAGAGAGCCAGGCAGAGAAATGGGGGAGGGAGTCGGCAAAGGGGCAGGAGTCAGCACTTCTGTACTAGCCATACCAAGCCCCTGTGTGCCGGCAGGAAAAGAAACAGAGGTGGGGGAAGAAACGGAGGCAGGGGAAGAAACGGAGGCAGGGGAAGACGGCGGCAGAGAAAGAGAAGGGGATAAAGGCCCAGATGGTGAAAGGCCGGGTTCAGGATTTCCAGGCAAAGGGGGATACAGACCTGAACTCAAATAGGGTGGGGGAAGAAGATTATCTAAGGGGTCTTCCGGAGAATCTTGTAGAACTTTTTTCTCCGTTTTTGTTTGAGCTGCTGGCAATTTGCAACTTTCCTTGTCTGGCCTCAGGGACTGTGTGACCAAAACTCGAATGCCATTTGTCATGGCCACAGCCCTTAGCCAGGAAGGAGGGTAAGAGACAACTTGCAGCCAAACATCAATATAGGGGTACTGAACGGGATAGCCAGGTTCGCTTGTGACTACCCTGTGCACCGCCCAAGCTATTTCCCTATCAAAGGAGCCTTCAGGGGGCCATCCTACCCCAAAAGAAGGCCACTCCTTCTGGCAAAACAATTTCAGTTTAGCCTTTTTCCAAGATATTCCATAATCATGATGTTTAAATGTCTCAGAAAAATGACTAAGAAGACATTCAAGTGGAGTTATTGATTTTGAAGCAGAGTTTCCCATGATAAGGTGGCTGAGTTAACAGATATAAGGCTATACCACCAGAGGAAAAACTCCTACTATCTTTAAACACTGCTGTTTCTGACAGAATAGTCAAACCTTTCTGCCCTTATATCCAATTACCAAATTTCTCAATCACAGTTCTTAAAACTTACAACTTACAACTTAAAAGATCAACAGTTCCTAAAACTTAAAAGAGCTCTTAGATGAACAAAACAGACAAATCACATAGAACATAGAACAAACATCACATGGGACACAGGACAAAACTCACACAGACTGCAGTCACAACACTAACAACATAGAAGACAGAAAACAAGCCAGAGGATATCTTCCAGCGTCCCAGAATGATACCCTACTCAGAATTTCGATGCCCGTCGGCATATTATTATTCTGAGCTACCAGATGCTATAGCATAACCAGACAGAACCAGACCAGACCAGACCAGGTGTCTAAAACGACACAAAAACTTACTCTCCCAGGAGCCGAATCAATCAATGGATCTGAAGGCGTGTCCACGGCTGAAGAGCTGCTTCTTTTCCCGGAGACTCTGGAGAAATCCAGAGGGCTGATTTTCTAGGAATAGACTCAGATCCTGAGCCGTCCCAGGCCTTGATGACCAAAAGGTCTGTAATCTCTAATCCCGTCTCAGTCTCTATTATCTCGCGGGGACCTCCAAAATGTAATGCCGGAGAAGCTGAGGCAAGATAGAGATTAGAGAGTTTTCTTTAATATTTTATTAATTGGAGAGTTTAATTGACTGGACAGGACTCTCGTCTCAAAGTATCCAGTAATGAATGGGGGAACCATGAACACTTTTATAGCTCTTCAGACAAAGGAGAGGAAAAAGCGGGAAAATCAGGATGGGGGGAAGTTATAAACTTTTTCTAAAAGCCAGAGTCAGGAGGTTTGAATAACAGAAGTCAAGATGTCAGTGAAGTATCCGTGGTAGTCTTATCTTTTGGAATATCTTAGAGGGGCAGTGTCATAAAATCTTGGGGGCTGAAGGAGCTAGGAGTCAGGAAGTCTGATCTGCTCCTCCTCTCCCATTGACAATTTATAACTTTAGAGCAAATGGTCCTCAGTCTTAAGGAACCAGGGGGGTTTTATGACTTAGGGGACTGAGGCAGAACAGTTAAGGAAACTGAGATAGAACAATTCATGGAAACTCAGTCAGGACAATGAGGGAAACTAGTGCAGGGAAACTGAGGTAGAACAACTCAAGGAGCCTGTGGCACAACAAATTCTCATTAGGGACTGAGATATTACTTCATTGCTGAGGGGACAAAAGATAAAGCCTAGGAAAAAAACAGTTTCTTTAGAGTGGTAGAATCAGAACCTTGAATGTAAAAACCTAGAAGTGAATGGGTGGATAAGAAGAGGAAGCATCAAAAATAGACAATCCATAGAAGGAAACAAAAGCTAAAAGGAAAAGAGCTATAGAATGTTATCCTGAGAGTATGTTCAGATTAATTTGAGATGTGTTTTTTTTTTAAATGGTAATCACCTAGACATTTCATAAGAAGAAAACCGGTGCATAGATTGAAGATAAAAGAAGTAAAAGGAATGAAGGATGCAATAATCCCACTCCAATAAGACATTCACTATTGTATTCAGTTCTGGGGAAGAACAATAATAAGTAGGAGTGCATATTGAAAAGGATTATACAGAGAGAAGGAAGAGTGCATACTAAGATATAGCGAAATTTGAAAGTTACAGGAACTGGAAGAATTTGCCTCAAGAAGACACTTGGGAGAAGCTAGGTGGTGCAGTGGATAGAGCCTCAGCCCTGAAGTCAGAAGGACCCGAGTTTAAATCTGGCCTCAGACACTTAACACTTCCTGGCTGTGTGACCCTGGATAAGTCACTTAACCCCAATTGCCTAAAAAAAAAAAAAAAAAAAATGACACTTGGTAGGAATGTAATACTGTTTTCAAATATGTAAGAGGGAAGGGCATTAGATTCATTTTACTTGGCTCAAAACCAGAATCAGTAGATGGTAGTTGGAAAGAAAAATTTCAGTTTGACATGAGGAAAAACTTAAAACAATGAGAAGAGAATGAATGAGGGGGGAAAAAAGCCTCACTGACAATTGGAACAGACTTTCCCCCAAAAAAATTTAAAACTAATAAACAGAATTAGTTGAAAGGGAATAAAAGAAGATAAAACTTATTTGAATAATCATGGGGGGGGGAGAGAAAAGAATTAAATAACCAGATAAAAGCAGGAATGTAAAAGGAACTAGCAAGCCAAACTCCAAAAGGAAAGGGAAATGGGAAAAAAAGATGAAGTGAGAATAGGGTTACCTTTTTAAAAATTAAAAAAATTAAATAAGGTATTTGAAGACACATATCATTATATTTACAGTAAAAGAGAGGGAAAAATCATAATTTGGGGGGGGGGAGCAGTATTAGAAATCAATGGAGAAAAATGTAAACCTAACTCTCAGAAAGAAAGATACACACACACATAATAAAACTGAGAGGATGAGGAAAAAATTATTACATAAGTATTCCCTTTCCACAAGTGGTTCACTGAGGCTAATGGCACCACCTTGACCTCTCTTCCATTAGTTTCCTATAGGAATGTCATACTATCACTTTCTGACAGCATCCAGAAAGCCAGTCTTCACAAAATATATTATGTGATTTATTTGATATAGGTCAAATATTACTGTCACATTTTACATCATAACCTAATATCAATGCACAATTCATTCATTCTAGGCAAATAAATTTGCATACACTTCCTGTTCCCAGTGTGACATGACCAGCATGTCCCAAATCCTCACAGTCCTAAACTTCCCATCATCTACAGAATATCACCCACCCACTGAAGGTGGAGTTACAGGAGCTCCTGGGAGGGACATGGACAGAGTCCAAGAGAACACATTATAAACCATGAGTCCCTGGTGATTTGTACTCACAGAGGCTCTGGCTGCAATACTTAGAAAGCTCCAACCCTTGGATTTCAGATCATCTGACTCCAACATGAAATTGTTCATTCTCTTTTCAACCATCCTTCTGGTTCTAACCCAGAATAACCTGCGTGGTAAGATTCAAGGGTCGGGGAGGGGGAGGGGGGTAGTGGGTACTCCCTCCAAAGTTCCTACCTCTACCTTGGTTCAACACTTCCAATTTCAAAAGCTTCCCAACCCTAATGACCTCATCCCCCTATACTGACCCAATCCCCCAATTCACCATGCTCCCCAACACTATCCAAATACCCTAATACCACGTTTCCCAATGACCCTATCTCTCCCTGTTTTCTCCACACCCAACTACCCACATCTTTTTCCACCACACCCCTACCATGCCAGCCTAATCTTGATGAGAAAAATTATAATTTCCCTTCCCATGTCCATGTCTGTCAGCTAATGCCTGCCTGCCTGTCTTTGGAATAATTGGATTTGTCAACACGAATTCGACTGTATTAGTGAACACTTTCCTCGATATTTACGAGGCTAATGAGACCACCAAACAAGCGATTCATAATCTTCAGAAATGTTTTTCAACTCTCACACTGGCAGAGAAGGCAGAACACATGGGACTTGAGGTATGGTAGTTGCCATTTGTGAATGTGTGATTGTGTGACAGTATTTCCCCAGATCCAATTTCTGTATTTTTTCCTCCATAGTATAGTACAAATACCTTTGATGCACAAGTACATTTTCAAATTCTCAAACACAGATATTTTTGTAGTTAAAGAACTAATACACCCAAATATACTCATCCTCTCAAATACTCATACACACTCATACATCACACACACACACACACATACATACACACATACGACACACTTTCACATGCTCCCTCATATTTACTATTTCTCTTCTATAACTCATACTCTGGTTCCAAAACTCCAGGAGCCTAAATTCCCTTCTCCTTTTCGGGAACACAGGGTGTCTGTTCTCCTTAAGAATATAACAGGAAAATATTCAGAACATGAGAAGTGGTAACTATAGCCATACCCCAACAGGCAAATTCTCTCTGAACCCAAGCAATGATTCCCTGATCAGGTTATCCTCTGTTACTCAGCAAAATCATTAGTTCCCTGGAATATGTATGTGTGTATGTGTATGTATGTGCACCTATAGATATGTATACATATATGTGCATAATCATGTATGTCTTCCTTTGTTTCTCAGATTAATATCCTTAAAAGCCCAAAATGCATCAAGTCAGGATTACAAGATATGATTAACTGAGGCAATGAATCACCAACTCCTCCATTATGGCTAACTGACCATCCCTATCCTATCCCTGCCTATTAGAGGACAAATTATAGAGCTCAAAAGACCCTATCTTTGCTGTTCATTTTCCTTATTCCAATAAACTAAAAGAAATTCAGTTCTATATGTGTGCCATTGTATTTTATCACTCTCCTATGTAATTATCACAATGTGTAAGATATATGCTACTATTTTGTGTGTTACAGTACAAATGATAATGTCACTGTATGTCACTCTATTTGTGTGTACAAGTTACTAATGAGTAAGCAAACTAAAGTAAATAGTGCTATCAACTCAATGTCCACAAACCTGCTCACTCACCCATTCGGTATTGCGAAGGTGTCCAAAGATAAGTTACACAATGACTCTCCTACAGTCAGACACTGAAGCATGAAGATACAACTAACTACACAGCTGCTGCGTCTCTCTCTAATTCTCCAAGCCTATTTGATGGATCAAATAAGTAGCCTCAGGACTGAACATAGGTATCTTGTAGGTTAAAAATTGGCCAGGATATGGTTAAGGAAGGAGAGCTAGCTTTTGTGTTCAGTGCTTGGGAATCATAAGCAAGTGTGGAATGGAATGACTGAATGTGTCTTAGAAGAGTGATTAGTGAGTAACTGAGTAGAGGAGAAAATTCACTGTATGGAACAAGAAGGAGAAGCAGAAAAAAAAGAGTAAATGGAGACAGAGAGAAGTAGAAATTTAAAAACACAGAGAAACAGAGTTAATTCCAAGATTCTGATCTTCATTTCCTCTTCCTTTCCCTTTCCCCATATATCATATATAGTATTAATAAAGAGCTATAATGAAGGCTGTGAACCATATTTGATCTCTTACTGTTCATTCAAGTTGGACATTTTCTAAGCTTTTCAGAGGCTATGGAGGAAGTGAGACAGAAGGGACCTATAGTGTGTATTGCAAGTTCATGGCATTTGGAGCAAAAAAAAAAAAAAAACTCAAGAAGACCACTTGAAATAGATATTTCATAATAGCTAACTATTTAAGTACTTAAACATAGGCATATATATATATATGTATGTATATATATATATTTTTTTTTAAAGAAAGAAAGTTGACATAAACACTCTAACAAAAAGGACTAGAAATCTGGAGGTAGAGACAGAGGCCAAGTTGTTAAGGGGGAAGAGAAGGAAGAGAAATGGGGATGGAAGAGACAGAGAGACAGAACAAGAGACAGAAGTGGGGAGGGAAAGAGGAAAGAAGAAAAGAAGAAGAGAAAGACAGAGACAGAGAGAGACTAAGAAAAGGTAGAAGGGTCAGGGGTCCAGTAAGGCAGGCAATCAAAAGGTCTGGGCCCCCCGGGTGATCTCTGTATCTCCTTTTGTGTCCTCTTTTAGAGCTCATGAGTCAGGATCAGAGTCTGCAAAGTAAGGACAGATTATTGTAGGCAGGAGAAGGTGGGTCCCAATGTCAGAGCTACTCTTCCTAATGTTATTTCACTAATCATCGTGTCCAAACTTCCAGAATTCCTCTTTTGTGTTCTTCTGTATTTATTTTACTCTTTCCAGTTCTACCACTTTCAGGGAAATAAGTTCCCTGTGGTCATTTGTTACTAAACAACTTTGGATAACCTAGGAATTTTCTTCAAATTACTCCTCTTCAGGTGTCCATTAACAGGAAAATGACTGAACCAATTATGATATATGGAAAGCAATGGAATATTATTGTGCTATAAGAAATGATGAAGGGAGTGGTCTCAGAAAATACTGGAAAGGATCATATGAACTGATACAAAATGAAGTGAGCAGTACAATACAATAACAACATTTTAAAGAGAAACAACTTTGAAGTATTTAAGAATTCTGATCAATGCAATGGTCAATCACAGTTCCAAAGGATTAATGATGAAACTTGCTATCTACCTTTACATAGAAAGCTAATGGACTCAGAGTACAGATTGAAGTATATTTTCTTTTCTTTTCTTTTCCTTTTTTTAAACATGGCTAATTAGAGAACTTGTTTTGCTTGAATATATTTATTTGTCATAGCATTTATTTTTCTTGCATTCTCATTGGATAGGATAGGGAAGGTGGGAAAGTTAATTTTAAAATCTAAATTAAATAAAATTGAATTTTAATAGTTTAATTTATTTAGTATTTTATTTTTCCTCTGTTACATGTAAAAACAATGTTTAACATTCATTTTTAGAATTCTGACTTTCAGATTCCACAATTATCCTTGCTAATTTTATTTTCCTTGTTTATTCTATTCCTTCTCTCCTTTCACAGTCTTTCCTCAAAAGTGTTTTGCTTATGACTATCCTCAACCCAATATGCCCCCTCTCTTTTATGTATCTCCTTCTCCTATTCCCAACTGAATGTATATATTATTCTCTCTTTGAGCCAATCTTGAATAAGATTCACTTACTCCTCCTTATCTCCTCCCTCTTCCCCTCCAATGTAAAAGCTTTTTCTTGCCTCTTTTATGTGTGATAATTTACCCCATTCTAATTCTCTTTTGCTTTCTGCTATTACATTCCTCTCTCATCCCTTAATTTTATTTTTAGATATCATCCCTTCACATCCAACTAATACCTATGGCCTCTATCTATATATAATAATGAGAAAGTTTTCATGAGTTGCAAGTATCATCTTCCCA
Organism: Sminthopsis crassicaudata; assembly: GCF_048593235.1. Lineage (NCBI taxonomy): Eukaryota > Metazoa > Chordata > Mammalia > Dasyuromorphia > Dasyuridae > Sminthopsis > Sminthopsis crassicaudata. The sequence goes on from NC_133618.1 coordinate 472,309,546, forward strand.
TTTTTGGAATATAAATAGTTTACCTTATTAAGTTCCTTAAGATTTCTTTTTCCTATTTACTTTGTAATATTTCTCTAGAGTCTTGTGTTTGAAAATCAAAGTTTCTATTCAGCTCTAATCTTTTCATCAAGAATGATTGAAAATCCTTTATTTCATTAAATATCCAATTTTTCCCCTGAAGGATTATACTGTTTTGAGAATAGCTATGATGATGATACTTGAATTGTTTCTTTCTAGCTCCTTACAATAGTCTCTCATTAATCTGGGAGCTTGGAAATTTGGTTATAATATTCCTGAGAGTTCTCATTTTTTGATTTCTTTCAGAAGGTGGATTCTTTCAATTTCAATTTTACTATCTGGTTCCAGAGTATCAGGACAGTTTTTCTTGATAATTTCTTGAGTGATTTCTTTTTTTTTTTTAATCATAGCTTTCAGGTAGTTCAATAATTTTTATGTTATTTCTCCTGAATCTATTTTCAAACAGGCCAATTGTTTTTTCTTTTTTTTTTTAATTTAATTTTTATTTTATTTTATAATTATAACTTTTTTTTTTTTGACAGTACATATGCATGGGTAATTTTTTACAACATTATCCCTTGCACTTACTTCTATTCAGATTTTTTCCCTTCCTCCCCCAACCCCCTCCCCCAGATGGCAGGCAGTCTTATACATGTTAAATATATTTCAGTATATTCTAGATATAATATATGTGTGTAGAACCAAATTTCTTGTTGCACAGGAAGAATTGGATTCAGAAGGTAAAAATAACAGTTTACACTCATTTCCCAGTGTTCCTTTTCTGGATGTAGCTGATTCTGTCCATCATTAATCAATTGGAATTGGATTAGCTCTTCTCTATGTTGAAGAAATCCACTTCCATCAGCATACATCCTCGTACAGTATCATTGTTGAAGTATATAATGATCTTCTGGTTCTGCTCGTTTCACTTAGCATCAGTTGATGTAAGTCTCTCCAAGCCTCTCTGTATTTCTCCTGTTGGTCATTTCTTACAGAACAATAATATTCCATAACATTCATATACCATAATTTACCCAACCATTCTCCAATTGATGGACATCCATTCATCTTCCAGCTTCTAGCCACTATGAAAAGGGCTGCCACAAACATTTTGGCACATACAGGTCCCTTTCCCTTCTTTAGTATTTCCTTGGGATATAAGCCCAGTAGTAGTATGGCTGGGTCAAAGGGTATGCACATTTTGATAACTTTTTGGGCATAATTCCAGATTGCTCTCCAGAATGGTTGGATTCTTTCACAACTCCACCAACAATGCATCAGTGTCCCAGTTTTCCCACAGCCCCTCCAACATTCATCATTATTTGTTCCTGTCATCTTAGCCAATCTGACAGGTGTGTAGTGGTATCTCAGAGTTGTCTTAATTTGCATTTCTCTGATCAATAGTGATTTGGAACACTCTTTCATATGAGCAGAAATAGTTTTAATTTCATCATCTGAAAATTGTCCGTTCATATCCTTTGACCATTTATCAATTGGAGAATGGCTTGATTTCTTTAAGTCAATTCTCTGTATATTTTGGAGATGAGGCCTTTATCAGAACCTTTAACTGTAAAAATGTTTTCCCAATTTGTTACTTCCCTTCTAATCTTGTTTGCATTAGTTTTGTTTGTGCAGAAACTTTTTAATTTGGTGTAATCAAAATTTTCTATTTTGTGATCAATAATGGTCTCTAGTTCTCCCTTGGACACAAACTCCTTCCTCCTCCACAAGTCTGAGAGGTAAACCATCCCATGTTCCTCCAATTTATTTATGATTTCGTTCTTTATGCCTAAATCTTGGACCCATTTTGATCTAATCTTAGTATGTGGTATTAAATGTGGGTCCATGCCTAGTTTCTGCCATACTAATTTCCAGTTTTCCCAGCAGTTTTTGTCAAATAATGAATTCTTATCCCAAAATTTGGGATCTTTGGGTTTGTCAAACACTAGATTGATATTTTTATTCACTATCTTGCCCTGTGAACCTAACCTATGCCACTGATCAACTAGTCTATTTCTTAGCCAATTCCAAATGGTTTTGGTGACTGTTGCTTTATAATACAGTTCTAGATCAGGTACACTTAGACCACCTTCCCTTAATTTTTTTTTTCATTAGTTCCCTTGAAATTCTCGACCTTTTGTTGTTCCATATGAATTCTGTTGTTATTTTTTCTAGGTTATTTAAATAGTTTCTTGGAAGTCTTATTGGTATAGCACTAAATAAATAGATTAGTTTAGGGAGTATTGTCATCTTAATTATATTTGCTCGGCCTATCCAAGAGCACTTAATGTCTTTCCAATTATTTAAATCTGACTTTATTTTTGTGGCAAGTGTTTTGTAATTTTGCTCATATAATTCCTGACTCTCCTTTGGTAGATATATTCCCAAATATTTTATACTATCGACCGTTATTTTGAATGGAATTTCTCTTTGTATCTCTTGCTGTTGGATTGTGTTGTTGATGTATAAAAATGCTGAGGATTTATGTGGATTTATTTTGTATCCTGCAACTTTGCTAAAATTCTGAATTATTTCTAACCAATTGTTTTTTCAACAAGATATTTCACATTGTCTTCTATTTTTTAATGCCTTTGGTTTTGTTGTATTTTTTATTGATTTCTCATAAACTCATTAGCTTCCATTTGCTCAATTCTAATTTTTAAGGAATTACTTTCTTTAGTGAGCTTTTGTTCCTCCTTTTCTATTTGTCCAATTCTACTTTTAAAGGATTTGTTTTCTTCAGTGGATTCCCCCCCTCCCCATTTGGCTAAATTCTGTTTTCTAAGGTATTCTCCTCATTGGCTTTTTGTATTTCCTTTACCATGTGGCCTACTCTGTTTTTTAAGGTGTTATTTTCTTCACTAATTTTTCGCGTCCTATACTAAACTATTGACTTGTTTTTCATGATTTTCTTGTATCACTCTCATTTCTTTTTCCAGTTTTTCATCTCCTTCTCTTACTTGATTTTCAAGAGCCTTTTTGATCTCTTCTATGACCTGAGGCCAATTCTTATTTTTCTTAGAGGCTTTGGATGCAGGAGTTTGATTTTGTGTTTTAATCTTCCTTGTCACCATAGTAACTTTCTATGGTCAGAATCTTTTTCTGTTGTTTGCTCATTTTTCCAGCCTATTACTTGACTTTTAATTCTTTGTAGGACTCTGCTCCCAAGGTGGATGATGCATTGTCCCAAACTTCAGGTGTTTTGCACACCTTGTTTTCAGAGGTACTTCTAGGGAACTGTAAGTTTTTAATTCTTCCAAAGTGGTATGTTCTAAACAGAGGTGTTTACTAACTCTCCTGGCCTGTGATCTAATCTGTGAGCACCCACAAGCACTCTTTTCTACTCTGGAATTGTGCTAGTATTTTTCCTCATCTGGGACTGCCACCTAGTTCAGGTATTCAAGCATGGTTAAAGGCAAAATTATGCCTCAATGGTAGCAAAGATACTCCTGTAATCTCCTGAACTGTTGTTTAACCTTCTTACCATTTGTGGACTGAGAGTTCCAGTCTCTGATGCTACTGCTGCTTATTCAGTGACTCCCAGTGCCCACTCATGGTTTGCTGGAGCTGTGCTAGAGCCACCTACACTGGGACTATGCTCCATTTTCACCCAAGTGTGACAGACTTTCCTGCTGACTTTCTAAGCTATCTTTGGCTTCTGTAGTCTGAAAAGTCTGGAACCTGTCACTGTTGCCACCTAGTCTGAGAGAGAACCCAGCTTCACTTTTTTGTCATAATACAACTAGCTGCCCATCATTTCCTTGGTTACCAAAGGTTCCCAATATCATATCTTTATTCCTGTTTTTCCTTTATTAGGGCCAGCCACCATACTTTCAGCATCCATAACAAGAGACTGTGCTACTTAATTTTTAACCTGTTGATTAATGAAGCAACATTTCTTTATTTCTTGGCCTTCCAGATTTCTTTCAGAGAATATCACTTAAAATCTGAGAGTTCCTTCAAGAGAGCAATTTAGCTTATTTTCTACCTGCAACTCTTCTCTCACCTTCAGGGGATTATTTTACCAAGAAAGAGTTTTGTGATTTAGTACTTGTTCTTCCAACATGCCCTAAAGGCCTAGTGATAAAAGACTGCATTCATCCAGCCTTCCATTCCTACCCCTCTTTTGCCTGCTCATATTCCCTAATCCGGTACCAGGAACCAGTTAATGTCTAAACATCCTTGAACTACATCATCATTTGGCTAAAGACTATTTGTCCCTAAAGTCATATTAGTAATTAGAGGCATAAACTTTGCTCCACCACCAATAACCACACCTCCATTTCTTCTTCTCTCAAATCCAACCAAGTCCCAAACTTCCCAGCCCTAATGGGATTAAGGTTTAGTTTTAAGACAAAGAAAAGCTATAGTGGTTGGGACCCCAGTGAGCGAAAACATCAAGATTTGGGGTCACAGTAATCATCTCACTCATAAAGTCCCTTATTACAAGTTAATAAAATTGAGCCCTCTTCATCCCCAATCAGTGTGATTTATCTTCCCCAAAGTCAGTGTGATACCTATGCCTGTGCCACTCTTTACAAGGGATAAAAACCAAATAGCACAGTCTTTTGCTATGGATGCTGAGGATGCCATTTTACCTAGAAATAGTTTGAGGACAGAAGATGAGGGACACCATCAGAGGAGGGAAAGGAGTAGAGTCAGACTAAGAAGGATTTCAATTTGAGATTCTGGAAGTTCTTGAGATCCTACCTCAGCTGGCCTGTGTACCATGATCTTCATGGTAACTCTTCCTCAACCCACAAAGCCAATCAGTTGCCTAGATTCAATTGCCACAGTATTGCATCAGTACTTTCTCTACATTTACAAGTGTGCCATCTCTAGTTCAGGTCCCCATCACTTCTCTCCTGGCCTATTGCCCCCGATATTCCTGAAACACTGATCCATTCCTCAAAAGCTCCAGGGATTTCTCATTGCTCTAGTATCATATACCCACTCTGTGAGTTGACATTTAAAACTCTTCAAAGTCTGGTTCCAGATTACCTATGTCACTGGAGTAAAGCAGCAAGGAAAGTCTGAACATGCTCCATTCCCCTTTATATATTCCAGGCTTATTACACTTCTCCTCTCATACATTCTGTTATCTAGTCAAAAAATCCTAGATGGAAAGATCTTCTTGATACTTTTTATTCCATTTCCAATCTCCCTACCTTTGCCTTCTCCATAACCAGAATGTAACTCTTAACTCTTCACCTCCCCCTCTCTGAATGCCTAGTTTTCAGTTAGTGTCAGCAAATATCATCTCCTACTTGAAGCCATTCATGATTCCCACCCTCTAGCTGCTAGCAACTCCCTATCAAATTAACTTATATTTACTTTTATGTATGTATAACAGTCCATGCAACATCATAGAGGATTTCTAAAAGCAGGTTCACTACAGTACACATTCCCATAAAAGGTCAGTTCCTACTTTGTACATATGTAAGGAGAAATATCCCAAGGAGAATATTCATAATTGCTCTCTTCTGTTCCTGATAACCTCAAGTGGTGATGATGAACTTCCTGAATAACCTGACTACTTAGAGAATCCAACAGCTCAGCCTTTGGGGAAAAAAAAAAAAATCAATCTTCTCATAGAATGCTGAACTACAAGAACAAATAACATGGGATCTTTAAAAAGATACCCACTTCATCTATTTAGGTTTGTGGAAACCCAACTGTCTCTAAACTTCCAATGAGAAAATTGGGGAGCTAGGCTATGTTCTTTTCCACCAACTCCCACAGCTCTTCTCATGATGGAACATAGTCCTCAACTTGGCAAGCTTATTCATGGGTCCCTGTCTATCTTTTCCAATTTGAATTCATTTTTCTCAGTAGAAAATCAAACATCATTCTTAAGGCAGGCTCCTCCTCCTTGGTGCTTGGTGCTTACAGTTGGAGCTAATCAAAGAAGATCCCGTACTTCTAGATTTTTCAGACTCACAAGATCACCTCCAAATCTGGACATATCCACCTCAAGAATATTGGATCACTTGCTCAAGAAGGAAAGGGAAGGCTCACTGATTGTGAGAAAGAGTTTAGGAGTTTGAAGGAACTATGGTCATCTGGTACAACTCATATCTGAGAGAGAGCCTCCCTACAACAAAAACCCTCAAAATAGTTATCTTGTCGAGTCATTTAGTTATGTCTAACTCTTTTTTGACTCCGTGTGTCTATTGGCATCTATCTCTATCTATCTACCTATCCATCTATCTATATCAGAAAGCTATCTATTTTTCTGTTCTGACTCTTCCTCTCAGTGGGTGACATGTTCATTTTATTAGTCTAAGGATTAAAGTAGTGTGCCTATATTTAATCAGACATTCAGCTTGAAATACCCATCTACTTAAGGATAAATTCTGTTCTCTAGGCCTGTTTACTTAGTAATGGACAGCATTTGTCGCTAGCATAGAGGAACCACTTCTGATAGTACATAGGACTGGACATGTAATTGTTTCTCTGTTCTGTAGGCAGAAAGTAATTTTGCCAAGATTCAGTACTAAGAGAATCTATTTCTATTGCAAAGAGGGATTGGATTAAATGTTTGTGGCAGCCCTTTTCATAGTGGCTAGAAACTGGAAAATTAATGGATGTCCATCAATTGGAGAATGGTTGGGTAAATTATTGTATATGAATGTTATGGAATATAATTGTTCTGTAAGAAATGACCAACAGGAGGAATACAGAGAGGCTTGGAGAGACTTACATCAACTGATGCTGAGTGAAATGAGCAGAACCAGGAGATCATTATACACTTCAACAATAATACTGTATGAGGATGTATTCTGATGGAAGTGGATATCTTCAACATAGAGAAGAGCTAATCTAATTCCAATTGATCAATGATGGGCATAATCAGCTACATCCAGAAAAGGAACACTGGGAAATGAGTGTAAACTGTGAGCATTGTTTTTGTTGTTGTTGTTGTTGTTTGTTTTGTTTTGTTTTTCTTCCCAGATTATTTTTACCTTGCGAATACAATGCTTCCTTTGCAACAACAACAACAACAAAATTCGGTTCTGCACATATATATTGTACTTAAGATATACTATAAGATATTTAATATGTATGGGAATGCCCGCCATCCAGGGGAGGGGGTGGAGGGAAGGAGGGGAAAAACTCGGAACAGAAGGGAGTACAAGGAATAATGTTGTAAAAAAAAAAAAAAAATTTACCTATGCATATGTACTGTCAAAGAAAATGTTACAATTATAAAAATTAATAAAAAACAAAAACAAAATAAAACAAAACAAAAAAAAAAAGATGTTAAAAAAAAGAAAAGAAGGATTCGATTAGGCATTATTATACTCATTGGCTTACTAACAAAAATCCATCTTAGCATTCCAGGGATGATGCTAATTAGAGTAAAAATTATATCTTGCAAGAATAAAGGGCTCTCCAAAACAGGTAATAAAAGACAGTTAATGGACCAAACTATGAACTAAGGGTGGGACAGGTAGTTCACCATTAGAATGAAATGCTAAATATAAAAAGAATGAAAGCACTCATTAATAAAAAATTATTCAGGTATATTTCAGCAACTTAATTTATAACTACTATTATAATCTGCAAGGAGGCTAGTAGTCAAGTCTTGTCAGGATTTACATCCACTTGAAAGTCTGCTAATTAGCTATTTTATATTTCACCTGTATTGCTATTATGCAGATCAACAATCTATGAGACACTTAAGCTAGTCCACTAGTCCGGTCTCTTTCCAGGGATCTCTCTCTCTCTCTCTCTCTCTCTGTGTTTCTGTCTTTGTCTCTCTATGTGTATATGTGTGTATGTGTGTGTGTGTGTGTGTGTGTGTGTGTGTATGTGTGTATGTGTGTATTTCTCTGTCCCTCTCTTTGTTTCTCCCTTACTCCATTCCCTTGGTATCTATTCTAGAAAAGAAAACACACACACACACACACACACACACACACACACACACACACACACACACACACACAAGGACTGCTAAGGACCTAACCATAAGCTCTCCTAGTTGTGGCCCCTAACACTAGCTGTTACTTGAATATAATGAACTATTACTGTCCTATATGAATATGATTAATACAAGAAGCATGAGAAAACTTATAGATGTGAAAAGAACCAGGAAAATAATATTCATGATGACTACAAATATATTAATATAAAGGATAGCAGCAAAAAAACAAATGCTTTAAATTATGACCAAGTATGAGCCCGAAGAAGAGATGGTGATGATGTTGGGATAACATTATCTAGTTCAAAATAAACCTGTGACAAATTCACAATGGCCATGGTCTTTGGCAAAAAGTATATTTATTTAGGAGAACAGGTTACAGACAAAATAGGAAATAAAATAAGCATCAGGAATGCTAAATATGAAATAGAGATGGGAGAGCATATAGTTAGAATAAGGAAAAAGAAAGTTTCCCAGGGAACTCACAATTAACCAGGAGAAAGGAAATATCCCATCAGGTGACTGGCAGATTAGACTAACCAGAATTGACCAAATTAAGGAGAAAGATGCCATTAGAGGGAAAGCACTGTGAGGAGGGAGAGAAAATAACCTCAAAGTGGACTAAATCCTGAAGAGAACTTAGCAAAGATCTTTATCATAAGCAGATCTTTTATAGAAAAAATTTACCTGTGGAGATTTCTCAGAGAGAAGAGAGCAGTAAAGACAAGAAAGGGGTTAGGAGCCAGACCTGGCAGGTGTGGTCCCAGAACTGCCTAAAGATATGATAATCAATATCTCAAAAGATTGTTTAAAGATACTGTAAGAAATGGTGCTATGGGACCCTGCCAAGAGGGAGTACAGAGGCCACCTCAACCTTTGGTGCACAATAAATTTTCTGCCTCGTTGCAGAAACGCCATTGCTGAACAAGGAGCCATGATCATAGGAATGGGTGTTGGTCTGAGGGTTACAGCCAGTGGCTCGTGAGCAGGGATGCCTGGACAGGGCCTCTCGCCTGTGAGCAAGCTGCTGAATTGCTGGATCAGCTCTCCTCCCATACCATCCATGCAAAGCCCATGAGATGCTTCTCTGAATGGTGATCTGGGCTTGTCTACTGTTCACATGCTCACTCTTGCAAAATCCATATATGAACAAGGCTACAAGGCATAATAAACTGGAGCTCTTTTCACACTACGAGTCTCTGCCTCATTCATCTCGCCTCTGAGATCAAAGGGCTCATAGACTTTGAGCTCTTAAAAGAGCTACAACAAGATGGGCATTTGGTTTCCACAGTTATGAAAATTAAATTGGAGAATGAAACTTAAATTAGAAAACTCTGAATGAGGTCACAGGACATCACATCACGGACATCAAGGAATAAGCAAGGGTGGAGGTTATCTTCCCTCAAAATAATGTAAGTTCCTTGGGGGTAGGAAGTAGCAATATAATTAGCAATGGAGATTCATGTCATGTAACTTCTGTAACATACAATTAATGGGGAATCAAAATTGAGGCGTGTGCTTCAGACTAGGTCTGGAGAACTTTGGGATCAGTCTGAGTCCTTGGTCTCAGTGGAGGAGTGAAGGAGGCAGGAGAGCTACCACGTAGCTGGTCAAAAATGAAGTCTAGAATCTGGCATCTTCTCTTGTGTCAGTGGCTGAGAGCTGTGGCTTGAGAGCATTCCCAGGTGTCCCAGCCCTTAAATATTTAAGTATGTTTACAACATTACACACTGAACACACATAACGTTACATCATCATAGAGAACCATTATTTTACATTGAATGGGTACTTAACTATAAGCACCATGCTGACCTAGATTCAAGTACACTTTTTCAGAGTTCTGGCCCTCTACAGATAGGAAATAAAATGCTGCCTTTGGAGTTTCAAAGATGTGTCTACTCACCTAAGCACCCATTCTTGCAAGAATGTAAAACAAATCTTTCCTGCATTCAATAGTGAGTGGGGAGTTCTTTGGGGTTTTGTTTGTTGGTTTGTTTTTTGCTGAGGCAATTGAAGTTAAGTGACTTGCCCAGGGTCACAGAGCTGGGAAGTGTTAAGTGTCTGACATCAAATTTGAACTCGGGTCCTCCTGACTTCAGGGCTGGTGCTCTATCCACTGCGCCCCCTAGCTCCCCTATCTGTGGAGTTCTTGGTAAGATTTTATTTCTTATAATATCCAGAGGTTGAGGGGTAGACGATGAGTTATTTGTCTGGGAAAGCTAAGTTCCCATCAAGGCTGTCTCAAAAGTTGTAGTGAAATGTCTTTAAAGATGCTAACTAGATTGGAGACAGAATGGATAACATCTTAACATTAGACTCTAACTTCACATTATTCTATAGAACAGGATAATCTAGGAATCCATTTGGGCTTCTTCCTGACTGGGGAAGAGATTAAGTCACATCAATAGGAGAAGAAATCTACTTACTTTCTAACTTCTTTGTAGGGGATGGGGACTGTGTAATGGAACATTACATATAATATCTGATATTTTTCAGTAGGTGGATAATTTTGTTCAATTTTTTTTCTCCTTTATTTGCTCTAAGGGAATGACTCTCTAGAAGGAAAAAGATACATTAATGTAAGATTAAAAAATTATCAAATATAAATTTGTTTTTTAAAAACTGTAGCTAGGACTATGACTTTTATAGAAAGGTGTGCAATATTTTCCTGGCTGGAATACTGGAAAGTGGCACAGATATGTGCTTTTTTTTCTTTGAGTGAAAAGAAGACTTGGGTTTAATCATGCCTCTGACTCTTGCTGGCAATAGAATCATGAAGAAATGAATTAAATATCTTCCAGACCTCAATGTACAGAGCAGAATATTTGGGAGATTATACTGCATGATTTATAGAATCCTTCTAGCTCTAAATTTATAATCCTATGATCTCATAAACAGAAGCATAAAATGATTGTTCTCTGAGACCTGAAGCAGTTGGGAGTAAAGCTGATTTTATTGCTACTAGGGATTTAACAGTCTTGGCAGGGCCTTCCTTTAGACCTTCAGACCAAACAGCCTGGATTTAGGGATCAGTAGCATTCAAATTAATCCTGTTTGTAGAAAGGATTAGTGCTATAATCACATCATCAAAAAAAAAAAAATCACAGAGTTGACTCAGAAACTATGGATCAAAGGATATGAACAGACAATTCTCAGAGGAAGAAATTGAAACTATTTCTAGCCATATGAAAAGATGCTCCAAGTCATTATTAATCAGAGAAATACAAATTAAGATAACTGTGAGATACCATTAGACACCTGTCAGATTGGCTAGAATGACAGGGAAAGATAATGCAGAATGTTGGAGGGGATGTGGGAAAATTGGAGCACTGATACATTGTTGGTGGAGTTGTGAATACATCCAGCCATTCTGGAGAGCGATTTGGAACTATGCCCAAAAAGTTATCAAACTGTGCATACCCTATGATCCAGCAGTGTTTCTACTGGACTTATATCCCAAAGAGATATTAAAGAAGGGAAAGGGACCTGTATGGGCAAGAATGTTTGTGGCAACCCTCTTTGTAGTGGCCAGAAACTGGAAACTGAGTGGATGCCCATCAATTGGAGAATGGCCGAATAAATTGTGGTATATGAATATTATGGAATATTATTGTTCTGTAAGAAATGACCAACAGGATGATTTCAGAGAGGCCTAGAGAGACTTACATGAACTGATGCTGAGTGAAATGAGCAGAACCAGGAGATCGTTGTATACTTCAACAATAATACTATATGATGATCAATTCTCCAACATCTCATCTCATTGATGAACCAAATCAATTCCAATAGAGCAGTAATGAACTGAACCAGCTACACTCAGCGAAAGAACTCTGGGAGACGACTATGAACCACTACTTAGAATTCCCAATCCCTATATTTTTGTCTGCCTATATTTTTGACTTCCTTCATAGGCTAATTGTACACTGTTTCAAAGTCTGATTCTTTTTGTACAGCAAAAAAACTATTTGGAAATATATACATATATTGTATTTAACTTATACTTTAACATATTTAACATGTATTGGTCAACCTGCCATCTGGGGGAAGGGATGGGGGGAAGGAGGGGGAAAATTTGGAACATAAGGTTTTGCAATTGTCAATGCTGGAAAATTATCTATGCATAAAATTTTCGTAAAAATTTTAAAAATTAAATAAAAATTAAAAAAAAAAAAAAAAAAGAAACTATGGAGACATAGTTCCTCCAAAAGAGTCAAAATGTAAGAAACAATATCTTACCAATAACTTCACTGACTCATCGATGAGTGCAGGAAAGATTTATTTTACATTCTTGAAAGAATGGGTGCATGGTATAGGGTACATTATCGACCACAAAAACAATCAGAGACTCCCAGAATAAGAAAAGCAAAAAAGGGGTAATTATCATCTGACAAGGTGTTTGTCAGTAAAGGAAAGCAAAGTGCAAACTGCAAACACAGGATTATAGACCCTAACCAGAAGCCCCCATCCCACCGTGTGACCTTTTCTCCAATTGACTGAAAAGTTCTGATTTACCCAGAGATTTATTATAATTATAACACAAATTGAAGCAGGCTAAAGTCCTGAGGGAATGTATTTGTACAGAAACATACCCAAGGATTTATTCCCTGAAAATGTAAAGTTTAGACTCAAATGGTAATTCCTTTTTTTTTACCAACAAAATCCCTCAGAAGAGTGACTTAGGTTCTTATTGACCTATGATCAAGAGACCTCTGATAGGCCCAGAGTCAGAGATCCTAATGATGTAATCTGTTCAATGTTAGGTGTGGAGGCATTGATAAAAATTAATCCCTTAGGCAAGCAGGAAAAAGATTCTGATAATGGAGATCAGTTTGGTTCTTTGTTACCACACTCTAAAAATAATCTAGTCAGAAATCCAAGTTATGTCAAGATCCTGAGGTGAAAACTTCTGTATAAAACAACTTATGGCCCATGGTTTTGCTTCCTTTGGGTCAGCCCACCACAACTCTGCCTTGTGATGTCTTTTCCCTTCCCCACACTATGTGGTATCTCCCCTAACTCCACTATGCTTCCCAACCCCATTTCTCCTCCTTACAGCTAACTGACTCTTTTAGGGTGCTAAGTCCCTTTCAGGATTTAGCTTGTCAATTAAAATGCATGTCCTCTCTTCATAGAGTGCTCCCTTTCTCCTAGGTAACTGTGAGTTCCACTGAGGAACGTGTCTTTCATATGCTCTCTCAACTCTATTTCATATTTACCACTCCTGGTGTCTATTGTATCCCTTCATTTTGTCTGTAACTTCTTTCCCTAAATAAATCCACCTTTTCCCAAAAGATCGGCCATTGTGAATTCTTCATATGACTGACCTCCAAATTTTGGTGTTTGCCATCATTTGGTGACAAACCCCACACATAGATCACTAGGATCCTAAGGAAGCCTCAGCCTTGGCCCTTTCCTCCTGAGGAATACCTATCTAAAAAAGGATATAAAAATAGTATCCTGAGTCTGAGACACTGATAGACCACCTCTTCACTCAGTGATCACTGACAAGACTACTGATCCTAATCACAGCCCAGAAATGACCAGCCTCATCATATTTTTGCTGCTTTATCTTCAGTCTCCAGTCCAATCTAATCATCACCTCCCCCATTCTACCCCTAGGAAAATCCTGGGATTCACTAAATTCCTTGTAATTCATCTCTCAGTATCATTTTTTTCCCAAAAAAGTCTAGGGAAATATTGATAAGGGACTGACCCAAGGAGTGTGAGTCTCCTAACCTGCTTAGAGAAACTCTGCCTCCACACCAGAAAAGGGCCCTATGGCAGCCTCACTAATGGCCTGAATTTAAGTACTATCATGTGCAAGTCACTCTGCTGGATTCTGAGGACAGGAAGAAGAAAACAACATAATTCTACCTCTCCAGGAGCTTCCTAGCTAATCTGTATAATTATAAGACCTGCATGAAGTACATTAGTGAATTTTCTAACTGTTCCTCAGGCTCCTTTGGTGCCTCATCATCCATTTCATAGCCCCTAAATATGAATGGCCTTTTGGGCTCTATACTCTCCCTTTGTTTCTTCTCTCTCTGAACTTCTCTAAATAATCTCACCTGCTTCTACAGATCTAATTATCATCTCTTTGCAAATGATTCCCAAATTGGTATATCCAGTCCTAAGAATTATCTCCAGAATTCCAGTCCTACATCAACCAATTAATCAGAAAACATTTATTAAGCACCTACTACATGTCAAGTACTGTGCTAAACAATAGGGATATAAAAAAGCAAAAGATAAAATCCCTACTTTTAAGGAGCTTACATTTACTAACTTCTTGTTGAGTCTCTCTACCTGGAACTCTACTGTCATTTCTATTCACCTTTTAAACTAGGAAAGGGATCTGGCAGACAGAGTTGATCACACTGCACAATTGTCCCTGGTTCCCATTAAAACTATTCAGCCAAATTTACTCTCTAGTTATAGTTTTTTTCAGAATGATCATGAGGCATCCTAATCACTAGGTCACTAGGACCATTATATTGTTAAAAAGGCAGGTAGGTATTATAATAAACAGAGCTCTGGGCCTGCAGTTCAAAAGATCTGAATTCAAATCTGGTCTCAGATATTAATATTATTCCTGTAATCTTCAGAATTTGAGAAAATATGGAACAGCACACTATTCTAGCATAGTTTGAAAAAGAAATGAGAATTGTGAGTGCAGAATTCATGTCCTGCTTAACAAAAATAGTGAGCAAAATAGAAAATTTGAATCTCCAATGGCAGCCCTCACCAAGGAGAAAAATATTCTTTTTCTCCAAGAGGATAATGATATCAGGGAGGTAATGCCATGACATGCAAGTGAGGAAAGGAAGGATTTAAGTAAGTAAAGATCACTTGCCTCACTTTCTCCTGCAGAGATATCTGAGTCCAGTGGTCAGATATAGATCAGAATGACTGAAGGATTGGCTAGGTGATCCAGTGGATAGAACAACAGCCCTGGATTCAGAAGTACCTAAATTCAAATATGACCTCAGATATTTATTACATGTGTGACACTGATTAAGTCACTTAATCCCAATCACCTATTGAAATCCAAAAGGAGAAGGTTTAAACCCATCTCCAAGTCAAGGAGCAAAGTTTATTGCAACTGTAATACCAATTGAAGTGGGTTAAGTTCCAAAAGGATTTAGCAAAGAACCAGGAACAAGAAGCCAAATTTATAGGAAAAGGCAGAGATCTGATTCTTCATGTCACTGATATGCTAATTTTATGGCACAAAGGTAGAGCTGAGAAGTGGTCTGGTATGCACCTCACCATTTGTCTCAGAAACCCTTTTATCGTTAACCAACAGATTGCTATCTGGCAGGCAGGAAAGTTTCTAGGACTATACCATAGTATTCCTAAAGCCAGGAGACTTGAGGATCATTGACAGCCAGATTGTTAGAAAAATAGTACTCTAAGGTCAGGAGTTACTCAGTATTATTTCCCCTAGAAGCTGTATTCCTTTCAACTTCTCTGCAAAAAAATGCTTGTTGTTAATCTAAGCCTTTAATTGATGCTATAGAGGTCTTCTTATTTAATTAAAGTATCCATATGTATGTGTGTGTGTATATTTGTATATAGGTACAAACATATATATAAAATCAGTTACTTGAATAGTTAGTTATTTTAAGCAGATGTGTTGATTGATTCACCAAATCTCCACATATATATACATACATACATATTATATGTATGTATGCATATACAAAGTACATATAAAACTCATATAAAGTAACTTTAGTGGGGAAAGCACTAGAATACGGATCAAGAAAGACTTCATGCAATAGATTGTTCTTGATGTCCTAATGGAAAATATCATTTCCAAGAAATGGAGATGAAGAGGGAAATAGTTCCATGCAGATGGGATAGCAAATGTGAAGACATGGAGACAAGAGAATGGATGTGAGAAAAACAATATGGCTGAACCATAGAGTACATAAAAGGAAGTAACATATAATAAAGCTAAAAAGGGATATTAGGATTAAATTGTGGAGAGCTTTAAACGTCCAGAGATAGAGTTTAAATTTTATTCTAAAAGTGATCATCACTGGAGTTTATTGAGCTGGTGGATGATATGATCAGATCTGTACTAGATTTTACAATCCAATCTTATTGAGCACACAGTAAATAATACAACTGAAAAAATCCAAATCTGATAAGCAAGTACAGATAGGAAAAGTAACACAAGATATTCCAAGAAGAATAAATGGTAAAATCTAAAGAAACAATAAATAAATGAATGATACTGATTAAAATAAAGAAAAAGTTTAAAAGAGTTTCTAGAAATTATAAAATCATGGGAGGCACTGAAACTAGAATTAAAAGACACCAAAAAGAAAGAAAGAAAAAGTTAGGAGGAAATAATGAAATAAAGAACCAATATCAAGAAGATAATTGAAAAGCTAATCTTTTTTTTTTTTTTTTGAAAATCACTAGTGGAAAAACTTTTTTGACAAGAATTGCCAGGAAGTTTATAAAGTGGTTTGGCAGAAATTACCTCTTATACCATATATTATAATGATTTCAAAATGAGATCTGAGCATAAAAGGCCACATTCCAAAAAAGTCAGAAGAGATAACACACTTTTCACAAATATAGCTATAGAGAGAATTCTTACCAAAATAAGGAATAAAGAAAAGTGTAAAAGATAAAATAATTACATGAAAGTAAAAAACTTTTGTACAAGTAATATCACTGAATATATAATTAGAACAGATGATAAAATGGAAAAGAAATTATCACTCACAAGGGCTTGATATGCCAAACAAACATAACACCAAAAGCCATTCCCCAATGGATGAGAGGTGGAAGGATGATCATTAGGGTGATGTCTTGACTATCAAGGAAGTTGAATCCATGAGGCAGAACTGTTCAAAATCATAAGCCATACTCTCTCTTCCAAAAGCATTAAAGTTCAGTGGCAAAAGAGAAGTCAAGATGAATGGTAAGACAAATGCAAACAAAACAACTCTGAGGATGAACCTCGAATCATGTAAATTGGCAAACATGACAAAAGATGAGACCAGTCAACCATGAAGGAAAGTTGTCACCAAAAAGAGAATCTTGACACAATAATGCAGGAAATAATCCTAGAAAATTGTCCTGGAGAGATAGAACATAAGGGAAAAGTAGAATTAGAAAAAATCCATTAATCACCACCTCAAAAAGATCCTTTGTGGAATACATATAGGAATATTATTGCCAAATTTCAAAAATCCCAGATCAAAGAGAAAATTTTACAAGAAACAAGAAAAAAAAAAAAAAACAATTCAAATACAGTGGACCTACAATTAGAATTGTACAATACCTATCAGCAGCTAAGATAAAAGACAATAGGTCTTGGAATGATGTCTACAGACAAGCAAAAGAAATAGGTCTGAGGCCAGAAATATTATATGAAGCAAAATTATCTAAAATTTTCAATGAGAAAAAACATACATTCAATGAACTTGCAGATTTTCAGGACTTTCTATCAACCAACCCCAAACTTAATGGCAAGTTTAACATATGAAAGCCCATATCAAAGAGCAATTTTAAGGAACTCAACACAGACAAACTGTTTAAACAATGACAAATTGTTTATGGGTTTGTTTTTGAGGTTTTTTTTAACAAGGGAAATGTATACTTTATGTTTAAGATTTACATCTATAAGAGGATAAGCTCAAAAGAAAGAATGGCAAAGTAAAGGTAAAAATAATAGTCATATTATACAAATGAGACGCAGAAAAAGAATAGACACAGAAACATTAGAGGAGGGAAAAGGCTTGCAGTTCTGAAAACCTACTCACATCAGGATGGTTCAATAGGCAACATTATCTATGTACCATGAAGAGTACAGCATCCTCCAAAATCTGTAAAGTAATAAGTGGGGAGGGATAAGTGGATGGAGAAGCAAAGGGTAGGGAAGAAGACAAGGGAAAGATCACTGGGTGGAGAGAGGTTAAGTAATAGCAACAGAAGTTATAAAGCAGAATTTAAGGAGTCAGCAGGGATAGGAAAGATGTGTGTGTATCTGAGGTATGTATATGTATGAATGTAGATATACATATGTATATTTCTACATATGTATACATAAATATAACTTTTCTTAACTAGCTTGCTTGAGGGTGGGGAGTATGAAAGGGAGACATGTCAGTATATATATGTGTGTGTGTGTGTGTGTGTGTGTGTGTGTGTGTGTGTGTGTGTGTGTGTTTCTATAGATCTACATAAGTATATATAAACATATACTTAACCATAGCCTGCTTGGAAATGGGGAGGGAAGAGGAACGAAAAGAGGAAAAGAGAATAAAGTAAATAATGTGTACAGCAGAGAACAAAAGAACAATTTACAAGGAAGTAAATATGGACACTTGTGAATATAATTTCTAATACATATACTTTTTTAAATGAGTATTTGTTGTCATATATTTTGAATCCTCCTTGATATTCTGCTGATCACATGAAAATATTCTTTTGTTTTGT
Source organism: Sminthopsis crassicaudata (assembly GCF_048593235.1). Taxonomy (NCBI): domain Eukaryota; kingdom Metazoa; phylum Chordata; class Mammalia; order Dasyuromorphia; family Dasyuridae; genus Sminthopsis; species Sminthopsis crassicaudata. The sequence continues at coordinate 472,327,952 of NC_133618.1, forward strand.
ATTGCTTTTATTTTTATTTTTATTTTTTGCTCATTCTGTTTCTTCAAATGAAATAAAAAATAATAAATGCATGGACTAACATGGCATATAAAAAGAAGAGAAAGATAATTGGTAGTCTTTTATCTCTTTTTGTATCCCCAGTGCTTAGCACAGAGTCTAGCACAGAGTAGGTACTTGATAAATGTTTATTGATTGATACAATGCATTCCATACAAATAACATTCATTTGGATGTGCAGATAATTCACAATTATTTTGCTATATTCTGTATGCTTCATTTTTACACGAAAATTTTTGTCTGCCTATGATGAATGGGGAATGTTGAAAATCCAGAGTTCCTTGGAGGCTTTTTTGTCTATGAAGAATACTGCCAGAGAACATAGCTTATCAAACTGTGTGAGGATTCTTATAAGGTGCTAAGTCACTGGAATGGATATAATTATCTAATTTAGCATGGTACTTAACAATTCTCTAGTTCAGTAATGTATTTACTAGAATTACATGAGATTCACACCTTTAAGAGAGCATACTTTTAAGGAGCTCCCACAAGCCCAGTCTCGGAGGCAGAGTCTGATTCCCATACTCTAGGAGATTCAGAGTAAAGAGTCATTCGAGATTCCACCATGGTGCTGGCTGGAGACATTGGGAAGAGGAAAGACTGAAGACACTTGGACAAGAGCTCCCAGGAACCAAAGAGAGAGGAAGGCCTCCAGAAAGCTAGCCAAGCCCTAAGTGAAGGAGACAAAACTTGAAGGAGAAAATAAAGGATCTAGAGATAAGATTTGAAAAGAGACAGTAAAGGACTTTAACTCCTGGCTGCATTTTGGGATTATTGAACTGAACTGAAGCCAAGGCTGCCTCCAGAAGCTCCCCAAGAAACCTGCTCCCAAGAGAACGATTATAATTAGAGAAAAGAGAACACTACATTTAGGCGCCTGAACATGGGACAGACAGGATCCTGATTTCAGTGGAAAAGCCTCATCTTGATTCAGTGGAAAAGTCTCTCTGACCCAGAAATTAGGGTGTGTAACAAGGAAACTTTGTTAAAGAGCTAAAGTAGAATTTCAGCAAAATGGGACAAATTTTTAGAAAACAGCCTTCTGTTTCTGTTTAAGGAAAATGTTTAGAGAGCATTGTCAAAGTTATGAAAAACCAAGGATTGATTATAATTTTGGAGAAAATCACTGAACTTTTAAAAACTGTACAGGTCATATGTCCTTGTTTTTCTATGGAAAAAGAATTAGTTCTAGAAGAATGGAAATCAGTAGGAGAGGAATTTTGTCAATACTACAACAAAAATGGACCTGACTCAATTTCCAAAGATATACTTCAAACATACAAAATAATACAACTGGCTTTAGGAAGTTATATAAGTTATAAAATAAGGAAAAAGAAGGAGCAAGAGGGGGAAGTGTCAACTAAATTAGGAGAAAAGGAGGAAGAATCAGATAAGAATTCACAGCAGGAGAAATTAGATCATTTCCAATCCCCTGATGTGCCTCCCTCAATTAATCCTTCATGGGTGGAGGAAGAAGGAGGAGGGGAAGAGACAGTGACACAAACAGAATCGCCTGTGAAGCAGCCTATGACAAGAATAGAAAAAAGCATTATTTAAGGCTGAGAGAGAAGGACAGGATGTAAGTGATTTTATAGATGCATATCCTGTGATTGAAGAGCTTGACTCTTCAGGTCAAAAAAGGAGAAGAAATACTCCTTTTGATTTGGATAAAATTAAGGATTTGAAAAAAGGTTGCACTATTTATGGGGCTACATCCTCTTATGTTAAAATGTTACTAGATAATTTGTCTTATGAAATCCTAATCCTGAATGACTGGAAATCCATAGCAAGGACATGTTTAGAACCTGGACAAAACTTGTGGCTTTCAGAGTATCATGAATTATGTAGGATTCAAGTCAGATGCAATAGGCACACAGGAGTTAACACACAATTCACTTTTGACCAACTAGCAGGTGAAGTTCAGTATGGAGAGAATTCAGAACAGATTAATTATCTCATAACAGTGTATGAGCAAATTTCTAAGGCTGCAATGAAAGCTTGGGGTTCCCTCCCCAGACAAAAAGATAGAGGGGGAGTCTTCACAAAAATAGAGCAAGGTCCAATGAATCTTTTGCATATTTTGTGGGACATCTTCAAACAGCTATAATAAGAACTATCGGAGAGAATGCAGCTATAGAAATAATGACCAGACATTTGGCTATGGAAAATGCTAATGAGGTTTGCAAAAGAATTATATGGGGACTACACAAAGATACTTCTTTAGAGGAGATCATAAGACGCTGGGCTACAATGGGCACAGATGCTTATTATACTCATACTATGATGAACATGGAAAGACGGGGTCCCTCCTGGCAAGGGATTTCTAGAGAAACTCGTTAATGTTTTCAATGTGGAAAAGTTGAACATCTAAGAGCTCAGTGTAGATATAGAGATAGAGTGAGAAGACAGACTAAGAGAAGACCTAAAACCCCATGTCCAAAATCCCACTTGGGCTTCCACTGGGCCTCAGAATGTAGATTGACCCAGGGAAATGAAAGGTGGGGCCCAGCTCCAAGACCTCAATCAAAAGACAGATGAGGCATGATGGCAGCTGAAGTTATACCCAAAGAAAGAGCCTTTAGAAGGTCAGGACTCTGATGTGATCTATCAGCCAAAAAGTAATCACATGACAGAAAGGGATTACCTGATCAGCCAACAGAAAAGCAATCAGATAGCAGAAATGGATTGCAATTGGGGAGAATACAGGCTTTTTAAATCAACAGGGCAGTGTCCAGTGCAAACAGCTCCAATGTAATTGCCAGATGATGAGAAGAGATTTAGAAAGTGGTGAATGGAAGGAACCAGATAGGTTAACTGCTTGGGGGAGAGGGTTTGCTTGTATTTCTTCAGATAGAGAAGGAATCAGATGGGTGCCAACTAGTCGTATTCACCTTGTCCATCAGAGAGAGACAAGAAAGGAAAAAAACCTCAAAACAAAGGAGAAGACTTTTGCAGGAATCATTAGATTCCCTAACACAAGATAAGACTGTTAAAGGACTTGAAAACCAGCAGGAATGATTGGATTCCTTGAGATGAAAAATTGTTGATGAGACTATTGCAGGACTTCAAAACTTGCAGGAATTATTGGATTCCTGGCACATGAACTAATGAACAATAGATTCCTTTTGGACTATTTCTAGGATTTATGGACATGTATGAATTTCTCATGTTAATTCTTGTTATTTGTTACATCACTTCTAGCATGTGTTATGTTACTATGTGTTTATGTAATTTATGTAATTATGTGTAATACCTCCCATATTGGTGGATTTATGTATATCTGTTTCAAGGTCATGACCACCTTATGTTCTAAATCAAAAGAAAGGGGAAATGTTAGGATTCTTACAAGGTGCTAAGTCACTGGAATGGATATAATTATCTAATTTAGTATGGTACTTAACAATTCTCTAGTTCAGTAATGTATTTATTAGAATTCCATGAGATTCACACCTTTAAGAGAGCATACTTTTAAGGAGCTCCCACAAGCCCACTCTCTGTGGCGGAGTCTCAGATTCAGAGTGACGAGTCATTTGAGATTCCACTATGGTGCTGGCTGGAGACATTGGGAAGAGGAGAGGCTGGAGACACTTGGACAAGAGCTCTCAGGAACCAAAGAAAGAAGAAAGCCTCCAGAAAGCTATCCGAGCCCCAAGTGAAGGAGACAAGACTTGAAGGAGAAAATAAAGGATCTAGAGATAAGATTTGGAAAGAGACAGTAAAGGACTTTAACTCCTGGCTACATTTTGGGATTATTGAACTGAACTGAAACTAAGGCTGCCTCCAGAAGCTCCCCAAGAGAATGATTGTAATTTAAAGAAACAGAACATCACAAAACTGCAAGTATAAAATGCACTGTATACACCAAGTAATTGTTTAATCAATATTTCTTCAACAGAATGTCCTTTGCTTGCCTGTGACAATTATGTAACTTGATTATTAGTGTAACTTTGTTTACAAGTATTAAGAAATAGGTCTCTGCTACAAGTAATTATGCCCTTGAGTATGTTCTCCATTTAGTCCTAGGGATGACCTAGCAGGCTTCCTTTTTTCAGTAAAACTTCCCTTTTAAACTTATGGGTCCTGGAAGATGAATCAGTAGAAAGCTTCTGCATCATTTCTATGTGAGGCCCGCCACCTAGTGGCGATGGAGAACAAAGCCAGAGATTGGTGTGGAAGAAAATCTCTAGCTGAGGCAATTCAGGTTGGGACCGGATGGGTGAGGTGTATTCATTCCTCTTTACAGAAGGGAACCTGGAGGACTGAGCATCTACCATCACACACACACACACACACAATGAATGAATAATGTCTTAAAGAGGCAAACGACTCCTGAAAAAAGCAGCTGATACATAATAGTCAATTCCACTGAAAAATACTCTCGTAGCCATTTATTTAGGACTCATCTTCCGGAATTCAAATCTGGCCTCAGATACTTACTTAGCCATATGATGCTGAGCATATCACTTACCCTCTGCCTCAACAACAAGTGTACTGTCCTAATTATTAGGGGTACTCAAGGATTCAAAATAGCATACCCTCCCCTTCCCAAACACTTCCCTACTCCTCGTACCCATTCACTTATCCAGTTAGATGCCAGCATATCAGCCATTCTCTGCAGGATAAATGAGCTTCTGTACGGCATATGATTGGAGTCCAAGAGAGCACACAAGTCCCAAGGATTCCTAGACTATAGATTAGGCTATGAATATATTAACAAAACTTTTATCATTTGATGTCTCTCATCCTATTTTGTGGATATGGAGATATATTAATGAGTATGGCATGATATTATATAGTACAGCACAGTATATATAATGTAGTAAAGGACAGGACAGACAGAATAGGACAGAACAGGATAGAATAATGCAGTATAGAGTAAGGTAGAAAAGGAAAGGAGAGAATTAGAAAGATGAGATTGAATTTGGTGCTCAAAAGATATTGGTTAATATTTTAATGCCATTTTCATAGAAGATCTCCAGTAGAGTGCCCAAAGGAACTATCTTTGACCCTCTAATGTTTAATATTTTTATTAGTGATTTTGATAAATATATAGCTTGAGACAGCTAGATGGTACAATGTATAGAGTTAGAAGGGCCTACAATTCAAATCTGACATCACACTTATTAGCTATGTGATCCTGGGCAAATGCCTTCCCCCATAAAAATAAATAAACAAATATATGTATTCTTATTAAATTTGCAAGTAAGGATATAAACTGGGGGGGAAAGCTAATATATTGAAGGACAAATTCAAATTCATCTTGGGTGAAATTCCATAATTTAAAATTTTAATATCAATAAATGTATTGTTACATAGGTTCAAAAATAACATTTTATATTTTTAACATTTATATTTTATATACATATGCACATAGATATACTGCTATAAAGTTTACAAAGTACTTTACAAGTATTATCACATCATGTCTTCAATCCTGAGAGGTAGTTATTATTAACCCTATCATACACACACACATATATATACATATATGTTATACAGATGGTAGGGCAGCAAGGTGCCACAGTGGATGGAATGCTGGCCTGGAGTCAGAAACACTCAAGTTCAAATCCAACCTCCTAGCTGCATGACCCTGGACAAATCATTTAACCCCCTTTGCCTTAGTTCCCTCATCTGTAAAATGGGCTAGAGAAGGAAATGGAAAACCATTCTAATCAGCCACAACTGAAATGACAGAACAACAAACATACAGATAATGAAACTGAGACTCAGAAAGTTTAAGTGCTTTGCCCAAAGTCACAGTATCTGAGAAATGGAAAGATAGCATTTTTCTTAAAAAAAAAAAAAGTTTTAGTAAGTTCTATATGAGTCAACATTGACATACCACAGCAAAGAAAATTAACAGTCACAAACCACCTTAAGAGAGTCATGTTCTGGAGAGTACTTTGGAACTATGTCCAAAGAACTATAAAACTGTATATACTCTTTGACCCAGCAGTGCCATTACTGGGTCTGTTTCCCAAGGAAATCATAAAGGAGGGGAAAAGATCCACATGTGCAAAAATGTTTATAGAAGCTCTTTTTGTAATAGCAAAGAATTGGAAAATGAGTGGATGCCCATCAATTGAGGAATGGTTGAGCAATTTGTAATGAAGGTTATGGAATATTATTGTTCTATAAAAAATGATGAACAAGCTGATTTTAAAAAGGCCTGGAATGATTTACATGAACTGATGCTGAGTGAAACAAGCTGACACAGAAATGCATTATACACAGTAACAAGAAGAATGTGCAATGATCAATTATGAAAGGCTTGGTTTTTCTCAGTGGTTCAGTGATCCAAAGCAATTCCAATAGACTTTGGACAGAAAATGCCATCTGTATCTAGAAAAATAACTAAGGAGACTGAATGTAAATCAACACATACTATGTTCACTTCTTTTTTGTAGATTTTCTTTTCATCTCTCCCATGGTTTTTCCCTTTTGCTTTGATTTTTCTCTCCCAACATGATTCACAAAGCAATATATATTAAAAAACAAATTTACTAGAAAACAGAGAAAAAGTCATAAAATCCAGCCCTAGAAAGTTGATTGTACCATTAGACTCTCCCCTGACCAGACCACATCAGTATTGTGTCCATTTCTGAATATCACATTTCAGATGGGCCCAACAGCAATGCAAAAAAGAGAAAACAGGTGAAGGATTTTGGGATTGTGCCATTTGAGCATGAATAAAAGGAGCTGCAAATGTTTAATCTGTAAAAAAGATTTAGTGGGGACATGATGGCTATTTTCAAGCATGTATGCAGCACAAAAATATACATAGAGGACTCAATTTGACAGATACATATTAAACAAAGTCAGTGTAAGCAATAACTTTTGTGTGTCAAAAAGGGATTCGATTTGTTCTACTTGTCCCTAGAGAACTGAGTCAGAAACAATGGGTGGAAGTCCCAGAGACAAATTTAGGTTGCCTGCAAGGAAAAATTTCCTGGCACAGAGCAATCCACAAGGGCTTACTCTGGGAGTAGTGACTTTCCTCCAGAGATGAGCCAAACTGATAGTTGGCTAACTTCTCTACCCAACATTTGGATCCTGCTTAATATGGCCAGCCAGTCTCTGCGGCTCCTCTGCAGTTCACATCTTCCCTCGTTACTCCTGGGTCCTCAGGCACCCTTGGAATGCCTCAGTTGCTAGACCTTACCGTTTCAGTAGCAGAGGCCCACACTGTCTCTGCCTGGGACTATGGATTTTGAGTAGCAAACCTTTTGACCTCCATTTTCCCAAGAGTTTGGGAAAGCAAAGACTGAATTACTATGTTATATTGTGTTGAAGATTCTTCTTCAGGTGTGGTTTGGCCTAAATAGCTTCTGTGATTCTTAGAAACTCTGAGATCCGGAGATTCCTTTATGCTTGCAAGCTCAGACTCTTAGAATAAGCCGAGAAGGTAACCCTAGCCCTGCTGGCCAGGTTTCTAGCCCTTAGCATCATCAGTCAGCTTGATAAGATCCAGCAGAGGTAGAAGAACACTGCCCTCCCCACTGTACCCTCAGCACCTCCCTTCACCCAACCTTCACTGGGCACATCCCCAGGAGGACAATTTGTTGTTCTTTGGTACTTCAGCAAACCAAGTCCATGTCTCTTCACGTTTCACAAGCTGACACTCCCTATGGAGATGTGGATTTGCTCTTAGCAATTTTCCTGCTGGAGCCAAGTCTGTCTGGAGGCACATCCTCCAACACTGTTGTTAGAGACTTCCACATACAGTTCTTCAACAGGCTCCAGGAATGCTACATCACATGGCAGAAAAGAGAGTGGACATGTAAGATCTCATTGTTTATGTTTCTATTAGTCACCGTTATACCACCACAATCACATACAATGAGAAGACTACATTTCCTATGAATCCTTAAGGTTGGGATTGCCTGAAATTCCTAGGACTTCAATTCCCATGATACACCTAAGTACTGGATAACTGGATCATGGGGTACCAGAAACTCTTGGGAAGATGGAAGTCAAAAGGTTCTCTGCCAGGAATCCAGGATCACAACATGGGCTTCTTGACACTGAAATGGTAAAGTCTAGTGACTGAGAAGTTCCAATGTGTGCCTGAGGACCCAGGAAATAAGGAGAAGACATGTGAACTGTGGAAGGGCCACAAAAGCAGGTTCAAGTGTGTAGAGAAGTTAGCCAAACTTCAGTTTGACCAAATGAGGAACCAAACCATACATCACCATTTTAAAAACATAAGCAACTCTTCTTGTAAGCTACTATGATAGGAATCAAAGATAAGATTCTACTCATTTGGGAACAGATACTGAGACTTTTTTTTTTCTATTGCTTTACTATCCAACCTATTTTGATATTTCAGGGCATGCTTTTTGCCTTTTCTATTAATAAAAGGTGAAGTGAATTTAGTCAGCATTAGAAATTCCCAAGAAATAGAATAAAGGCAAAGCAACCAGATTAGTTAATCATCTAAAATAGCTTCACATTGAATGAACAACTCTCATCCATGAGTCCAGAGTTAAGCTGCATATGGATGACATTTGAGGGCTGGAGAGAGCTTTCTAGTTTGGGAAGGCACCTATTAAATGTAATTTTAAAAAAAGAACTTTACTCCTTGAAGGTACATAAAATATTAAGTAAAGCATATTTTTAAAAAAAAGAAAATTTTAAGAAAAATTAAAAACATAACGTAGTTACTGCACTGTATGAATACTATCAAGTGGGACAGGTTGGAAATATCCAGTCTAAAAAAAGTTAAAAAAAAAAAAAAAAGATGTCATATGCTTCTTGAAAATACAACACCCTGAGTTTACACTTAAATTTGTAAATGATGGATAGTCAGTAGCAGCTATGTGAAATTCCTCAATACCCAACTACAGGTGGGAGAAAAAAAATTTTCTGACTTTTTATTAAAGTTGAAGAGACTGAGAGAACAGTAATCAAAGTATAAGTGCCTGCAGAACTCAAGGACTACTTTAGAGTAAAGGTAATATATGATGGTGGAACCACACTAAAATATAATTAGTAAGTGTTTGACAAAATAAGCAAAAATGCAATACAAGACAACTTATGTTTATTTGTGATTTTCTAAGTCAATATGCATCTGTTTCAATATGAGTTTGCATCACTGTTCTAGACGGAGCCCAGGGAATCAGAACATAGAAATATAAGGAAATGTCACAGTTGTACCTGCTAATGAACATTTTTTGGTGTGAAAAGGGTACATGTGAGAACTTGAACTAAAGAAGTTGGAATTGTAAGGGTCATTTAGAGGGAGAGAAAATTTGAAAGGATTTAAGGACAATAATTCAAGCTGAATGATAAAACTGAAAAAGGGGACTAGAGGTGAAAGATTCAAGGAGAACTTAAAACAGAAGAACTCAAGAAGTAGGAAAAGGAAAAAGACTCAACTGGTTTGTTTTTGTTTGGAGGAGTCAATGAGGTAAAGTTCGGTGACTTGCCCAGGTCACACACCAAGTAAGTAGTCTGAAATTGAATTTGAACTCAAGTCTTCCTGATTCCAGAACTGGTGCTCTTAAAAAGGACCCAATTTGAAGGAGGGGACCAAGTAAGAAGAGGAGTAGTAGAAGGGGGGAATGATAAGACAAGCAGGTAAAGACAAAGCAGTTACATGGCACAGTAAATAGAGCCCAGTTTTGGAGGCAAGAGGACCTCAATTCAAATTTGCTTTCTAGCTATGTGATCCTGGACAAGTCACTTAACCCTAACTTTCTCAACAACCAAAAAAAGCAGGAGGAGGTAGAAGAGAGGTTATAAGAGCAAAAAGGAAGTTGGGTATGGCTGTCAATGTATTAACAAGGTTAGAAAATGCTAATGATAGGATAGTAATGAGTGCAGATTTGAAGACCCAGAGCAGCTCAATAAGGGAGCTATTTACATTATGTATAGTGTAGTGTCTGGAATGTAGCTGCACTTAAAAGAATTCAGAATCAAGAAATTTCAGGATCTCAGAGATGAAGGACATCACAGGAAACCATCATATAATCTATGTTGTATTCAATTTTTATTTTGTTAAATATTTTCCAATTATATGTAATTCTGTCCCAATATCACTGCAACAGCTCTAGTCTAGAATAGTCTTTAAAAGGCTTCCATGTGAAAACAAAGAAGAATCTGAAATAGTACAGAAGAATCCTGAACTATTTCAGGAAGCTCAAGAGTAAAAAAACATGTGACAGGGGAAAAAGGACCACTGCACATTTGGAGTATTAATAAATGTTTGTGAGGATTAAGCAACAAACACAAATTTCTTCTCAAAGAGAAAGGAGTTGAACCCTGCTCCTTCCTAGAAGGAAGCAGATGTTTTTCTACCAAGGGATGATGATATGCATCTAGAGGTCCCATTAGATGAGAAATCATATAGTAGAGGTAGGGAGGACGGGGGAAGGAAAGCGATAGCTGAACTGCTACTAATGGGGATAGAGACGGTTCCCAGATAAACTGATAACAAGAAATATGTTATCTTCCTGGGTTATTTTCAGGACTCTTGTTTTTCAATTGTTTTAGTCACTCTTTGTGACCTTGTTTGGGGTCTTCTTAGCAAAAATACCAGCAGTTTGCCATTTCCTTCTCCAGCTCATTTTACAGTTGAGAAAACTGAGGCAGAGTTAAGAGACTTGTCCAGAGTCACACAACTAGTTAAGTGCTGAAGCCAGATTTGAACTCATCAGGAAGCTCCCAAACTCCACGCCTGGCACTTTATCCACTCACATTTGAACCTAATTGTTCTCATTAGGGTCTAACTCAGAACATTTCAAAGGCTGTCAAAGCAAATGAACACTACCTTCTGTTTATTCACATGGGCACAAGTAATAGAACCAGAAAGATTCTAGGAGAATATGCCAAGTCATGAGGTTAAAAACTGAAAGTCTAGGGAACAGAGGCATTATCTTACATCAGTGGTATCAAACTCAAATACAAGAGGTCATTAAATCATACTTAAGGACCCCTGTGGATCACATATTGACTTAAAAAAACATATATTAACATTATCTATATTTTATTGCATTTTATGTATTTTGGTAAATATTACCTGATTGCTAAAGCTAGTACTGTAACTAAGGCCACTGTTTGTTGTGTCTCTGATCTGGGTCACTGCTGCAAGAATTTCAAAATTTAGGAAGTAGAAAGCAGGTTAAGATGTTATTTGAAGCAGAAGGAAATTTTTTCTTTATATGGCCAATGCAGGAATTATGTTTATTACAGGATTTGCTTTTGCTGCTTTCATAACTGAGGAGGAAGGGTAGGAAGGAGAATACAGACCTGAAAATAAATAAAATTGATTTTTAAAATAGATGTTATCTGAGATGGTTGGGTTATCTGAGAGTAGGATGGGACTCATGCCTGGGATATGGAATCTGAAAGAGATCTTTTTAAAAAGAAATTAAAAGAAAGATCGTGGCTAAAAGGAAGAGAACGGAAAAGCATAAACTATTAAGCATATTAATCTAAGAAAATCTAGGCACCAGAGAAGGGATCCATGATGCGAAAGCATGCAGGTAAAGATTAAGGACAACAAAAATAAAATTATCATGTTATATTATAATCCCCCTTGACAAAAAGAGGTAATAAATCAAAGATTAGAAAAGAGATCACAAGTCTAGAAGAGTTATTCACCATTATTCAATGGTGATAAAATTCATATATCTGAACATCTGCAAGAACTCTCTTCCTGTTCAAAGCAAAATGCTTATAATTTCTTGATTTATCATTATGTGGAAATAGGGAACATGGGGAATAGTTTCTATAGTCAGACATACAACTCAAAAGCCAAGTAGTTTTTATTGTTCACATATATTTGGTTGTGGACCAGTGAGGTAGAGGGCAATAATCTTGCTTTTTTAGTTTAGCTTTTGTTCTTATTCCACCACTTCATTTGTAAGCAAACAAGAGCATCTTGGGAGTGAAATGGGCTTAATAGCCTTAGCCTTCATACAGTACCTGAAAGTTGGTCGTTCAATTATGAAGGAAATTTTTTGGCAGGTTTCACAATGGGTTTGGGGGACACAGGACAAAATGGGACTGATCAGAAATTTCTAAGCCTAAATCAGAGTTGGCTGGGACCACAGACTTCAATTCAATACCAGACATCAGCAAGCAAAATGAAAATTTGGTGTCCACAAGAGGTATCTTGTTAACTGTGGCTATGCTTGGTATATCCTTGGGGGGGGGGGGGGGGGAGAGAAATCACTCAATCCAAGATTCATTTCTGATTTTGAGATCCATCTTGAGACTCACCCTAAGGACATGCTTGTAAACACCTAAAATTGTGTTTATAAATTTCAATCATAAATTAGGTAGAATGGATGTTACAACAATAATGCTTCACTGCTTTGAGAAGCAAAAGGGCACCTTAGAAATTCTTCTAGGAGAAACCGATCATTAAGGCACTAAGAAGCGGCAAGATCTGTGTATAGGCATCCAGATTCCCAAGGTTCCTATTTCCTATTCTTTTGCCCTTCTTGTTCACCATCTCAAGCAACAGGAAAGACCCGAGGAGTCTAACTGAGGCTCCCTGCCTGTCTTGGGGCCGGGCAGCAGCAAGCTTTTATTGTTGGCTTCTTAGACCCATATTTTCCCTACAATCTCTTGAAATGAGACTAACCCAGGGTTGGACACACACACACACACACACACACACACACACACACACACTCTCTCTCTCTCTCTCTCTCTCTCTCTCTCTCCTTTTATTCTTTTTTATGAGTTTTGAAAATTAATTCAACAGATGTTCCAGAGAGAGTATATGATCTATCACTTTTCTACTTTCTTCTCTCTCCAGTAATCTGTATGGCCACTTTAAATGCTGATTGTGTTCTCACTTGGGGGAGGGGGGGGAGGAAGGGTGTAGGGAGAAGGTGTTGAAGAGGAGTACAGGCTGAAATGAGAAATCCTAAGTGAGTGTTAGTCTTGAATATTTCTATTTTCAAAAAATAATTCTGAACAATAATTTACTTTTTTCTAAATTGTAAACTCCATCAGTAAGGGCTTTTAACTGCCTAAATCATCAGAAATGTAGGAGTTTGTAGTGAGGAAAATTTTTTGCATATGTACCGAAAGAGATTTTCTTGAAATCACTTCATTGTGGCATGAATTTAGCAACACTTAGTAGGAAATTTTGATATCACGTACTGTATGGGCAATTAATAAAGTAATATGTCTAGAGAAGGACCAAGTAAATAAAGCAGCACAAGAGTTGATGTTAGCTGCTATTCCAGTATCCAAATTGTTACATAGGTTACTCCTCAGATGAACACAATCCATGTCACATATGTAATTGGGGCATGGAGATGTGTTTTGACTACATCTCCCAGAATGCTCTAAGAGTTGGAAGTAATTATTCTCTAGGAAAAGCTCCCAGGATTTCACTTTTCCTAAAAAAACTTGCTGTCTAAATGTAAGAGGAATTCCATTAGGAGACCTGAATTCTAATGGCAAAGAGATTTGTGGGAAAGGGGGAAAGTCATCTGGAAAAAGGATTTCAGGAAGGAACCAATGAGAACCCTTTTTACTGACTATGAAAAATAATTTGAAGGAGTTGATAAACTGAGTTTGGTTTTAATAAGATTATCAAATGCAAGCAATCTAAAAAAAGATGGATGCTGCATGGTAAAGGAAACTCAAAACTCAGATGAGCAATGTTTCCTCTATCCCACTAGCAATTGTTTTCATTCCAAGAAAGTATTTTACTTTCAAAACATATACATTTAGGCTACTGTATTAGCTTGAATCACTAGCTGATATAGAGACTTAAGCTGACTTAGGTATACTTACTTCCAAAATATAATGTATTGAACCCAGCAAATCAGGGAAACCACAAATGGGGTGAAAAGTGAGCTATATATAAAATGATCTGAGTGACTAGAAGCAGACCACATAGAGATCCTGTTTTCTTCTGGCCTCTGACAACTCTTGAGGTTTCTGTAAGAGGCCTCCTGATTTCCAGGGCATGCTACCAAAGTTACTAAGCCAAAAATAATTCTTCCATCCTTGCCCTCTCTCTCTCAATGGAGGGAAACAGAGCCAAATCCAACATTTGTCCTGAAGATTGACCAGCATATAAAGCATTATAAAGATTGGCCTCTGGGGCCAAATGATCTGAAGTCCCTATATTAAACAGTATATTTTAGGTAAAAGAGAAGGTTTACAAAGAATACAAAGTCCTTCATGAACCCTGAGGTCACTGAACAAGTTGAAGTCTCAGTCTAGAAGGGTTAAATCCCATCACACAGCATCTCCCACCCCTAATACCACAAGAAGCAGCTATAAAACATGTTTATTAGACAGAACAAAATCCCAGTGATAACTTAAAAAAGGATGAGCAAATCTTTTAGATAAATAAATAAATCTGTTTTTCCACAAAAGTTCCATTTCCTTAAGGCCGAAGAAGTGGACACAGAAATAAAAGCACCCCACTCCTTCCTCCCCCCATTCCTCTGAGTTCTGAAGCCTCAGAGGAGCAAAAGCACATTTGGAAGTGACAAAAGAATTCATATAAAAATAGTTCAACTGGATTGTGTGCCCTGCACAAACCAGCTCCATAATATACAAAGTGGGACTGTAAAGGATTTCCTAAAAGGTTTCAGAAACAATCTTGGTCCAAGTTCTTGGAAGAAAACTAACTATATTCTTTTAAAGAAAATGAAAATATTCTCAAAAGAAAAAACTTAATTTAAGTCAAATTATGGCCTTTGCCTTGGCATCAGCTATACAATGAAGTTATAAAAACATTTCAATTGCATTACAAGGAAATAGGGTTATGCATGTCCCACTCCTTTACTTCCCTCAAAATCCTTCTTCTCAAGGAGTCCTGATGGCTAAATTCCCTTCAGAAAGCTGTGCCCTTCAGTTCCTAATTCATACACACATACAATCACAATCACTGGCATAATCATATACATGCATCAGCACACACTGTCACTCACACACACAACCTTAGCCACTGACATTGTCACAGCCAGGCACTTTGGACTTCAGGTACTTCAGGTCGGAACCAAAAAAATTGTTGAGGAAAGGTGACAAGGGATGTTGACAAAGCAGAGTAATAAGGGAGGAACTCCCAGCTTGTAGCAAAGGAGGAATGAACCACCGGACCACATCTCTTATCACCTCCTAAAAACATGTACTTGACACTTCCCACACTCATTAGCATAAAGTCCAGGAAGGATCTAACTAGTCTCTAAGATTCCCACCTGATGCCTGAGCTTCTCCTCTCCCTTTACTAACCTCCTATACTATCTAAATTGAATAGTATGTGGTAGTTAATAGGAAACCCAGGAAAAGGACATAGGCAAATAACAGCTGCATTTTTGTTCTGCCAGCACACCCAGGAAAAGCACAGCAATCCAGAACCACCACTGGGTAGCAATCAACATGGTCCACTCACTGGCCATCCCAAAGGAGATGGCTTCAGGAGTGGTTTATACTAAGAATAGGATATGTCTAATTTCCAATCTGCTCTCTTTCAGAATGCAGGCATCCTTTCCATCCAATCTGTCTGACCTCCACTTTCAATAATCTTCTACCAAACCAGATTGGTTCTGGGAACCCTGAGAATAGAATGTTTGTTTGGGAAGGAAGGCGAAGGGACCACTCAAACTTGAAAACAGAGATAAGCTGAGCGCTCAAAATCCCTGCAGGGACTGTAGAGCACATCCTAGATAACAAGAGGTACACTGACTGGGGCTCCACAGGACCCAGGTCATCCCCATTTTCAGCAATCCCATGTGCTTAGGGCCCAGAGCTTGCTGATTCAGGGAACTGTGGAGATAGGGCTCCAAGGCTGCCACTCTAGAATCAAAAGGAAAAAGTGGCATAAATTAATTCATGGCAAGGGGGTATAGGGCCCAGCCCAGCCCCAGCATGAAGAAACTTGTAGAAAAATGGTTCCATTCCACAGCTATCTGTCAGAATGTAAAAGCCTGAAGAGAAGAGGGCCATATATGTCTGAAGGGACCAGTGCAAAGGCCCTCCTCTAAGTCCAGAAACCCTCCTGAATGGCAGGCAGGGAAGAGACCCTCACCTCACTTTGCCCAATGAAGCACCTGGTTAAGGAACTGAAAAAACTCCCCTAGTCCTGAGCCTGAGCTCTGATCCATCAGGGAGTGCTTCAGAGCTCCGTCATATGCATAGTATAGTTGGTCAGGGCTGGGGTGGACAGGCGTCCCATGTGGCAGCTTCGACACAGCAGGTGGCCTTCCAGGGGATAGCAGCGGCGGCCTTCTTGATCATTCAGACGGAGCCCACAATCCTGTGGAATGAAATATACCAGTACAATACAATCAGCACCCATAACCATCAGCCTCCTTCACAGCCAGCCCAGTATGCCACAAAAGGGTTGGCATTATGAATGTAAGTGAGGGATTCACTGGGAACCCCCAAAGGTCCATCTACATCCCTATACTGAGACCACTTCCCACTCTAAGCTTAGTCTCCATTTTGTTCTTGAATCTACTCTCCTGAGACACATTAAGAATGGGAACTGATAGTAAATGATAAGGTCCCTCCCCAAAACCCCACCAAATCCCCTGAACACACCTCACAATGATAGCATTCCACATGATAATCTCTATCCATGGACACCACCCTTATAGTCTCTTCACAGCCCTGATGAAAAAGATACAAGGTCATAAACATGCGTGCACGCTTACACAGAGAAATCCATATGTGCTTCTTCAGTAGTTCTGCAGAGACAGGTAGGCACAAAAGGGATAAACAGCTCTGAAAAAGGTTCAGCAAGCCCTCCCACCGCAGATGAGCTAAACCATGCTGAGGATAACTGACAGATCTCAAACCTCTCACTAAGTTAGGGGCATGTCCACCTCAAGCATGACAATACTTTCCCTGAAGGAATGGGAGGAGGACAACAATTTGTTCCAGCAGCCATGCAAGTGTTAGGAAGTGCTTAGGACTTGGCCAATCATCGAAGATGCCATATCCATGGCACTCTGGGCCACTTGTCTTGACTTTTGTCCTACCATTAGGCTTAATGATTCAGAAAGAGTGAGACTGATGACTTTGGGCAACTCTGTTTCATTTAAAACCAATTCATGAGCAAGATGAAGTATCACGGTGATATCACCGATCCCCTTCAAAAACTAAGGATGAACAATATGTACTTATACAGCTAAACTGAGTACATGCACTTGGGTATATCATTAGTCTTCTTTGAAAACAAATGAAGAACAACATATATGTACATGGAGAGAAAGTATACTGGGAAATGAGTGTAAACTGTTATTTTTACCTTCTGAATCCAATTCTTCCTGTGCAACAAGAAATTCGGTTCTACACACATATATTGTATCTAGAATATACTGTAATATATTTAACATGTATAAGACTGCTTGCCATCTGGGGGAGGGGGTTGGGGGAGGAAGGGAAAAAATCTGAATAGAAGTAAGTGCAAGGGATAATGTTGTAAAAAATTACCCATGCATATGTACTGTCAAAAAAAAAAAAGTTATAATTATAAAATAAAATAAAAATTAAATTAAAAAAAAGAAAGAAAGAAAGAAAGAAAATATTTTAGATAGATCCCTAACCCTATATATCACTACCCATCCCCAGTCACTGACTGGCAGAGATCCTGGCCTAAGTGAACCCAGTGGAATCAAAGTACCTATGATTCACAAGGCTATCATATATACCTACCTTTGCAGGAAGGATGGGTCGGTTACATGAGGCACATTTAGGTGCAAAAACCCTGAAGGGGAAAAAAAGAAGAGAAAGCTATAGGAATGGGAGTCAGAAGCTAAGAAACCATATGCCAGGGGGCAGCTAGGGGGCGCAGTGGGTAGAGCACCAGCCCTGAATTCAGTAGGACGTGAGTTCAAATCTGGTCTCAGACACTTAACACTTCCTAGCTGTGTGACCCTGGCCAAGTCACCTTATCTCAGCCTCAGAAAAAAAAGAAAAAAAGAAAGAAAGAAACCATATGTCAGCAACTCAAAGGTATCTTCCTAGAGTTGAGTACCTCAAATGGAGCCACCAGCCCGGCTCCTTCTTCCCATGGCATCCTTCATCAATAGCATGCATAGTTATATAGTCAATCTCCCTGATTTTTCTTCCCATCACTTACTCACGCTCCCTGCCACACTCACCACCAACACCACCACCAAATACCTGAGCCCTTTCATTCACTGTTTGGTTCCTTGGTTCAATCCTAGTCCCTTGCCAGGTTTTTCATTTCAGTCTTTAACTTCTACTTGTATACTACTTTTCTTATTTCTAAATCTTGACTTATACAGAATATATGGAAAAGGAGCTCCACCTAACAAATACACATATATAAAGGATAGGTGAAGAAAAGAAAGGCAATCCCCATCATACTAATAAACATACAAAAGCATACAGAAGCTGGAGAGAAGTCCCATCACCATGGAAATAACTGTCAGTAAATTAACTAATCACTTATTACATATTGCAAGAGACAAGAAAAAAATATGTGCTAAATAAAACAATAATACAATGTTTAAATGCAAGACCTTAAAATAATGTAAAAGAGGTGCTATCAAACAGGAAAATTACTGCTAATGACACAGAAAAGAAATACTAGTGTCCAGAGTAAGAGAGGGGATGCTACTACCATACCCTATCCTGAGTAGGCCAGACAGTATTCTCTTCAGTTCTGGGGAATATATTTAGAAAGGACTGACAATTTGGAGTATGTTTCTAAGAGAGCAACCAGGATCGTGAGAAAAGTTATGCCATATGAGAGTAGAATCTGGTCCTGTGAGACACTACAGATTTATAGTCTCCATCTATAAGATGGAGAAATTAAGATTCAGTGGCTTGCCCCAAATCATACAAGGGCAAAAGTTCACCACTCCAAGGCCAGCAGGCTCTAGCTACAGATACTGGTAACTATCATGGATGCTTAGGGGGACACGAGGACAAAAGAAAACCTTGCTATAAAACATCTAAGAAAGAACCTAGAGATATTCACCCTGCAGAAGAGTAGACTTGGGAGGGACAATGGTTACCTTCAAACATCTGAAAGGCCATCTATGAATGAGAATTAGATTGTTCTGCTTGGCCTCAGGTCTCAGAAATAGAAGCAGTGGATACACACATTAAAGAGAATCTGTTTTCTTTGTGAGGAAAAAGTTATAATAATTATTAGGGTTATCTAAAAGTCAAATGGACTGCCCTGATAAGTTGAGCAGTTCCCTATCACTGGAGACAATCCAGCAGAGAGAGGCTGAATGGCCATTAGTCTCCAATTATTTTGTATTTATTTATCAGTTTAAATGCTACACCTCCCGGCAGAATGTAAACTTCTTGAGAAAAGAGGCTGTCTTTCATTTTCATCTTAATGAGTCCTCCATACCACCTATCGTGGTGCCTTATACATAGTAAATGCTTGTTAAAATACTTAATAACTTGAATTGGGCATTGTATAGGGGTTCCAGCCCAGTTATCAGTTTGATTAGAAAACAGTAAGAACCCTCCCACCCCAAGGATCCTGACTCCGTGGCTTAGGATTCCCAGAGGACCTCTCTGTATGAATCTGCATCTGATCTGTGATCCATGGTCTAAGACAAAGATCAGTCTCTCCTCATTCTAAGGAGATATGTTCTACATGGCCTGCCTCAGTCCTGGACACAAGAGTAATTCATCTAAGGAAACAACCCCTGAGGAGACAAAAAAGAAACAAGCTCAGGCCTCAGCACAAGAAAGGAAAGATATCCAATGGCCATCCACAGCATAAGGCATTACAACAACCTCAGACTCAGGAAAGAATCAGCAAGTCCTTACCAGGTAGGTGACCCTAGCTGGGCACATCATTGGGACCACCTGAGCCTCAGTGTCAGCATCATTAAATGATGTGAAACACAGAAACCATTATAAAAGTCTATTGCAATAAAAGTGTTTTGTAAACTGTAAGACGCTTTAAGGATGAGTTCTAAATGATATTGTTATTATGGTCCTATCTAGGACAAGAAGGTAAAACCTTTAACACTCCAGTCTGAGAAATAGTCACAGAATCAGAGATGGTGACAGGGAAGCCAGTGGGGACAAACAGACCACAAAGAGGCAGGAGAATGAGGCTGACACACAGGCCAGCACAAGGCCACATCACAGTCTCACAGTGGGGAAAGGCCTCGGGCAGGGGCTAGAGCACTGGGTTCTGAATCAGAGTGGGGACAAAAATCTGAGCTCAGCCACTTACTTCTAGGGTGACCTTAGGTGAGCCACCTGCCTCTTAGCCGTCTTCATCTGTAAAATGAGGGGGTTTGGATCAGGGGTTGGATCAGATGACTGCTAATGTTCTTTCCTATGAGCCTAGGACACGTAACAGGGCAGCACGCCTTGGGACCAGGATCACACACAACTGCTTTAGGCCACACAGGTTCACACATGCCACAGTATCACACGAGGCTCTGGGCCCCACAGCCTTTAAATCACTCACGTGTGATAATCTTTGACACAGTAAATATTGTTCTCGACATCCACGGTGAAAGGGACGCCATCCAAGCACTCATTACACACAACACATCGGAAACAGCCGGGGTGGTAGGACTTCCCAAGGGCCTGAAGAATCTGGAGGCAGAAGAGACAGAGAAAGAGACAACACAGAGAGGGAGGTGGAAGGCAAGAAACAGACATACATTCAGAAACACAGAGACACCCAAAGTTACATCAGAAGGACCTGCACCTTTCAGGAGGTGCCCATACCCCTGCCCGGGAACAGGCTTCAGTGGAGCCTCTGGAAGTCACACAACAAACACAACAAGAAACTTCTGAGAGAAGTTCTGGAAGGCCCTGAAGGAGGGGATCCAGGGTCTTAAGCAAAGATAAGCTGGATTTTCTTACCATCTCCATGATGAGGTGTCCGCACACAAAGCACTTGTCGGCCGTTTGCTGAAACCCTGAGTACTGAGAGTGAGGACACAGAACCTATAACCAGTCGTGTTACCAAGCATGGCCAAGGATGGATCCCCTCCCATCCTCCCAATATAACCCCTCCAAGGGATGACCAGGCTCTAGTCGTGACAGTAGGAAAGGAAGCAGGCTATCTTACATGCCCCTTTTTTGTCTGGAGGGAAAATCATTATTCTGTCTAATCTCAAATGAAGGGGGAAAAAGCCAGCCCAGCTAGGACTCATCCTCCCCCATTTCTACTTGCATCAGCATTCCCACTGCCATCAGCCTCACAGAGGGCAGATAACCAAAGGCCTAACTCACCAGGAAGTCCTCCTCACAGTAGACTTTCCCAGCCACATTGTAAAAGGCCTTTCCCCGGAGTCTTCTCCCTATGAAGGAGACAGGAAGCAGGTTATAGCAAACAGACAAGGTTATAGCAAAGACCACAATAACCTCTATTCCTTCCCCAAAGTTCATGAGCAAGAAGAGCTAAACACCCTTATCTCCTTCCAAAATTCCTATCCTGCTGAATCATCTTTGACTTTTGTTCCATTTGAAACCACTGAGAAACTTTAATTACCTAGACATTTGCCTGAGCTATCCCTTCAGCAAAGATGAGAAACTAACAGATTTCTGGCTTTGCTCTGCAATGCTTCTGAATACTATCCCTACATTCGATACCTCTAACTCAATCCTCCTATTACTTCCTACGTAGATATTTTCATATCATTCCTCTATTCAAAAACTTTCAGTGGGGGCAGCTAGGTGGCTCAGTGGATAGAGCACAAGCCTTGAATTCAGGAGGACCCCAAGTTCAAATCTGGTCTCAGACACTTAACACTTCCTAGCTGTGTGACCCTGGGCAAGTCACTTAACCCCAGCCTCAGAATTAAAAAAAAAAAATTTCAAAAACTTTCAGTGGCTATTTACTTGCCAACTCTATAGTTTTAATTCCCTTTGACTGGCATTCAAGGTTTTCCACAATCTGACACCATACTACCACAGTATTATCTCATGTTATTATCATATATAAACTCCACACTCCAGATAAATGGTTTCTTCTAGCTGATAACAATGTTCCCCCTTCAATTTTAGGAAACACTTTGTTTTTCAATCCTCTAGTACAGTTATAATATACAACATTATATTGTATGTGTGTCATCCTCCTATTAGATACAAGATTATCAGAACAGGAGTTGTCTTAATTTAATTTTGCGTGTCTCCCAACACCTTACATCCAGTTGGAGCTTAAAAAGTGTTTATTTGAAAGTTGTGTCATATGCCTGTAATGGAATAGCACTGTGACATAAGTAATAACAAAAAAGATAAATTCAGATGAACTCAAGAGACTTGTATGTATGGAAGCAGAATGAAGGAGAGTCAAGACAATAATTAATACAATGACTCCATTTGAAAAATATAAAAAAAACAACACAAGAAAGACATCAGAATTCTAATCAATGCAGTAGCCAGGCATGACTGCAAAGGACTATCAAGAAAGCATTTCAAGCTTTTCTCAGAAAAGGAATTATGGACAATAGATACAGAATGAATCATATATTATTAAACAGACCAAATGCCTTGATAGATTTTGCTTAACCATGCACTTTTGGGATATAATAATGTTGGTTTTGGTTTGTTTGTTTTTTAATTACAAATAAACTATTTGGAGAGGAAGAGAAAAATAAGAAATATTTGATGAATGAGCAAATGTCACAATAGCTCTAGGAGAGATGCAAGGCAGCAGGGCTTATTCACACATTCACCATAATCCTTCCCCTCAAGCCATAGAAATAATTACCATTCACTCTTAGTTATCCCCACACAGGACCCCCAATGGCTAAAACACCAAACTTTGATTTATTTTTTCATTATTTATTGAGAGATATAAGCTCCTGACTAAGCTTTTATCTCTAGAGAGAGCTGGAAGATGATTTACCCAACATAAGCCAATCCCATAAATGCACCCTCTACATGGGTACTAGGCTCCCCAAGTTTGGTTTGCCAACGTAGGCAATGTGATGAGGACAGTCATAAATCACAGACCAATGGATCCTAAGAGCAGTGACAGGATGGAGAATAATAAAGTGGAGAAAGGGGGAGAGCTCTCAATCTCTCTGAAAGCTGGCCCTGACTGAAATAAGATACACCCTCAGGAACAACATCTTTTAACCCACAAACTTGGAAGTACATAGGATAGGCTTTTTTTTACAGTGTTAAATTAGTTCCTAGGAAAATTAAATTTACATTAAAAGCAAATTACATACATTGGGGAATGACAAAAATGTTGAGGTATATTAATATAATGGAATATCAATATTCTGTAAGAATGAATATGAATGTAGCAAAACATGGAAAGATATAAGAAATAATGCAAAGAGAAGTAAACAGAACCAGGAAAACAATATCCATAGTGACTACAACAAAATGAATGGAATGATCATCAAAATAACTAAAATCAAATACTATGAAATTATAGTTTCCAAGCTTAGACCCAAAGAAAACATATGTGAAGGGGCCTCTCCTATCTGCTTTGAGAGGGATGGGAAGTATCATGGAATACTACTGAGAAGTTCAAGTTCCTTTGACAGATTGGTTAATTTTGCTGAACAATTATAAAGGGAAATGTGAGTGATATAAAAATAAAATATAACAATACAAATTTTTTAAAGCAAATAATATAACAACTCATTCATGACCCCCAATACTCATCCTCAGGTTCGACATCAAGCCCCTCAGATTCCCAGAAAAAACCTCAACTCTAACACTGCTGTAAGTGGCATGGCCAACAAAGCCCACTCCCTCTTGAATTAGCCCTCACTAGTAGCAGGGTAACAGGAGATCCTTGTTTCACAGATGACTGCACATTAGGGAGGATGGACTCTTGTGAAGGACCTCTCCTTAGCAGTCTTTCCATGTTCTGTGAGAGGTATAATGATCCTATCCATCCTTCCTCGAGTCCTCTCTTCTCATTCCCTTGGACTTCCAGAAAGCCACCAATGAGTAAGTATAAGAGGAGTGGGATAAAATCCTCTTTCCTCTCTAACAAATTGCTAGATAGAGGTCCAAAGGAAGGAAAGCACATACATAGAAAGAGGAGTGCAAAAGATAACAGTGGAGTTATTTCTACAGCTCTTCTATACCACAGCTAGGGAGTTTCCTCCACTAGAATCTATCTTACCAGTGCTGTCACCAATCCTCTTTAATGGATCCCCAGTCATTGGAGACCAATCAGAAGTTCCCTGCTCACTTCTGCTATAATGTTCTCCAAAGCTGTCACTAGTAAATCCATGTCTCTTATGTATGTGTTCCCTGGTTACATGTCTATATAACCTTTATATGGTATCCTACAAATTAACAAATCAGATATGTGAACATTCACAAGTGCATATCTATCCAGTCTGATGGACGTGGGCTGGTGTCTGAGCTAAGTGCACCTACCGCAAGAGTAGCAAGTGAAGCAGTTGGTATGGTAAAGGCTCCCCATTGCCTGGCAGGCTTGACTTGCACCATAGATGCCTGTCCTGCACTTTATACAAACTCCTGAAGGAGGAAAAGAAACAGAATATTTAGTAATTCATGACAGAACACTTAACCTCCCAACCCTAGAGTCTTGCTTTATGTCCTCCCCTCCCTGCGCACATGTCCTCATTTCCAAGATGAATAGATCATTTCCAAGTGTAACAGATTCAGTGCCATATATGATCATCACTATACAGAAACCAAGAGTTAGAACTCTCAGACCTGAGTATCTCAGACATTCTATGTACTTCACATCCAGAGAAGCACATCAATCTTATCAATGAATTTCTACATTTGAACCAAGAAATTTCATCATCCTACCTCCTGGCCTAGGACAAGATCATTCTCTGGAGAAACAATATAGTTGAAGGAAAAAAGTGCATTAGAATTATAATTAGAAGACCTTAGTTTGATATTTGCTAGGAGTATAACCACTTCACTTTGGCTCTATGGTCTTCAGTATCCTCATCTATAAAATGAGGATTGTAATACTTGCACTATCTACCTCACTTTATAAACTATAAAGTGCTATATAAATACAAAAACATTGATGTTTTTTGTTAATATTCAAAATTTAGCTGTAATTGTACCTATCTACCTCCATTAAGGATAAAAGGAGGTAGTGTAGTTCCGATAATAGCAGGAAATATTTTGGCAAAGACCTCAACTATGCACATTTTCTAATATGTATTATTGTTTTTTGCTTAACTCAGCAAACCTCTACTGAATATCTATTATGTGAAAGGAAACCAGAATGATATATGATGGAAAAGGTCCTGGACTAAGACTCAGGTCCTAAGTCCTAACTTCTCCTCTAATTACTCTTTAGAGTTAATTTCTTTCCCTCGGTCTCAGTTTAAAATAAAAGGATTAGACTAGCTAATGTTTAAGGTTCTATGTACTTCCTCTAAGAAACTTTCCCTGGTCCTCTCCTTCCTCAGCCTCATTAAGAGCTCAAACAATACCCCATAAATGTCTCCCTCAAAACTCCTCATAATATACTCTATACTACAGGTATTCATGTTGGTGTCTCTCCTTCTCTCTCCCTCCCAAATCTGACTGGGAATTCCATGAGGGCATGCACTCCATCTTATTCAGAGGATCAAAATATTTAAAGCAGAAGTTCTTAACTTGGGTTTGTGAACTTATTTTTTTAATATGTTGGTAACTATATTTCAATATCACATCCCATGTAACCCTCTAAGATGATAGGTTGGAGAAGAATTACATCATAGGACCATAAGATCATAGATCGAGTTGGAAGGGATCTCATAAGCTATATGATGCAATCACCTAATTTTATAGATGAGGAAACTGAGGCTTGGAAGGATTAAGTGATATCCCAGTGATCACAAAGACAGTAAAGCTCCAGAAATTGGTTTTGAACTGATGTGTTCTGACTCCAAAGCTAATTCTTTTTCCTTTATACCACATTAACTGCATTAATGAGTCTCCATACTGGGAATTCCCTACACCAATAAAATTACAGAGTAAAGAAGGGAAGAAGAGAGGGAGGGAGAAAGGGAGTGAAAGAAGGAGAGAGGAGGGAAGGAAGGAAGGAAGGAAGGAAGGAAGGAAGGAAGGAAGGAAGGAAGGAAGGAAGGAAGGAAGGAAGGAAGGAAGGAAGGAAGGAAGGAAGGAAGGAAGGAAGGAAGGAAGGAAGGAAGGAAGGAAGGAAGGAAGGAAGGAAGGAAGGAAGGAAGGAAGGAAGGAAGGAAGGAAGGAAGGAAGGAAGGGAGGAAAGAAGGGAGGGAGGGAGGGAGGGAGGGAGGGAAGGGAGGGAGGGAAGGGAGGGAGGGAGGGAAGGGAGGAAAAATACTGGACTTGGAATCAATAATCAATCCAAGTTCAAATTCTGTCTCAGAGATTTACTAGCTATAGCATCATGTACAGATCATTTAACTTCTCAGATTCTTAGCTTCTTCATCTATACAATAGGGAGTAAAAATAGTTGTACCTCATAGAGCTGTTATGAAGAAAGCATTTTACAAACCTTTAGTGCTTCTAAAAATGGGAGTCATTATTATTATTACTGTTTCTTAGAGAAAGTCAGGCGAATTGCCTCTCTCCCAAGAATAGACATTCAATTGAATTGAAATTCTATGATTCTAGGAGCCATGGGGCAGCACTTTGGGTAGGGAAATGGGAGAAATGCAAGGATGAATAGAACTCAACCATTGCACTCCTCCAAAGTTCATGCTGGCAACATCACTGGCAGCATCTAGGCTTTCTTTGCCAAATTTTGCCTGTTGAGCTTCCATTCTTTACCATGGTACATAATCTTCCCTCTAGGCCAGTCCAAAAAGACATCCAGCCTCAATGACAGACATCCATAGGAAGTCATTGTAGTGTCATCCCAAACTCTAAATTCTGTCTAGGATAGTTAATAGCAAGAAAGCAACAGAGGCAGACAGAGTCCTCCCTGTGTAATACCAGAGAAACTGAGACAAAGCAGAGATTGGTTTTTAATCTTTTAACTGTGAAGAGTTTAAACTAGCCAGCCAGGATGGGACTCATGTCCAGAAATCATTCCAGCCCTGAGCAACTGAAGCAGGGAACCTTTATAGCTAATTAGGGTTTGCCAACAGAATAATCTGAGTA
Organism: Sminthopsis crassicaudata; assembly: GCF_048593235.1. NCBI lineage: Eukaryota > Metazoa > Chordata > Mammalia > Dasyuromorphia > Dasyuridae > Sminthopsis > Sminthopsis crassicaudata. Next base: position 472,354,988 of record NC_133618.1, read on the forward strand.
TACAATCTTATAGGGAAACAAAGGCAAATAAGAGGGGCAAGGACAGTAGATGATCAGACAAGCCATAATTCCAGGAAAGGATCATAATTCAGTCTTGACAGGATAAGGGTCAAGATAAGAAGATGAAGGGCTGGAGATAGTGAGGCAAGGGGCAATACTCAAAGGGGGAATTATCCTAACAAGGCTCAAGATAATGCACCTGGATTTTATGATACAATGGAATGTAAAGTGGACAGAACTTCAAGGTTTTTCCTGATTCAGTTCTCCCAGTTTTAATGGCAAGGAAAAGAGGGAGCAGGGGAAGGCACTATAATAATTTTATTCAGGGCATAGCAATTCAGGGCATAACACCTACTTGACCTCCAAAAAATACCAATCTCCTTACTTCCCAAGATTAGGAATAATTTGGTCCAGTTCTATTGATACTTTAGATGTGCCTAGTATACTACTATATATTATATGTGCATTATCTACCATGTAAGGTAAATTGTACAGTAAAAGAAAGACCCCTCCAAAAATAAGTATGTGTGTGTTATATCAAAAGTCAATGCAACTTTAAATTTTAGAAAATTGCACTGAGACTTCTGAATCACTGAATTTCCCATTTTGAAATTTGAAATTTGAATTTCCCATGCTCACTTATACTCTCTTGAAATAAATCCAAAATATAAAAACCCAAATTTGCTGATAGCCTGGAAGCTGATTCTACAGGAACCTCCCTGAATGGAAGTGAAACTAGTACAACTGACAAGACTGGATTTGAAGTTTTCTAGGAACATTAGTTATCCGATGTCCTAACTGGCTGTGCAGATATATGTGGTTTGGGAAAAGGAAAAGGTTAAGAATTTGAATACACACTAGGCACTTTTCAGATTAGCTAAGATGACGGGAAAAAATAATGATAAATTTTGGAAGAGTATGTGGGAAAACTAAGACATTAATATATTGTTAGAGTTGTGAACTTATCCAACCATTATGGAGAACAATTTGGAACTATGCCCAAAGGTCTACCAAACTGTATATCCTTTGATCCAGCAGTGTCTCTACTAGAGATCATAAAAAAGGAAAAAGGACCCACATATGTAAAAATGTTTGTGGCAGCCTTTTTTGTAGTGGCAAAGAACTAGAAATTGATTGGATTCCTGTCAATTGGAGAATGGCTGAATAAGTTATGGTATATGGATGCTATGGAATATTATTGTTCTGTAAAAAATGACCAACAGGATGATTTCAGAAAGGCCTGGAGAGACTTTTTAACCAAGAAAACATTGTAAAGAGCAACAAGAACATTATATGATGATCAATTCTGATGGATGTGATTCTTTTCAACCACGAGATGATTCAACCCAATTCCAATAGACCTATGATGGAGCCATCTGCACCCAGAGAGATAACTGTGGGGACTAAATGTGGATCACAGCATAGTATTTTCACCTTTTTTGTTTTCTTTCTCATTTTTTTCCTTTTTTATCTGATTTTTCTTATGCAGCATGATAAATGTGGAAATATGAATAGAAGAACTGTACATATGTAACATATATTGGATTACTTGCTGTCTAAGGGAGGGAGAAAAAAATTTGGGACAAAGTTTTGCAAGAGTGAATGTGGAAAACTACCTTAGGATATATTTTGAAAATAAAAAGCTAATTTTTTTTTTTAATTGAGTACACCCAAAGTCCCTGGGCAGGTATATCAAACTCATTACCTCAGCGGCCTCATGTTCCACGTGGTTTTTTACCAAATTAACCATAAACTCCTATCAGTTCTACTAGTCAACATCCCTTTCATCTTTTTTCTTTCTTTTCACACAATCATGATACTTCTTTAACACTCCTCTGAGGTACTGTAATGTTGATCTCCTAATCGAAAAATCTTTACTAACTCCAGCCTTTGCCCTCTTCAATTCATCTTCCATACAGGTAATCTTCCTAAGGTATAGGCCATGTCACTTTCATGTTCAAAATCTTCTAATTGCTTTTCCTACTGCTTACCGCAAAATACATAAATTCCTTGGCTAATCACTTAAAATCTTCAATCTTACCTCAATCCGTCCCTCTTGTCTTTCACTCCTTTGGAGCTGGGAGGAGGTGGAGAGAAGTACAAGAAGGGATACTTTTTAATTTGATCTGTTACAAACTTTATTATAAAAATTCTGTGCTCTGGCAACAAGATTATATGATGATCAAGTCTGATGGACGTGGCTCTCTTCAACAATGAGATGATTCAAACCAGTTCTAATTGTTCAGTGATGAAGAGAGTCAACTACTCCCAGAGAGAGGGACTGTGGGAACTGAGTGTGGTTCACAACATGGCATTTGTTGTTGTTTGCTTGCATTTTACTTTGCTTCTTTTTTTTCCTTGTGCTGCCCGATAATTGTCTAGATATGTATACATGTATTGGGTTTAACATATATTCTGTCATATTTAACATATATTGCACTACTTGTCATTTGGGGAGAACGTGGGGGAAGGGGGGGAAATTGGAGCACTGGGTTTTGCAAGGGCTAATGTTAAAGAATTGTGTGCTTTGAAAAATAAAAAGCTTTAATTAAAAGAAAAAAAAAAAAAATCTGTGCTCCAGGGCACTTGGGAGATTGGTTTTGTGCTGTTCTAAGAACTAAAAGGCGGAGGAGGGACCAGGAACTGATGGGACACAATTTTCAAGTCTTTCTCAGTAAAAGGCAAATAAATAAATACCTTTCCAAATTTCTGCCCTGAAGCTCCCCTCACAACTTTCCAGCTTGAGCCTCCCAACGTTTCCCCAGTAATTTCCCATGCCCAAGTTCCCTCTCCCACTCCTCCCCGAGTCCTGCGCAGCCCTGAAGGCCCAGCTCAAGCCCACCTTCTCAGGAAGCCGTCCCGACGGATTTCCAACTTGACTCTCCTCGGGACTCCTCCATCACTTAAGGCTCAGGTAAGCACTCTCCGGGAAACAGCGAGTGTTCACAATCCTGTCTTTCTATTTCTAGCCAGATCAAGTTCCCAGCCCGGGAACCACGCACTTCGCGCACCTCAGGTCCATGCCCTTTGCCCCGGCTCCCAGCCAATGGCTCCGAAAACGCTACTAGCAGAAACGATTCGGGTCAAAGGTCACTCACCAAAATACTCCTCCTTCGCTCTCAGGTCCAGCTCCCTCTCCAGCTGCAGGGTCAATGCCTCAAGCCTTCTCTCCGCGGGGCTGGGGCCACTCTCCCGCCCCGCGGTCACCTGGAAGGGCAGCTGAAGCCGGCCTCCGGCAAGGGCAAGGCCGGCCGAGCCTGGAGGCGGCGGGGCGGGTGGCGGCAGTAGGTCGGCTTGGGCACCCGCCGAGCCCCGGGAGCTCAGGCTGGAAACGCTGGAGCGGGCGCTGCTGCCGGCCCCAAGGCCTCCGCACCAGGAGGGGCGGCCGGGGGCGGCGCCGAGCCGGAGCAGCCCCGGATTCGCGGCGTCGTGAAGCGGCTCGAGTGGCCCCGGACCCCGGGGGTCGGAGCAGCTGGAGCGCGGGCTGCTGTTTCTCTGGTCGTAGCCGAGACTGATACCGCTGGTACGAGCGCTGCAGGATCGGCTCTCGTAGCCCTCCGAATCCGCCAGACTGGCCCCGCGCGAACTGCTTGCGGCCTTGGCGCTGGGCTCCAGAGAGGGGGCTGCCGGGCGGGCACCGGGGCTCTCGTGGGCGACCCGCCACGGACCGCGCTCTAGGCAGCCTCCAGGCTCCGAGCAGCCGCCACCGTCCAGCCTCCAGGAGCGAGCAGGGGCCGCCTCCTCCGGGGGCGCAGGCCGCTGCCCTGGCCGCCCCCGGTACCAGCCGTCCGAGCCTGGTTCGGCCAGGGACAGATCGGCCAGCAGCCTGCTGGCGCGAAGCAAAGCGACCGCGTCCGCCTGCGAGCGCTGCATGGCCCGGCCCTGGCCCGGTCCCTGGAGCCGCCCCGCCCTGGGCCAGGCAGGCGCACCGGGCTCGCGGGGCTCCGGCTCCAGCTCCTCCCGGGCGGGGGCTCTGGCCGGACCGCGGCGCCGAGTCGTCACCTCCGCAGCCGCCGCCTCCTCCCGCCTTGGCTGAGGTTAAGGCTGACGCTGAGGCCGAGAGGCAGCGGCGGCTGCATCGTCCGGGCCTCGGAGCCCATCCGGCCCCGGGGCCCTTCGGAACCAGGTAGGGGCCACCGGGTTCGGGGTGCCCGGAGCCCGCCCCCGCGGGAGAGGCGCGGTCTTAGCGCAGGGGCCAGCGCGCGACGCGGAGGAATTTGGACTCCCGGGTTTGGTCCTAGCTGTCTACCCCCGCCCCTTCCTCCCCAGCCTCTCTCCTTCCGCGAGGTCTCGGGGCTCATTTGCGTCCGGAAAGAGGAGGGACTCCTTTGGTAGGGGCAGGAATGAGAGGAATAAAGACGAGGCACAGCAGCTTTGGAATGTGAAAACTGCTCCGAGGGGGTGATTCTCTAGGAGTCGCTATAAGACGGGAACGGGTGGGGAGATGGCACGCTGGCCAGTGTCAACTTTTCTCCGGGACAGGCCATGCTGACAACCCAAGACTTGGCTTGTCAACTTGGACTTCTGCTGCTCTGCCCACTAGAGAAGGAAGAGGAGGAGGCAGGCGCCTACCACAGGTTGTTCTTAGGTGTTGGAAGACAAGCTGCAGCTGATCTGCAGAGCAAGCTGGCATCTATGTCGATGTGCCCAAGCTGGTGACCGGGACCTCGGGAGCGGCCTGACTGCCTTTTTTCCTTAATTCCGAGGGAACTCCAGAGGCCCGGCCCACCAGGGCCCGTCCCAGTCTCTCCCCAGCTAATTTGGAGAAGCAAAGGACTGACTCATTTTCAGACTTAGTTTTAGCCCAAAAAGTGGGGGGGAAATCGTCCTGTTTTCTTCCCTTCTCCAAATCCTGCAGCATCTTTTCTCAGGCAGTTCTCAACCCGCCCCAGGTCAGTGTTTCTTATCGGGCTTCCTCCTCCTCCCCAAACATTTAAACTTGTGGGCTTTAAATAAAACAAGACTTATAAAATTGGGACATTCTTGATTATGTCACGATTTGAAGTTTTGTAGTAATGTCTGGCTAGTCCAGGGAACCTCTGGTTGGATCTCCATATGTCCTTTATTGTACATGCCTGGCATTTTACCCTAGTCTCCTCCCCACATATTAAACCTAAAGGTTGTTTGACCTTCATGTGACCCAAGCCTAGGAAATGTTTCCCACCAAGGGGGTTCCCAGGACTGTGGACAGCACACAGGTAGGAGAACCTCTCAAAGTGACTAACAGGAGGAGCAAATGCCAAGAACCAAAAGGAAGGCCAGATATTTATGGAGAGGCCAGAATCGTTGCCCCTGTGCCATCACTTTGCCCTGCATTTGAAGGCAGGGTCAGGGATAAGTCGTCTTCTTTATGCACTATGGTTGCTTCTTCCCTACTTTCCAAAGACCAACTTCCTTCCAGATAAGGCCTTCTATGCAGCTGTTATTTCTGTTTGAATGGAAGTTGCATGTAATTTGTCAAATACTGGAAACCAGAGCCTATTTTCTGTTGCTATGGCCTACCTGCTCAGCAAATATAAGAGAGCCACAAAGAAAAGAAAGTTAAGTGTGGAAAAAGTATAGAGAGCAAAATCCAGCTTTTCTAACCTTAAAATCTGAGCTGAGAAAAAGTCTAAAGCCTAGTCCATCTCTCACTGTAAGAGTCCACTACAATATTTAGTATGTGCTGGAAAATATCTAGTGATGGAAAGCTCACTATTCAGTTCAATCTATTACATTTTTGGAAAACTAATTTTAAATAACATTTTATTTTTGGGCCAAATCAGTCTCTTCATAGCTTCCAGCTATGGGTCCAACAGGAAAAAAATATGGGCAAACATCTAAAGTCAAAGAAACTTTTTCTTTTTTAAAGAAAAATTTTGTACTTAAGAGAAACAATTACAAGTTTACTGCAAAGTAGGTTATCTCTATTTTTGTAATTTCCCAGTACAGAAAACCTATAATCATTTTGGCTCGTTGGGAAAAATCTAGACTGTATTATTGAATATTTCAAAAGAAAAATGCAATTTTATTCTTCTAGTCTAACCTATGCTAATACATTTGCTGCCTTTAATAAATATTCGTGTGCAAAGTGCTTCAGCATATAGCTCAGCAACTTATGCATAGGGACCTAATGTGTTTTGGGATTCTAAATGTACAAATACAAAACAATCCTTGCTCTCAAGGAATTTACATTCCACTGAGGGAAATACAACGTGTACACATAAATACAAGGTTATTGGAGAGGTTATTGGAAAAAAATTGGGGAGACTTTGGGGAAGGACCTACTTGCCACTTAAATGAACCCTGACAAAATATAAGGACATTGAGAGGCAGAAATTAAAGTATATTTCATGAAAGCCTTTTCTGAAGGCAAAACTGGGAGAAAAAACCATCATGTTTGGGAAATAAGTAGTCAACTTTTCCTAGAACATTGAATATGGAAAGTAAAATGTAAATAAAGCATGAGGTATGCTGAAAGTAAATCGTGGAAAGTCTTAGATACCTGATTAAGGTAATTTAACCTAGAGACAACAGAAAAATGAAGATTTTTGAGCATGAAAATGTTATGGCCAAACTTTAGGAAGATTATTTTAGCAGTTGTGTACAGAATGAATTGGCTAATTAAATGAAATCAGGGAAAAATTAGAAATCTATTAGAATAGTGGAAGCAAGAGGTTATGGAAGTCTGAACTAGGTTGGAAAGTGGGAAAAAAAGGATTACCAAAAAATGTTATGGAGGTTGAATCTGCTTGAAAAGTTTGGGATATGCATAGCAAATCCAAGAATAAGACCTCATAGACACAGAGAAAGGAAGAAGGAATAAAGGAAATCTAAGCAACAGTAAATATTTCTAAAGAATCTGTGGTTACTTGGTCTCAGGTAGCATACATCACTAGGTATTTTTAGTACCTATAAAGATAGATTGTTCTAACTTTCACTTGTGACCCCAAACCTCAAGAAAAAGCATGATGAAAATTATCTTATAGGTGCACAGGGAGGCTAGTAAGCCATCTTAAGTATTAGTAATATATAGTCCTGTTTGGACCCTAAGATCCTTTTCATACTACATGTCCTTCAGACATGCTCATAGGTAAATAAATGTGTCTTTATACAGCTACCAAATGATCTTCCTAATTCACAACTCACTCCCTTACTTAAAAAGTTTCTATGGCTAGCTCCCTGTTAACTTCTGGACAAAACACAATCCTGTCACAAAAATACAGATCTCTGGATTTAGAAGTTCAAATGTTAGTTCTATCACCCACTAAGCAATGACTGTAATTTCTCTGTCTGTTACTTAAGATAAAATGTAGGGGTTGAATGAGATTACTTCTAACACCCTATTCAGCTCCAAATAATAGCTGACATTTATTTAGCATTTTAAGAGTTTTAAAGCACATTACATATCTCCTCTTTCACCATTTCACATTTAGAGGTGGCACTTCTTGCCAAGGCAAACCTTTATTGTATGTACAAGTGATCACATTTCATCCCACCATCTCCAGATTTTCCCCACTCTCACATCTTCAATCTACTGACTGCATCTTGTACCACCTACAAACACGCCCATTTCTACTCTAACTCAGAACTCCTTTAATCCATCCATTTCTAATTGCTATCCTCCTATATCATTTTGTGGCTAAATTCCTTTAGAAAGCCATCTACAATAAATGACTGTACTTACTTTGCTTCCTCTGCACTCTGGCTTCCAGCTTCATGATTCAACTAAAACTCCTCTCTCTAAAGTTACCAATGGATTTTTTTAATTGGCAAATCCAATGGTGTTTTCTCAATCCTGATACTCTTTGATCTTTTTCCAACCCTTGATACTGTTGTTCCTTCTCTTCTCCAAGGTTTTCATGACATTGTGCTTCTGGGTCTCCTTTCTGATTACTCCTCAGTTTCCATTGCAGGTTCTTCATCCAGGTCACATTAACCATGGGGTTAATGGTTAACTCCTCCCCCAAGGATCTCTCTTACAACCTATTTCTTTTAAGTCATCTCATTGACTAAATCATGGATTTATTTATAATCTTAATGCCAGTGAATCCTAAATCCATTTATTTAGTCCCAATCTCTCCTGACCTACATTCTTGAATCTCCAACTGCCTAGACATCTCAAAATGTCCCCTAAAAATTTTTCAACATGTCCAAAAACTGCATTATTCAGTATCATTTACCCCCAATTCCTCCCTGTTCTACCCACCTATATTCTCTATGATTAAGGGCAACTCCATCCTTTCCAATACTCAAGCTCAAAACCTGGATGTCATACTCCATTTCTCTCTCACCCTCGCCAACCAATTAATTGCCACATCCCTTTACATTTTTACAAATATTTGAAATCAAAACATCACCTTTACGTGAATAAGGCTGAAAGTCTTGAGTATAAAACAAATTTCCTCATTATAAGAAATATATACAAAATCTTCTGAAAAGGCAACTCTCAAACTACTCTTCTTTAGCATGTTTTTCTAGAACATTAGTCAACTGTTCTAGCTAACATTTCAAGAAAACATTTTATTAGAGAGCAACTTTAAAATTACCCTTCCACAGATCTAGTTTTCAAATTCTACGTATGCTTTAGGCTTTTCAAAACAAAAATATGTGTGCAAGATACTGATACTATGTAAAACCCACAACAATGTCAGCATTAACTTGGACTGTACAGGCATGTATAGCAAGTATTCAGATATCATTTATTTGGTCCTTTTAAGGTACAGGAGTATTTGAGTTTTACAAAACATCAAATATAAATAACCTGAAACTGTAACAATACACAAAAATTTTCTGATGCTGACATACCAGGCAGTACAAGCTGAAAAATTGAGTAAATTAACATTGTTTTATAGTAATGTACATAGTGCCAGTTGATATTTTAAAACAATTTTCAACACACAGCACTTGAAGCATCTTTGAATTCATCTCAGTTTAGTTGAAGATGTGAAAAACAATCAAATCTGAGCTAAAATATTTTTCCTAGCCAAAAATAAAGGTGTAATATTTATAACCAAGGTATTAATTTTACTAAACCACAGTACTTTTAACTACTGACTTATATCTAAAGGTATTTACATAAAAAGCTGTAACATGCACTGTGTATTGTCTTTTATCTAATGACTGTTTAAGCAAATACTTCTCTTCAAGTATTTAAAAACTAAATTCCTACTACACTCGATATAGCATACTGGAATATTTCTAATGGTTCTATCCGAATGAATGTTTTATCAAGGAGAAAGACTCATTTTCAAGTCAGTGATGTGATTTTCCTTTGGAACAAAGGACATAAATAGTCTAGTTCTGGCCATTTAACACAAATGCCCAGATAACATAAGACAGTAAGAAAATGAAGAATAGTTTATTTTCATTCAGTCTAATGCTATAATGTCATCTAGCTCTTCAGACTGTTCTGTACGTGGCCTCTTTGCGTTGATATGGTCTTTATCGTCTAACTTTCTCTTCCGGGCTGTATCTTCCTCAGTGACATCAGCATTACTTGAAGAGCCTTCTTCATCTGAATCAACGATCAGCACATCATCTTGATCTTGAGCTTATTAAAAAAAAAAGTCACTTTTAAATACTAGTCTATGATGAACTATGCTTCCATGTGATTTTCACATTTCAAATTACTATTCTTGTAAAACTACTGCACTCTTCTCAGAGAGCAATGTGTCATTCAATTTTCAGTGAGAAATCGATCAAAGTCACAAGAATGGTTCACATATTGTTTATCAAAAAAAAAATGCAATTTCAATTTAAGTTTCTTAAGACATATACACAATTCAGATTTGAGTTTTACAATCCCTTTTTAAGATTTCTAGAGTATGAGACCAAGAGTGGCTTTCCTAAAAAGTAAAAAAGGATCCAGAATGAAGAATGTAAGACAAAGAAAAAGTAGCTCACTTTAATACTTGATTAAAAGCAGTTTGAAAATAACTAAGTATACAATGAAATACAAGTTTCACTAAATCCAAGAAGCATATTCATACTCCACTCTAGAAAGGTCAAGAGATGTTATCATAATCTTAGGAAGCCCATGACAAAGAAATTCTTGGTTAATAATAAGGCTAAAATGATAATCTTCCCCCAACTCCAAATTGATCTATTCTTGTCAAGGGTACTACTATGATTCTCAGTCATATAAATTGAAAACATCAGCCATCTTAAAATTATTTTCTCTAATTCAATCATTTCCTAAGTTCTCTTCCATCTTCTTCATTATTCCCAATGTCATCACCAGAGATCAGATGCCATACTACAAATGACCTGTACACACTGAACACCGAATAAATGTTATTGAAATGAACTTTTTTCTCCTCCCTCCCCAATTACCAGGAAAAAAAAAAAATAAACTTCCTAAGCATAGTTCTAACAAAGCCATTTCTCCTTGGTCCCTCCAGTACTTCTCCATTTCATACCAAATGAAGTCTAAACTTCTCCAACTTGACATTCAAGGCTCCTATGAAGTTTGGATTAGACTAATCTTTACTACTCTTTGTGCATTTTGAAGCTTCAGCCAGGCAAGACAATTCTCTACTTACCCACCAACCCCACAATTTCCCTAATCTGTATATCTGCTCACATTACTCCTTCTACTTGCAAAAACATTCCTTTCCTAGCTCCAATTCTCTACCTATCCATCAAAGCCCATCTCAAACTCACTCAAACTCAGCTTTACCTGATCCTATATTCCACTCTCCCATCCATAAGTGATCTCTTTTTTATCAGGACTCTGTATTTTTCTTTCACCACTCTTCATATTCTACCTTACATTGTAGTTGTGTCTTATTTCTCTTGCTACATAGTAAATGCTATCAATGTTGTATTGTTCTACATATTTTCTACAATTGGTAAAATAGAATCTTTGACAAAATAGTCAATGAACATAACATTTCATAAAGTGAATGCAGAGCCTAAGCTAGTGAGGAAGATTTGTCCAAGATTCCACAGCACTGCTAACACTTAAAAATGTCCTAATTCTGCATCTATAAATCATTTTTGGCAGATAAGTTTATCTTTGAATTTAGCCTCTATAGATTGCTTGCTGTCTTGGAGAAAGGAGAGATAAGGGAAGAAGGAAAAAAAAACTTGGAACACAAAGTCTCACAAAAATGAATATTGAAATTATCTCTTCACATGTATTTGGAAAAATAAAATACTATTGAGAATAAAATTTACCTTTGTGTTTCAAAGACGGGAATTGAGAATGCCTCCTTTATGTACCAGCAAACACCAATAATTTATCCAATTGTAAACTATCACTGCTCACTCATGATTAAATTGCTGTCAAATGTTTCTATGTGTCTTTCCCCAGATTCAAGTTCTTGATACCTCCCATATACAAAGTCCCATCTTAAAAACAAAAATAATTCCACACCTTCTGGCACTTAAACAGCATTTATTTCAGAAGACACCAAGAAAATCAAGCAGTCATAGAAAGTTTCCATGTCAGATTTCAAAATTGATAACCATTTCCCTCTTGAGAATTAAATTTCATAACCAGGGAAGAGCACCTTTGACTTCATATCACCAGAGACAATATATGCCTATATACTTAATGTGGCCTGGCAGATGTGATTATAACTGTAACTGTGATGAAACACTGTCATCAATGAAAGTTTGTGGAGACTGAAGTACTACAAAACTGGAGTAGGACAAATGTCTCAAATTTCAAAGAGGAGAGATTGGCATCTGCCAATTAGAGACCAGGAAATAGGATGGAGATTCCTGGCAAAACTGTGGAATGTATTATATTGAAAGGTTATAAAACAGGAAACAGTAATCACATGGTTTCATTAAGAAATAATCTTATTTCCCTTTGTGATGTTAAAACTATATCACAGAAATATAAAATATAATTTAGCTAGATTTTTGCAAAATATTTGACAAAGCCTAATACTACTATTCTTGTATAAAAGATGAAGAGATTTAGGCTAGACAATAGTTCTGCTTAGGTAAATTTAGATATTGTTGGTGAGGCATGAAGAGACCACTAGTTCAATGTTGCCTAGAAAAGTCTCCAAAGGAGGATTCCAGGAATATGTGGTTTAAACCTGTGCTGGTTAAAACTTTTAATCACTGACCTAAATAAGATGACAAATGACAAAATTACCAAACCTGTAGATTACCTAAAAGTGGAAGAGATTATTATACACAATGAAAGGCAGAATCTAAAAAGCTACTTATAGGCTAAAACACTGGGCCAAATCAAGTCAGAAAGAATATAAAAGGGAAGATATAAAGTCTTATGCTTGAATTTAAAAAAAAAAAAAAAAAAAAACAGCAACAGCAACCTAGCATCACAAGAAGAAAAAAGGGGAGAAAGGTGTGGCTAAACAGCAGTTTGAAAAAAATGTAATGGCTTGGAGGGGAAGGAAGAGGGGAAGGGAGAGAAAGATATGACATGCTTCAACAGTATGACATAATATCAAAAAAAGCTAATGTTGTCTTGGGTTACATTATTAGAGAAAATGATATTCAGGTGTAAGTAATAAGTCTCACCATTGAATTCTGCCCTGATCAGAATATTTGTCCTAGAGAATTATGTTCAGTTCTAGGTACATTTTTAAAAGGGCATTGACAAGCTGGAAAAGGGAAAGAGGATGGTGAAAAACCTTGAGTTCCTGGCAAATGAAGATTAGGTAGAGGAATTGGGAATATTTAACCTAGAGAAGACAAAACTTCAGGAAAACATGATAGTTCTATTCAAAAGTCTAAGAGACTATTATATGGAAGATTTAGACTTGTAACCTTATAAACACACTTAAAAAATTATAGCTTGGCCTCTGGAGAGCAAAACTATGTAAAGAAACTGCAAAGAGGCAAAGTGATAAGGGAAATTTTCCTAACAAGAAAAACCATCCAAAAATGGAAAGGGTTACTTCAGAAAGTAGTAGGTTGCCCCTTCACTGAAGTTCTTCAAACAAAGGCTGAATAATCATTTGTTCAGTATGTTTTAGAGGGGCTCCTTGTCAAATATGTATTGTTCTAGATGGCTGGAGGTCCCCCTTCCAATTCTGAGATTCTGTGAAGTTATTTACCTGTTGATGTAGATGGCTGTGCCCCATCATCACTGCCATTACTGATGTTTTTAGCTGCCTGTTCTGTTTGCTTTGGCCCCACTTTTTCAGGGGCATCTCCAACAACTTCAAATTCCACATCTTTTTCTAGATCATCACTGTAAAAAAGTTACATTTTAAAATAAAGGTAACAAACTGCCTTTTTACAATAAACTCTCTGGTATGGATGAGAAATGGAGTGGATCATAGTAATCAGAGGTAACAAAATACAAATAATCAGACTATACTGAAAATAAGGAGTCTTTTAACGATTCAGAAGGATTATAAGATTCCTTAAGAGAAGTTAAACATATCACTTATAAATAATAGTTCACATTTCTATAGCTCTGAAGTTTATTTTTCCTCAAAGCAACCTGTTTAATAGATAGTCCATGATTTACATGCATCACAAAAAGTCATCATGATCCAGTTAAATGCTTTATTTTAAACTTCCTGGTAAGTATACTGAAAAGTTCCAATCCCAGATAGCTATATGATATCAAAAATAAGAAACCAATCAGAAATAACTTAGTGAGATTTCCTCAATGTCTTTTTGTAAAACCTTTGCCTCTCAGCGGTATTATAAACTGCTAGACCTAGCCGTGCCTACATCAAACTAGGATTATGACAAGCTATAGCCTCTTAGAGATCACTGGGCTCTCCCTCCCCACTTAACCAAGGGAAGTAATTTTTTTTTTGGGGGGGGCATCTTGCCTTTCACACTAACAAACAACAGTTTTTACTTCTAGAAAATTTATATAAAATACAATTAAATTCTAAGTTGGTCCCAATGACCAAAACTTGTATGATTCATATTTTTATAATGCTGATATAAGTAAAAATATTATTTCCCAAAACACTTCATAAACATGAGCTATCATTAGCTGCATTTGGGGGGGAGGGGGGAAGTAAGGTTTTTGGGTTTTTTTACTAAGGTAAAGACCTGCATAAATTGAAATTCTGAATATCACTTTCTAACCAAACTATTAAAAAAAAAAAATCAGCTTTTCTGAATACTAATAATCAACATTTATATGATTCCTTTCCTTTACTTACTTAAAATAGTTATAAAACGTCCATTTACATTTCTAGATCTCCAAATTTCTATTATGTTTGTACCAAAAAAATCAGTAGCTACCTGAGTCACAAGTGTATTGATGTTTTACAAGAACAATGAGATTTTAAAGAAAATAACCTTTACACTTAATTTAAATTATACATATTTATATAATTTTATTTTAGAATAATAAAAATTCCTACCTATGGAGGACATTGATCAATAATGTATAATCCTGTAGGAAATCATCTGCTTGAAGCCTGCTGCCATTTCTAATTCCAAATTCTGACAACTTCTTATGATTATTAGCTAGAAAATTGATAGAATTCAAATAATAAAATACATGATTTTTCTATAACAATGAAATACATTTTAAATAAACTGTACCCTATTAAAGATGATAAAATTGAAACTATGCTTAACCCCTTTACACAAAATTGACATCACCATCTGAAAAGTGACAATTCCTTTTATAGGACTTTTGCAAGAGAGTCTTGCATTTCAAACAGAAATAATTCCCTTGATTTAGTATCTATGCCATTATTTCACAATTTTAACCATCACCCTAGGATTAATAATAAGAATTTATCAATAAGAACAAGCAAACAAACTGGTCCAGGCAGAGTTTACAACTGCATCTCTGGCTTCATTAATTTTATCCCCTATTAAGACAGCCAAGTCAAGCATAGCTATGTAGTCAACACACATAAACCAAAGCTGCTGAAATTTTCAACACTAAAACAACAGGACTTCTGTTAAATCCAAAAAGATTTACAGTTCTTTCTGGATTCCAATGTCTAGTACAAAACTGTATTCAAAGCAAGTCCTCAAATCCTTAATGAAAGAAATAATACTACCTCAGCAATTCTCCAAATAAATAAGAAAAGCTAATATATATAATGAATACCTTCTGTTTCTCCCTCTTCTGAAGATATGAGGATGGTTCCTTTACCATCTTCAATCTGTACATCTGGCGCTACCATAGCAAATTTTTCTTTCACTATCTAAAAAGGAAAAAGATTCATGCCACTGACATATTTTACATCAACAAAACCCTGCAGAATTATTTTTCAGCAGCACTATTTTCCTCCTCCTTTCCAATATGGTCTTTTAATCTGCATCACAACAGATGTTTTAAAATTTAGTCTTATAAAATGATTTTAAGTTACATAGTTCTTATCATGAGAACTCTCATTTCTTTAAATCTAAATCAGTCCCATTCAAAAATGGATATTATTCAATTTTAAGACAATCTCAAAACATTCTTAAAATTTGTCATTCTTTAAAATGAGGAAGCTGGGGGCAGCTAGATGGCGTAGTGGATAGAGCACTGGCCCTGAAGTGAGGAGGACCCGAGTTCAAATCCGGCCTCAGACCCTTTACACTTCCTAGCTATGTGACCCTGGGCAAGCCACTTAACCCCAATTGCCTCAGAAAAAAAAAAAAAAATGAGGAAGCT
The DNA here is from genome assembly GCF_048593235.1 of Sminthopsis crassicaudata. Taxonomy (NCBI): domain Eukaryota; kingdom Metazoa; phylum Chordata; class Mammalia; order Dasyuromorphia; family Dasyuridae; genus Sminthopsis; species Sminthopsis crassicaudata. The sequence continues at coordinate 472,370,544 of NC_133618.1, forward strand.
AGGGGTCAGAAATCTAAATGTCTTGTCCAAGATCACAGAGAAGTAGACAGGTAGCAAAGGCAGGTCTTGAACCCAGAACCTCAGAATCCAAATCCAGTCCTTTTTAAATGCCATTCTTCATAGATGATATGACCAGATCCCCAATATCAATAAAACAAGGAAAGCACTAGTATTTTCTAGTAGTGAATAAATACTCCTTTAACAAATACAGGTTTAACATTTAGGTTTTGATTCAAGAGAAACTCTTGTCGTTTGAAGACAATTATAGTGCAGTCCCTTTCTGATTTTTATACCTGGGCATTTATTTAGGTCATGATTTTACCAATAATAAGGACAAAGGGAAGTTTGGAATTTTTTGAGAAGGAAAAAGAAAGTAATAGCACTAGGATATCTCCAAAATTTAATATTGTAGTCAAAGCAGAGATTGCATTTGATAAAAAGAAACTTTCATTATACTCACCTTATCCTGTAATGTAAGGACTGTGACTTTGTGGACATTCAATTTCACTGTTACCTCAGGCTTGCTAGCACAAACATAACAATTAGGGTTGGGAGGATCCAATGCACATGGTACAAGTAGTTTCTTTCTTGGATTTGGCTGTTTGTTCAAAAAGATCTTGGGGGCAACATACCCACAAAATAAATTAGATATAGAAGATATGACTTCAGAAACAAAACTTGAAAATCTTATCTATAACTCACCGTTCTACACTGATCTATTTTTCCTGATAAAATTTTCAAACCTTCTAGGACTATCAGCCCAGCAATCACCGCGTTGGTAGTAGCAATTGCAGGAATGATATTTCCAGCCATAGCTGAAAAAAAAAAAAGATAAATGTTTACAAGAAAAACTTTTTTTTTAAGTTTATTTTAAATATATTAAAAAAAAAAAAAAAAAAAAAAAAACAGAAAAGCTTTAAAGATGAAGGTGATTTGACCCAGGAGTAAGGAAAGTAAAGCTTACATTTGATATCAAATCTGCTCTTCATATTCATACTGAAAATATGCATTCTGAGGTTTGCTGCAGATGTAACAAAATCCATTGCTGATGGATCATCCTGTCAATAATTCAAGAGAAAAAAAAATCTTTAAAGATTAAAGGTACCCACTCTATAAACACACTCAGAAAATAACATTTTTTAGGTTTTTAAAATTATTTTAAGCCAGGCCAATTTTTTCTTTCACTTATGTACACCATAAATTTTATTACTGGACATTTATCCACAAAAAATGTTTTATGAGAAAAAAAACCACAACAACTTGTATTTACTCACAGATTCTCAAAACACTTTCATCACAATAACCCTGAAAATCAGACAGTACACATCATACCCATTTTAAAACTACTGTGATACTTGAGAGGAAAAGTCCTTTTTAAATATATTTTTTCAGTTGTGTCTGACTCTTTGTTACCCCCTTAGGGGGTTGTTTTTTGGGAGTTTTTTTTTTTGGCAAAGAAGCTTAAGTGTTTTGCTATTGTTTTCTCTAGCTCATTTTGCATATAAGAAAAGTGAGGTAAACAGGATTAAGTTACTTGCCCAGAGTCACACAGCTACTAAATGTCAGAAGCCAGATTTGAACTCAGGAAGATGACTAGCACACTATCTACTGCATCATCTAGCTGCCCAATCATTGTTAATACCCACTAATTTGCATTCAAGAAAAAACAAAAATCTGATAAATTTCCCAAACATTTGAAATGTGACTCATTTGGCATTTAAAATGCCTCCCTAAAAAATCCCCAGTGTGGCTAATATTGCTTCAAAAGAGCAGCTCTACAATTAAAACATATTCTTAGTATGTTAAATACTGCATTTTCTCAACTAACCTTGTCCCATATGAGTTCAGCACCATCACCTTTCTCAGCAAGATGAACTCTCAAGGTTTCAATACTTTTTGAAAAAAGACGTGCATAGCTTTTGACATCCAGAACCTGTTGGTCTTTTAAACCTAATGTGGATTCATTTTGTTGATCTCCTATATTTATTTCTTCAAGTAGAGGGGAAAAAAAGATATTATTAACTTGGGCATAAATCTTTTATCAAATATCACCATTAGCATCCTTACCATTGTTTATACTGAGTAAATTAAACAGAAGCAATTCCTGAACATTAGTAACATAATATCAAAATAAAAAAATTAATTTTTAGAGAAGAAATCATAAGGAATAAGGTAAATTTATGCTGGAACTCTGTCTTCCCAGAAATCAGCTGGAGTCAGTATCACTAAACGTCTTAATTCTTTATCTTTTACGGTCAAGGTCAGGGGGTTAGGCCTAACAACCTCACACACACCTTCCTCCCTCAAATGCCTGGAGAGACTATTCCTCCTCCTACTCCTCCCACACCCGTCACTTCCCCCTCTTTGTCTCACCAAAGGAGTCAGCACAGAACAGCTGGGGAGGGTCAACCTTCAAACAAGTTAATAGGGAACCGTCCAATTGGCAATTAGTCTCACATGCTTCATTATCCAAGTGCATTGCTCAGTTCTAGCCCTTTACAGATTTAATTACATTAAAAATCAAATTTAACCAAGATAAAAATGTTTATTTGGGGAAAATATTTCAGGAGCCATAATATAAAAACTAAACATTTAAAATTCCTGAAATTACAAACATTTAAGGACAATTCTCCTGAATCAATCACTACTGGATAAAATTTCAAATATACATAGAATTTATAAAAGGACAATACATATTACTAAAATAATCATAGAAAAATTATCAATCTCATTAATATTCAGAGAAATGCAAAAATCCTAGCGCTGTGGTATCACTTCATACCCATAAAAGTGGCAAAGTACAAAAAAAGGCAAAAGTAAGAAATGATTAAAACCTAATCCTTATAGATTTGAAAACAGAAGTGTGGTGATAAAAAAAATCTTTTTTGAAAGAAATAAGGAAACACAAAGATAATCAATCATACACTTAGATCTTCTGATCCCTTTATTGTAAAGAAGTCCTAAATGACAATAAAGATATAAAAAGATCTTTTCAAAACTACATCTAAGCATTATTTGTAATAGCAAAAGAACTAGAAATTACAAATATCTATGTTAATGAATAGTTGCATAAACTATGATCTATCAACATAACAAAATGACAATGAAAATGATAAATATGAATAATATTTTTACAATTCTGAAAAGATTTTCAGGAAGTTATTCACAATAATAAAGCAGAAACAGGAGAACAATAATTCACACTGGCTAGGACTATAGTTCAGTAAGTATCTTATGGCTCTATAACTATCAGAGTTGCCTTCCCTCCACTGGTGCAGATCCCAAAACCATTATGAATTAAGCAAACAGTTTTCAAAAGTTTCTTTGGCCAAAATAATTTGTCAGTCAAGCCAATCTGGTAAAGAGGCACTACAAATCTAGATAAGTTGATCACTGAACAACTAAAACACCTTCTATTACCAGACTGTACTGAAAATTTTATTTTTAAATTGGATTTGCTAGCTGTACTTTGCTAGCATGATCTCTGAAAAACCCAAACACTAAAGCTATATAAAAGGAAAAATGTATTTAAAAAAAAAAAATCTTTCCAAACACTCAAGAGTCATCCTCAACTCCCTGTAATTTTTCATCTCATACATTGCCAAGTTTTAGCCATCTCCCTTACAATGATCACTTCTCTCCACTCACAAGGAAAAACACAAGGCCTGTCAAAGACCTTTAAAATTTCTTACCTGAACCACTGACAACAGCATTCAATAGTATATGTGCCTGTTCTCCCTATTCCATCCAGCTACCAAAGTGAAATTTTAGATGATTTGTGTTTTCTCAAGGCAAGTGAAAAAAACAGCAAAAAATTAATCATATAAAATAAGTTTTTTAAAAAGTGGTAGGAAGCTACTTTCTAGGAAAATAAAATAACCATTTATAAGACAGGTATAATAGTAATAATAATAAGGACTAAATGACAGTAGCACACACTACTGGGTCTGTATCCAAAGAAATCACAAAGGGAAAAGGACCCACATGTGCAAAAATATCTGTAGCAGTTCTTTTTGTGGTAGCAAAGAATTGGAAAATCAGTAGATGCCCATCAGTTGGGGAATGGCTAAACAAGTTGAGATATATGAAGATAATAGAATATTATTATTCTATAAAAAATTATGTATAAGCTCATTTTAGAAAGGCCTGGAAAGATTTACATTAACTAATGCTGAGTGAAACAAACAGAACTAGGAATATATTGTACATAATATCAGCAAGAAAATGCAATGACCAACTATGAAAGACTTAGTTCTTCTCAGCAGATCAGTGATGTAAAGCAATGCCAATGGATTTTGGATAGAAAATGCAATCTTCATCCAAATAAAGAACTCTAGAGATTGAATGCAAATCAACACATGCTATGTTTACTTCTATTTTTCTGCTTTATTTTTTCTCCCCCATAGTTTTTCCCTTTTGTTCTGATTTTTCTCTCCCTACATGATTCATAGAACAATGTGCACTAAAAAAGAATAAATTAATTAAAGATAGTATCACACACATCTCAAAAACCAAACTCTCCTCTCAAAGCACAATAATGAAAAGCTAGTTAGGAGACACAAGCTCAAGAATGAATATATGTCAGAAAAGTCCTAAGTGAGGACAGGGAGAGAACTACAAAAGCAGCTGCGGGCACTATAAAAAAAAAAAAGTCAATGTAACTGTTAGGCATTAAAAATATATGCAAGACATAACAATACTACAATGCAAGTCACCACATACAACTTCTCAACCTTCCCCCGGTTAGAGTATGAAACACCAGACAAGTACTTTAAAATAATCAAAGTACAACAACACACATAATTAATAAAAAGCCTTTAGATGATAAATTCAAATATGTCTTCACATTCATACTTCATACTTCAAAAAGTCAATGCTCTGCAACTTGTAAAAACCAACAGAAAACTATGAAGTGTAGAAGTTGAACTGCATTTTCTAATCTACCACTTTTTTTAATGTAGATAGTTTAACAGCTAGCAATACTTAGCATCTACATAGTGTTTATTACTATTTGTCAAGCATTATGTTTGGCATTTTAGGATCATAATCTCATTTGATTCTCACAACAACTTTGGAAGGCAGGTGTTATCATTTTACAGATGAGGAAACTAAGGAAAAGAGATTATTAAATGGCTTGCACAAGATTACAATGGACGGAAGTATCTGAGGCTGTATTTGAACTCAGTCCTTTCTAATAGAGCACCAACAATATAAAAACAAGCATCATTGCCATTTTATCAGTAGAGGTTATACTCTGGCTAAGAGGTCCTTTTCTTTTGGTGGAAAAGGGAAAAAAAAATAGGAATCAGAGAATTTATGTCCAGACATTGAAAAGAATTCAAAGTACAAAGCTAAATTCAACTGAAAAGTTAAAAGTGAACATAACACACACAAAAAAATCCACAATCAGCTAGTATTCCTGAAATTCTAAATGTTTGCAAGCAACACTTTTTTTTTCCAATTCACTTAAAAAAAAATTGTCTGTAGATGCAATCAGTAGTATTTTCCTTTGAATAATTGCTTAAGCCACTGTACTTATAATCAGATTTTCTACTAAAGTTTTTTACTAGTCTCTGGATTAGAATTCTCTCATCTCTGATATAATAGTAAAAACCCATTTTTTGTTAATATTAAATCTAAAAAAGGAACCAAGCATATACTCAAAAAAGCAAAAATATTTTGGGAAAAAATAAGCCCAATCAATCTAGGCAGTAATTTAACAGAATTACAATTTAACACATTAGAATCATCGGCTCCATTTATATTTCTGATGAGGAAAGATGTTTAACACTGCAGTCTGTTAGTTTGTACTACAGGACCAATGTATTAAGATTAAATTCTGGCAAACCATCCATAACTTTCAGGTATATCTTACCTATCATAAGGTATAAAATGAAGAAGTTTCCAGAAAACTAGGACTTTGATTCTAATTGGGACCCTACATGGGATAGTGGTTTTGTCTATTTAAAAAAAAAAAAAAAAAAAAGGGAAAATAGTTCCCTCCCCTTCCTCAAAATAGCTTGTATCATCCACCCTCAACATTCTGAAGTTTAGCATGGACAAGAGAGGAGATGACTAAAGGTAGTACTGTAAACATGCCAATAAACATTTCTGATAACATTCTACACACATTTTTTTACTGATAGACTATGCTATTACAGAAATCTGACTTCTTTGATCACTGGCAGATATCAAGTCTATGGAAAGCAGCAAAACAACCTTCACTGTATAAAACTGTCTAAAACAAAGTAATTTACTTACACAAGAAATGCAATCAAATGGGGGTACATATTTTTGTATATGGGAATGGAGGATTTAAAGTAAGTATTCACAAGATCTGTACAAATTTACCTTGACTTTGCACTTCAGTCCAGTCTAAAGGTACAGGAGGCTTCCTTTTCCTCCAAAGTTTATCCATTGTCAATAAATATCTGATGTCATCCTTGAAAAGCTTTAAAAAAAAAAAAAAAAAAAAAAAAAAAGACGCAAAATTGAGCACAAAAATCTATGCTATATGTTAGCTAATGACATGCAATTCATTGAAATATCCAACAAGTACCTATTATGTTCAAAGACAAATAACTGCATTAATATTGTACTATGATAATGATTTTGAGTTAAAGACATATATTAAAAAACAATATGAGGGTAGATGTTAGAGAGGAGAAAAATACTGTGAGCCAAGCACTCAGCTCACTGAAGAAAGAAAAGGAATGTCCTGGAGATTAGCAGACAACAACTAGCAGAATTCTAGGTGGTTAAGTTTACTAAATGATATTGAAAGAAGGAAAACCTAGAAGTAGCAATGAAGAGCAAGGAGTATTCCAACTCCTCCATCCTGATCAGTATGTCAGTGACTAGTAAGTGAAAGTGAACCAGTGCTGGAAAAGGAAGCAAGAGTAGCTATAATCAGGAGACAGCCAGGTCTCAGCAAGAGCTGAAAGACTGAAAATGAGAAAAGATCTAAGAAGAAAACAAATTTTGCCTATAAAACAGGCATTCCAAAAACCATGAAGACATGAGTGCCTAAAGAGAGGGACATTAAAGAGATCTAGGATGTGGCAGGAGGAATGAGAAATGAAAATAAGGAATAGAATAATAAGAAATAAGGTTTGAATTGTGACCTCAGGTGATAAAGATGAGTGGGCAGGGTATTACTGAGGAGACTTTGTTAATCATGAAGAATTTAGACTTTCCTTATGCTGCAGATATAAATATATTTAAATAAGCACTAGTGCTTATATTTTAAAACATTTAGAAATAATTCTTTTGTTTCTACTTAGTTTTTCCACCTCTAAATACTATGGAAATTATATGAAAAAAATGCCTTTTTGCATCTTACCAAGTTTTCTAACAATTATTAACAGTAACTATCCTATTACTATGAAAAGAATTTTCTAATTGCCTGTGTAAAAGAAAAAAATCAGTTTAGCAGCAATTGAAACTTTTTCTATCAAATTAAATAATCACCTTTACAGAGTCATTAATTCAAATTCTGCCTCTAGGCACTTTTAATTGTTGGCCTTTCCCCTTGGAATGTTCTCCTCTCCCTCCTTTATGTCCCCCATCCTTGTCTTCCATGAAGTCTTAGTTAAATCTCCTATAGGAAGTTCTTTCCATTTTCTTAATTCTAGTGCCTTCATCCTGATTATTTTCTATTACGTAAGCTTGTTTTTACATATTTGTTTGCTTACTGTTCCCCTAAAAGATTTTCAGTTCTCTACAATCTCTGTATCCCTCGTTTCCCCAGGCCCTATAACATAAAAAGTGCTCAATAATTGTTTACTGACTACTTGGATACTTACTAGCTGTGTGACTCTGCCTGGAAATCATTTAACTTTCAAAAGAATTCAAAAGAAACAGAATTTCATAGTCTATACCACTCTGCTATTTTAAAGAGCACAAATCTCACCTTGGTGAAGAGTTTAACTGGATCATATCCAGTTGATTTAGCCCATTCCTTAGTGGAAATACGTTTGATATCACCATCCTCATTAGATGCTCTTGCTCTGGCTTCAGCTTCTGCTGGTTCCCCTGCAAAAGACAACATTTGGCTATAGTTTTAACATCAAAAGACATGAAAGTGAGATCAAACTCAACTGATGAAAGAAATATTTTTAAATTATCTAGGAAATTCATTTGTAACCAACATATCCTGGGATTTAATGTTTGCCTACCTGATTTGGAGCCTATTAGAGAGGTTAAAAGGGAAAGTATGATCATCTTAGCACTGCATTCTTACAAAATGCTATTTTCATAACTAGAATAAGAAAACTAGCCATGAAAATTTAGAGTTTTTGAGTAAATGCCAAGTTCAAGCCTGAATATTTTACTCACAGGCAGCTTCAGGATCAGCTCTATCAGGGGATACTTCCTGATCAGCGTCTTCTTCCCCAAACAACTGGCTGTAATTAAAAAAAAAAAAAAAGTTATACACAAAGACAAGCATTTTTTCCACAAAGATTTTTACCCAAATCTAATCAGATTGAGATGATTATGTCAGAGTTTACCAGGAAATAAGAAAAAATTTTAAACTGTGCTGTTATGATTTCTATGTCCTAACCTATCTGCTTTATATAGACTTAAATGATTTAATTGTAGTCAAGAACACAACTATATTTTAATTTCAACAAGCTTATATTAAATTACTACTACAGTTAGGATCAAGTCTTATGCAATCACTAATCTGGATAATTTAACTTTAAACAAAATGTAAGTTGTGTCATTATTTAATGCTATAAAACATCAATTTATTTTTTTTTAAACTTAACTATATATGAATAAGATTGTGATTTGCCCAAAAAATAAACAAAAATAAATGAATGAAAATCTTAAAAAGGGAAAAAAAAAAAAACAAAAACAAAAAACCTGGCCTTTACTTTCTGTAAATCAATACTTTTCTTTGGGTAATTTATTTTTATTGTTGAAAAATAAAACCTTGAAAATTAATGACCTACTTGTGCCTGAACTTTTTTTAAGTAACCGTTGATCTCTATATTCTCAACGTAAGCTTTAAAGTTTTAAGGTACTACAGAAATATCATTTTAACAAGATTGTGCCCCCTTACAAAAAGAAGATAAGTTTAAATTGCTGGGCAAAAGTAGCCAGAATCAAATACAAACTTTTTAGATAGTCTACATGGCATCCCTTTTCAGATTTATTTTCCAACTCCAACTATATATATGCTCTATTTTACTTCAGGAATCTGATGTAATAATAGTAGGAAGAGCTGAAAACTAGTGAAAAGGACAAGGATGGAAATGGACAGAAGAATGAAGAACAGTAACCACCAATTCTAAAGCATAACAATAAAGAAAAAGATCAGATAACATAATATTAGCTCTTTTATGTTTAACCATTGTCTCTCTATGTTCCCTACCTGAAGAATTATAGAAACAATTTATGCTCATTAAAAGAGCACTACTAATATACAAATACAGGATATTCCAAAAGTCTTAATGCAATTTTAACATTAAAAATGCATTAAGATTTTCAGAACATCTTGTAAAGTAAACACAAAATAGCTACCTGTTTCCATGAACCAAAAAAATTGTAACCTGCCAAGGCAACCTCATAACTTATCTAATCACTCAACATCCAATGTATCAGTCAAAAAATGCTAATAATTCTATCAAGGACTAGCAATAATACTTTGAGCCTGACAATCTACTTTACGCAAGTAGAAGAACTTTTGCCATAAGTGGCCTAAGATGACAATTCCAAAAGGAAAGGGGGAAAAAAAAAAAAAACCTTTTCATAGAAATTATCGAACTCTTTATATATAATCATATAGAGGAAAACTACTAAAATATTTCAATTTTCGTAACTATATTTGAAAATAAGAAATGATTAAGTGTGAACAAAAAAAGGTTTTGCTTTGTCATTATAAGCATTAACAGATTCTTAAATAATCTCTTACTTGAACAAATATTTTGCCCATACGATACAGTGGATAGGTTCTGAAGGTGTATTACGAATTGTACATCCAGGGAAAGTTTTCTGGGTTGGTTTAGGATGGCATTCATAACATTCGGTCACACCCTGCAGATTCAAAAAATCAGAAAAACATTCACTCCACAATGGTTACACTCATTATTTTAAGATAAATCAACTCCTAATATAACCTAACTGCATTTCATAAAAGCATAAAACTTTTTTATGAAAGGACCTTGGAGACAACATAGTCCAATCTTCTCATTTTACAGATAAGAAAAAAGGAAGTTAATTATCTAGATACAAGATCTTAGCAGAGCCAGGTATTTAGTTAGTGTAGGTTTCTATACTATACTTTCCCTACTTAAAGCACTTAAATGCTTAGGGGAAAAAAAAACAAAAAACTATTGATGCGATGATCCTTTAAATAAATCTCAAAGACCACAATAGAAATCCATTTCAAAATAAAGAATAGAAATATTTTTAAGAATTGTTATACACTTGTTGATTTCAGGTCTTTCTATCCAATTTTAACCTCCCAAACACATAGAAAAGTAGGTTTTTAAATTGAAATCTACTAAATCTAAACTTTGATCTGAGAATTTCACATGACATTAGAACCAAAAAAAAAGGATACGACCAAACCAAGGTCAAAAATCAGTTCTGTAAAAAGTCAATGCCCAAGAAGAGAAATGATCAAATGATAATCATGAAAAAAAGTTCTCAAAATAAAAACTGTGAACCATTAAAAAAAAAAAAAAAGCTACAAATCATTACTAAAACAAATGAAAATCAACACAACCCTGAGAGTTTACCTAACACCCAGCAAACTGACAAAGATAACAGAAGATAGGAATAGTCAATGTTGGAGAAATTTTAGAAAAAGAAGCATACTGATGCACTGTTGATAGAGCTATACAACCAAAATGGAAAGCAATTTGGAATTTTTCAAATAAAGCGATTAAATGTCTAGGCTAAAGGCCTAGGAATTCTACTGCTAGAAATATACCTCAATAAGATCATTGACACAAAAAGAAAGGCTGTATGTACATCAAAATATTTATAGCAACACTTTTTGTAGTAATAAAGAATTGGAAACAAACTACATACCCATCAATTGAAGAATAACTAAACTGCAATCTATGATTAGAATGAGACATCACTGTGTTGTATTATGATGAACACAGAGAAAAACTTACATGAAATATAATGTAAAATGCAGTAAGAAGAATAAGGAAAACAATATATATGACTATAATATAAATAGAAAGAACCACCACAAAATAATCAAAACCAAGTATTGTGACATTACAGAGATTAAGTATATCTCCACAGAGACATGAAAAGACAGTTCCCCACTTTCCAGGTCAGGGCTTGACAAGTATAAAACATTATATGTATCATTTAGACTGTTGATCTGATGTGTGGTGTGTGTGTGAGAGAGAGAGAGAGAGAGACAGACAGACAGACACGCATATGCTGCTCAATTTTGCTGAATTTTTCTCTTCCTGTTTTTCTATCTTTTTACAAAAAAATAATTATTTGTTATAAGGAATGGCATTCTGAAAAGGTTGACAGTGACTGGGGTAAAATCTGGGCAATATAAAAAAGATATAAATAAAAATATATTTTAAGAAATCATTAATGTTTTATCACTACACTCAAATATTCTTTATTGACAGAGGAAAAGAAGAATATAGTTAAATAAGATAAAAATAGCCTAAGAATTTTGAGACAAAGAAACAAATTATCTAGAATTTCCTTCCAAAGAGATGATTATAAGTGTACATATCTGATACTTGTGAGGTTCCTAATGGCATTCTATTATGCATTATCAAAACTTTCATAAGTACTACTTTAATATAACAGGACATACAGATAAAAAAGGTTATTAGACCTTGGTTTAGAAAACAATTTTTGCAGAATGGTATCAAGTGCCTTCCTACCTACAAGTGAAAGATGGACTATATGAAATGCCAAGGTTCTTTCCATATTTATAATTCTAGAATCATCAAAGTAACCAAGTTCTGAAAGCTTTAGCACAAGTTTATATATAATAAATTTTAGATAAAAAGACATAAAAAGATAGATTCATAATATTTCAAACATTTTAGGCTTTTAAAAGACAAACAAATCAAACTAAGCAATTAGTTTTGAAGGAAATGGCATTTCTTGATTCTACAGTTTTTGTCTATTTTTTCGTCTATTTCCCTTTAAAGCTCTCTTAAAATTCGGAGGTCAATGGCTATACCATCTGGAGGAAATATCCAGAGTCCTCTTATAAGCACAGTAATGGAGTTCATTATCTTATATTTACATAAATTCCAGAAAAATAAACAAATTTATTTCATCCCTCCCCTAAAACTCTAAGATTCTAGATAAATATTTCAAGAAAAATAAATCTTTTCCCATAACCTTTTTGATAACTGTTACTTGTCCAAGATAGCCAGCAGTTCCACTCTCTATAAGAGGAACATCAGCCGCCAGACACATTCTATTCACATGGTTCCGTGCAGCTGAAAGATAATAAGACACAACAAAAACCAATTATTTGATTTAGTAGAGCAGTTTAAGTAAACAACTTTTCATGGTTTTAATTTTATTGTCAGTCCATAACTCAATCATATTAGCTCTGCTAATACAATTGATAATACACATCATTTAAAAGAAATTCATTTAGGGGCAGCTAGGTGGCAGTCGATAAGAGTACCAGTCCTGATCTCAGATCAAATCTGATCTCAAACACTTAATACTTCCTAGCTGTGTGACCCTGGGCAAGTCACTTAAACCCCAATTACTTCAAAGAAAGACAGAACGAAAAGACAGAGAGACAGAAAAAGGAAAGGGAAGGAGGGATTCATTTAATATCCCATACTAAAAGAGAAACATCTCTGAAACTTACAGAATTTCAGATTACAAAGCTAGTCACATATCTGATGTTCCCAGTGAAGTTATAAAATACAATTTTTATATACTAAGAGCCCTGAAGTTAACACAGCCTAAATTTGTTTTAAAAAATTAAGTTGGAAAAAATTGGTCAACACATAGGATCAATATATTTGCTGATTTTTTTTTTTAACATTTAGTATATTTATAAGTCCTAAATGTTAAGGTAAGCATTCAAAATTAAAATATCTCTAAGATACCTCTATATAACCCTCAGATTGACTAAGACAACAGGAAAAGATGATGATAAGGATTGGAGGGGATGTGGGAAAAGTAGGGCACTAATGCACTGTTGGTGGAGTTGTGAATTGATGCAACCACTCTGGAGAACAATTTAAACTATGCTCAAAGGGATATCAAACTATGCACGTCCTTTGATCCAGCAGTGTTTCTACTGGGTCTGTATCCCAAAGAGATCATAAAGGAGGGAAAGGGAGAGCATCTGCATCCAGAAAGAGGACTATGTGGACTGAATGTGGATCACAACATAGTATTTTCACCTTTTTTGTTGTTGTTTGCTTGCCTTTTTTTCCTTGCTCATTTTTTTTCCTTTTTTGGTCTGATTTTTTTTTTTTTTTTTTTTGTGCAACATGATAAATGTGAAAATATATATAAAGGAATTGTACATGTTTAACATATATTGGATGTTTGCTGTCTAGGGAAAGGAGGTGAGGAATAGAGAGAGAAAAATTTGGAACACAGGGAATTGCAATGGTAAATGTTGAGAACTATCATTGTGTGGATTTTGAAAATAAAAAGCTATTGTTAAAAAAAGAAAAAAAAGGTTAAGCATTCACTAGTAAGAGTTTTTTTGTCTCATTATAAATGCTAATTATTTCTTTCCATTCTGAAATAATGTATCAAACTGTAGATAATAACAGAAAAAGAAGCCAATAAATTTTAGAAATGACAGAAATTTAAGACAAACTAAAACTGCCTTGGATGTCAACATAAAAATATTTTTAAAATGTAAGGCTAGTGGAAACCTAGCCAAATCACTAAAGTTATACCTCTTCTGTAGAGAACAATTTGTAAGGCAGCTAATCATAATCAACATCCACAATGGCCATAATTTCTGATATGGAGTCTTTAAAAATTATGAAAATACCAACTCAGTATAACTTTCTGTTATCTTAAATAGGTCTTTAAGGTGTTTTTCTTTTCTATATTAAAAGACAAATCATTGAAGTTAAAAAGAAAGTAAGATTCACTTAGAGTTGATTTATAATTAAAACACAATCTAGTTTTTGTTTCAGTTTTAATGCTAATTTTCAGAGAGTTACCTGGACCCTCAATTCCATAGAAATCTGTGTGATAAACTCATGGCATGACACTTGCAATGGGTCATAGAAGTCATCAGTTCAATTTTTTCATTTAATAGATCAATAAAGATGCAATAAGTTTTTAAAGGGCAGTAACTGCTTCATTTTTGCCTTTATGTATCTCCAATGTCTAGCATAATCTTGAATAAAGAAGATACTTAAATAAATGGTCTTTGGCCAATGAGAAGTGACTGAACTTTATGAAAGAAAATGCAGATACTAAGTGGAAAAGCTAGGACTCAAACCCAAGTCCATTAATGCCAAATTAAGTAGTAATTACAGTTATTAGTTTCAAGTTTCTAAGAAGTTTTGAAGACTTCTACAAATATATATATATATATATATATATATATATATATATATATATATATATATATATATATATATATATATATATATACTTACCCCTAGGTAGCTTTGAAGCAATCTTTACTTTTTTATCAAAGAAGTTATCTTTAACAATCTCCTAAAAATTTTATGACCTACAGGCATTATTATCTGCAGAAACATTTCTCCAGTTTCATAACCAAGCAGAAGTGGAGCTAAAAGTTGGAACATGACAATAAACTCCATCCATTTCTATTCCCAATTTGTTCTACCTCCTAAGTAACAAATTTCATGATTTAAAGCTAGGCAAGTCTTTAGAGATCATTATTTTTAAAAAATAAGGTAAATGAAACCAATGGAGGTGAAGAGACTTGTTCAAGCTTATACAGGTAGGATTTGAACCTAAGTTCTATTAACTCTGTAACTCCAGATCTGGCACTTTCCACTAAGGCAGTCTAATACAACTGGAGGGGAAAAAAAAAAAAAAAAAAAAAAACACACCCACATTTGAATACCAGTTCTGCTATTACAACCTAAGGCTATCAAGTTACTTTCCCTCTCTGGAAAAAAAAAAAAAAAGGCCTCTTTTGTCATCTGTGAAGGAAATTGGATTAAATGTCCTCTCTCAAAATCCTTCTAAATCTACACTCTCCCTGTGTTGCCTGCTTCTCTCAAATTCCTTTTAAAAAGGAATTTGACACACAATCAGTTCTCCTTCTTCCCCTATATTTCAGTACTAATAAGTTGGAAGTTCAATGAATGATACAAATCCCAAACTCATCACAGGTATGCGCCAATCAGCCTGAGAACTGAATACTAAATTTTTAGGGTAAGCATTTTTCATTGAATACTACATATCAGGGCCTATTATCTTGGTGACGGCTAGACATAAGAAAAAAATGATGAAGAAAATGCCAATAATGCAGACAACAGAGTTTATTATACATATATTTTCAAAGAGCCAGTTGTCAAAAGTCTGTTTTGTCCATTGCTCTGTATTTCAAGGAAAATAACTCAATCAAGTACTATTTTAAAGAAGTTATCAAGTTACTATTTTCTCCATATTTGTATAATCTGGGTCTGAGAAATAACAAAAAAAGTGATTGTCAGAAAACACAAAACTAGAATTTATTGAATTCTTACCTCTGTTATCTAAAGCATTCATGACCAATGTAAATTGTCGAAAGAATTCCACATTATAATCAGGGCTATGAAATAAAAGAAAGAACAATCACAAAAAACCAATAGCTTTATGTTTGCTCATTAAAATGCAATTACCTATCATTTCTAAAGAAACTAAGATAGCACAAGAACTACAAGTAAGATTATCTACTTTCATGTATACTAAATGAAAAGGAAATATTTTCTAGTTTGCGTTGTCCAAACAGCTATTAGCAATTAGGAAATGTTAATACAATTTCTTCTACAGCAGACTATATCTTTATAGTTCCATGACTGATTGAAAGTGTAGAGAATAAAAGCCAACTTTATTTTCTAACAAAAGCATCTCAGTATAGCAAGTTGCTAACTTGAAAGGCTCTTCAATAAAATGATTCCAAAATATGTATCCAGATTATTTGAAACATGATCAATTAACATGATCAATTACTATATATGAATAACATATCAAATTGCTTGTTGTCCTGGAGAGGAGGGAGGTAAAGGAAGGATAGAAAAAATTTGGAATAAAAAGCTAACAAAAATGAATGCTGATGGTAGGTGCGGGAGGCATGTGTAGAAGAATTTTGCATGTTTAGCATTATATTGGATTGCTTGCTGTTTAGAGAGGTGAGGGGAAGGGAGGGACAGAAATTTTGAACACAAAGTTTGAAAATAAAAAGCTATTATTAAAAAAAAATTTAATTTAAAAAAATGAATGCTGAAAACTATCTTTACATGTAATTGGAAAAAGAAAATACTGAGAAAGATATGATTAGACATGCTTGAGAAATACCACCTTGACAGCTAAAGAGAGGTTAGACTGATATGGAAAGAAACTTGAGGTATATTAATGAGAAGGATCTGACCTAGGATTATGGCTGAATAGGTGGAAAGGGCATATTCAAGAGATATAATGACAAAACTGGAAAAGGATTAAATATGTGAGCAGATCAAAGTGAGTAGGAAGGAATAAAACACTTTTTAAATATCTATAACGTGTCAAGTATGCTAAGCTCTTTATAAATATTATCTCATTTGATATTATTTTGAGAGGTAAATGCCATTACATTTTACAATTGAGGAAATCTAGGCAGAAAGAAGAGAATGGACCCAAATTACAAAGCTAATAAATGTCTGCAAACAAATTTGAACTCAGGTCTTCCTAACTCCAGGCTCTCTATCTACCTTGCCTAGCTATCTGAATTTAACATAACAGTGCTCAAGTAAGTGAAGGATAGTGGTACCTTGCACAGTGATAACAGAAAATAATAGTTTTGTAAAGTTTAAAAATTCAGTTTTGGACATGAGTTTGACAAGCCTATAAAAAATTCTAGTTCAGGATGTCTAAAAGATAGTAGGTTAGATAGGACTCTACCTCAGAAAAGAAATTAGAGATGAACATAAAAGATTTAGTAATCATCTCTTCAAAGTAATTACTTAATGGCTACATTTTGTTTAAATGCATGGAGGGAGAGGAATATATGGTAAAAAAATTTTAAAGAACTTCACCTGAATAGAGACTTATCTGAATTTAAAGACACTACTTAAATTATAACCTCTTACCTTTTGACTAAAACCCAAAGATCCTTTAAGTAAATTTCTAGATGAAATAGCTACTAATTTATGAGGATAAAATCAGTTTAGCTATTTAAAATCTTATCAAAGGGGAGGAAGAAATATAAGGGGGGAAAAAAAAGGGAGGAGGGAGATATATTATGTTCCAAATCAGTGGAATAGTTAACAACCAAAATACATACTTCATGATGCTGTCATGGTAGGCTATAATATTAGCATCTGGGTAAAACTGCAATACACTTTCCTTAGCAACCTAAAAATGAAAAAAAATTTAAATTATTTCTAGAATTATTCCAAACTGATTTCTAGTACGCACTTTCAGATAAATGTAATATTATTTTTCTGATGGAGGAAACTGACTTGTTTCTCTTAACTAATCCATCTGCTATCCTTAAAATGAAGAGAACAAAAAAAGAAATTTACTCAGATTTCTACCACATATATGAGAATTTGGCAAAGTCTAACTAAAAAGATTAACAGAAAGAAAATTCCCATTCAATGCCATGTCAGTATAGTTGGTTTGATTTCAAACACACAAAGAAATGAAGACACCCAGTTTATTTTTCTAACATTTAATTCTCAAGAGACCTTTCTATTGATAGCATACATTTACTACTAACATTGCTTTGTCTTCAACTTACAAAACCTATTATAGATTCAAAGCACAAACTAATTATAATATTATTCTAACAAGTAGAAAGTAAAATATGTTTTTGGGTTTTTTTGGTAATGGGATGTGTTTCAAAGACACTTAATTTTAATGACATTATTGTAAATTATGTAGCACTTAAGTTCCTACTTGTTTTGTGTATTTATCATTTTGTATCGATTCAAAATATGTCATGCTCCCTTACTAAATTGTGACCTCCACAAAGTTAGAGACAGTATCTTATTTAATCTTCTTGTCTTCTCTCATTATCTAATTCTGAAGTTGATAGGAACTTAATGGTTGTTGAAGAAGTAACTCTATCTTACCTAGTATCATATAATGATAAGTAAAGTAACTTCCATCAGTCCTATTTCTAATTCTCTTTTCAATTTAAACAAGCCAGTTCTTCTACCCCCAGATTTCTCCATTACTATAGATTTTAAGAATCATTCTGATCACAAAGTAGGCTATTTGCTCCATCTACAATGAAACAGTGATATCAAACACTCCAGCAACCAGATTAACATATAATTGAGAAATTTTAACAAAATATGTAAACATGCAATAAAATATATAAAATGTCAATATGTAGCTCTCAGGGAACTATTTGAGTTTGACACCATTGCAACAAAGAAATATTAAGAAATCTTTATTTATTTACCTGTGCCTTTGATCTTCCAACATGTTTCTTTTGAAACAAAAACTGCCTATTGAGGTTGCTGACATCAATAGTATCCAAGTCAATCTACAAATGAACAAAATCCAACTAGTTTAAAATATACAATGTGAAAATATTTAAAGTATAGCATGGGGGGACAGATAGATAGCAGAGTATGATAGAGCACCAAATCTAGAGTCAGTAGGACCTGAGTTCAAATAACTGTGTGAATGTAGGTAAGTCACTAAAGCCTAACTGCCTCCAAAAAAAATATATAAAAAACATATGGCATAAATTTCTTAAAAGTAAAGAAGTAAACATTTCAGCAATACTGACCATCAACCTTAAGCATCTACAATTTCTAAACTTGCCACAATCATTTGAAAACTTATTTTAGGATCAATCATCACACACAATGATTACTGAATAAATCAACTCCAAGACTTCATTTTTAAGGATAACTTTCTAAAGATCATTTGTAAAAAAGCTTGCAGGGTGACATTCTTTTCTTGCATATCATCCTGGAAGTCAAAGTTACAAGTGAAAATCTGAAATTGGATTTAAAAAAAAAAAAAAAAAAAAAAAGAGTACTAATACATATCTGCAACTACAATTTATAGCATATACTTTACTTCTGCACCAACTCAATTAAAAAGGTTTCTAGGCTCTGTAAGTACTTATCTTAGCTCTGCATTTTATTGTATTCAGCAAACACAATTTATATTTTCTGGTGGGAGATCCTCTGATGTCTCCTTCAATTCTACTCTTTTTATTCATATACATGTAACTAAGAAATATACAAATATACTTTGAGAATTATAAACAAACTAAAAAAATAATTATGTGGCTAAAAAAAGTTTAATTCTGCATATAATTTTTCCTCTAGGTTTAAAAGCTTATTGAATAATAAAAAGAAACATGGCTAAAAATGAAAAACGTAATAAAACTAATACACTAAACCAGGATAAAATCACACCTTTGAAACTGCATGCTTTCTATGAGGGAAGGGTATTTTCACATGAAAATGGATAAAATCATGGTTTAAAGAAAAAACACTGGTTCCATTTTAATTAACTTACAGAAAGTTATCTAAAATATCAGTTTAAAATATGCTTTGATTTGTGAAATTCCACAAAGCAAACAATTTCACTAAGAATTATTTAGAATTTTTGGATTTACAATAAAATTTCAAGTCAATTTGGTCAATGGATAGTTTTCCAAATTCAATCTCAGATTCATACTTCTATGACATTTTCCCCCAAAAAATTTCAAGTCAAAAAATTTAAGACATCATCATGTTTGACTATGTCATGACATACTAATTACCAAAATTCTAACTCTACAAATTTTGTTGTTAGTCCACTTAAGTTTTAAGTGAAAAATGTGTTCAGTATATCAGATTTATAGCTGTCATCTAATTCCACAATTTTGTTTTACAAATGATAATCTATAGCTGAGAATTTAAATGATTTGCCACACAGGTCATAAAAATCAGTTAGTTAAAGTGGCAGCAGTGACTTCAAATTAAGCACCTTTAATCCTCCACTTTTTTTGAGTCAACAGATCTTTTTCACACAAATTCAGGAGCACACAGGAACCAAAAATAGCACCAGTAACAAACTATTTGATTTCAAAAACTTATCTTTTAAGGGACATTTTTAAAATTTAAATAGAAGACTATTTTAAACATATATAAATTACATGTAAGCCAACCAATATCAATGATATATGCAGTATGTAAAATATAATCTATCTAATTCAGTGACTTAGGGCAGAACCACATACACAATGATAGCAGTTTTACTTTAGGAGATGCCCATCATCAGTCATTTTTATCTCTCCTATACGAAAGCATATTAAGCCATAATAATGTAGTATTTCCAGGAAACAATTTAGTTTGTTTATATTTTGCTTACAAAAACAAAAAACTCAAAAAATAAAAATACAGTGGAATTAAAAAGTGGAAACCTTTGGACCAAGGGAAAAAGTGAAAGCAACAGCTCCCCAGGCCACTATTTTTAGCTGACTGAAAGTGAAGGTTGGAATACTAACCTACTTTTTGTGTGTAGCTCTAAGAGAGATGCAACTAATATTTTTAGTAGCGAGAATGGAACTGCCCGTGCCGAGTTTCATCCAAATAAATGAAACTTGCAAAGTGCAGACCCAAGATTGGTATAGAAAGACACAAGCTGGCGAACATTAAGTCCTGCCTTTCTCAAATTCAAATGAATCTGCTCGGCACCCCGTCAGGTGGGGGAGGGAGAGGATTTAGTGGTCTACTATAAAGCATCAAAGCAAAACCCAGGAAGCACTTTAATTTTTTTCTCTCAAAAAACGTGGGTCCGAAGAAGATTTGTAGCTATGACCAGTGTTTAAAACTGTCCAAAATCCTCCCCCATAGAATGAACGCTCCGTAGCTGCAGGATAGCAAGCCCGCCCCCTCACAGCCGGTTTAAAGAGAGAAAAGAGGGGGAAACCCCACTAGAAGCATCCTCTACTCCGCCCCCTGCCTTTTCTCAAAAAAAGGTACTGGGGAGCAACAAAGTCAAGGGAGGTGCGTCTCCCCGTGGGAGAGAAGACTCCAACACTCGAAGCCCGAGGGAGGGGGTGAGGCCGCGGGGGAAGGGCAGGGGTCCCAGGCCCCGCCTCCTCAGCCCTCACGCTCGCTCCTTTCCCCACCCTCCCCCCCGCCCCCGCCCGGCCACAGCCATTCTCGCCCCACCGCGATTTACCCGCGCAAACCCGGCGCCTTCTTAGGAGAGTCGCCGCCATGTCCTCCCGCTCCCGCGGAGCTCGGATCCCTCCTGCCTCGCCCTCTGGGCTCCCCACGCCTCTCCTGAGTTCTCACGCCGCGCCCGCCCCGCCGGGACTGACCCATGCCCGGCCTCCCAGGTGCCCGTCCCCCGGCGTCGCTCCTCACCAGGTCGATGTGCGCGAAGCCGCTCAGCACCAGGTTCTTGAGGAGCTCGCAGCCGATGCCGCCCGCGCCGACCACCAATACCCGGCCTCCAGCCACGGCCTCCGCCAGCTCCCTGGACAGTCCCCGCGACAGAGCCATGGCGGCCACCCTCCCCCCGCGGCCGGGACCCACCCACGGACACACTGTCCGACCCACGACACACGGGCTGGCAGAAGGATGGAGGGAACAGTAGAGGAGGACGACGGAAGGGGGACAGTGAGGCGGGCGCTGCGAACCGGAACTGAAGGGGGAGAAACGGGGATTTCCGCTCCTGCGCAATCTTCTCCTCTCGCCGCCTAGTAGGTGTGCGTTTGCCCATAGTAATGATGGTGCGGGCTCGCCACGTGGGGCCACCTCTTAACGTTTCCCTGTTGCGCCAAGTGGCAGCAGGACTTAGTTTTGACAAACTGTGGTTAGAATCTAATTTCTGAGGGACAGGTCCTGCCTTTGAAGCATGTATTAATACAGATATGGTTGTCATGAATCTCATAGTACAGCTAGCTTTAAAAAAAAAAAGATTCAAGTCGACAGTTCTAATGCTGCTCAGCTTGCCTCTAGCCTGCTTTGAACTTCCACTCTTTCCTTTTTGTTAAGAGTAAAAGAGGCCCTTGAAACAAGAATTAATATGTTGCCCTCAGGCCATAAGATATTCCTGAGCAAAGCAAATACATAGTGGTTGTGTCTAAAGATGTGTTGGGCATCTCTTGGTCATCATACGTAAGATGAAGAATAATTTATCACCACATTTCTATAATGAGGTAGTTTGGCGGGTGTTAAAGAAAGCATGAAGCAGTGATAGTCGAGAGGGGAGCACTGATGGGACCGTTTCTTCATTTCAGAGCTAAATAGGTGGCTGTGGATTTGGGGGGGAAGGCCCTCATTCATCATACAGACACACACACACACTCCATCTCAAGCTGTCTTCTAGTGAAGCCTGAGAAATCGAAAAGTTTTGAATGGGTAAAAATTTGTAAAGAGAGGAAAGATTCTGGCATACTGAAAATATAATGGGGAGGAGATGGTATAGAGCACTGGCCCTGATGTTAGGACAGCCAAAGTTCAAAAATTATTTCAAACCCTTAACACTTCCTAGCTGGAGAACCCTGGGCAGATCACTTTTAACCCCAAATGCCTCACAAAGGAGGGGGAAGGAAGGAAAAATGCTAGGGACCAAGTTAGAAGTGAAATACAAAAAAAAAAAAAAAAAAGTCCTAGTCCTAAAGAGCTTATATTCCACTTAAGAAAATACATTAACATAATTTTAGTATGAGCAAATTATATCTTTTATATTTCATAATGATCTCTTTTTCTTGCTTGGTCATAAATTCTTCCCTTATTCATAGATCTGACAAGTAAACTATTCCATGCTCCCCCAACGTGCTTATGGTATCACCCTTTACATCAAAAGCATGAATCCATTTTGCGTCATATCTTTGTCTACAGTGAGATGCTGGTCTGTACCTAGTTTCTGCCAAACTGCTTCCCAGTTTTCATAAAATGATGAGTTCTTATCCCAAATGTTTGGATCTTTATTAAACACTAGATTTTGACAGTGTGATGCTTCAATGTAATGTGTCCTGAGAATCTGTTTCATTGACTCTTTCTTAGCCAGTACCACGTTGTTTTGATAACTGCTTTATAATAATTTGAGATCTAGTATGTCTAGATCATCTTCTTTTAATTTTTTTTTCATTGATTCCCTCAAAATTCTCGAAATTTTGTTCTTCCAGATGAATTTGGTTATTTTTTTCTAGTTCTGTAAAATAATTTTGGTAGTTTGGTATTGTACCTAGTCAGTAAACTAATTTAGGTAGAACTGTCATTTTCATTATATTGGTTCAGCCTATCATGAACAATTGATATTTTTCCAATTGTTTTGATCTTTGTATGAAAAATGTTTTGTAATTCTGTTCACGTAGTTCCTCGGTTTGTCTTGACATAAACTCCCAAGTTTTTATAATTTCTTGCTACTGAACTTTATTGGTAATATATAGAAATGCTAATGATTTCTGAGGCTTATTTTATATCCTGCAACTTTGCAAAAGTTATTTTGGCTAATTTTTTAGTTTATTCTCTAGTATCCTTCAAATATGCCATCATAACATCTGCAAAGAATGAATTTTGTTTCCTCATTGCCTATTCTAATTCAATTTTTTTCCTTTTTTTCATTGCTATAGTTAACATTTCTAGTACAGTATTAAATAATAATGGTAATAATAGGCATTATGCATTGTCTTCACCTTTGATCTTATTGGGGAGGCTTCTAGTGCTTTTAATGAATTGAGTGATGTATTTTGTCAAAAGATTTTTCTGTATCCAATAAGATTTCTTGTGATTTTTGTTGATTTTGTTATTGATATGATCAGTTACATTGTTTTCTTAATACAGAACCAGCTCTGCATTCCTGGTATAAATAAATCCCACCTGGACTATTTGATGTAATCTCCCTTCTATTATATTATTTCATATTTTTTGCAATATTCACTAGGGAAATTGGTCTACAATTCTGTTTTCGCTCTTCTTAGGTATCAGCACCTTCCCAGATTCAATGTATGACTTTGGGCAATGTGTTAGGTTCTTCTAGTTCTACCTTACTCAGATTGCATCAATCACTTCTAAAGACTTCCAGTGTTTCTTAATTTCCCCCAATTGTTCTGTGTTATTGGTCTAGATTATTTTTAAAATCTTTTCCAGGTCGTGCTGTGATGGATTTCAGGATCCTGGGTTCCCTCTGTGATGTGATAAATGACTCACTTAAGGATACAGGGTGTGGAAGAGGAATGAATTTATGACCAAAGAAGAACTAGAGATGATTATTGATCACAAAATAGAAAAGTTTGATTATATCAAATTGAAGTTTCTATACAAATAAAACTAATGCAGATAAGATTAGAAGAGAAACAAAGATTAGAAGGGAAAACATTTTTACAGTCAAAGGTTCCAATCAAGGCCTCATTTCCAAAATATATAGAGAATTGACTCTTAATCTATAAGAAATCAAGCCAATCTCCAATTGATAAATGGTCAAAGATTATAAACAGACAATTCTCAGATGAAGAAATTGAAACTATTTCTAGCCATATGAAAAGATGCTTCAAGTCATTATTAATCAGAGAAATGCAAATTAAGACAACTCTGAGATACCATTACACTCCTGTCAGATTGGCTAGAATGACAGGGAAAGATAATGCGGTATGTTGTAGGGGATGTGGGAAAATAGGGACACTGATACATTGTTGGTGGAATTGTGAATACATCCAGCCATTCTGGAGAATGATTTGGAACTATGCTCAAAAAGTTATCAAACTGTACATACCCTTTGATCCAGCAGTGTTACTACTGGGCTTATATCCCAAAGAAATCTTAAAGGGAAAGGGACCTGTATGTGCAAGAATGTTTGTGGCAGCCCTCTTTATGGTGGCTAGAAACTGGAAACTATATGGATGCCCATCAATTGGAGATTGGTTGAATAAATTGTGGTTTATGAATATTATGGAATATTATTGTTCTGTAAAAAATGACCAACAGGATGATTTCAGAAAGGCCTGGAGAGACTTACAAGAACTGATGCTGAGTGAAATGAGCAGGACCAGGAGATCGTTGTGTACACTTCAACAATACTATATGATGATCAATTCTGATGGATGTGGCCATTTTCAATGAGATGAACCAAATCAGTTCCAATAGAGCAGTAAGGAACTGAACCAGCTACACCCAGCAAAAGAACTCTAGGAGATGATTATGAACCACTACATAGAATTCCTAATCCCTCTAATTTTGTCCACCTGCATTTTGGATTTCCTTCACAGGCTAATTGTACACTATTTCAAAGTCCGATTCTTTTTGTACAGCAAAACAACTGTTATTTAATTTATACTTAAACATATTTAACATGTATTGGGTCAACCTGCCATCTGGGGGGAGGGGGAAAATTGGAACAGAAGGTTTGGCAATTGTCGATGAGTAAATCGACATGATGATATAAATTTACTCATCAGATGAGTAAATTTACTTTACAGATGAGTAAAATTACTCATGTATATATCTGGTGAATAAAAACAACTAAAATATATTTTTTTAAAAAAAAGGATACAGGGATGCACTACTACTAAGTAAAACTTTACAATACAGGAATAAATTTAGAGAACTCATTAGACTGATTCAGAAAGGGTTTAGGTCAATCCATGGATGAGGAAGATACAGAATTCAAAATTAAGTACAACTTTTTCATTTTACTCATAAGGAAACTAAATCAATAATTCAGGATCTATGGAATATTGTTGTTCTATAAGAAATGATCAGAAGAAATTTCTGAGAGGCCTGGAGAGATTTACATGAACCAATACTGAGTGAAATGAGCAGAACCAGATCATTATACACAGCGACAGAAAGATTATATTATATGATGATCAATTCTGATGTTCGTGGCTATCTTCAACAATAAGATGATTCAGCCCAGATCAGTATAATGATCTTGTGTTGAGAGCCATCTATACCTAGAGAGGTCTGTGGGGACTGAGTATGGATTACAACATAGTATTTTCACACATCTTTTGTTGTTTGCTTACATTTTGGTTTTTTCCTCACTTTTTTCCCTTTTTGATTTGATTTTTCTTGTGCAGCATAATAATTGTGGAAATTGCACATGTTTAACATATATTGGATTACTTGCTTTCTAGGGGTGGGGGAAGGGAGGGAAAAATTAGAATACTGTATTTTGCAAGAGTGAATGCTGAAAATTATCCATGCATATATTTTGAAAATAAAAACCTTTAATTTAAAATTTAAGAATAAAATAATTTAACATCAATAAATCTAAAATGGTAAAGCATCAAAGATCATATTTAAAGCCAGGTCCACTTAGAAATTTAGTTTTCCTTCCACATTATAAGAAAAGGTTGTAAGTTAACATATTAATATGTATTTACTGAGTGCCTATTTGTCAGATACCCAGTGAAACTACCCCTATTCATAAGGAGTTCACATTCTGAAGAGAGAAGCACATTCAAAAAAAAAAAAATTATATAAGCATATGAAATTTTTGATTTATAGTTTTGATTGTTGATTGTATGTAATTAAGCATACTTTTTTTTTTTTGCTAAGGCAATTGGGGTTAAATGACTTGCCCAGGGTCACACAGCTAGGAAGTGGTTAAGTGTCTGAGGCCAGATTTGAACTCAGGAACTCCAGACTTCAGGGCTGGTGCTCTATCCACTACTCCCCTTACTTCCCCAAGCACACGTTTTAAAGAATCTAAGAATATGTAAATAAAAGGTCATTTAAGAGGAAAGGCATCAAACAGCACCACTCTTCCATGGTACCTAAAGCCAGAACCTTCAATAGGACCAGAAACAAATTGACTAAATCATTTTTCTTACATTTTTATGAATACACTAGCATGTATTATAAAAATTACACATAATCCAGCTTATCTGATTCATTTTTAATTGTTTTTCATGAAAAGAGAAAGTAACTCTCATGGGATGAAAGAAGGGGTGGAGGAAATTTTCTACTTAATGACCAATTTTCCCCATCCCTCCCCACCAAAGAAAATTACAAAATAATCTTCATTGCTCTTCTATCATTCCCAACTGGTTGTCTATTTCTTTCACATACCATTCCTAGGAGAAAATTTATTCTGGGGGCTATAAATAAGAAAAAATTGATTTGAATTACATTTGGGAAATTGCACAATACTTTGAATAATCCCCAGCTGCCTACTGCCACAAAAACTCTTTTTTTTGACACCACTGCTTTTGCTGGTTTAAAAATTAAATTTTATTTATACAAGAAAAAAAGAAGAGATTCTACTTAAATAACATTTGATCTGGATCTTCTTGTATAACACAAAACTCTTCCATAGGATTTTGATGATTAGCAGGCCAACAACTCTTCTGGCAAGTATAAATTAAAACTGTTCCAAATTCAACAGAGATATCTGTTAAAACACAAGATACAAATGTATAGAAAACTCCTTTCAAATAATAAAGCCATATTTTATTAACTTGGCTCTAGTTAAGGAACCTTCAAATATGAAGGGAATTATTCTGATGTGGTAGTTCCAGCTTCTAGATTCGTTTCTGGAGTAATCAGCCTTTCCAATCATATTCAGTAGTAAATTTTAAAAAAAAGGGGAAAAACAGTATGAACATAAAATGTAGCTTCCAAAAGCCTTTTTCTTCTCTAATGCCTGAATTCCTACCAAAATCAGAACAGAAACCAAAGATAACAAATGTTTCACAAGTGAAAGCATAAGTATATGGAACTCTAGCCAAAGATACAGAATTAGTAGAACATGAGACTGTATTCAGAAATTCAACTTTATGGAAGCACCAGAAATGGCTAATAAAAAAAGCTAGTTGGAGATATATGGACAGATTTCAGATGGTTAGTGAACTTTTTAAAAAAATATAACTAAATTTAAGCAAAATTGGTTTCCTTTGTAAACATTATGTATTTTATTTTCTGCATTGAATGATTCTGAGAAGGGACCCTAAGCTTCAATCATACTGCCAAATTTTAACAAAGAAGTTAAAAATCACTGCTTCAGACAATCCTTTGTCCGTAGTAGGCAACTGGACTTACTGGAAGAGTCATCATTTAGTAACATACTGGGGTTTGTGAAGAAAGGGAAGAGTCAAAGATACTTGGAGAAATGAAAATCACCAACAAGAGTTACTGATTGGGAGAAAGATGAGTTCACTTTTGAGTGTATTGAAATTCAGGTGAAATAAAAAATGTCCCATGGCCAATTTGGCAATACTTAAGTGGAGTTCAAGAATGGCATATGAACTACAAATAAAACCAACATATAAATGAATAATCAACATATAAATCTAGTTTAAGCTATAAAAGGATGAATTCTTCAAAAGAAGTTTGAGTTAGTAGAAGTTGATAAAGGAAATAGAGTGAATAATTCTAAGAAGCAAAGGTAACAAAGATATAGAAACCAAAGGAGAATTTCACAAAAGCAAAAAAGATTTAGATTTTTTTTTTCACTATATTAAAGATAAACTAAGTACCTTATTTTTAGGTACCTTTATTAAGTACCTAATTTTAAAAACTGTATATTATACTAAAGGCTGGCTATTTAACTGATTACAAAATGATTGCTAAAAATAAAAAACCTCTAGAATAAATTGTATACAAATACCACATATAAAAACAAACTCCAAGAGTCCCACTCCACCCGCCTTTTTAATGTACAGTCTTCCTTATAAAAAAGTAAATTATCTCAAAAGATCATCAAAGTGGGCAGCTCACCTACCAAAGAAGAAACTCCCTTATGTCTTTGAATACTTGGTTTCTTGAGTTAAAGCATCCAAAAAAATTCTACTATTCAACTCTGGTGATAAGCCTCTCTGAGGCTAGCTTAGTTTTTAGAAAAACTTTCTCACCCAGGATGCGCCATTTCTCATCTCCATTTTTGCAATGGCTACCTCTCAAACACTCCTCCCCTCAATTCTGTTTCATAAAATTTCTTAACTTCTTTCAAGGTTTAACTTAAACACCACCCTCTACATAGAGTCTTTCATAACTTTTCACATGCTAGTAGTGCCTTTCCTGCCAAATTATCTAGCTCAATCTTGAATATGCACATATACTTCTATTAATAACTATACCAGTATCGACAGACTTAAGACATAGACACACACATATTTCACCTAGCTAGACTATAAGCTCCTTAAAGACAGAACATGATTTATCTCTATTTTTGTACCAGCATCTAGCACAGTGTCTGTTACGCAGTAGGTACTTAAAGTATATTTGCTTATTAACTAATAACACTAGATCCAAACTTGAAGCTTTTCCAACTTGGTAAGACCTGCTAGAACTTATGTTCTGTTGCCATGACCTTCAAGATGGTCAAATCACCTCCATGCCAAAAGGAAGTATTAAAAGGAAAGCTTTAATTTTAATTCATTGATAACATATCAAATTAATGCTAAATAGTTCAGTTAAAATAATAAAAAGTTTACTACCTAACAGAGTACTTTTAAGCATGCTGATCAATGCAGGCATAAGCTGAAACTCAAAAACTCTAGAGCTCCCACAGTTACTGCAGGATGGAATCTCAGTGGCATCTGATGAAGGACAAGTTATAAAGAGAGGCTGCCCATTCCAAGAGTATCTAGAAGAAAAAAAAAAGACAGAAGCCCTTAGACAGAAAGGACACACAAACACAACCCAATTACTTTTTTTAAAATACCTTATAAAGTATCATAAATATTTATTAACTGGGAAACTACTTAGGACAGTCTTGCAAATTGCCATTCACCTACTTTCTCAAAGGAAAGATAAGCAGCTAACAAATAAATATGGCTCATGAGACATTCTAGTTTTCACTTTATAAAATGTATATATTCATTGATATATTAAGAAGGATATTTATATATTCTTCCCTGAATCTCTTCCATGCCACACCTCTTGGCTCAGAATTTTCCACAAACAAAGGGAAAGAAATGAAAGCTATCTTTTTTTTTCCCCTACTAAAAGTCACAATTAATGTCACAAATTTACATATTCAGTACTAAAACAAAAGGTTTACTACTATAACTAAATGAACACTAAATGCTGTACCTTTTTTCAAATTACAAATAGGATAGCCCCAAAACACCCCCTTTTTTACCTCAGAATCTGTTCACGGCAGGTAGAAATTCTTTTCATAAATTTATAAAATATTTTATCATTACTTTTAGAAACAGCCTTCTCATATTGTTCACCACTGTCAAAAATGAAACTACAAAAAGGAAAAGTCATGGTTATTGTTTGCAGCTGGAGAGAAAAAAAGTTTTTATTTTAAAAGAAAAAACCTACATCATTTGAAATATTCTTCCTCTATTTTAGGTAATATCATTCTTCAAAATGAAAATAAATTCATGCATCACACTAATTTGAAGGCAAATCTGCTAATGTTTTCTCCAAATTGAAGCCATTAAACTATTAATGCAGGAATTTTTTTAGTGAAACGTTCTGGGATTTTCATTAGCTTACTGACACTTTTAAATAACTTACATAGATTTTGAATAATGCTTTAATTCTGGAATTTTTAAATTCAGAATTATTGAGAAAGGTATTCAAAGATTATCTAATCTAAATCTTTCATTTTACATTAGAGGTAAAAAAACTGACCAATTTGCAAGGTCACATGGTTAGCGAAGCAAGACTAGAATTCTACTCTCCCGGCTCCAAAACCAGCACATCATCAGTGCCTCTCAGTAAATTATGGCTCTCCAGCTCCCATACATTGTAGTAATAATACTCTCCTCTATGACTCTTCTCAGGAAGTTTTATTTCCTTTTAAGTCACTAACAAGGTGATAAATCCTGAAAGAATAGTAAAATTGGACAATTTATGCCAATCCCCTTTTATCCTAAGCCAGTAATTGCTTCTAGCCCCAATTTCTTCTCCATTGAAAACACTCTCACCTTTGAGCTATCAGAAGTTCCAATTCAACTCCCTCCCTTTTTCCATACTCCTGCAGAAGTTTTTGGGCATGATTTGTATCAACAAAATTAGTATAATCTTCTTCATCCACTACACTGATATAGTAGGGATGAAACACAGGAACTGATGAGCCGGGCAATACATGTCCTCCTCTAGCTGACATCATATGATCAAAGGAACAAGAGTCACTCAAAGCTTCATTAAGTGTGAGTTCTTGGAATTGGGACATACAATTTGTATCTTCATCTACATTGAAATTATCTCCTACATTTGAATCAAGCAGATCATTTGTAATACATGGTGGAGGATCACTTCCACTGTCGTCTCCCCAGTCTTCTGCTCCTTCACACCAGTCTTTAACTGCAATGTTATTTTCCTCTTTCTGAAATAAAATATTCAATAATAATGATTATGTTGTTGTATAGATCTTGAACCATCAATTCTCAAACTATGGCCCGCAGGCCAGATGCAGCAGGCTGAGGACTTTTATGCGGCCCTCCGGGTTATGGCAAATGGGCTGAGGGGCAGAGACAGAGTGTGAGGTTTTGATTTTACTATACTATACTCTGGTCCTCCAACAGGCTGAGGGACAATGAACTGGCCCCCTATTTAAAAAGTTTGAGGACCACTGCTCTATACTATATATTTTTTCTTTTCCAAAACAAACACTAGAAAAAATTTTTACCACTGGAAAATTTTTTCAAGCTAAAAAAAAATTTTTTTATATATATATCTATACACACACACACACACACACACACACACACACATACATATAACACACACACACACATACAAAAAAATTTAGTTATCTGAAGTTATCTAAATTTATTATGATGAATAGAGGTCTAACAAATTTGTGAATTTCAGATATTTCATAGTCAACTCCATAAATAAAGGACACTAAAGAGTTAACTGGGAAAAAATAAAGAATGTTAAAAGTGAAATACAAAACTGCTGGAATTTTTTTAATTGAGTAGTTACAGTCATATATAATGCCATTATATTTCTTATGGTTCAATATAACTACTGGACTGAAAAATATTTCAATTTCCATCTGCAATTCTAAGTATTTTAGATTTAAAAAGATACTCTAACAGTAGCAATCTGGCAAAACTATCGGTCTATAAGAAACTGATCAAAACTAACAGAAGAACAAGAAATAACACAAAAGGCAACATTAGTTGGAGAATGGCTGAATAAGTTACGTGTATGTGAATATTATGGAATATTATTGTTCTGTAAGAAATGACCAGCAGGATGATTTCAGAGAGGCTTGGAGAGACTTACATCAACTGATGCTGAGTGAAGTGAGAACTTTGTACAGCCACAAGATTATACAATAATTCTGATGGACATGACTCTTTTCAACAATGATGTGATTCGGGCCAATTCCAATAGATGTGATGGAGAGAGCCATCTGCACCCAGAGAGGGGATTGTGGGGACTGAGTGTGGATCATAACAGCATTTTCACCTTTTTCGGTGGTGGTATTTGCTTGGGGTTTTTTCTTCATTTTTGATCTGATTTTTTTCCTGTGCAGCATGATAAGTAGGTTTAGAAGAACTGCACTTGTTTAACCTATATTGGACATGCTGTCCAGGAGATGGAGGATGGCACAAAGAGAGGGAGAAAAATTTGGAACACAACGTTTTGCAAGGATGAATGTTGAAAATTATCTTTGCATGTATTTTGAAAAATAAAAAGCTATTACTAAGAAAATTTACCTCTATATTGAAAGTAATCATATTACTCCATCATTAAAAAGATAAAAGGCAAAATAACCAAATAAATATTGCCAAACGGGTCTACAAACTGTGTAAAAAGAGGTCATGAAGAAGACACTGTTAGAAGAAACAAGTAACGTTCTATGACAGAATCCAGAAAACACTTTGACAGGATAGGATAGTGGTGTCAAACTCAAATAGAAATGGATCTCTGCAGGTTAAATATTTGGAAAACCACAAATTAATATCATGTGTATTAAGTCTTTTACTTATTTTGTTAAATAAACATGTCCCAATTACATTTTAATCTTCAAGAGTTTGACACCTCTGGGCTACAGCAATGGGGTGAATCTATTAAAACAAACTCAGAGAAAAATTCAAGGTCTTACATTAGAGTTAAAAAAATCAAAAGTAAAGATGAAAGATTCATGGTTTATAGACAGTAGCTTGTATGAAAAAGATCAAAGCCTTCTAGTTGATTAGAAGCTCTAAATAAGTAAATACCTTTGGGAAAAGGTTAAGATAGAGGAAATAAATTCGCATCCAAGTTATCTGATTCCAAATCTGATGTAAGATTACGTCTTTAAAATTAAAACCGGGGAAAAAAAAAAGTAAGGAACTAGATTTTTACAACTCAGAAAACAAGGCCTGAAAAACTCAACCAGAGGATGCAGTTTAAACGAACTATTTGGCATACAGTTTAGAAATGCAAAACGTACCTGCTTTAGCTTGGAGTCCTGCGTGTTCTCCTCCTGCCTCTGCAAATGTTGGGAGCGAAACACCTTCCAGCTTTAGAAAAATATAAGAGACCCACAGGAAAGAGTGGCCGGTGAATACCCTCGAAGACACGAGGAGGAACAGGCGGAGCGAAGGAAGCCTCCGAGACAGTGGGGGAGGAGGAAGCACGCGGGAAAGGAGAGGAGAAAGGCAACATGGAAGATGAGAAAGGGGAAAAGAAAACGAATTTAAGGGGGGTGGGGGGGGGGGAACGAGGTGGCAGTGATGAGCAGAGGCCCAGGCTCACACACACCTGCACGGCTGGCCCACGCAATCCGAGTGCACACAGCTGAACACGTGCAGCAGGCGGTGGAAAGGCGACCCTTCAAGGGGACAGTAGACCTGGACGACGTGCGCCATCTCGGTCCCGCAACTCCCGCAACTCGGCCGCGGGGCGGGGACTGAGGGCAGACTGTCCTGGGGGAGAGAGAGCCCGCAGCCCCGCGGTTAGGCCGTTCTAGGTGAGCGGCACCCACGTCCGCGATCCGGGCCCGACCCGCATCCCCAAAGGCCCCGATCCCACCTCACCGGGAAGCCGCCCATTTTATTGATAGTCCAGGCCCCTTCCTGGGGCCCTTCAACTCGGCCCCTCATCTCAGCGTCCCGGAGACCTAGTAGCACAGGGGAGGGAGCAGCCGCCATGGCAACAGGGGTGTCTTCTGCGCACACGCCAACTACCGGCCGCGGAGAGGGACAAACTTGTCCGGGTCTCGGCCAACTTCGAAGGACCAATTGGAGGAAGTTCTATCAAGACCTAAATCCAGCCCAGAAGTGACACTGAGGTTCTAGGAGTTAGACACGCTTTTCTATCCTCTTCCCCGCCTCCGTCAGAACTTCCTAGAGAAATCTTTCCGGCCCGAACCTTCTGAGGCCGCTAGGACCCCAGGGCCACGCCCGGGGTGCAACCTCAACGCACCTCCCGCTTCCCGGAAAAGCGGGCGTTCTGAGGCCGAGGTTACTGCAGTTCCTGAAACTGGCGCCAAGCGGCGCCCTCTAAGAAATCCCGGGCCTTCCCATTTCTGTTATTTGCTTATCCACTCTCAGGGCCTCCAGTTAGTGCCCCGCCGCACTCCCGCAAGTGCCAAACTATTGTCTTCCAACTCTCGGGCCTCAATTTGCAATCCGTGTTCTACATAACTTCCTAACCAACGTTCCAGGGCACCAGACAGGACCCGGCAATGCCGGAGAAACTGAGGCAGGAGAGAGGGAAGGGAACTTAATTTATTAAATAGGAGAGTTACTGGTCCGAGGGCCGAGTGAGACTCGTCAGTCTCCAAGAATCCAGCCCTGAAGGTCGGATAGAAAACTCTTTTATAGAGTAGCAAGAAGGATGACATCATGGGGGAGGTACCTGGATGGGGATGACGTCATGGAGGCAGGCACCTAGGATGACATAATGGAGGGCGGTACCGGAGACTCCAGATATTCTAATACGGTCTAAATCAGACAAACCTTTATCCCCTCTAACAGTAAGCAGGAAGGATTGTAGCCTGAAGGCACAGGACCTAAATCAAATGTTAGGAGGGAAGGACTACAGCCTGAGGTCTAAGATATAAAACCCTAACCCTAACTTTAAGAGGCGGAGTAACTGAATAGGACAATGAGGAAACTGGGCCAGGCCGAGGCACTGCAGCCCTTAGAAACGGCAGACTCCTTATTGTCTAGGATCAGACAGAAATTGGCCTCCAAAGCCTCCTACAATCGAGTTCCAATCTGTATTTGATTGATTTTTTATTCCCGCTCAGACCGCATCCCAGTCACCCTGCCACCTGTGTAGGTTACAACCGTGTTCCCTCGAGGCCCGGAATAAGCAGCATCCTACTTCTCTGAGTTTCCTACTCCCCATAGAACGTTCAGTTTCCGTAAGGGGATAAAAGATCAGCAAATGCACAGGGAGTGAGTCCACTCAGCTCAAGCACTCTTTCTAAATCTTCATTGATTCTCTCCAGTCATGGCTTCCTCTCACCCCCCCCCCCTCCTCCGTTACTTTGGATAAACCTGTGTTCCTACGCGCCTCCCTCCTCTCCCGGAAGCAAGTCAGCTCCTGCAAGACAGAGCTTTTTTTTGTCTCTGTACTCCCAGTCCCTGGAGTAATCCCTGACGCAGAATGTATATACCTTTTGAATTTAAGGAATGGAAGCAGAATAGAGCATAAATATCATTTCCTCAGGCAGAAGCAAGGGCAGAGCTCAGATGGACCAAGAAAGATCCCTGAGCCAAGCCACAGGATGAGGGGTATAGTAGGGGTGGGGAGCCTTTTTTCTGCCAAAGGCCATTTTGATATTTATAACATCATTCAATCACCTGCTCATCGTGATCTGCCATGGGGGGAGGGAGAAGAGGCAAATGTTCTCCACCTTGAACTGTAAGAACTAGTAATAAAAGTTTTGTCTCTGCCTTGGCAAAATGATTAACAGGGACAAGCTACTAATCAATTTGTGGGAAGGAAAATATGATACACCATCCCAAACAAGAGCAAGAAAACCACACAGTCTTGCCAGCCATCTTTATTTTTTAGATCAGCCCTGAAAGGTGTATGGAAAGGCTGAGCGCTTGTATCAGTGCAAAGGAAGGAGAGTGTGAGTTTGCATGTGACAGAGGACCAAAACATTTAAACCACCAGACTGAAGGGGCTTCGTGAGGTGGGACTTGTTTTCCGGACGAGGAGGAAGGAGTCTGCCCTAAAGGATGTGACAGGGCAGGAAGGAACCACACGGTCACTACAACACAGATCAGAGCACAACACTACTGGGTCACGGGGCACAGGCAGCTGCTGCCTGCCTTAGGCTCGGTGCTGCTTGATAAAGTTGATCAGCCCATTGGTGGAGGCATCATGAGACGTCACAGGTTTATCAGAGTCCAACTCAGGCTCAATCTTCTTCGCCAACTGCTTTCCCAGTTCCACTCTATAGGCCAAACATTGAGGGCAAGAATAGGAAGACTTTTTTAAAATATGGATACAAAGAGGTAATTAAGTCCCACCCATCACAGAAACCCTGCAAGCAATGCAATCTCTGGCCTCCCCCTTAGTTGGAGTAGAGGGAAAGTAGGGTAGAGGGAAAGTAGGTATAAGGGGATGATGTTAGACATCCTACCTACCCTCCACAATCAGCTGGAGACCATATTATTTTAAATAGAAGGAAATTCCTATATCCTAAGAAGGCTAGATGAAATTTCTCAAAATGATGCTGCGAAAGAATGGCCACCCAATAAGTACTGGGAATGACTTCCCGTTAAATCCTGTCACGGGCTCCCAGGCACACATCCCAACACTTTGCAGGCCAGAAACCAACCAGGCACACTCACCCCCACTGATCATAACTGTTGACATCCCAGACAATACCCTGGACAAAGATCTTGTGCTCATACATGGCTGTAGAAAAAGCAAAAAGAGTCAGACGATGTGCCAGTCCCATCCAGTCCCATGAGCCCATGCCCCTCTTGCCTTTCCTCACCAATTAAAGCTCCAAGAATGAAAGGAGTGAGCTTTGTGAAGACAATGGAATTAGTAGGACGATTCCCCTCAAAGACCTTTAGAGGAAAAAAAGCAAAACATAATGCTGCTAAATTTTGAAACACTCCCAAGGAAAAGAACAAAGTAAAGGACCCATGTCTGAGGTTCAGACTCTGATCCTAGCTCTGTTCCAGATATGTTCATGGTAACCCAAGGTCCTAAGAACAGCACCACTAACTTAACCCACTTTATTGCCTATGAAACCATAACAAAAAGGATGGAGAGGATCTGCAGCTACCACAAAAATAAAGCAGTGCCAAGCCATAGCCTGTTTGGACAAGAAATGTTCAGCTGGGGACCCAGACCCTGGTAACAGAGGCTACACTGATGATGAGAGAGAATAAAGCCTCAGTCAAGAGGTGCAGACTGCAACATCAGCCCTGATATAACCCAGATTGGTGTCATTTCCAAAGCCCATCCTCCCAGCTCCTCTCCCCCAAACCTTATGAGGCAGCAGCTTCTTCAGGGCATCACCACTCTTGCCTGCAGCCTCCAGCTCCTTTTGTGCCTCCTCTGCCGTCTTCCCCTTCATCAGAGCCTCAGTCTGAGCTAGGAAGTTGGCTAGAAGAATCTAGGGAAAGGATCAAAGGAGCCCACTTTGCAACTTCCTCCCCAAGGGAACAGGAAATGTACATGGTTTAACAGGAGAGACTCACTGTTAGAAGTGCTACTAGGAGAGAAATTTCCAAAAGTTTTTATTAAGTATTTACTATATACAGAGCACTGTTTTAGGCACCAGGCAGATAAAACATGAGACAACACCTTCTAAGGAATTTAATTTAATGACAAAAATAAGGTTGAAAAAGATAGATTTCTTTCTCTCTCCAAGGCAATTTGGGCCGGCTGAGCTCCATTGGATATGGGTTTGTTTTTGTGCACTCTTACCTTGTGATGGAGACCATTCCGGATTGGATTCTGCGTCTGAACTGGGATGAGAAAGTCACAAGGAATTATCCGGGTACCTAGAGAGAGAGAGAGAGAGGATAGGGGTGGTTCAGTTCCTCATACTCCACCCAAAAGG
This sequence comes from Sminthopsis crassicaudata, assembly GCF_048593235.1. Lineage (NCBI taxonomy): Eukaryota > Metazoa > Chordata > Mammalia > Dasyuromorphia > Dasyuridae > Sminthopsis > Sminthopsis crassicaudata. Next base: position 472,408,560 of record NC_133618.1, read on the forward strand.
AGAAACACTCCCTTCCTCCAAAACAGAGTAAGAATAGCCAAGAACCACAGATCTCAAAGGATCTAAATAAAAGTCCTCTACATCTAAATCCCTGTCAAGTAGTTATCCCAGCTTTGCTTCAAGACCTCAAGTAGGAGGGAGCCCACTATATCTCCTAACCCTTTCTACCTTCAATTCAATTTGGCAAGCATTTATAAAGTATCTATAATTATGTTGGATACTGGGCAATCTCTAGCCAGCAGAATCTTACGTTACCATTTCCTCAAAGAGAGAAAACAAGTACAAGTGCACAAATAAATAAAATACAAACTAGATACACCAAGTAATTTCAAGGTGGATGAAAGAAAAAAGAGAAGAAAAAAAAAAAAAAACACATGGAGAAGTAGAACTTGAGCATTAAGGACCTAAATATGCTAAGAGGCAAAGATGAAAAGAATGAACATTCCAGGCATAGAGAAATAGCTTTTGAAATGGCACACCATCAGGAAAAGAACTGCCAACTATGGGAAACAAAAAAAAAGGAGGCAAAAATAACTACAATTTTGTGAGGAGAAATATCACACCAATCTAGAAGGCAAAGCTGGAGTCAGAGTTTGTATGAGGGGCTTTAAATGCCAGAAGTAAATACTTTTTCTAGAGACAAAAGAAAGTCACTGAAGGTTCTTGAGCAGCAGAGTAACTCTTTGGGATAACTTAGTACTATAAAGTTTCTCCATACATCAAGCTTAAATGTGACTCTTTGAAACTTTCTATATCTAAGCAGAATGCCCCCTTAGCCTTGACCCAAATTCCGTTTCAGTGCAGAGTCCCACAAACATCTCATACCCTGGTGAATAAGCTGGTAGAAAGCATGCTGTCCATTGGTCCCTGGTTCTCCCCACACAATGGGACCCGTACTGTAGTCAACCCGGGCTCCTGACTTGGTGATATACTTCCCATTAGATTCCATGTCACCCTATGATAGAAAGCAAGAAAAAACTGAAAACACAGCTAGGCTCAGCCCTCGTTGGAGCTATGGCCTAAGTCTCCAAGGCCATGCTAATGAAGACTTCACATAACTCACCAGAACAACATCATCTCTCCCTTTAGCCTCATAAATGCGTGTGTATGTGTGTATGTGTCTATTTATGTAGATATAGATATGTATGTGAGTGTATACTTCTATGTATAGACAAGGGCCACATGCATACATTTCTGTAAGAATACAGGGGTCTGGCTGTGTTCCTCACAATGGGGAGAGGCTAAATTGAGCCAACCAGTTTCCCAATCAAAATCCCCAAAATAGGAGCCCCTTTGCTGAGAGAATTCAGAGATCATTGTCACCAGGAAACAGAGCTTAATTGGTGGAAAGAGTAAGAGGGTAGCTCTTGGAGAAAGGAGGAAATGGCAGTATCTGAAGGGTCATCTCTGGATGAGAAATTTCCCTTTTTGGTGATGGCAAAAGGTCCCCAGAGATAGGATGGCAGAAAGCTGATAGAGAAACCTCAAGCTATTTGTCTTTACCCTTAGGCTAGGCTTACTCACTTCACCCCATGAGAGATGACTGTGCTGTGAACTCATGAAAGGGCTATAGTGAAGTACAAGGTTCTCAATATCCCTGTACCTGCTGGAAGTAGGCAGCAAAGCGATGCATATACTGGTCATAGGGCAGCAGGGCCTGAGTTTCACATCCAAAACAGTTAATGTACCAGATGCCCAGCATGGCAAGCAGCACAGGGGCATTCTTTTCCAGTGGAGTGGTGAGGAAGTGATTATCCTTTAATAGGACATAAGATGGAAGACAAAAAAATAAGCATGATCTCTTACCATGTCCCCTCCAAAAACAATTATGACCTCCCCACCCCCATGTAGCTCCTCTCCCCTCCTTTGGTAAGTGAATGAAATATAGGGCTCAGAATCCATTAGTTAACAAGCCAATCAATTGCGAATACAAGGGGACATATGGCCTGGTAGAGCTAGTCTTAGGAGCAAGGCCTGTGACTTTAATAAGAGAAGCCCATAACCACTTAGGGGAGGGAGATTGGACAAAAAGCCCTCTTTATATACCCCTAGAGACTATTAAAACTTGCCCACTCATTATAAAATACCCACTTTTGATAAAGGCATGAATGGTGTAAATGTCACCAAGGCTACTTACCATCCAATGAGCTCCCGACAATAGCTGTTCAAAGTTATCAAAACCTAAAAGACAAAAACTTCCTAAGCAAAAAGTGTTCTCTCCTTTCTATCTATCTCTCCCAAGAAGTAGGAGTAGGGTCCTGGCTCTTTTCCCTCCCAGGAAATCAAAGCCATAAAAGCAACCCTTTAGGCTGGTGAAAAATAGTTGATTCTGAGTTACTCCCCCCATCCTTGGGGATACATTTGGCATTACGAGAGAAAGCTGGATTTAATCAAAGAGGAAAATACTTCTTTTTGATTCTTAGGAAAAAAGGAACCCAGAATATCCAAATAACATTGGTGAATTAGTGTTCTCCATCCAGGGTTCCCTCCCCTTGTCAGCCACATTGAGCAGCAAAAGATTAATTTAATGAAGTTTAAATGAGGAATTATACAAGCAATATTATCACTTGGGCTATAGTGTTTAATACCAGATGGAAACCTAGAGGTCCTGACCATAAAGTTAAGTTCACACACTATGTAGGGGGAAAAAAGCAGCTCAAGCTCCTAAATGGGAATACCATAACTATTCTAAGAAAAAATTTGATACATACCAACATGCAGGGCAATGGAGAGGCCAATAGCTGACCACAACGAGTAACGTCCACCAACCCACTAGAAAAAAACAAAATCAATGTTAACAAAAAACAAGAAAAAAAGAAAGCATACCTGACTTTGGGAAGGGTTTTGTCCCAGTGCTTCTTACTTTGTGCAGGGTATATTCCATGAATGCAAACATCCCTAAATGAGTCTCACAGACAAAAACCTATGACTGTACTCTATGTAGGCTCTGTTCTTTGTTAGTCCAGTTCCAGACATTTCCCCACTAGTGCCAAGAAAGCCACCACACATTTTCTTCACCAAAGAGTATCTACCTATAAATGCTTCTCTCAAAATCACATGTTATATGTCCAGAGAACAAGCAGAGATTTAGTTAAGAAAGAGTGAAATGCAGAATAGTCTCCTTGCGGGAATGAACAAAGTATGTCCCTTGGGGGAAGGGAAAGGGGAAAAGAAAGGGAGTGTGGCAGAACAGGTAAGGCTACAGCAGCCAATTCCACTCTGGTTTTTTGGGCCATTTGTAGGCTCAGTTCTAATGGCAAGTCAATAAGCTGGCCAGTCCCATTTCAAATCCAAATGTGGGCATAATCAACCAAGGGTCTGCCCTAACTCCCCAAAGCCAGTTCAGCCCTTAGTCCAAGCCTTCCACCTTGCTGACCTCTCCCCACTCTTAGGCCCACACAACCTAAGAAGAAATGTCAATGCTGAGAATAACTGAGACAGTACTTGCTCCCAACAAGGAAATTAAGTAGTAAGAAGCAAGTAGAGAAGGAGCTCTAATTACAGGACAGCTGCTACCAGTGGTTCCAGGGCAAGTCTTGACTTCTGACCTTTTACAAAAGGCCTTCAGTAGCTTCTGCATTTCTGGGTCATCACATGCTACCCTAATTTCCTGGTTTTAGAGTAAGAAACCTCCTCTACCCTGTACCGTCACAATGACACAGGTTTCCTTCCCTCTGTTGGTATTATACTTTCCCCTTTGGATGTCACAGATTTTTTATCCTAGTTTTCTAATCATAGATCCTATTCCCTCGTATTTCTTTATCTGCTCTTCCTCAATCTTTGATTTCTCCCCATAGACTGACTTATTTCTCCCTATGGACTGATTGCTTTTGAGCTGCTTTGCTCCCTCTTGATTTCCCTCCTACATGCCTGATGGATCCTTCTCGGATTTCTTGGGTTTATATTCATCCATATCATGTCTATTAACTATTACCCCAGAGCTTTGTTCCTGGGCTTTCTTCTCTTTTCTACCTATACTCTATCCCTTGATGACCTCATTAGATCCCAGTAGTTTCCTGGATTCAATTACCCTTTCTCTGCAGAATGACTTCCACAAAGACTCTAATCTCTCTCTCTCTGAGCTCCAAATCCCACTTTACCAACTAACTTCCTATTGGACATTTCAAACTGGAATCTCAAGCTTAACATGCCCAAAACACATTTTCCTCCTTAATACTCATCTCTCTTCCAGACTTCCCAATACCTATCTGTCCATTCTCCCAAATATGCAGGTTCACACCCTCAGTTGATTCTTCATTTTCTTTTACTACACTCCCATCAGTTGTCAAATTGTCATTTTTACTATACACTTCCTTTTCTCTCTGAGAAACTACCCTAGTTCCAACTCTCATCACCTCTCACTTGATATTACAATAGTCTTATAATTGATTTCACAGACTCAAATCACATTTCACTCTAATCCCTCCTCCACACAGTTGGAAAAGTGATTTTTCTTAACAGGAGAGCTAACCATATTATTCTCTTGCCCCACTATTCAACAGATTTCAATAGCATCCTAACACCATTAGGATGAAATATCAAATCCTGTGTTTGACACTTAAAGCATTTTACAACTTGGTTCCACTGGGTTTTCAGTCTTATGCTTGTTGATTTACTGATCTACGGCAGAAACTGAACTTCATACATCACTAGTCTAACCCCTTTATTTTATACCTGAAGAAGCTGAGACTGAAAGAATAAAGTTAAGTGATTTGACCAATTCCATACAGGTAGTAATAAGCTGAAGTGAGATCCTCTTACCCCATAGTCCATCCCTTCTTTCCATGCTATAATCTCCATAAGGACATGGACAATCTTACTTAGCACAATGGAAAAAGCACTGTAAGTAAAGGAGTCCAAGGAGCTAGGTCTTGCTATTTAAGCATTTGTGGGACACTGGACAGCTCACTCCCACTCTCTGGACCCTCCATCTGCTTGTTACAAAATGACAGGGTTGGCCCAGATGACTTCTCAAAGGCATCTCAGCTCTAGAGTTATCTCATGAAACTATCTTCTCCATTGTCTGGCACAGTGTTCTACATAATAAACATTTGTGAAAAGAAGGGTTTCCAAAATTACTTCCCCCATATGCCTTCCTCTTCCCTCTTTTCTCTACTTTCAGTGATTTACAGTAGCTAGAAATCTACAAGAGATGGCACAGAGCATAAAGAAAATTCTACTTACGTCCCAGAATTCAAACATATTTTCAGTGTCAATTCCAAAGTCTTTAACTTTCGGCTAGTGTGGGGAAAAAAAGAGAAATTTTAATTATATGAATATCATCAGCAATTACTCCATGCAGAAACACACATATGCCCATAAGTAACCTAGAGATAGGTATCTGCTAAAGGGCACCTGCAATTAAATATTATTAAGCTTCCAGCTAATTGTTATTCCAGGGTTAGCCACCCCACCCCAACACACTCAGCCCAGAAAAGTCAAGGCTCGTGCCAAAACAGGGAAGGGTAGTCTAAAAGTCACAAAATGGGAAAATAGATAGGAGAAAAGAAACTAGGGTCAACATTCTCCCACTACCACTATCTACCACCAGACTGATCAATGTCTCCCAGAGGCAGTATATAACATGGAAGAGGCACTCCAGGCTATGGAACAGCTCAAATTTTCTCTTCTTCTCAGCCTACCTCACAGGCATTTAGTGGGTTTAAATGAAATCATGTCTGTGAAACATTATCCAAAGTATGATGCCAAATCAACATGGCAGTGAAAAGGAAGAGCGGGATCAAGGAATTATTACTAAGTTAAAAGCTACACAATGGTGCTTCCTTTATGGGTGTAAGACACTTATCAGAACTCCCTAGATAGGGAGGAGAAACACAAGAAAGATATAACTTCTTTGGAATTATAATTCCCATTTTTGTTCAATAGGATAAATTTCTCAAGAGCAAGTTTTTCCCCCCTTGATTTGATTCTTCATTTTATTGGCATAGGAAAATTCCAGTGAGGAAATTCTTAACACGCTTTTCTACACATTTTAGTTTCAAAGAATTCCCTGAGGGTCAGCTAGGTGGGCCAGTGGACAGAGCACCAGTCATGAAGTCAGGAGGACCTGAGTTCAAATCTTGCCTCAGACACTAAACACTTCCTAGCTGTGTGACCCTGGGCAAGTCACTTAACTCCAATTTCCTCAGCAAAAAACCCCAAACCAAATACAAATACAAAAACAAAATAAATAAATAAATGAAAGAATTACCTGAGGCACTACAAAGTAAATGGATAGTCCTTAAGACTGTCCCAGGCAGGACACAGAACTAGGCCCTTCCAAACTGAGGCCAGCTGTCTCCCCACAATAATGTCTCAGAGAACATTTTTATGTTCTCATAATTAAATAATAAAGACCCATGACTACATGGGAAAAACAAGAAGCACAGTAAAAATGGAAGTGCCTTGGACTAACAGGAAGAAAGTTTCAAGTAAGAACTTCAAGTCCAAGCTTGGCCACTGACTGCAGTGTATTACCTTAAGTATGTCTATCACTTGCTTTTTCTGGGCCTTAGTTTCCCTTCTGTGTAGTGAGGGGGTTGTACACTCTCCAAGATCCCCCAGCTCGGACCTTATATGAGTTTATATATATTATATATTAGGAACCATCCTAATTGGCAGGCATTTTAGGGCCCATCTTTGAAGGAGGAAGACGAAGAGATAACCTTGAAGATCTACCTCTTAGACACAAATTGTGCACCTGAAAGCATGGGATTAATCTAAGACCAAGACAAACATATACTTACTGCATTGGTAGACAAGGCCACAAAGTGCTTTGCCACAGCTGAAGTCTAAAAGAAAAAAAGAGAGAATTCAGTTAAGGCTAGAAGTAAGATAATAATGGTAATAATTCACATATACACATCTCTAGGGGATTAAGACTTTGTTACAATGAAGTAGTGCCATAAATAGAGCACCAGCCCTAAAATCAGGAGGACCTGAATTCAAATCTAGCCTCAGACAAATATTAGTTGTGTGATCCTGGGTAAGTCATTTAAACCTTGACTAACTCCACCCCACTCCCCAAAAAGGGCATTTCTACATCTATGACCTCATCAAGTTTTCTCAACATCCTTACAAAGAAAATTTGGCAGTGCTATTTAGGTATCTGCCAAAGGGAACATCCGATTAAATATCATTAAACTTCCAGAAAATTATGATTTTAGGGCCTGCAACTTTACTTGATTTAGAGAGAAGGAAAATGAACCCTGGAGAGATGAAGTGTACAGAATGCCATAGCTTAGTGCTCTGTGCAGAGCCAGACCTTGAATTCAGGTTTCTAGACCCCAAATCCCAAACTATATCCACTGGTCCACTCTTATTCTTCCATGATGATCTGAAACACCCCAAGTATTCACACTTTCCTCTTCCAGGCCCTCCCTTTCTCATCTCTTAAGCAGTCAGCTTGTCCACAGGGATGAGAGCAGAGTCCAAAAATAACTCCATCCCCCACCAGCTGTTGTGAAATTTTGCAAAAGCCCATTCCCTGCCCACGAGCCAGAGATATGGTGCGACTGTTGCTGACAAGCCACAAGATCTTGGCTCAGGGCGACTGTCTCAGTGTCTGAATGATTGTCAGCCCAGAGCTGGCAAAAATATTAACAAAAATCAACAAAAGAATTTATTGAGTTCTTCTCAAATACTTTTTTGGTACACTGCAATGGAAAAAAACCTTGGAGGGGGTAAAAAGACCTGGGTCCTTGTCCTTGTTCTCCCAGTGACTCACTCATTGCATGACTCTGAGAAAGGAAACTCGCCTCCCCGAGCCTCAGTATCCTCATTTGTAAAATGGTAATAACAAACTGCTGCCCTATATCTATCTTCCTAGTTCTGAGGCAAGAATGAAATCATGGATGTGAATACAATTTTGGGAAGATCCAACATACTTGTATTTCAGTTGTTATAATAGTCCCTTCTCATTAAATCAGTGATGAGGCCACTCAGGCCAGGATCTTTCAATACATGTTGTAGGAAACATACATCATGGTTGATTTAGGCATTTAAAATGAAAAAGTATTTTTTAATCATCAAAAATATCTACTGTTCAACAGTCATTGAAGACAATCAGCAGGAGGTAAGGAATAAGAAAATGTTGAAATTTAGTTAACAGACACCTTAAATTCAAAAGAGAAGAGACATTTCTAATTGCTCCTTAGACTTCAAGTGTGAAACCTCTTGGAGAACTTATCCCAAACAGACCCTGTGGTACCCCTCCTCCAATGATAGTCATGTCATTCCAGTTTCCTTTCCCATCCTGTGCTTACCCAGCATCATCTCCCTCCTTTACACCCTTTCTCTCCGCTCTTATTGTCTCTCTTTCTAACTTTCCTTCCTCCAGGGTGATATCAATTGAAATTTACTTTTCCCCATCCCCATTTACATTCCTACCTTGTCCCTCCTAAGCCAAGGCAGATATGACTAAAAGACCCTCAGGGCCCCAGTTAGTGACAAATATGTCTACATCATCCAGGAATATATACATGGTTTCCCAGGGAAGTACTTCCATGCCAGTGATTTTTGAGGACTTTAGAATTTACTCTAGACTTTTAAGTAGTTATTTAAGTCAGATGACCATAGGAAGCAAGATATGATGCAGAGTGTGTCTCACTTACATCCTTTGCTGCCTGAAGGAACCACTCCTTGGCTGTCTCTGCATTGGTGATGGTCTCTTGGGTGGTGAATGTCTGCAGGTCAGAAAACAAAGCTGAGAGACTCACATACAAGTGTTGTGATGGCATACCCCCAGCTGTCAGCTTCTCACACATGCTATGGTAAATGCCCTACCCACAGCATTCATACATGTGCTACAGAATATACTATGTCCATAGCTATCACCCATCTACCACAATGGATATCATGATGGCTGTGGCTATACCCTGGGAGAGGGTAAACCATCAAAGAGAGCATTTAAAGAGAAGCAGACCAGTTATGTAGAAGGGAGAATTGGAGGCCCGTTTGGAAATCTCATTCTGGGGCATAAAGAGAAAAGGTTCTTTCTGTGTTCTCACAGCTCCTCAAATGCACAGCCATGTGCTTCTAGGGGGAACTCAAAGACATAGACTCTTCCATGCAGAACAATACTGGCCTTTCAAATATAGCCAAAATGAGCATCAGTGGGATCAACCCAGATTCTAGGAGTGAGCAGAGGCCTCTCTGTCCCCCTGAAAGCAAACCTGATAAGTTATGGGTGGGGGGATGGCATCAGCCCCTGCCTGGCTCATCATCCACTCCACCAGACAGACCAGAGATCAGGACCTCCATATACAGCTTCATATACTAAGCCCCATACTTCCCACAGAGGTCCAGCCATGCTAAAGAGTCTAGCTTGGGTAGCAACCTTCATTTCAAAATGAAAGCCATATTTCTAAAAAATCATTTCCTTGTTCCAGGGTGGTTGCCTAAGACTCAAGGGCAGATAATAAATCCACTCAGAAATAACTGAGAGCTAGTCAGATAGACACAAGGGAAAAGCCAGCACTTTTATTCTAGAGAAATAAGTAAAAGCCAATTTATTTACAAAATATTCTGTCACTTTACAAAATAATACATTACAGGGTTCCTTTGATCAGAGATTTTTTCTAGTACATTTAAATTATCAGTGTTTTATGATCAAAATTTCTTCTTTTTTATAATAGCTTTTTATTTTCAAAATACATACAAAGATAGTTTAATATGCACCCTTGCAAAACCAAATGTTCCAAAATTTTTTCCCTCTTGTCCCCCCATTCTCTCCCCTGGACAGCAAGCAATCCAATGTAGGTTAAACACATGTAATTCTAAACATATTTTCACATTATACTCAAAATTTCAAGAGTACAGTATTTCATAAATCAATCTACACTTGCATCTTGGTATTCAGAATATTAGATGCTTCCTGTTTCTATCAAATCCAAACTTTTGTCAGCCCCTTTTCAGTCACTCCTCAAACCAACTTGAAAAGTTGGGCCCATTATCTCTGTGACCTTGGACAAATCACTTTATTTCCTTGCCCATGAACTGATAGTTCATGAAGTGAGTAGAAACCAAGAGAATATTGTACACAGCAACAAGAAGATTATGTGATGAGCAACTGTGACTGGCTTGGCTCTTTTCCACAATGAGGTGATTCAGACTATTTCCAATAGATTTGTCATGGAGAAAGCCATCTACATCCAGAAAGAGGACTGTGAGGGCTAAATGTGGATCACAACATAGTATTTTCATCTTTTTGCTGTTGTTTGCTTGCTTTTTGTTTTCTTCATTTTTTTTCCTTTTTGATCTGATTTTTTTGTGCAGTATTGCTTATTAAGTTCCTACTCTGTGCTGTCCTTTTACAAATAGTATCTCATTTGATCTTCGCAACACTGGGAGGTGCTATTATTATCCCCATTTTATAGATAAGGAAACTGAGACAGAAAATTAAGTGACTTGCAGTGTAACAAAGTGACATTTTTCTTTGCATATTTTTTGAAACTAAAAAGCTATTATTAAAAAAAAAAAAAAAAAAAAAGTATCTACCCCATACCTTTGAGGCAATGATGAAGAGGGAAGTTTCAGGATTGAGTTCAGCAAGAGTCTTGGCAATATGGGTGCCGTCAATATTGGAGACAAACCAGACTCGAGGACCTCCTTTGGAGTAAGGCTTCAGGGCTTCTGTCACCATCAGAGGGACCCTACAAATAGAACCACAAGCACAGAGATCAGGTTCAACTCAATAAGCAAGGAAGGGAAGAAAGGCTCGTATGCCTCTGAAACTGACTTACCAAGTCAGAACCTCCGATGCCGATGTTGATCACGTCTGTAATCGTCTTCCCAGTGTAGCCTTTCCAGTCTCCACCACGAACACGCTGCAAGCAAACCAAGAAGCTCACGTCAAGCTCATTCAGGCTCAGGTTTCCAGCACACATGCTGTGCTGCTCCCGAAGGAGTGTTCATGCCAAGGTTTTGGCTCCTTAATCATTTCTTCTCCAGCTTCGGAGACACACACACACACACACACAGACACACACACACACACACACACACACTCTCTCTCTCTTTTCCCACAGGCCTCTTGGGAGTTCTCAATACTCATTAAAACACTTTCTTGGGTGCAGCTAGGTGGCGCAGTGGATTCAGCACCAGCCTTGAATTCAGGAGGACCGGAGTTCAAATGCTACCTCAGACACTTAACACTTCCTAGCTGTGTGACCCTGGGCAAGTCACTTAACCCCAGCCTCAGGGGAAAAAAAAAAGAAAAAAAGTTCCCTAGAAATTTCAGCCCAAATAGCAAAGGCCATAGTTACTTAAACCACAGATCTTAAGATCAAATTTAAACCTAGAAAGGACCTTAGAGGCCATTGAGTGCAACTGCCTCATAAGGAAAGCGAGGCATAAAGAATTTGAATCCAGATCTTTCTGATTCCAAGTCCAGCACTCTATCCACTATTTTCTAACGCGAAGTGATTCAGTGGATGGAGCACTGGACTCGGGAGTCAGGAAGACTCAAGTTCAAATCAGACCTGAGACACTTACTAGCTATGTAACACTGTGCAAGTCAATTAATTTCTCTCTGTCTCAGTTTCCTTATCTATAAAATGGGGATAATAATAGCACCTCCCAGTGTTGCGAAGATCAAATGAGCACAGCTTAGGGTAGGAGCTTAATAAGTGTTTTTCCTCCTCTTCTTCCCGTCCTCCTTCTTTATGAGCACAACATAGAAGTCTTAAAATATCACACAAACACATTTGCTATGTGGAAGGGACCCAGAACGGTACAGATTACATATGTGGCATCCATATAAGACAATATCTCTTAAAGAAAGTACATTTAATGTAGTACAGCAGAAATCATATGGATTCTGGAACCAGAGGACTTGGGTGCATATCTTTCCTCTGGGGCCCACTGTCTCTGTGACCTTGGAAAAATCACTTTATTTCTTTGGGAGATTTTATGTTAAAGGAGGGGAATTCTTCCAATTCTAGACTCCTAAGTCTAAGCAGTTACAGTCAGAGCCAGAGAATGAGTGTCACTCAAATAGGTCCCCCGTGCTCCAGAGCATGAGAACCCTTCACTGGAAGTTTCTTGGTACCTTTTAGCTAGTCTCCAAAATGCCATAAAAGGAAAATTGTTTTCTTAATGTCTTATACATTACTCTTCTATATGTAGTGACTCATGGCTAGCAGCTAATAATGGCTGATAGCTAACATTTATATAGCATTTTAAGATTAGCAAAGCTCTTTATATATATGATTTCATTTGAGCCTAATAACAAGTGGGTACTATTATTATCCCATTTTATATAAGAGGTATTGAGGTAAGGTATAGAGAAGTTAAAGTGATTGGCCCGGTCACACAGCTAAGTATCTGAGGCACAATTTCAACTCGGATTGTCCAGACTCCAAGTTCACCTAAAAACTTCAAAATCCAAAGCCAACCTCACTTTAGAGAGCAATACTAAAAGGACACCAGACCTTGCTTGCTTACGTGACGCCTTTAAATGTTATCAAGCTACATATTTAAACTCACTCTGTTCTTTTTAATATTTGCAAATTTATTTTAAAGCTTACTTTTGCAGATAGGCTACTCTCTGAGTCCTGGAAACATCAAAATCACTAAGTTTCTGAAGAGCCACTTAACTTTAAGCAACAATCCGTCACACATGTTCTCTACACCTGTCCTAACCCCCCCACACACACCACTGTCATTAATTTTTGAGTGGCTGCAAAAGAGATCCCCTTCATCTTCACCTACATTGCATCTCTGACCATTCATCCTGGTCTACACACAAGCCAGCAGAGCCACAACTATTACAAGGGCTACCATTCTTCCTTCCCTTACTTACAGGAGAGATGGCCAAAGCTCATACCACTTTCAAACCACTTTTTCCAACGAGAAAGAAAAAGGATCAAATGAGAAAATACAGGTAAAGCATTTTGCAAAACTTATAAAGAGCGAAGTTATTATTGCTATTATAAAAAGAATAAAGGGAAGCCATCTGGCAATTGTTAAACAGTCCCTTTGGATTTATTTTTCTTAAAAAAATTAAAGGCCCTTTCCTCATGCTACTCCAGTGCTCATTCATTCTCGGTTTGGCTCTTCACCAGGTCTCAAACAGGAGCCAATGCTAATGCAATTGACTAGAACACAAACTAAAGCTTAGGATTTCCAGGCCTCAAAGTTCAGACTAATTGTATGAGAGAACAGAGGGGTTAGTGTTTTGGTGAAGAATGCTAAGGGCTACGCTGAGCAGAGAAGAGAATTTTTTTAAAAAGGAAAAATCCATTTAGTAAGCCAGTATCACAGACACTCCCCTTCTTCAGATAGTTTCAAAATTAAATAAAAAAGCAGAGGAAAAAGCAGCAGCAAATGGTTACCACACACCAACACAGAAAGAAGCACCAAGTGATGACCCACGAGAATGGCCTATATAAAAGGAACAGACTGGCAGGTGATCAGGAGATCCTGCTCCTCTTCAGAGCAAGGATTTATGGAAAGGTCCTCCACTGAAGACAGACACTCGAATCATTCAGTGGCTCAGAGAAGTCCCAACAGAACTAACTTCCCATTCTAAGCCAAGGGCTCAGGCTCACCCTCCAAGTCTCACAGACATCTCTGTACCCAGACCCCAGAGAGGGAAGTAGAGGCTATCCTAGGAAAAAAAGCCAGGAAAGTAAAGAGAATGAACAAAGTGTCAGCTTGTCAGCTCTCTCATCTTGTCCACCACCCAATCAATATCTCTTTTATCTCATTGTCTTCCTTCACAAGCAAACCTAACATGGGATACATACGTAGTATTTTACGGCTGTCCACATCTGTATAGTGACCGACATCCCACACAATTGTGCCCCTCTTTCCTTTCACCCCATTCATCCATACAGACATGAACAGCACACACCCACAAATTCAAAGTGAAAGACACGCCCACACACTCACTTCCCTGAGACCCCATGCAATATGTCCAGTACAGCTGGTACCTGGCAGAATGCCTTCATTTTCTGCAGCACTTTGTTCACTTCTGGTACCACGTCCTGGCCATCCACCAGCATGGGTGTGTTGGAGCGATTCCGCAATGCCACGTGGAGCACAGCCCGGTCCTACGAGAAAAGGGAGTCAAAAAAGGCATAATAAGCTGGCTGTGAAACATTTGGCATAATACCCAAAATAGTCCAAAGCACATTGCTGGTCTCCAAGTCAGATTGTAACACAAATCTGGGCTCCTCAGGTCACTCAAGTTGAAATCAATACTAAAGTAAGTGCCACGTAAGAATAACTGGGACTAATTAAGTCTCTTCCAGGAAGTGCAGCCTACAGGACCCAACAAGCATATCAAAACCAACTAGATTATCCATAAAAAAAAATACTGTACACACCTTTAAAGAATAACACTAGCAGTCAACTTTCATAAGCATTAGCAAGTGTTTATATGTTCATTCTGGACCTGGCTGGGACTAAGTTAGTATAAGCTCTGAACTCCATACAGGTTTATATTTCCCCAGTATCTCAGAACTGGGTATGCAGGGAAGGGTAAGAACGATGAATCTCTGATCACTTGAAGGTTTCCTCACTCAGCAGTAAGGGACTAATGCAAACTATTAAAGGGAAAGACAATATGAGTTGAAATAGTCAGGAAAGATTTTATAGAGAAGGTGACATTTGAGCTGGATGCTAAAAAGTTTGATTATTTTAGAGGTACAGGTGGAAGGAAAAAGGGCATTACAGGCAAGGTGAAACAATAAGAACAAAGGCATAGGGAGTGACTCTTCCTAGCCCTCTGGTAACCTGGCCCTGCCCCTGCCCTCTCAATATTCCAATTCCTCCTCAGAAAGTCTTTCTTGCTTAGGTCAGTTAACAGCCACCATCAGTCTAGAAGACAGATGATCCCATAGAAATCAAGGCAAGCTTAATTCTATTCTTAGGATTGTTGTCTATTTTCTCTGACTCACAACTGCTACAGATTTTATAGAGACTAAATAGAAAGGATGAGGTTACCATCTCACTCCTTTTTCCCTCAATACTACCTCCATTCCTGGAACCTGGCTCCCCAAACTCCTAGAAACACCATCCCAGTTCAGCTCTTCATTACTTGTTGGTCAGACTCTTATGAAGCCTCCTTAATTGTTCCCTCAACTTAAAGTCTTTACATTCTCCAATCTATCCTCCAAGAAACTGCCAAAACAATGTTCCTAAACCACAGATCTGATCATATCAAATCCCTACTCAAAACCTTCAATGGCTCCCTATGACCATTAAAGTAAAATACAAACCAACATTTCCCCAAACTCAACATTCCACCCATCTCCAAGCATCCTTACAAAGTGAAACCCATACATGGAATGCCTCTCTTTGACCTCCATTCAGGATCCTGATTTTTCTTTAAAAAATATCAATTCAAATGCTACATCCTTCTGCTGATCTTTACTGATTCTGTTTCCTCTTCAAATTACTTCAAAATATACTTCTATAGGTAAATGCTTTATTTCTGAAGTAGAATGTAAGTTCCTTGAGGGCAGAGACTATTTCAGTTTGACCTTCATATTTCCCAGCCCCTTCCTTACAAAAAAGCTTCCTAAGAACCATTTGTTGCATTGAATTACCAGGTCCCAAAAAAACACAACTGAATTTTAAGGGAAGAAAAAGATTGTAGGATCATAGTTCTAGAACTGGAAAGGATCTTATTGGACTCATTTTACAGATGAGAAAACAGGCCCAAGGAGGTTAAATAATTTGTCCAAAGTCAAATAAGTAGCATGTAGAGATTCAAATACAGATCCTCAAGTTCCTCACAGTCCTTTTTCACACTGTACCAGTTTTCTTACTAAATAAACTTTTAGGGATCCTTGGAATTAATGGTTAAGTTCAAAAGGAAAAGTTCCACAGGGGGAAGCAGGTAGAAAAGAGGAACGCTAGTAATTTATATCTTCTGAAATAATATTTTGCTCCTCATAAAATGCAGAAGTTTAGACATTTCTGCTTCCTATGGTATGGCTTCAGCAAAAGCACTATCTTCTGTAACAGTGCAAACAACTCTTCCCCCATTGGAGGCAACCTCCCCGATTCTGTAAGGGTGAGAGGCCTGTGCCCCAACAACACTCATTTTTGCTGGAGCAAGTCTTGCAATGAGCATGTTGAAACACCTGCCGCCATACTGGTATTGCTAAGAGCTAATTACATAACAAAACCGCTCAGTGACAGTGCAGAAAGCCAAGTGTGCCCTAGAGGATGGGAGGCAATACAAGGCCAGGGAGAACACTGAAATGGGAATCAAGGGAACCTGGGCTCTGACACTAACGACTTCCTACAATGATGAAAAATCCACTTCTCAAGTCTCAGTATCTTCCTGGGTAAATTAAGTGCATCGATTAGATGATTTTCCAGGGTCTCCATCCTTCAAACCCTCTGATTCCGGAGCTGCTGCTCTTTCCTCTGTTCCATCACCCATTGTTCTGACCTTACAAACTGGCTCTGGAAGAACCCTACTGTTTCAAGCACAAACTCAGCTGTGCTTACCTGTCAGTGTCTGCCTACCTAAAACTCATCATCTATGCTAAGTGGCCACAAAACTCAGTGTTCTAAAGGAAAAGAAGGTCCAAGTCATTACCAGGAGGAAATTTCAAACCATCAGCCTGAGCTGAACCATACTTACCTCAGTGAAATTGATCTTATTCCCCTTGAACATTTGTTCTCGAGCATTTTCCACCCCGCGAGATTTAGCCTGAGAAGAAAAAAAGTAAACTCATCTGTTGAAGGTGCCCAAGGGCTGTCCCCCCAATCTAGGGGTCACTTCTTCATTTGATAAGTTCCAAAAGAACAAGAAACATGAAATGAAGACCCTATCCCTGAGATGCCTGGAAAAATAAGTAACTCTCTCTGGATCCATGATTTATTGCCAGGAGAGATTAAACATAACTAAATCCTACTTATAAAGGAGTCTGGGGAAACAATGAATTTTAGGAAGAACAGCTCTCTGCTTGATAGTTATGATAAATAGTTTTATAAGTAATTACTAACTCCCAAAAGAAACAAACAGTGCTATAGTGTGTTATGGGCCAGAACTCTGAACTTGAAACAAAGGATTCTTCTTACAAGTCAGTGGAATTGATAGAAACAAATGTTTTTCTAATTTAGCATGGTTCAGTATGATTGATATAAGGAGATGTTATGGGCCAGAAACTGAAATAAGGTATTAAGTGGAATTGAGGAGACAATGGTTAAATCCAGTTCAACATTGATTTAATCCCACAATGTTTTCTAGTGATATAATGATTGGTTTGTACTCAGTGTGGGGCATAGAAGCTCTTAGGGACAGGAAGGACAAGCACAATAGTAGCTCTTAGAGGCTGAGACAGATTCATTCCATCTTCCACCTTTGTTGTGGCTGGAAACTGAAGCACAAACCCTTGGAAGTCGGAGAGATTCAGAAGCCACAGAAGGCCTCCAGAAAAACTAGCTGAGCCCCAAGTGAAGGAGACAAGACTTTGAAGGAGACAATAAAGGATTTGGCTACTGATTACTGAACTGAAACAAAAGCTGCTCCCAGAGACCCCAAGAAAACCTCAGCAGAGAACATTACATTTTAGAGAGAATATTACAATAGTGGTGGTCAGAGAACTGGATTCAAAGTCAGAAAGTACTGGCTTCACGGTTTTCCTTTGGTATATATTTGCTAAACTGATCGTGACATATACTGGTTAAGTGCCCCAGGCAACTCTATAAGATTATAAATTTACTGATCTGTAATCTAGGGAAGGAGTTTCTAAACTAATAACATTAATCCTCAAAACATAATCCAGAGCACTGACCAAAACCAAGTGAAGTGAAATTACCAGTTCAATAAGCATCTTCATCACTTCTTCTGTGATAAGGTTCTTGGAATAATCCACAAGGATGTGTCCATTTTTAGTGTCCAGATTCAAGCTGTGAAAAGAAACCTGTTATAAAGCTCCATAGCAACCAGCAAAAGGGAACAGGGGCTTCTATTTGTCCCCCCAACAGTGGAGAAGAGACTATTTGTATAACATATCTCCATCATCAACGAACACTTCCTTTAACAAACAACTATATTTTTCCTCTCAATAGAATTAGAGTTGGAAGGGACTTCAAGAATTGTTTTAGTTCATTTTATAAAGAAACAAAAGCCAGAGGAGGTTAAGCAAGTTGGCTGGACAACTGAGAACATATACTGACCATCTGATGAATATAGGGAACTACCAAAAAATAGCACCTTAAGGCAAATTCCCATAAAGTCAATCAGCATCAGATCATCTTCCCACAATCTGACCAATGCTTAGAATTGAATGAATACCAAATCACACAGAAAGATATTAGGTTGTTATATCATAAATCCAATTCTGAGCAATATCATAAAAGTAACTTCTTATTGCCCAATGAACAGCAGTGAAAATTTGGTACAACATGCCAAAAAAAAGTGATCACAGAAAAAATTAATCTGGCACTCATTTTATCTTCCCCTTCTGCCCCTCCCAGGATTCATCCTTACCCATTCGTCCCTGGTATCCAGGGAAAAGCTCTTAGAAGTGAAATCATCTCTAGGGTCAGGTACAGCTATAAGAAGGAGCCTATTTCCCCACAGGAAACTTGTACCTTGGGGAAAAATTTAAGTGAATTTCTATTCTGAAAATGCAGTTATGATTCACAACTTGGAAACTTTCACCAAAAAAGCAGGTGCAAGAATGAGGATCCCCTCTCTTCTCCCTGGCCTTAAGCAATTCAATTGGCCTGTCAGTCTCCCAGTATGGAATCCTTGTTACCAGTTGCCCTTCCATAGATTCTGTGCCATATTCTGGAAAACTTCCCCTTTTTGATGCCTCTAGACCACACAGAAATCTTTAAATCTTTGATTCTCATCAGTTCCAGAACGGCCTATCCACCTTCCAAATCCCATCTACCTCCGACCTTCAGTCCTTTACTATTATATATCATCATCACCTGGGCAATGAGGCACTACATTCCATTAAAATGTGAGTTCCTTGAAGAAATGAACTGTTTTGCCTTTTTTTATATCCCTAGCACTAAGCATAATGTCTAGTTTATTGGCTGAATGACCCTAGAAATAAGCTACCCACCATCTAAAGCCAGCGATAGGATTTCTGTGGCCAATATTTATCAGCCAAGTCTAAAATAGAACAGGTGGATACATAGATTCTTGAGGTAGCTGATGGATGATGTGCCAAACTTTGGTCTCACCAGCTTCAGTGATATCCCTACCAGTAACATACATTTTCCTGGTTTTAGAGGGAGAAGAGGTAGCCCCTTCTCCTTGTCTACATGAACCTGATATTCAGTGATGCCTTTTATCCAATCAAAGATTAAATATGATCTATAGATCATCCACTTTCATTTTCCATCTCTCTCTCTCTCTGCTCCATTTCCAGTGCCTACAAAATATTGTCTCCTTAAAATTCAAAAAAACAAATCTTCAATTGACTCCGTTAGACACAGAAGCTGTAATCCCATTTCTTCTCTTTCCCTTTCATGGCCAAACTCCTAAAGAATTGGGTATTTTACATTACTAATTCCATCACCTATTTCTCAGCTTCTTGTAATCTGGTCTGTATTCCCACAGGTCCACTAAAACTGTCAATTTAACTGTAGTTTAAAACTGACTATAGAGTCACTATTGAGATTTTTTGATCATCAAATCCAAGTCTTTTACTGTGGCTGTTGTCATCTTCAATTAGTCTCCTCTAACTCCCAATACTAGACATTCCTCCATTGGTTTCTATACTTTCTCCTGCATCTCATTCTATTTGATAGCACTCTATCCTTCAAAGATTCTTCTTTCTCCATGCACCTAGAAAATGAGGACACTCCAAACCCCTTAGGTTTGTTATCAATCCTTCTCTTTTTTTCTCTTTCCATATTTATGAAGCATTTATCTACAATCTTATTTTAAGATATTAGGAGATAACAATTTAGACAAGGCCCTTGCCCTTAGGATACTTACCTGTGGTTGTTCTAAGCCTTCATGACCCCATTTGGGGTTTTCTTAGCAGAGATATTGGAGTGGTTTGCCATTTCCTTCTCCAACTCATTTTATAGATGAGGAAACTGAGACAAACAGGATTAACAGACTTGCTCAAGATGACTTAGCTAGTGTTTGAGGCAAGACTTAAACTCAGGAAGATGATTCCTAAATTCAGCCTGAATACTAGCTGCCTCTCTGGTACTTATAGTCACTACTCTTCAGAATTACTCCCTTGATCTTATATGCTACATAATCTATTATGAACTAGAAATTATACCAGGCTCTGAGTCTACAAATAGAAAGAATGAAAGACAATTCTAATGAAGACAAATCCATATATGTAAATATATGAGAAAATAAATACAAAATAGTCAAATGCAAGGTCTATGGGAAGGGAGGGAACTAGCAATTGCAGGGTTTGTGGGGGAGGTGTGGAAGATAGAGAACAATCAGAAAAAGTTTCAGATGGCAGAGCCTGAGTTTTTCTTAAAGTGAGAGAATAATTCTATGTGTTGGAAATGAGAAGGCAATGCATTCTGGACAAAAGATAGAGCTAGGAAAAAGAAGACAGAGATGGGAAATGGAATGGCATCCTCAAGGAACAGAAAAAAAGATGGGGGAGATAGGTGTGCATAAATGAAATTAGAAAGAAACCAGAAGACAGTGAAAAAGATTAAAGATATGAAGGGGGAAAAAAAGGAATTGATTAAGAATTCAAATTGCTGGAGAAGACAGAGGGAATGGGATTCAGCACCATTTTAGGAGCAGAGCTTGATAAGAGTCACCTCAAAGCCAGACTTAGGGGAAAGTAGATGATACTGTGTCCTTAGGCTGGCACTCACGACTTCTACAATCTGGAACCAATTTAGTTTAGAAAACATTTTGTAATGTCTTTTCTCTGGAGTAGGTAAAAAGTCCCTGCCTCATGAAGCTTACAGTCTAGTATGGGAATAAGACAAACAAAAATGACTAAAAAGTACTAATATACAGTATATTTGAGAGATGTCCCAAATGAAGCGTTGTGTGAAAGAAGTGTTACCAATTAGAGACTGGGGAATAATAAAGAAAGAGACATCTGAACTGGCCTTCAAAGGATAGAAAGGAATTCAAGAAATTCAAAAAAGGAAAAAGAACATTCTAGATTTTAAGAATGGCATGAACAAAGAAAGGGACATCTCCCTTCAAACTTCCCATAGTTCCCCTTCCTCTTATCTTCTCAGCTAAGAACCTTGCCTCATATTTTACCGAAAACATTTAGACCATTTACCCTATTCCCCTGTCTTCTACCTTCCAATCTGTTCTCCCACTCTCTCTACCTGTCTTATATAAAAAAGGAGATCTATTTCTTACCAAGGCAAATCCTTTACCATCCCAAAATTCAAATCTCCTCTACCATTCTATTTCTCTCCTCTGAAATTGACCTTTCAGCCCCTTTCTCTCATTTGTTTTCAATTATCTTCCTACCAACAGCCTTCTATACCACCTTCAAATATCCCCTCCTCTTTCCCCATCCTGAAAAATCCTTGATCATCATTGCTATTCTATCCTTTGTACTCACATTGGTGCCTCACTTTCCACTCACATTCTTAACTCCCTATAAATCAGCTTCTGACCTCATTATTCCACCAGAATTTCTCCTTCCAAAGCTACCAATGACCTCTTAATGGCCAATTCCACTGGCCTTTTCTCAATTCTTTCCTCTTGACCTCTACAGTTTTTGATACTGCTGATCACTTTTTTCTTAAGGCTCTCCTCTCTGGGTTTTCAGAACACCACTCTTCTACTTACAGGACTGCTCTCTTGCTGGATCCTTATCCAGTTATCTCTCTAATTGTAGATGTCCCATAAGATTCTGTCCAGAGCCCTCTTCTCTATATATACTATTTTATATGATCAGCTTTTATGGATTATCATCTTTATGCTAATGATTCTCAGATTTACTTCCTATTCTCTGCTGATCTCCAGTCTTGGCTTTCCAATGCCTTTCAGACATCTAAACTAGATATACTGTAGATATCTTAAACCCAACATGTCCAAAACCAAACTCACCCCCTTTTACCAAGGAGGGTATCCTCTCTACCTGTCATGCTCACAATCTAGTTGTCACGCCTCGTCTCCTAAATATTTCTCACTCTTACATAAAATCCATTGCCTGTCCATTTCACCTTTGTAATCTCTAATACACTCTGATATTGCCACCACTTTGGTACAAATCCAGGTCACCTCACACTTGGACTATTGCGATAGCCTGTTGTGGATTTGCCTGCTCAAGTCTTTTTCCACTCCAATCTATCCTTCAATCAGCCACCAAAGTGATTTTTCTAAACTGTAGATCCAACCATGTCATCATATTCAAGAAAACTTCAATAGTTCCCTATAACTCAAGGAACAAATCCTGTTGGGCTTTCCAAGCCCTTCCTAGCCTAATCCCTATCTTCTTGATCTTTTTATACTATAATTCAGTGACACTAGCTTCCTTGCTCTTCCACCAACAAGAAACAGCTGTCTCTCTGCTGCACACATTTTCTCTGGCTATGCCCAAATTCTACAGGGAGGCTTTCCCAATCTTCTTAGTGTAATTTCTAGTCCCTTCCTAGTGTTATTTCCTATTTATCCAGAATACAGATTGTTTATATACAATTGTGTACTTGGGGTTTCCTCATTATTTATCACAGTATCTAGCATACTATATCAATAACAAATAGGGAAAGAAAAGGAATAAGCATTTATTAAGTACCTGTTATCTGTTAAGCAAAGGCTAAATTCATTTAATCCTCACAATTCTTTGAGGTAGGTGTTATATTATTCCCATTTTTCAGTTTTGCTAGTTGAGGCAAATAGATAAATCTGTTATATACATAGTTATTTGCATATTATCTACCTATTAGAAGATGAGTTCTTAAAGGTAGATTTTTTTTCTTTTTCTTTTTGGACATTCTTTATATCCTCAGCACTTAGCACAGGCGTGGGTTCTAGTTAAGTGCTAAATAAATTCTTGTTGACTGGACTTCATCAGATCATTTGCAAGTCTTTGTCTCTCTTCAGAACACTAAGATGTTAAGTAAAAGTATGAGGCAGAGAAATTCAAGATTACTCCTCACTTTTACACACTTTCCCCCAATAAAAGGAAAGAAAGATCTAGTGTCATGGGAAAGTGAGGAATGTTTTTTGTCTTCTCAATGGCTGGGGGCCAAGGAGAGGCGGGGGGCAAAATTCAAACCTGAAAATAAAATAGGAGAGAATTAAAGTCGGGGAACAGAAGTGGGAAAAGATGGGAGTGGGTTACACTTCGGCTTCTCATCATGACTAAGCACATCCACTGGGTGGCTAAGGCATGAACCGGAACAGAGCAAGACTACAGAATGAATCTGTTAGTTCCCTGGGGTGTGTCCCAGGGAATGTGACTTTAACTGGGCCTTCCATGTGGTCACTTCTCTTCCTTGTGTGTGACTGTCTTCCCCCATTCCCCAACTAGCACATCACTATTCCTATTTATCTTTTTTTATGTAAGTGCATCACACTGTGTATTGCTCTATTTCTCTCTCTACCCGTACAAATGCAAGTGATTCTTTCGGCCACCCCCACCCCTACCCCCACTCCCATAGGTAATTATTCCTCCCTGCTCCCCGCCATTTCTTCCCACGCTATCACCGTCCGAGATAATCCCTACCACGGAGAGTATCTCGGTTCCAGATAATCTTCCCCACCCCCACCATGAATGAGACAGTGCACGTCTCTCAGTGTGTGAATGTCACATAACCTCCTTCAATGCGTGTCTCTCCGCACGTACATCTCTCCAGCAGTGTGAAGAGCACCGGGTTAGTCTCTTTCACAGAGTGTCTCCCCAGGCCCCCTTTTGCACGCAAGTCTCTTCCAATATGTGGATCCCCTTCCCTGAGTGTGTGCTGTGCTCCCCTGCACGTAACCCGCTACAAGGAGGAGTCAAGGGCAAAAGGAGGCGGCTCCTGAGCCTCCTTCCCAGCTCTTAGAAGAGCTTCCAGGCAAAGAGGGGAACCCAGGGTCCCTCTTTCTGCTGCCCCCCCACCCCAACGCTTCAAGAGGGGCCGACCAATTAGCATCCCCCACCCCCATGCCCATGTACCCTACCTCCACATGTTCCAGGGGCGCCGCAAGGAGCCCTCCCATCTTGTAGGCGCCTTGCAGCCACCACAGTGCCCGCCCTCGGCCAGCCAGCCCAGGGTGCCGACATCCTGCCACCCACCCCATAGCCCCTGATCCCGGGCTCACCTGAAGCGGTTGAAACGGTCCTGGTCCGTCTCAAAGAGGCGCCGGAGGTTGAGCTCCGATCCATGCTTGCGATGCCACTGGACTAGCTTCTGGAAGTTCGGATCCTGGCTGAGAGCGGCCATGATGGGAACACAAACGGCCACGAAAGACAGCTTGAATGCGAAAGACTTTTTAGTTTGCAAATGGCTTCGACGTAGCTGCTGCTCCGACTTTTATAGACCAGGAGATCCCACCCAGAACCCAAAGTCCCGCCTCCTCCCCCCTCCCCCTATGTCCCCGCCCCAAGAAGGCAGGCAAAAAGGTGGCTCAGCCTACTAGGTTCTTTCTGCAGGTGTTTTGCCAGTTTCCCATCCCATTAATTTAATAGAGAAATATTTTATATTTGTTGAGTCAGATTGAATTAGGGAAAGAATACCTCACCCTTCTTCCTAAAATTCCATCTTAAGAAGATCCTAAGGGATCAGGCATCGCTCCATTCTTTTTCTCTTTGTAAGATGTAAATTTGGAAAAAGGGCATTGCATCAGGCTAGTCTCAGAACCCTTCCATTGTTCTTTGGCTATAGCCATGATGATTTCTCTTTATCAAGCTCAGGAAGCTAATGGTCTCCATGTAGAGAAAACCTTCAGGGATTCAGGATAACGGGCAAAAATATTTTAAAAGAAATGGAACGCCCTTCACCCCTAGGAGCCAAGATGGGTCTTATTCGGAATAAGACCATGAAGAAGGCGGCCCGAATCATCTTTGAAAAATATTACACTCGCCTGGGCAAGGACTTCCACACCAATAAGCTCGAGTTCAAGGAGATCCCCCATCAGCTCCAGAAGAAGCTCTACAATATCGTGGGCTATGAAGCAGATTTAGAGAGGCCCTGTGAGAGGTATCTCCATCAAATTGCAGGAAGAAGAAAGAGAAAGGAGGGAAAACTATGAGCCTAAGATCTCTGCTTTGGATCAGATCATCGAAGTCAATCCTTATACCAAAGAAATGTTCAAACTTCTGGACTTTGGCAGTTTGTCCAACCTGCAAGTTACTTAGCCCACAGTTGGGATGAATTTCAAAACACCAAGAGGAACTCTTTAATGTTTATTTTATCTTATTTATAATAAACTTGGGAATCTCTCCCCCCCCAAAAAAAAATGGAACTCCAAATTGTAAAGAGGAGGCTAGCTCCCTCTGAATCCAAAGCCTCCAGCCAGCACAAAAGTAAACGTGGGAATAAATCAGACTTTGCCTCCAATAGTGTGGGATTGTGGGTTTCCCAGAATTCAATCCTAGATGTGAATCTTCCAGAAGTTCATGAGCAGGCTTTTCCTTTAGACTTGTGAATCTGCTGGACTTGTGAATCCACTGAATCCTAGCTCTGAGTCACCTTGAGCTTCCTGGAAGTTCTCCCCTTGACTAACCCCAGACTCCCCAAGAGAGTGGGCTTTTATATCCTCCCAGAGAATGGGTTTGTGGAGTACTCCCTGGGCTTGTGGCAGCTCCTTAAAAGTATGCTCTCTTAAAAGTGTGAAGTCTGATGTGTGAACCAATGAGTGAGCTCCTTTAACGGAGTTTACACCTTTAAAGGTGTAAACTCAGTGTATAAGTACTTTGTAAGTTATAGGTACCTAACATCTCCCCCTTTCTTTTGATATAGAACATAGAGTAGTCATGACCTTGAAACAGGTATACATAAATCCATCAGTATGGGAGATATTACACATAATTACATAAACACATAGTAACATAACACATGCTAAAAGTGATGTAATAAATAACATGATCAAATAATTATAAATTGAGAATTTATACATGTCCATAAGTCATGTGCCAGGAATCCAATAATTCCTTCAGGTTTCAAAGTCCTACAATAGTCTCATCTTTTATTAGGGAATCCAGTGATTCCTGCTGGTTTTAAAGTTCTTTAACAATCTCCTTATCAGCCATGCTCTTTCAGTGTCAAGATGTTTCTTAGATCTTCTCCTTTGTTTTGAGGTTTTTCTCTTTTTCTGTCTCTTTCTGATGGACAAGGTGAATACAACGCGTTGCCACCCATCTGATTCCTTCTCCATCTGAAGAAATACAAGCAAACTCTCTCCCCCAAATAGTTAACCTATCTGGTCCCTTCCATTCACCACTTTCTGGGTCACTCTACATCACCTGGCAATTATCTAAAGACAGTGGAGTTGCTCGTACTGGATACTGCCTTTTTAGTGGGTTATAAAACCTGTCTGCTGGAGCCGGTGCGTCTTTGTCAAAAGTTTAAAAATTAATGGTATAGAGAACTAAATGTAGAAATTCTCTAGGGTTACCCATGGCTCCCCCTTTCTTTTGTTTTTGGAGGAGTGTCTTAATGTCTCTGTTTCTTCTCTCTACTATTGCCTGACCTTGAGGATTAAAAGGTATGCCAATGGTATGTAAAATCTTATACTGTGCACAAAAGTGTGCAAAATGTTTAGAAGTATATGCAAGTCCATTATCTATTTTTATTTCTTGTGGCACATCCATAATTGCAAATGCTTGGATAAGGAATTCAGTGACCACTAGGGCTGTCTCTTTTGCTGTTGGCATTGCAAAAGTGAATCCTGAAAAGGTATCTACCACAACGTGGATAAAAGACAGATGACCAAAAGATTTATAGTGGGTCACATCAATTTGCCAGATTTCATTGGGTCTCAAACCATGAGGATTCTTCACTGGAGGGAAGGTAGGAGCATGGAAAGGAAGGCAAGCTGTACAGCTTTTTACTATGCTCCTAGCTTCCTCTCTTGTTATTCCAAATTGTAAACATAAAGCTCGAGCAGCCTGATGATATTTAGAATGAGATTCTTGGACTTCCTGAAATAAAGGAGTACTGGCTAACATAGTTAAAAGGCTATATGCCTTTGAATTTCCATCAAAAATAGGACCTGGAAGTCCACTATGTGAATGGATATGCAAGATATAACTCTTGCCTGGATGCTTCCTTACTTGCTCTTGAAGTTCCTTAAAGAGTTGATAAATATTAGAAGCTACAAATTTTATTTGAGCTGTGGCAATTCTTTGTACCACACCTACTGAATAGGCTGAATCAGAAATTATATTTATGTCTCCTGGGTAATAAGTAAGAGCTAGCATGATTGCAAATAATTCATTCTGCTGAGTGGACTGAAAAGGAGTTCTGACTACTCTCTTTATGGTTAAATCATGAGAATATACAACACAAATATTTTCTTTGGAGACATCTGTAAAGATAGTTGGTCCTTTAAGAGAAACCTTAGAAATCTTTTCTTCAAGAATCCATCGCCAATTATGTAGTAGCCGGGTTATCTTTAATGGAAACCCATGTGCAAAATTTGGAGCTGTAGCCAATAAATTTTGTCATTCTGGGATGGTCTTGCAGCATACATTAATTTGTGCATTAGTATACCATGTGTATATTTTGTCAGGACTTATCCCAGATAATTGTACTACTCTCTTAATGGCCTTTAATAAAATTCTAGCCACAAGCACTGGGTAAGGAGTAAGGCTTTGTTCTGGTTGTGCTGGGAAGTTCACCCACTCAATCATACTGTTTCCTTGATGAAGGACTGCTGTGGGTGCCTCTTTTGTAGCAAAAACTGATATTTCCAAGGGTTTTTGAGTGACTCTTTCAACCACATTGGATAAAGCCAGTTCAACTTCTCTCAGAGCCTCTTGTGCTTCTTTTGTAAGCTGGCTCGGTGAGTTTAAGGCACTATCTCCCCTTAAAATGTCATTCAATGGTTGTAATTGGTAGGTAGTCAAGACTAACACTAGACACATCCATTGGATATATCCTATAAAATTCTGAAAGTCATTAAAAGTGTTCAACTTCTCTATTCTTAAGGAAAGTTTTTATACTGTGAGTGCCTTAGGATATACTTCATATCCTAATTATTGAAAAGGAGCTTGTCTTTGAATTTTTTCTGTAGCTATCTGTAGTTTGTAGTTCCTTGGAGTTTCCATGGTCTTTTGTAGACATGCTCCTAATATTTTTCCTCAGGTGCACATCCCAAAATATCATCCATATAATGTAACAATATTACTTTTGGAAATGCTTTTCTTACTGGAACAAGAGCAGCAGCAACATACATTTGGCACATAGTAGGGCTGTTTTTCATTCCCTGTGGCAAAACTGTCCATTCATCTCTCTTATAAGGCTCAGCCAAATTAACACTGGGCACTGAAAAAGCAAATCTTTTCATATCCTTATCTAGAGGGATAGAATAGAAACAATCTTTAATGTTTATAACCCAGAGAGGCCATTCTCTTGGCAACTGAGTAGGAGATGGAAGTCCAGGCTGAAGAGTTCCCATAGCTTCCATCTGTTCATTTACCCTTCTTAGATCAGTCAACATCCTCCACTTTCTAGATTTCTTTTTTACAACAAATACTGGGGAATTCCAAGGACTTAGAGAAGGTTGCAAGTGTCCTTGGTCAAGTTGCTCTTGCACTATGTCTAATAAGGCCTGAATTTTATTGCTTGTTAAGGGCCACTGTTCTACCCACACTGATGAATCAGTTTTCTACTGAATAGGAACTGGTGAGAGTGCAGGTAGGCCTTCAACAGCAGCCCTGCCTAAAAAAAGTTGTAGTACTTAATTGTAATCCTATCTGCTATAAAATGTCTCTTCCCCACAAATTGATGGGGATTTTTTCAACTACAAAAGGAGTAAAAACTCTTGTTTTATTTTCAAATGTCCATCTCATAGGGGCAGCACTAACTTCTGCTGCTATTGATCCTCCTACACCAGACATGTAGGTGTCTGCCTTAATCTTTGGCCAGTGACTGGACCAATTGGCACCTCTAATAACTGTACGATCTGCACCCATATCTACCAATCCTTCTAATGGTATGCCATATATAAATAGTAAGCATAGGCCGGTCAGCTGTCACAGCTGCTGTCCAGTATATTCCTGGATTTTGTTCTTTGGAGTCAGAATCTGGGCGACTGTCACCAGATTGCTTATTAGGGGTACATAACAATAAGCCTGATCCTACTACTTCTCCTGGTTGATAAATCACATGTTGTCTACTTGTATTAGTGACTGGGATATTAGCTACACATTCTCCATCAGTGTATGGATAAACACTGTTTTGTAAGCACTCTCAGGAGGTGAAATGGTCAAGCCTACTGTGCCTGAGGCAAAGGCAAAGGAACAGATTTCACCTCTCCAGGGAATATCTCAGTAGTCTCGACTGCATACAACTCTATTTTTCCTAATTTCAATCCCTTTCTTCTGTCTGATTGCCTTTTGACTTATTGATCATGTCTTAATATTGAATTTCTCTGGGTGTAACCTCAGCTGCCATCATGCCCCACCTAGGGGGCTAAAGCTGAGCCCCACCTCTCATTTCCCTGGGTCAAGCTGCATTCAGAGGCCCCGTGGAAGCCCTTGTGGCATTTTGGACATGGAGTTTTTTAGGTCTTCTCTCACCCTATCTCCATATCTACATTGAGCTCTTAGATGTCCAACTTTTCCACATTGAAAATATCAACGAGCTTCTCTAGAAATCCTTTGCCAGGAAGGCCCCGTCTTCCCATGTTTATCATAGTCTGAGTATAATAATAGTACAGCGTCTTATGATCTCCTCTAAAGAAGCATCTTTGTTTAATCCCCATATAATTCTTTTGCAAAACTCATTGGCATTTTCCATAGCCAAATGTCTGGTCATTATTTCTGTAGCTGTATTCTCTCCAATAGTTCTTGTGACAGCAGTTTGCAAATGTCCCACAAAATCTGCAAAAGTTTCATTGGGACCTTGCTCTATTTTTGTGAAGACTTCCCCTTGATCTTTTTGTCCAGGGAGAGAACCCCAAGCTTTTATTGCAGCCTTAGAAATTTGCTCATACACTGTTATGGGATAATAAATCTGTTCTGAATTCTCTCCATACTGACCTTCACCTGCTAGTTGGTCAAAAGTGAATTGTGTGTTAACTCCTATTTCCCTATTGCATCTGACTTGAATCCTACATAATTCATGATGCTCTGAAAGCCACAACAAGTTTTGTCCAGGTTCTAAACATGTCCTTGCTATGGATTTCCAGTCATTCAGGATTAGGGTTTCATGAGACAAATTATCTAGTAACATTTTAACATAAGAGGATGTAGCCCCATAAATAGTGCAACCTTTTTTCAAATCCTTAATTTTATCCAAATCAAAAGGAGTATTTCTTCTCCTTTTTTGACCTGAAGAGTCAAGCTCTTCAATCACAGGATATGCATCTATAAAATCACTTACATCCTGTCCTTCTCTCTTAGCCTTAAATAATGCTTTTTCTATTCTTGTCATAGGCTGCTTCACAGGCAATTCTGTTTGTGTCACTGCCTCTTCCCCTCCTCCTTCTTTCTCCACCCATGAAGGGTTAATTGAGGGAGGAGATGGGAAATACTCCTGTCACTCAGAATTGTACTTACCTCCATTATTATATGATTCATTTTTTTCACCTAGTTTAGTTGACACCTCCCCCTTTTGCTCCTTCTTTTTCCTCCTTCAAAACATATAATTTCCTAAAATCAGTTGAATTATATTGTATGTGTAAAGTGTGTCTTTGGAAATTGAGTTAGGTCCATTTTTGTTGTAGTATTGACAAAATTCATCTCCTACTAATTTCCATTCCTCTAGGTCCAATTCTTTTTCCAGAGAAAAACAAGGACATATGACCTGCACAGTTTTTAAAAGTTCAGTGATCTCCTCCAAAATTATAATCAATCCTTGGCTTTTCATAACCTTGACAATGCTCTCTAAACATTTTCCTTGAACAGAAACAGAAGACTGTTTTCTAAAAATGTGCCCCATTTTGCTGAAATTCTACTTTAGCTCTTTAACAAAGTTTCCTTGTTTTACTCATCCAAATTTCTGGGTCAAAGGGACTTTTCCACTGAGATCTGGATCGGAGGCTTTTCTACTGGAATCAGGATCTTGTCTGTCCCTGTTCGGGTGCCAAAATGTAAAGTCCCTCTAGCTCCCTCTGAATCCAAAGCCTCCAGCCAGCACAAAGGTAGACATGGGAATGAATCAGATTCTGCCTCCAATAGTGTGGGATTGTGGGTTTCCCAGAACTCAATCTTAGATGTGAATCTTCCGGAAGTTCATGAGCAGGCTTTTCCTTTAGACTTGTGAATCTGCTGGACTTATGAATCCACTGAATCCTAGCTCTGAATCTCCTCAAGCTTCCTGGAAGTTCTCCCTTTGACTCCCAGACTCCCAGAGAGTAGGCTTTTATATCCTCCCAGAGAATGGGCTTGTGGGAGCTCCTTAAAAGTATGCTCTCTTAAAAGTGTGAAGTCTGATGTGTGAACCAATGAGAGTAAATTCAGTGTATAAGTATTTTGTAAGTTATAAGTATCTAACACCAAATAAGTAAAGAAATTGCAGTAAAGCACATAACTGGCCTTAATTCAAGCCACCAGTTACCTAATTAATGAGTTCAAATTGCATCTCAAAGTACTGAAAGAATTTGCTGACAGACTTGTTGAGCAAAAGATAAGTATCTTTAACAATGATATGGTGCTAAAGGAATGGAAATAGAAAAATGTTTAGATTTTTAAAGAAGAAAGTGATTCTATAACATTCAGAATGGCAGAATTTAATGTTGATTTCTGGAAAAATTGTAGTCTATCAGTAAACAAGCTTTTATTAAGCACTTACTATGTGCAGGTACTGTGCTCAGTGCAGAGAATACAAAGAAAGAAGAGTTCTTACTTCATGCACCTCACAATCTAATGATGAGTAGAGAATGAATTATTAAAAAGATAGTTTATGAAAACTTAGAAAGGGAAGAAAATCATCATTGTTGTTCAGTTGTGTGTGACTGTCTTTGACCCCCTTTGGGGTTTTTTTGCAAAGATATTGAAGATGTTTACCATTTCTTTCTCCAGCTCATTTTACAGATGAGGAACTGAAGCAAACAGGGGTAAATGACTTGCCCTGAGCCACACAGTAAATGTTTGAGGTCAGATTTGAATTCGGAAAGACAAGTGGTTGCTTCTAACTGCACCTAGCAACCCTCCAATCTTCTTCTTCTTTTTTTTTTTTTTTTGCAAGAGTTATAAAGACAGCATTCTCTAAATTTTTAAATCATGTACCTCTATCAGTAAAAGATTTGGGGGCATGTACTTTCAATATCTCTATTTACCTATAAATTATATGCTTGTATTGTTATACTATAATTATGCAAATTATAAAACACACAAAAGTCAAAATTAAAAAGGATGAGGTAAAGGAGAAATAATATTTGATTTTAAGCATCAATAGGGAGCCACTAGAATTTATTGAATAGAAATAATATGATCAGACCTATATTTCAGGAATCTTTGGCAACTGCATGGTACATAGATTGGACAGAGGAAAAACATGAGATAGAGACCAAGTAGAAAGTTATTGCAAGGCTGATTTCAGAAAAGTCTGGAAAGACTTACATGAACTGATGCTAAGCAAAGAGAGCAGAATCAAGAGAATATTGTACACAGTAATAAGAAGATTATGTGATGAGTAATTGTGATGGACTTGACTTTTTTCAGCAGTGAGACAATTCCAATAAACTTGTGATGGAAAGTGCCGTCCACTTTCGGAGAGAAAAGTATGGAGACTAAATGTAGTTCAAAGCATAGTATTTCCTTCTTTCCATTGTTGTTTGTTTGCTTCTTGTTGTTTTTTTCTTTCTCACATTTTTTTCCCTTTTGATTTGATTTGTCTTCCTGTGCAGCATAGTGAATATAGAAATATGTTTAGAAGAATTGCATATCTTTAACCTATATCAGATTGCTTGCTGTCTTGGGTGGAGGGGAAAGGGAGAAAAATTTGGAACAGAAGGTTTTGCAAAGGTGAGTATTGAAAACTGTCCTTTGCATATATTTAGAAAAATAAAATGCTAGTAAAATAAATTTGAAAACTGCCATAAAAAAGAAAGTTATTCAGGAGGACCTGAGTTCAAATCTGGTCTCAGACACTTACTAGCTGTGTGACCCTGGGCAAGTCACTTAACCCCAGCCTCCAAAAAAAAAAAAAAAAAAAAAAAAGTTATTTGCAAAAGTTGAAAGGTGTTGAGATTGAACTAAAGTGGTGATTATAAGTAGAGGCATGCTAGAGATATAGAAATAAGTCTGACAACATACTCAGCAAACTGAGTGGATTTTTGGAATGGAGAGTAAGGCAGTTAGGATGACTGAAATTGCAAGCATAGATAACTGGGAAGATAGTAGTGTTCTCAATCTAGATAGAAATAGGGCAGTTCATAAGTGGGTTATATTTTTGGAAGAGAGAAAACATAATATATCTGTGATTTTTGTGTGCAACCTGTGATTGTAATTCTTGTGTTCTATTCATTCTATCCTACCAAAAATGAAAAGCTGAAAAGTTAAGACTCTTACCCACAGGTGCCAAATCCTACTTCCCTGAGGTTCCCTATAGCTACCTTGAAGTATTATTAGAGATGGGGTATGGGAATTTTCCTAATGGCATGAGGTAGACCCTGTTCTGGGTTCCCATATAAATTATAAAAGCCCAAGGAGTCCACATCTGGTACAGAAAATGTGTAATCTAGAAACTTGCAGAGGTATGGAGCAAGGAGGCAGAGTGAGGAAAATATAAGGAATTAGGAATAAGCAGGAGATAAATTCTCACCTATTGGCTATCAGAGGAAAGTGGAGATGACTCATGTTCCTTGCAATTGGTTGATCATCTATCCTTTAGAATTAGTCCTCAACTCTCTCAGATTATCACTCTTCCACAGAACTCCATCTGACCTGTCAGGATCCCCTCTCTTTTTACTCCTCTCTTCATACTATTAGGAGACACCCTATTTTCATTGTCATGGCTACAGCTCACCGATATGTGTATCAAGATTTGGCCTAGCTAAAATAGATTTACTTTTAGAGGAGACTTCAGATCATATTCTAATTTCTCTCTTCAGATAGAATAAAGATAGTTTTTTTGCTTATGCCTACCGTTAGTTCTTTGATTTTATTTTGTTCTTATTTCATTTCTGAGAGTTAACTTGGGTTGTGATAATCTGTGTGAACTCTGGTATTTTCAGTTACTAACAGTTACTGATGAGAAATCTGGTGAATACTGTGGTGTAGTCTTGAAAGAATTCACGTTCAGACTGTCTCCAACAAAAGCAAAAGCATTTATTTATTTGGCCTAATTTGGGATAACACACCAGGCAGACTCTTCTCAAGAGAGGCAACAACAGCTCAACCAGGACAAAGAGTGATTCTGTTATAAAGCTGGAGGGCTTGTGATTGACTAGTGGAGAGATAGCAAACTACAAGCTCAAGAAGTGACAAAAGAGAGCTAGCTCTTTCCTAAAATACCCTTGGATTGCCCACCAAGGAGGCCAAACTGCAATGCAAATCATATACCAATAAGCTCTAAGGTTACTAAAGAGAGTAAGCTTGCAGATGCTAAGTAAAGAAAGTCCTTTTGTAGTTTTGTGGTCATTTATCAGCTACAGGCTGAAATGTGATTAGTTAATTCAGGGGCCTTATCTGAAGGGCCCTGGGCTCTGAAGAGGACATTCCTCATCAGTTACATAACCTTTGTGACTCTTTGGTCATTTGTTTTAAGAGCTGACAATCTAAAACATGGCCTAATACGCTCATGCAGGAACCAGAGCTTCCATTCTCATATGACTCTGCCATAATTTACTTCAAGTCTCATTGTCTATCAATGGTAGATTTATTTCTGAGTTCCCATTCCCATATCAGAGCCCAACATACCTCTCAACGCAATGCCAGCAACAAAAATGATGAATTCAGCCTCCTGAAGAGTCTCTGGCAGAATGCCTCAAGGATTGGTCTGAGTTGTTCAGAATGTTCAATATACTTCTGAATACTTAGATAAAGATAGATAGATAGATAGATAGATAGATAGATAGATAGATAGATAGATAGATAGATAGATATAGTATATTTATTTATACCAGGGCAGGGGATTCCTACATTCTGGAAAGCATAATTATGTTAGGACAATGGGCCAAAACTAGTAAGAAACACTATTATATTCCTATAAACATAGTATAGGAATATAGCTCCTTATTGCCTCCAAAATAAAATATAAACTTCTCAGTTTTGTTACAGTGGAATAAAGAAATTGAATAATTGTATTCAGGCAACAATTTATTTGGCAATGCATGCACTTGCCAAATGAACCAGAACCAAATCTTGGTAGCTATAGATCTGATTTGATTGCATTGCAAAATATATTGTTGATTTAACATAATTATTTAGTTTCTTTATTCCACTGTAACAGTTTTGGTGACCACAAAAGTAGAGACTGTGAATCTCCAGGTGACCACGCCTTAGACAAAGGAAAATCCTAACTACTCTGATTAGATTTCTATCAATGGACCCCCTCCATCACAGGACTACTTGCCCCAGACCTCCACAACCTCCTGAACCAATATCCAGATGGTTATATAAATGGTTTCTGATGAGGGAACCATGAGAACTGGCTCTGGTAAGCTGATGTATACATACCCTTAGAGAAGTTTGATCTTTGAGCAGAGCAACTTTCCTATTCAGAAAAGGATGACTAAAAATAGAGTTTTCAAATTATGCAATTGGTCTAAAATACATCAAAATCTCAATAGGTACCAAATGTGGCCTGAAGAAGGGACTTTCAATTACTAGAAAATGAAAGCTTTGGGAAGGCAGAGCCAAGATGGTGGAGTCAAAGCAGGTGATAGAAAAACAGGGCAGGTTAGAGGAAGGGATAGTCAGAAGCAAAAAGCTTTAGAGAAGGGACAAGGTGAAAGGAAAAAGAATAGAATAAACAGAGGGGAAAAATGAAGGGGATATAGGGAAAATGAGACATTAGTGCATTGTTGATGGAATTGTGAACTGATTTCATCCTTCTGTAGAACAATGTAGGACTACGTCCAAAAGAGTATAAAATCATGCATATCCAACCTACCTTTTGACCTAGCAATACCACTGCTAAGTCTGTATCTCAAAAGAGAAAAAACAAAAAACAAAAAGAAAATTACCTATATATACAAAAAATATTTATAGTGGATCTTTACAGGGGCAAAGAATTGGAAATTTAGGGGATACCTATCAACTGGGGAAGAGCTAAATAAACTGGGGTTATGATAAAATTCTATTGTGCCATAAAAAAAGATGAGGAGGCAGGATAGATGGTGCAGTGGATAGAGTGGATAAAAGTCAGCAAGACTTAAGAACCAGATTTAGGCACTTACTGGGACAAGTCACTTAATCCCAATTGCCTTGGCTCCCCACCTCCCAAATAAAAAGAAAGAAATGATGAGCAGGATGCTCTCAGAAAAACTTGGAAAGACTTTCATAAGCTGATACAAAGTAAAATGTATTGTATACAAAATAATAGCAATATTGTAACATGATCAGTTTAGAATGACATAACTATTCTCAGCAATATTGAAGAACATATTTTTTCATCAAAAATGCTATCCATGTTCAGAGAAAGAACTCATGGGGTCTGAATGAAAATTGAAGCATACTTTTTTTTAAACTTTATTATTCTTGAGGGATTTTTTTTGGAGGGAGTCTGTTTCACACACACACACACACACACACACACACACACACACATAACATAGCTATTATGGAAATGTTTTGCATGACTGCCTATATATATAACCTATATTGAATTTCTTAGGTGGGGAAAAAGAGGAAGGGAAAGAATCTGGAACTTAAAGTTTTAAAGCAAATGTTAAAAATTGTTTTTACATGTACCTGGGGAAGAATAAAATACTAAATGAAAAAAAAAAAAGGTGTTGAGATTGATTTGAGAAAATTGTGCACATGGACTTTTTTTTAAATTATAGCTTTTTATTTACAAAACATGTGTATGGGTAATTTTTCAACATTGACCATTGCAAAACCTTCTGTTCCAACTTTTCCCTTCCTTCCCCTCACACCTCCTTCCCCTAGATGACAGGTAGTCCAATACATATTAAATATGTTAAAATATATGTTAAATACAATATATGTTTATATATTTATATAGTTATGTTGCTGCACAAGAAAAATCAGATCTATAAAGAAAGTTAAAAAAAAGACGAGAGGGAAAACATAAATGTAAGCAAATAACAACAGAAAAAATGGAAATGCTATGTTGTAGTTCCCACTCATTTCCCATATTCTCTCTCTGGATATAGCTAATTATCTTCATTACTGAACAGTTGGAACTGGTTTGAATCATCCCATTGTTGAAGAGAGCCATATCCGTCATATATCAGCATATATTATTGTTGTTGCCGTATACAACAATATCCTGGTTCTGCTCATTTCACTTAACATCAGTTTGTGTAAGTCTCTCCAGGCCTCTCTGAAATCATCCTGCTGGTCATTTCTTACCGAACAATAATATTCCATCATAACATTCAGTACATGGACTTTTTGATGAAAATTTTCTTCTATGTGTCTCTCTTGTCATTTTATCTGTGTTTTTAAGTGACCTGAGCAGTCACAAGGAAAAAGAAAGTAAAAGTAAAAATTTTTCTGAGTCCTCAAAAAGAAAGTCTCTCTCTGCCTTTTTATTTTTTCCTTGAGGCTGGGGTTAAGTGACTTACCCAGGGTCACACAGCTAGGAAGTGTTAAGTGTCTGAGATCACATTTGAACTCAGGTCCCTAGTGAATTCAGGGCTGGTGCTCTATCCACTGCGCCACCTAGCTTTCCCTCTGCCTTCTTAATTCAGACTAAGTTAAGGAGACAGAGACTCCAATAAGAATGAAGGGAATTTTTGTTCCCAGTCTGCAAGAATTTATAGAATTGAAAAACTAATTAAAAACTAAATTTATTTACTATGAATTTCCAAATTGTGATTTGAATATTTCTGTAAATGCTATCATGTTTTGGTGAGTTTTGAGGTACCATTTTATAGAATTTTTAGAGAAAAAATAATAAAACTTTGTGAAAGTTATAGGGAAATAACACTTAGACCTCTTATCAATTCTTGAACTGAAGCTAGTTTGAAAATAGTTTCAGTGAAGTTCAAACATAAAAAAATTGGATTTGCAGTTTGCAATTTAAATTTATCTAAAACTTTAAAAATACCTATTAACTTTTTCTAGAAGCTCATTTAAATCAGGAATCATTTTATTTTGAAAAATGTTTTGTGTTACCACTGTATTTCTTCTGTGAATAATGTAACAAAACTTAATTGTTTAGATAAACTAGTGGCAAAATTATCAAAAGGTATTGGAATTGGAATAGACCAGGCATTTGCAGGCTTTTTAAAAACTCCATAAATAACAATATTGCAATTGATTAGTTTTGTGTGTTTAAAAAGAGGGATTCAATGAAGAAAAGTTCTGTAAATATTTTTTAATATGACTGTGAAATAAAAACTAGAGGAATTAAGCAAGTGGAAGAAAGTAGAAGAGGTATTAGATCCAAATAAGAACAGGGGGGGGAAAGATCTTTTTACTTTGAAGGATTTTAAAGAAAGCCCATTGGAGGAGTACATAAAGATGGGAAGAAAGAAATTTTAAGTATGGATGAGAGAAAAATGGGTAAAAACTAAAAGAAAATTGGACTGTTTACAATGAAACAATATGAATGGAGTGCTGAATGTAGATATTTTAGAATTTTGGAAAGAGATTTGAAGGAAGTTTGAGCTCTTAAGATAAGAAGGACATAAGAAACTTTACTTAATTATTCTTTATGATATGGAAAAGATAAAAATATTGGCAGCATTGAATTATGAGGATGGCATCCTCTTCCTTTTGTAATAGGTAGCTTTTCCTGCTTTTTCTTTTTTGATATTTTTAGAGTTATAAATGAAATAGGAATGGGTTATGAGGAAGGGGGAAGTAAGATAGAGCTAGATTAAAAACACCAAGAAATTGATTTGGTTCTTTGGGTGATTTAAAAAGGAAATAAAGAAAATATTCGGGGAACTAGGAGTGCCACTATGAATTTTTTAAAACATAAACTAACTGAAAACAGTGGGCCCTTGAGAAAATTGAGATTTAAATGTTGCTATTAGTGATAATAAATCCATATTTGATTGGGGAGAGAGAGGGCTTGGATTGAAAACACAAAAAAATTATTTGGCTCTTAATAAATAAATAAATAAAAATAAATAAAAAATTCTGGGGAACTGGGAGTGCTACTATGAATTTTTTTAACATGAACTAACTGAAAACAGTGGACCATTGAGAAAATTGAGATTTGAGTGTTACCATTAGTGATGATAAATCCAGATTTTATTTGATCAAAATTTTGTTTTGAAACTAAATCATCATGTGGTCTCACTTATAGCAAGATACATTCTTCTATTAAGATAGTTGTATTA
This sequence comes from Sminthopsis crassicaudata, assembly GCF_048593235.1. Lineage (NCBI taxonomy): Eukaryota > Metazoa > Chordata > Mammalia > Dasyuromorphia > Dasyuridae > Sminthopsis > Sminthopsis crassicaudata. Next base: position 472,448,023 of record NC_133618.1, read on the forward strand.
AAGATTATACAATGATCAATTCTTATGTATGTGGCTCTCTTCAACAATAAGATAATTCAGACCAGTTCCAATTGTTTAGTGATGAGAGAGCCATCTATACCCAGAGAGAGGACTGTGGGAACAGAGTTTGGTTGACAACATAGCATTTTCACTCTTTTTGTTGTTTGTTTGCTTGCATTTTATTTTGCTTCTCATCTTTTTTTTTTCTGGTTTGATTTGATTTTTCTTGTGTGGCAAGATAATTGTATAAATATGTATGCATATATTGAATTTAACATATATTTCTACCACATTTAACATAAATTGGACTAGGGGAGAGGGTGGGGAAAGAAAATTGGAACATAAGGTTTTGCAAAGGCTAATATTGTCCATGTAATATTATAAAACATTTTGAAAAATAAAAAGTTTTAATAAAGGAAAAAAAGATAATTTTGTTGAATCAGAATTTATTACAAAGTACATTTGCTATAATATGCTAGAAATTAAATTCTTAAAATTCTGATCTCAGAAATTTATTAGCTATATGACCTTAAATTTATTGTTCTTCAGTCATTTCAGTTCAACTTTTTGAGACTATTTGGAGTTTTCTTGAAAGATATTGGAATAATTTTCCATTTCCTTTTCTTTATTTTAGAAATGAAGAAATTGAGGCAACTAGGGTTAAGTGACTTAATCCAGGGTCATATTGCTTGCAAGTGTCTGAAGCTGGATTTGAACTCAAGTCATCACTGGGCGCATCATGTAGCTGCCCTTATGCAAGTTATTTCACCTCTATACCTCAGTTTCCTTATCTGTAAAGTGAATAATAATAATACTAATAGCACTTACCTCTCAGGTTATGAAGATCACACATGGAGCACATGTGAAATGCTTAGCACAGTGCCTTGCAGGTGGTAAACGTTATATAAATGTTAACGATTATTATTATTTCTTTAATTGAATTACTCCATTCTGGATTACTCTATATGGGTCTTAATTATAGAATGTCCAAAGTAATAAAATTAATGGTTTTCTATATAATTTGGAAATGAAATTCAATTGAACTGATGTTGCTGCCTAATAATAAGCTTTTTTCATGTTTTAAATGTATGACATTGTGTATGCCATTATTATGCTTTTAAACTTTTCTTATATTGTGAAATTTGGCAAAAGTAACTTCTCTTTCAATTTGGATGATGTTGGATATGAATTTGACAGTTAAAGAATGTGGTCAAAATGTTTGAAAACTATCAAGTATTTAATTAGATATATTTTGCTTTTAAAATGGATAATAATGTTTAAGAAAAAATATAAAGCAAACATCTATTAATTTACTCTTATCTATGGATTCCTTGAACTTTGTACTTGGGCAAGATCATAAAAATCTAATCAGCTCTGTTGACTATGATTGTTGCATCCTCACGTATTGAAGTTTGAAAAACTCAAAGAGGGGAAACAGTGGTTTAATTCCAGCAAAAAGTAATTTTTATCAAAAAATTATTTTAATAGCCAAATATAATTTATGGAAATTTTGAAATTGTACTCATTAATTGTCTGTGTTAAAGTTCTTTTAACCAACTTAGTAACAATAAACCTTAGATTTAAAGATTTCAATCTCATCATTGGAGTGAAAAGGTAACACTGATTAGAGGTTTATTATAGTCAGCATTTTTCCTGGAGTTTGGAGTCAACTATTATGTATTCAATGTATGAGTGAAACTTCACAATGTAGTTGTTGGGTTTTTTTTGCTTAGGCAATTGAGGTTAAGTGACTTGCCCAGGGTTACACAGCTTGGAAGTGTTAAGTGTCTGAGGTCAGGTTTGAAGTCGGGTCCTCCGGACTTCAGGGCTGGTGCTCTATCCACTGCGCCACCTAGCTGTCCCACAATGTAATTTTTCTTAAACTATAAATGAAAAGTAAATAGGGCGGTGTTCATTTGTGAATTGTTATCACAACATTAGAAAAATCATTATGACAATCTACCCTAAGTCATGCTCAGTGAGATAAACTCTTTAGGGACCAAGATTTAATAATGTCTTATGTCAAAGGCAGTCTGTGCCCTTGAAGACAGTCTTTATATCATAACCATGTCTGTCCTTCTAATTTCTATAATCAGGGCAGGTGAACTGTAAAAACTTTTGTTGGTATGATACTAAATCTATTAATTAATAGATTAACACTAAAATTTCTGAGTTAGCTTAATAGGATACTAGCAGAAATAATTTTATTGTTTTCAACTTGAATTTATAGTCAATTTTATACCCTAAACAAGTAAATGAGTTCTTGGCCTTGACATCCACTTGCTAATGTTTATATATTCATGTATAAGATTGAATCCTTGAAGTATCTCATTTTTTTCAGAGTGATATAGAGATAATATACACAAAAGGGAATAATAAGACAAGGATGTAAAAGTTCCTTAATTAAATGAAGTAGAAATGGGCAGTATTAAAAATTAAATATAAGACATCAGAAGACTTATCCCCTCAGGTCAGAAGGTGTCTAGTTTAGGGAAGAGCAGAGGACCAACTACATGTAACTCCAGAAAAAATGAAGCAACTGATCCAAAAATGCTCAGCTATGGATGTAATGTGATGAAAGGAAAATCTGACGTTGCATAGTATTGCATAAGAACTAGAATGTAAGATCTATGAACCAAGGTAGTAAGCTGGGCATGGTCAAACAGGAGATAGAAAGTTTAACTATCAACATCTTGGATATTAATGAACTTAAATGAATGGGAATGGGGGCTTTTATGATCATTATATATACATAATTGTGGGCAAGATTCCTTTAGAAGAAATGCAGTAGTCCTCATAGTTAATAAAAGGGTGAAAATAAAGTGGTACAGGGATATATAATCTCAAAAATGATATCTGAATCAGAACCATTCAACATCACAATACTAAAAGTCTGTGCTCCAACCACTGATGCCAAAGAGGCTAACCTAAAAATATCTACAAATAACACCAAAAAATAAGTCACACTCATCATTGGGGATTGGAATACTAAAGTAGGAAATAAAAAAATCATCGGAATAACAGACAAGTTTGTCTTTGGAGTACCAAATGAAGTAGGGCAGAGACTAATAGAGTTTTGTCAAGATAACTCATTGGTCATAGGCAAATACTCTTTTTAAACAAGCCAAATATTATACAAGAGGTAACAAAAATACTTCTCAAAGAAAAAGGGCAAGAAAATAAAGTGTGTGATGAAGTTTTACATATAGCTGAGGAAAGAAGGAAAGAGAAAGGGAAATATGAAAAGGAAAGATTCACTCAAGTGAATGCAGAATCCCAGAAGACAGCCAGGAAGACCCACAACCTAAGCATTTTGACTGTTATGTCCTGAACATGCTGGGGACTCTGAGGCTGGAGCAGAAGACTTAAGGAGGAAGATGGTTAGTACTGCTAGTGCATGCATATAATTGTGTTAAGAATAATGACAAAGGCTTTATCCTAATACCTGCTGCTATTGAGAGACATATTTACCTTTTCATTTGTGCTTCAGAATTTCAGAAGGTGGAGATGATTAAGGAAACATAACCAATGTATCTCTGACCTGAGAGATACATGGAAGGAGATTTACTATCTAGCTTTACATGACTTCAATCTAGAAGAATTGAGAAACAAGCTACATTGTGTCACTTGAGTTGTCTCCCAGGAAAGGAAAGGATTTGTTTGTTAATGAAACTTGGTCTAGGGCAATGCCTAAAATGAAAAGACTAATGAAGAGCCATCCCATAAGTAGCTAGCTAAAAGATGGGGCATCCTAACAGTCTACAAAATAGTACCAGATAATAGTTATGGCACAGAAAAGACAATATAGCACAACCATTTATTACCCATGAGAAGTTGATTGATATTAGTGATCATGAAGAAAAGACTGGTGGAAAGCCAAGAAGGGCTAACAAACCTGTTACAAACATTGTTAGAACTAGACAGTGGCTCCTATGGAGATAAAAATGAAAAAGAAAGTGAACATTGAGACGCTTTGGAGTACTGGTGTTAAACTCAAATAGAAACGGGCCACTAAATCTTGTGTAAATATCCTGATGTTGATATATTGACTGAGAAAACTAAACTGCATGTTAACTAATAATTAAAATCTGTTCTATTGAATTTTTATTTATTTTGCTAAATGCTTCCTAATTATTTTTCTTTTTTTTTTTCCCTGAGGCTGGGGTTAAGTGACTTACCCAGGATCACACAGCTAGGAAGTGTTAAGTGTCTGAGACCAGATTTGAACTGGGGTCCTCTTGAATTCAGGGCTGGTGCTCTATCTACTGCGCCACCTAGCTGCCCCTCCTAATTATTTTTCAATCTGGTTGGGTCTCACTTGAGAAAGTTATGGGCAGAGATGTCTCTGTTGGCCATGTGTTTGACACCACTGCTCTGAAGAATTCGGGAAATCAGATAAGAGTGCCTTGGTCCAGGGGTATTTCTGCCTAAACAAAGGGAAGGGAAGTGCTAAATCTGAAGGATCCTCTGTTAGATACTCAAGCTTGTGGAGTCTGGGAGGGAATAGAGGCCATCTAGAAAAACTAAAAACAATGATACTATGTATGGCCCATCTATGACCTGGGGGCGGGAATCCTGCCTGTCTGGCCCGAGGATACAGAGTCAGTCAAGGCAAGACTCAAACTCAGGTATAGAAAAACAGACCACTAGATCTGAGGAAATCTACAATTTAGAACTGCCTGAACAGATCACAGTAGAAAATTAAGTACTAAGGGCAGCTATATGGTACAGTGTATAGAGTACCAGCCCTGAAGTCAGAAGGACCTGAGTTCGAATGTGACCTCAGACACTTAACACTTCCTAGCTGTGTGACCCTGGGCAAGTCACTTAACCCCAATTGCTTCAGCAAAAAAAAAAAAAAAAAAAAAAAAAAAAAAAAAAAAAAAAAAAAAAAAAAAAGTAAGTACTATCAAATCAGCAATAATAATAATAATATTTGTGTAGTGCCAAGCACACTGAACTTAATGCTTTACAATTATTCTCCTTCGATTCTCACAATAAATCAGAGGTAGATGCTATTATCATCCCTGTTTTAGAGATAGAAAATTGAGGCAAATAGGTTAAGTGACTTATCCAGGATCACACATCTACCAAGAGCTGAAGCCAGATTTGAACCTAAGTTTTCCTGACTCCAGGCTCAGCATTCTAACTACAACACCTAGTTGACTTAGGTGACCAAGTGAAGCTTATGAAGCTCACAATCCAATGACTAAAAAGGTTTTCCTTTTGCTGATATAAATTGTGTCCCCCTTTAATCTTTTTTGGGGGCAGATGTAAACTCTGTCCCCTTTGGAGGGAATTCCTGACTCTCAAACCCTGGGAGGGGCACATCTTTCCCAGACAACTCCCACTCAATTGGAAATCTTGTCCTGGAGTATAGTCAACATCCTTTTGAATGGCTCAAACTGCTCCCCAGCTCCAGACCAACACTGGCCCAATATAAGCAAGGGTGGGGGGGGGGAGGTTTAACCTATCTTTGCAGAAGTACTAATAGCATTTTGCCTGCTGGTGAAGATACTTTCTTCTCATTGTAAACCCACCCTTGCTAATTCCTAATCAGGTGCAATTTGCCTTCTGGATTTAGCCCACTGATGAAGATATTTTCTTCTCAGTGTAACCCATCTTTACCACAGTCCTAACAGGACCCTGCCCATTAAGAAAGCTGTCTTCTCAGTGCAAATAAATCCCCTTTTGCCACAAACTTTGGGTTTGTGAATTCTTTTGCAAAGAATCTGCTACATTGATCAGAGGGGATCTCTTATCCTCAATTCTCATCATAGCTACATGATGCCATGGTTGGACAGTATAAAATGTACAAAAATATATAAATGTAAATAGAAAAATATGTTTTACATCATGGCTTATGCGTTTGAATTTCAGGGTGCTTCGTTAAATATTCTATTGCTATATATGCTTCTGAGTGTGACCTTTGTGTATGCCTATTATATACTCCTCCTCTGTTATGTGGCACCACACATTATGTTTTTATGAGACCTACTATATGCACTTTGGTTGTATGTACCAGTTATACAATTTCTGCATATGCTAATACAGACTACATACAATTCTGGTGTGATTATTATTAGGGGCTCATTATATATCTTGTATTGGTTGTTCCATTTCAATATTTAGGGTTACATTAAATGCTAATTATAATGATATATGGGTACATGCATAATATATGTGATTATTTGTTAACATATGATTATAATACAGATTTACAGACATCCATTTGTGCTCAATGTGGTATGCAGCAATTACAATTTTTTTTTTTTACACTGAGCAAGAATAAAAAAGGAACATTTTCTGGTCCTTTGCCTGAACCTTCATGCTCTAGTATAGCTTAGCTTGCTCCTTCTTCCCAGGAAGTTTGGTATTCTCGGGCTCAGGGACTAGACTGGTTGGTCAATTGGGCTGAGAATGCAAAATAATGAGAAAGATTCAGGGAGAGAAGAAAGAGTGGATAAAGACAAAAGAAAAACATAGCTTTCACCAAGTTTACCCAAGCAGTAATTCCACCTCTGAGACTGTGACAGACACAGCAAGGAGCAGCTAAGAAAAACATTATGTATATCCAGCCGTGCCTTAGTCCTTGCCTGCACATACTCAAATTCAGAGGCTACTAGACCACACAGTGCTTCAACATGAAAGGCACTGGTAATCCACATTTGAAATTCAGTGCCCATGGCTAATAGCTATAGATAGGTAGATAAATGGATGGGTGGATGGATAGATAGATCAATATACAGAGAGAGACAGCAAGTTCTACTGTACTTTATTTCAACAAGAATAAGAACTGCTTTGAGAGAATAGTTTGAACAGACAGGACCCTAGACTCTTGATATACTTGATTAGGTCTGCTATGTTTTATGCTACCTATTTCTGCCACATTTTTTAATATTGGTATGTTTTATTTTTGCTTGCTTAACTGCTTTTGCCACGACATGAGGAAGAAGAGTTTTTTGTTTTTTGTTTTTATTATGGTTGTATCTGGAAAGGAAATTTCAGGCTAAGGCCTGAGCCAAAGTAGAGTTCATGAACTTAGTCTAAGTAGACCTTTGCAGGAAATAGAAAGTGGTCTTGGGGTGGGGGTGGGGAGGGAGAGAGGGCAGCTAAGTGGGGCAGTGGATAGAGCACCAGCCCTGAAGTCAGGAGGACCTGAGTTCAAATGTGACCTCAGACACATAACACTTCCTAGCTGTGTGACCCTGAGTATGTCACTTGATCCCAATTGCCTCAGCAATAAATAAATAAATAAAAGAGGTATTTGAGGGATATCCATATATGTCTGCTACATGAGTATTAGTTGAAGGAGCTGAAAGACATCATAGCACAGTGGAAATATCCGGTAGATTTAGGTTCAAATTCCAGCTCCATCCGGTGTGACCTCTGGCAAGTCATTTCACCTGTTTGGGCCTCTGTTTCCTCACAATTAGGAATAGAAATACAGGTATAATGAATTTACTAGCAAATAGGATTGTTGAGTAATGTCCTGGGGATGACTTGACAGATACTGAGTTAGCTATCATGACCACACCCACCCAAGATAAAATTAAAATACTATTTTTCCAAGACTTCAAGGGGGAATTCCTGTGTTGGCTAACAAGTTTGTCCAAGGCTGGATTGGATTACCTTTCTGAAGAATGACTAAGATTTCAGAATTCAGATTTATGAACCATAATTCCAGAGGACTAATAATGAAAAATGCCACCTGTCTTCTGACAAAAAAAGTGATAGACTAATAATATGCAGAATGAGATAAACATTTTTGGACCAATATGAGAATTTGTTTTGACTATGTATGCTTGTGACAAGTGTTTAATTGTCTTTTTTCCCCCCTCTCCTAATGGGAGAGGGGGGAAAAAAAAGAAATATTCAGTAATTGAAAACAATTTAATTTTAAAAAGAACACTTAATTTTGAGCTCTCTGATCTTGACCTGGGCCTTACGTCTCAGGAACCCTTCTTCAGTTTCTCAGTGCTCCTTTTGTTTTTCCCCATTTTTCATTCCCTAATAAATTTCCTCAATTTCAGAACCACAATTTGAGGCCATCCAACATTCACATACCATAACTTATTCAGCCATTCTCCACCTGATGGGCATCCATTCAGTTTCCAGTTTCTTGCCACTACAAAAAGTGGCCCTAGGCTTTCTAAGGTGTTCCTTAGAGCCTTAGTTTGTCCACCTACATTCCTACTAGAATAAGGAAGATAACACTGCATATAAAAAGAATAGCCTCAAATGAAAATGACATTTGCTTTTTGGAATATTCCTACCCTGAATCTGGGAACTGCCCATTATGAGCTCTCTAGACCTGGGGTTCTCAAAGTATTATCCAGGGACCTCTATGCAAACTTGAGACGTTTAAGAGACAAAAACTTTATTTATAAAAATACTAAGGCATTTTAATTTCTAACAGGGTAAACAGATAATTAGATGAACAGCTAGGTAATACAACGGATAGAGCACCAAGCCTATCTTGGCTGAGTTTCCCAAGTTCAAATCTGGCCATAGACATTTATTGATTGTATCACCTTTGGCAAGTCACTTAACACCTTATTTGCCTTAGTTTCTTCATCCATAAAATGAAATGGAGAAGAAAATGGCAAACCACTCTTGTATCATTGCCCAAAACAAACTAACACACACACACAATGGGGTGTTTGGGGTCATGAAGAGTCAGAAATGACTGAAATGAATAACAATTGAGGAGTCTTTAATAATTTTTAGGAATATAAAGGGGTCCTAGGATCAAAAAGTTTGAGAACAATTGTTGTAAACCAAGGTCTTTGATCCATTGGGAGGCAGTGTAGTATGGTATAGAGTTAGATTTAACATCTGAGGACTTGAGTTGCCACTGCTTGATTTTGGACAATTCACTTCCCCTATCTGGGCTATGGTCTCTTCTATAACATGGCAGGGTTGGATAAAAAAGAAAAATAACAAATTGGAGGGGTTGAGGGAAAACAGGTATGCTACACTTCATTGTTGGTGGAGCTATGAATTAATTGGTCTAGCCATTTTAGAGTGCAATTTGAAACTATGTTCCAAAAGTTACTCAACTGGATATACTCTATGACCCATTGATATTATTCCTAGCTCTGCCCCAAAAATAAAAAAGAAAGAGAAGGGCCCATATAAACAAAATATTTAATGCAGCTCTTTTTGTGGTGAGAAAGAACTAGAAGTGCCAGTCAAAAGTGGATAGATGAATAAATTATGGTTTATAAATGTAATAGTGTTGAGAATATTTGATATATGACTGTAATATGATATTGATGGGAATCTGATAAAGGAAACTGAGGCTGGAGACCCCAAAAAAATAACTTTCCACATTATAGTGACCTAGCCCAACCCCACCTCTAATTTACCTTTCTATAGAGTTCAGCTGACACCACCCAAGTTTTCTATAGAGTTGAACTAAAGCTAAGTACCCCTACTTAACTTTCAATAGAACTGAATTCACATTAAGTACCTCCACTTAAGCTCTATTCAATTTGAACTATCACTAATCAAACTTCCTATAGCCTTACTGAAGCCTATTCAAACCCAAAAGCTCTGTATTGTCTCAAATCATATATAAGAGAGTGGGAAGAGAAGCCAAAGATCTGGATCAACTTTGTCTGTCAGGGCATTTTTCAGCCCAAGCAAAATCCTTACTCGTGGGGACACTTGAGATAAGAATTTCAGCGATTTCTTTTTTCTCTCTTCTCAAGGGACGCCTTGGAGAACGAAGGAGCTATTGGGAAAAATTCGGGGTGCTTTATGGCTCTTATGTAATTTTTGAGGCTTAAGGCAATAATGGGTCAATTTATCTCATCCATTCCTAAAGACTCACCTCTAGGGTGTCTCTTAAAAAGCAAAGACAAATTTGGCATAAGAGATCTCAAAACAAAAATGTTAATTCATTTTTCCAAAAATACCTGGCCGAAGTACCTTCTAGGCAGCCAGCAAAGATGGCCCATATTCGGCTCAACAGATTATAGAATTATTAAGGAGTCGGACATATTGCAGGAGACAAGGGAAGTGGTTTGAAGTCCCTTATGTTCAGGCCTTCATGGCTCTAGCACAGGACGCTGAGCCAAGGCCAAATTAATTGCAAAGCTTTATTTGCCAAATCTAATGGAGAGAAAGAAATTGACCTTTTAGATGATCCTCTCTCTTCTCCACTCCTTCAAGGGCACGAGAAGCGTCTGCTCCGCCCTCTGGCTCTCAGCAGAATGCTTGCAATCCAGGACCACCTCCCTATCAGAAACAGGACCCAGGGTCCAAAGATATAGGACTCCCCTCTCCACCGGAGTCGAGTTCTGGAAATGCCCAACCTTCATTTCTTAGTCGTTCTCATACACAAAGTGGGCTGCCTTTCTCCTCAACCCAATCCCTTCTGCCTCCCTCTGAGGCCGGCCAGTCTCAAGGCCTTGCCCTCCTCGGGCTGAAGCTGTAGATTCCCCTTCTCCTCCATGGGAGCCTGACCTCCTTCTAATCTCTTCCCCTTGAAGGAAGTCGCCGACCCTCAGGGGGGGAGTACTCAGAGTACAAGTGCCCTTTTCCAAGTCGGATCTCTCCCAAATCAAGGAAAAATTGGGCAGATATTCTGAGGATCCTATTAAATATATTGAAGGATTCAAAGCCATCACCCTCCAATATGATCTTTCCTGGGGAGATATTAATATTATAATCTCCTCTTCCTGTACCATAGAGGAGAAAAGGCAAATCTGGGATTTAGCTCAGAAATTCGGGGATGAGATGGCTTCCTCCTCCCCTGCTAGGTACCAGGCAGGGGCTGTTGCTGTACCTCTATCAGACCCCTCATGGAACTATCAGGAGGGAAGCAGGGATAGAGAGAGGAGAGACCACCTACTAACCTGCCTCATTGAGGGCATGAGGAAAGGAATCAAAAAGCAAGTCAATTATGACAAGCTCGGGGATCATTCAAAACAGCTGAGGAGAATCCCGCTCTCTTCCAAGGTCGACTGGAAGAGGCCCTGAGAAAATACTCTAATCTGGACCCCACTTCTCAGGAGGGTGTCACGGTCCTTAGCATACATTTTATTAACCAGTCTGCCCCAGATATCAAGAGGAAGCTACAAAAATTGGCCCTAGGGCCTCAAACCCCCATGACTCAATTATTAGAAGTTGCTTTTGGGGTGTTCAATAATAGGGACCAAGCAGCAGCAATGGAGAAGGATCGCAGGGCCAGAGCCAGAAATAAAGAACAGGCTCAGCTTTTAGCGGCCGCCATTTCTAGAGATCAGACCCGTTCGTGCTTTAAATGCAAGAGGCAGGGTCACTGGGCGAGAACATGCCCCCAGAAAAAGCCTCCAGGTCCTCGTCCTACATGCCACAAGGAAGGACACTGGAAAAGGGACTGCCCAGAGAGGGGTAGAGCCACTGCCTCAAACCTCGCCCTCCAGTCTTCTCAGGACTCGGTATGACGAGGCCCTGGATTCGGCGAGGCCTCACCTTTCTCCATCAGCGCAGCCGAACCCGGGGTGACTCTAGACGTGGCAGGTAAGCACATTAATTTTCTATTTGATACTGGGACCTGTTTTTCAGTTCTATTATCCCACTCTGGTCCAACATGCCCCTCTCCCCCATAAAGTAATGGGGATTGAAGGGAACCTCCAGAGCTGCTTGGAAACTTTTCCTCTACCTTGTAGATATGGAGATTTGCTGTTTCCACACTCCTTTTTAATTATTCCTTCCTGTCCCACTCCTCTATTGGGTCGGGATTTAATGGAGAAGCTGGGAACCCAATTCTCTCTGCTCAAATCTCCAAGTGATATATTTGTGCTCCTTCTGAGACCTTCCCATGTTCCTTATGAAATCTGGGAGGACATAGACTCTTCCGTCTGGGATCAGGGAATTCCTGGAAGGGCAATGCATGCTACACCAGCCCTCGTTAAGCTACAAGATCCTACTGTGTTCCCACCTAGATGGCAGTATCCAATTAAGCAGGAGGACAGGATCGGGTTACAGCCTTTGATTGAGAAGTTCCTTAAGTTTAAACGTCTGATCCAGTCTTCCTGTAATACTCCTATCCTTCCCATTAAGAAAGTGAATGGGGAATATCGTATGGTACAAGATTTAAGGGCAATTAATAAAGCAGTTATCCCAATCCATCCCATAGTACCTAATCTCTATACTATACTTACCCAGATCCCAGAAATACTCAATGGTTTACTACCCTGGACCTAAAGGATGCTCTCTTTTGTATTCCTCTGCATGAGGACTGCCAATTTCTCTTTGCCTTTGAATGGGTAAAGCCAGATGGACTTCCTGGTCAATTAACCTGGGCGGTCCTTCCTCAAGGTTTTAGAGACAGTCCACATCTATTCGGGCAAGCCTTAGCTAAAGATTTGAGAGATCTTGAGCTGCCCGGCAGCAGCCTTATTCAATATGTGGATGATATCTTGCTCTGCAGTCCTACTAGGGAGAAGTCTCTGTCAGCGACTGTAAAAACCTTGAATTTCTTAGCCTCAAGAGGTTACAGGGTCTCTATCCAAGGCCCACATTGCCTGCCAATCTGTCAAATATTTGGGTCACAATCTTACCCCCACCTCTTGCTCTCTAATTCAGGAGAGGAAGCAGGCTATCTTAAGTATCCCACCTCCTGTTTCTAAAAAACAGCTGAGAACCTTCTTAGGTATGGCAGGTTTCTGCAGGATCTGGATCCCAAACTTTGGGATTATTGCTAAGCCCCTCTATGATTCTATTCAAGGTCCCGATAACCTTCCTCTCGAATGGGGACCTGAGCAGGCCAATGCTTTCAAAACCTTGAAAGCCAAGTTAACCTCTGCCCCTGCTCTCGCCCTGCCTGACTTACAGAAACCTTTCACTCTGTATGTAGATGAAAGGCACGGGCAAGCTTTGGGAGTCCTTACTCAGTCTCTGGGACCAGATCCCAGGCCAGTGGCCTATTTTTCAAAGAAACTGGACTCAGTTTCTCTAGGATAGCCTTCCTGCCTTAGAGCAGTAGCTGCGACCATCCTCTTAATAAAGGAAGCCTCCAGATTGACCTTGGGGTCACCATTACAGGTTTTAACCCCTGCTCTCTTATTAGATACCCCTGACTTGATTCTTAGAATTTGCCACACGCTAAATCCTGCCACCCTCCTCCCTGACCTCTCTCCATCTGGAGAGATTGTCCATAATTTCGAGGACATTATAGACTCTGTATACTCTAGCAGAGCTGACTTGAAGGAAATTTCTCTTGAGAACCCAGATGAGGAATGGTTCACGGATGGGTCTAGCTTCCTCAAGGATGGAGAGAGAAGGGTTATGCAGTGGTATCTCTTTATAGCACCCTGGAAGCTAAGCCATTGCCCCCTGGCACCTCAGCACAGAAATCCAAACTCATAGCATTAACCAGGGCTTTAGGACTGGGGAAGGGGATGAGACTCAATATTTATAGTGATTCCAAATATGCTTTTCATGTTTTGCATGCTCATGGAGCAATTTGGAAAGAAAGGGGCTTGTTAATAGCAAGGAATTCTCCCATTAAACACTCGGGAGAAATTCTACGTCTATTACAAGCTGTCCATGAACCCAAGGAGGTCTCAGTTATATTTTGCAGAGGGCACCAGAAGGGAGAGTCACTTCAGGCTAAGGGAAATAGGCTGGCAGATGCAGCTGCTAAGACGGCTGCCCTTACGCCTCTATTGACACCTTTAATTCCCCAGTCTTTTACTCCTTCCTATAGCACACAGGAGAAAGCTCTGACAGAACAAAGGGGGTACAATCTTTCTCCCTCTGGTTGGTACCAGACTCCTTCAGACCACCTCTTAGTTCCAGAGGCAAATCAGTGGAAACTGATCTCTAGTCTGCACCAGGCTACGCATCTGAGGAGGAATGCCCTCCACTCCTTGGTTGAATGCATTTTCAGTGGCCATAAGCTGGGGGAAACGATCAGGCAAGTCTGCCAGGCCTGTCCAATTTGTGCCCAGGTGAATCCTGAGGGAGCCGTTAAATCCCCACCTCTCCTGAAGCCAATTCAGAGGAGAGGCACTTACCCTGGCGAGGACTGGCAACTAGATTTCACGCATATGCCCCCTGCAGAGGTTTCAAGTTGCTTCTAGTGTTAGTGGACACATTTACTAACTGGGTAGAAGCATTTCCTTGCAGGACTGAGAAAGCCCAGGAGGTATCCAAATGCCTGTTAAACGAAATCTTACCTCGCTTTGGTTTACCTGCCTAGTCACAGAATGTTAATGGGCCTGCCTTTATTTCTCAGGTGACACAATTTGTAGCAAAGGCTCTTAAAATTACTTGCCATCTCCACACAGCCTGGAGACCCCAAGCCTGGGGAAGGTGGAGAAAATGAACCACACCATTAAGCGAGTCCTCACTCGAGAAGATTGGATTAAAAGTCTCCCAGTCGGGCTTCTTAGAATCAGAATTGCCCCCAGAAAATCTATCAAGCTCACCCATTTGAGCTTTTGTATCAAAGGCCTTTTCTAACAACTGACAATCCGGAACAACATCTGGTCACTCGATTTGCTTCACAACTTGGTGCAGTTCAGAAGGCCCTTTCTGAATATGCAAACGAGTATCTCCCCAAACCACAGATGCTCCTACTCAGGCCAATTCCCCTGTCAATCCCAGGGTCTGCCCCCCTAGGCGTGAAGTGGAAAGGCCCATACAAGGTCATCTTAACTGCTCCAAATGCAGTTAAACTGGAAGGGTCCCCCAGCTGGACTCATATTTCTAGGATTAAACATATTGCTTCTGTTTCAGATAACTCAGTTTATTCCTATGAACCTATAGAAGACTGAAGTTTCTCTTTCGCAAGACACCCCGGAAAGACGCTGGAGAAAGAAGCTTCTCAGGCTAATCTCCTTTCTTTCTCCTTATGAGGACTCTACTCTTGATACTTTCTCTCCAGCTTTCTTGGTCCTACTCTGTGGGTCCTGGGAAATGGGGTGACAACTTCCTAGTCAGACTCGGGAACTCTGCGGGGAATGGGGGTGTCCAGGACTGCTGGGTGTGCCATCACCACCCTTCAGGGTGGGTCCTACATGCGGCCTAATGCACTTTGCAAAGGCTCCGTTCCCACAGACCAGCAGCTCCTCAGTAGATGCCACCCCTTTGTACTAGCCAACCCCCAGGGGAACTACTCTGACCCTGCTTTTTGGCTGGGAAGGATCTCATACCTACCCATCACTACACCACAGAGACAGTGGTTGTAAAAGGCTGGCTGGATGAAAGACATTCAAGAGAAAATCCTTACTCCTCCCGATTCTTCCTCTGGATGGGGCCCCTGGTTCTTAACCCCATCCTAACTCCACTCCACTTTTAATAATTGTCTTGTTACTCATATTTGGTCCTTGTATTTTCAGACTACTGGTGGGAGTCATTTCTTCTAGGCTTCGAGCTTCAAACTTTCAGCTGCTTCTACAGCCTGCAGACTCTGGGACTCAAGGAGACACACACCCTCTAGACTCAGCTGCTGCCATCTTCAGATCCCGCGTTTCCCTTCCTGACATGGACCCCCCCAAATGAACTAGGGACATCTCTTCGACCATTTCCAGCTTGAAGAAGCTACAGAAGATGAGACCTTCGTCCCTTTTCCCCAAAAGAATTTGGTGGGACTTGTCTCAGGGGGAATCTGACAAGGGAAACTGAGGCTGGAGACCCCCAAAAAATAACTTTCCAAGTTATTGTGACCTAGAAGCCTGCCCAACCCCACCTCTGTTAAGTACCACTAATTTACCTTTCCATAGAGTTCAGCTGACATCACCCAAGTTTTCTATAGAGTTATAGTAAAGCTAAGTACCCCTACTTAACTTTCAATAGAACTGAATTCACGTTAAGTACCTCCACTTGAGCTCGATACAATTTGAACTATCACTAATCAAACTTTCTATAGCCTTACTGAAGCCTATTCAATCCCAAAAGCTCTGTATTGTCACAAATCATATATAAGAGGGTGGGAAGAATGGGTGAATGGGCAGATCAGACAGAACTCTAATTCCATCAAAGAGTTCTGCTCCATTTGAGATCTCTTGATGATTTATAATAAACTTAAACTTCTAATTTTACTTATAATTTAGTATATTCTTTTACTTCACCTGAGCCTTGTCTCATCAAAAGCCTGCACATCCCCAACAATATTATTGTGTCATAAGATATGATGAAAGGGGTAGTTTCAGAGATACCTGGGAAAATTTGCAGTGAAGTGAGCAGAACAGAACAATTTAAATAACATTGTAAAGACAAACTATTTTGAAAGATTTAGAATACTTCAATTCAATTGATTGAAGAACCATCAATGTAATGGGTTCTTCATGATTCCATAGAATCAATGATGAAGTACGTTACTCATTTCCTGATACTGAGGTGATGGACTAAGAATATAGAACAAGATATGTTTTTGAATCGATGTAAGAATCTAATTTGCTTGACTATACATATTTGTTACAAAAGTTTTATTTTTCTTCTTCAAGGAGGAGGTACATGGAAAAGAAACTCTTGTTGACTGAAAATAATAAAATTTTAAAAGTTCAAAAATGAGTAGGTTGGATTACCACCCAGTTCTAAATCTATGAACCTATGAGTCTTCTAGTTCCAGGCTCTCAGCTAATCAGAATACCTTCTGATGGAAAAATCAGCTTGTTACCACAAGAGGTCCTCACTCCTCAATAATTCAAGCATCTATAATTTCACAGTGTCAATCAGTGAACATTTATTAAGTATCTATTATGTGTCAAACATTGTGTTTGTGTTACCAATACAAAGAAAGGTTTAAAAAATAGTTGCTGATTGACTCATTGAATAATGGGGGAGACAATATGAAAACAACTATGTAGAAACAAACTATATACAGCATAAATTGGAAATAATCAACAAAACACAGGTGGGATTTTTAGTTGAAATCTATGGATAGTGTCAGTGTCAGAGGAGAGAAGGCATAAGTGTCATAAAAACAAAGGGAAAAGGGAGTATCAAGAAAAAGAGGCTAATCAGTGGTAACAAAGGCTGCAGAGAGGTCAAGCAGGATTAGGATTGACAAAGCACTTAGATCTTTAGTAATTTTGAAGAGAGTAGATTTGGTTGAGTGTCTGAAGCTAGGCTTCAGAGATACAAGAAAGTGAGAGGAAAGGAGATATAGGTACCTGTTGTGGATGACTTCCTCAAGGAATTTAGCTATAGAACAGAATAGACATGGGAAAATAGCTAGTGGGGATGGAAAAATCAAATAAGGGATTTTTAAGAGGGGAGAAGACATGGGAATGTTTATAGGCTATAGGGAAACAGTACATGGGGAGAAATCAAAGATGTTAAAGGGGATAATGGAAGGAGCAATCTATTGGAGAAGAAAAGATGAAATGTGAAGGAGTAGTCCTGGGAAAAAAGTAAGATGAAAAACTGTGAGTTCAGATTATTTAAGGAAGCATCACTATGCATATTTATGTCCCTTAGCATGAGAACAGGTGTTGAGGCAGAGGAAAAAACTGAAGCCGTCACTGAACTCATTGAGGAAAGATGAATATCCTAGATCTTGGTAAAGACAAACCAAAATAATCACAAAAAACAAACCTGCTACTATAATTTTGATAGTGTAGAATATATGGATTGAGAGAACCTCAAAAAAAAGGTCACTTGAGTGATGGTGGTAGAGGGAGAACTTATTGGGAGCAAGGAGTATTCTACTTTGGAGTTCGTGAACATGTAAGTTATTGCTAGAAAAAATGGCCAAGAAAAGTGTGTCCTTAGGAGAAAGCTAGGTTTCAATGAGAGCCAAAAAAAAAAAAAAAAAAAAAAAAACCAGAGAGAGGAATAAGAAGGAAAAGAATTAAGATTGTTGTTGCATATGGAGAAAGTATTTCAGGGAGCACAGGAGAAGGAATGAATAGCTTTAGAGTGGGACAGTAGGTGCAGGAGAAGATTTAATTGAGGAAAAAGCCAGTGAGAGGATTGGGCATTTGGAAACAGATGATAAAGGTTTGAATGATAACAGGTAAAGGTTAGAGTCACTTGGAGAGTATGACAGAGAGGGTTAACCATTGAGGAACGAATTTAGGTAGATTTTCATTATCTGGTTTCAGGGTAAAATCCTCTTAGGGCCTTGCATCTTTGATGACATGGTTTGTTTTCATACCTCTCCTGGAAAACTTCCCAGTGTGGTAGAGCTTACCACAGCTTCTGCTACCTTTTCACAAAAGGAAAAGGTATCAGAAGATTTGAATGAAATCTCCTCAAGTATTACATAATTCTTTTACCAGGCAAATAATTTCACCAATTCCTACTATTAGACAAATAAATAGAAACATGTAAGTGTAGTCTCCTTATTATCAGAACAATTTAACCTGATAGAGGTTAGCCCCAAAACTCACAAAGGATACTTATAACCTTTAGAGATAAAAGGAACAATCTAAAAACTTAAATTTTTTAACATCCTCAAAACTTAATTGAGGCTCAAAGGACTAAAAGCTCCTTACTCATAGCTTAAGTACCAAAAAACTCCATCGAAAGGCCTTACCTTCACTCTCAGGCTTCCAATGGCAAACCACATGGCAAACATAGAGACATCCAAGTGAATCAAAGCTATAACCTATAGTGGGTCAATCCTCCGATTGCTCTTCCTCCTCATCTTCATCTTCTGGCTTGCTTCAAATCCCATCTACAATTTCATCTTCTAAGAGAAGTCTTTCCTGATGTCCCTAATATCCAATCCATTATATACATATATACATATGTATATCTGTCTATCTCTGTATTTATATATTTAGATTGTTTGTACATAGTTGTTTCCATGGTTATCTGCCCTATTATATTGTGAGGTCCTTGAGGACAGACTTGTCTTTTGCCTTTCTTTGTTTTGGTTTACTTTTTTAGTTTTTTTATTTTCAAAACATATGCATAGTTTTCAACATTCACCCTTGCAAAACCTCATGTTCCAAATTTTTTCTCCCTCCTCTCCCCCAACCCCCTCTCTTAGACAGAAAGTAATCCAATATATGTTAAACATGTGCAGTTCTATATTTCCACAATTATCATGCTGCACAAAAAAAAAAAAAATCTGATCAAAAAGGAAAAAAAATAAGAAAACAAAAAGCAAGCAAACAACAAAAAAAGTGAACATACTGTTATGATTCACATTCAGTCTTTACAGTCCCTTTCTAGCTCTCTTCATCACAAGTCTATTGGAATTAGTCTGAATCACTTCATTGTTGAAGAGCCATGTCCATCAAAACTAATCATCACCTAATCTTGTTGCTGTGTATAATGTTCTCTTGGTTCTATTCACTTTACTTTAACATCAGTTCTTTTGCCTTTTTTTGTATCCCTAGTGCTTAACACATAGAAAGTGCTTTTTTGAGTTATAGCCTGAATAGTAGTCCCTTGATATAAATATGTAGTAAGTTGTAGTCCAAATAATGATATAATGAGTACCTGATCAGCAGAAGAGCCTCCCAATGAGTATTCACTTGTCAGGAGTTGCATATGAATGCCTTCCTTTTCAGGACTTTAGTCACAAGAGAGCTTGGGCATGTTAAATAAATAAAAATCCTATAATCAAAACTAGGTTCAGAACCCTTACCAAAGAATGCAGGATCTTTTTTTTTTTTTTTCTCCCCTTCCCCCTAAGACTTGCCCAGGTTCGCACAGCTAGGAAGTGTTAATGTCTGAGTCCAGATATGAACTCAGGTCCTTCTGATTTCAGGGCTAGTGCTCTATCCATTGCACCACTGAGCTGCCTCTGAATGTAGGATCAAAGTATACTATTTTATTATCTTGTTTTTTTGGTTTGTGATTCCCCCAAAAAAACATGACTAATAGAGAAATGTTTTGCATAATTGCAACATATATAACATATAAATTGCTTATATAGTGTAGCGAGCTGTCGTCTCTAGAAGCTGCCGGATCGCTCTCTGGGAAGAGATATGCTGTGTCTACTCAAATCTTTCAGACAGATTCTTCTTCCTGTAGTGAACCGTTGTCTTCAGGCAGTTGCTGTTAACTCTTGTCCTTAGAGTTGACTTCCCTTCCTGCAGAGAGCCCTGTCAGGGCTGATGTAATGCAGAGTCTCTCTCTTGAATCCTGGCTCTGAATCTCCTCCAGCTCTTATCCTTCTCCAGGCCGATCTCTTCTCTGGGCCCAGTGCTATCTCTTTTATCCTCCCAGAGAATGGGCGTGGGATAATGCAAGGGCTTCTGGGAAGAACCACCCCAGCCAATGAGCTTGCCCCCTCTATCAAGTCAACCTGAGTTCTCACCTTGTAATTGTCCAGAAAACCTGAATTCTCACCTTGTCACTGTCCAGACAACCTGAGTTCTCACTTAGTAATCCTAACAATATAGGGTGAACAACAAGGAGTTATACATCTTAAGGAATTTGGAAGTGGGACAAAGGAAATAAGGGCAGGTATATACATTGGCCAGACTTTGAAAGATGGGAAGTGACAGTTCAGAACTTGGTTGGACAAGTATCAGAAAATCAAGGGGAAGATCTTAAGATCATAAACTTAGAGATGAAATGGATCAAAGGGATTGAATCCAAAACACTCATTTTAAAGATGAGGACACTGATGTTCTAGAAGTTTGTGCTTTGCCTAAGGCCATACAGCTAGCAAGCATCTGAGGAAAAATTTAAAACCTGAACTTCCTAACTCCAAGTCTAGAACTCTTTCCATTATGCCAAGGCATGGCCAGATAGTTAGATGTCTGATGGTCAATCAGATATGAGGCAGGAAGTTCACAGGAGTCAAAAAATATTATGAGGAAAGGATGAAAAATCGACTGCAGTGCTATCAACTAGGATATTTTTATATCTGAAGATAGGAGCTGGGAGCTCCCAGACTTTCTCCTGGTTCAGGAATCATTCTAAACTAGGACAACACAGATTCTATAAATGAGAGGAAGCATAAGGGTAAAATGGTAGAGAGAAGGGCAAGGAAGACGTTTTTGAAGCTGTTATGGAAGACGGAGCAAAGGGTGGAGGATAAATTAATGAGGGAGGAAAAATGTGATTGAAACCAAAGTATGACATTTGTGCATAAGGACTGAATGGGACAGCCTCTGAAGCCAGACCCTTTTGTGATTAGGCCCTTCTTCAAAACCATTCCCTGGACTCAACCAAATCAACTCAGTTCCTGGAGAGGAAGAATGGAAGAGCACAGGGATAGCACTGGACTTTATTCAGCATTCACTCAAGAAGCACTACTGCAGAGTTCTGTTGAGCACCAGGGGGAGGCCAAGATAAGTCATATTTTGCTGAGGCTGAACTAAATAAACCAAACCGCAATGGAGATCACCCTTGGGATGGGAATTTGTATAGCTCCTACCATTCATCTCTAAAAGCCTGAACTTAGCCCTTCTCTTATTTTCCTTCAAAAACATGAAGACTTCATAAATAGACACATTCCTATAATGGTATAAATGGGGGGAAAATCCCTAAGAATGTTTATAAAAACATTGTGCTTTTGTCTTCATCATGTCTATGTACATGTTCAACACTACTTTCATATATTCATATATATATATATGTATATATATATGTATGTATATATGTTCAGTACTATCAAAAGATATCCCTATATCCAGCAAGGTAATTAATTGCTTTGGAGGACCTTTATTGCCTTTATTCAAAAGATACAGCCTGTCAATTTACTTCTGCAGGTACTACATCCACAGCTACTGGAAGAAATAAGGAAAGGTTTTACTACCAAAGTCCTTGCTTTTGTCAAACACTTCATCAGGAACTATGTTTTTGTTGGTGGAAATCACATTTAAGAAGATTCATGAAAACTGGTTTTTATGCAAAGCTGTAAGAACTATTGGACTTTTCCATTTGACTTGCAGTTCAAATCCCCCAAATATATTATCTTCTTTATTAGAACATGAACTCCTTGAGAACAAGGACTGTTTTACTTTTTGAAATGTCTAGCAGTTTGTGGCCCACAGTAAGTGATTGATAAATGTTTCATTTTCATTCATAGCTTACAAATGGATAATAAAACTGAGCTCTTAATTCCTTAAAGACCAATTGTCCCTTGAAAAATAAAAACCCCAAATATGATTTTAACATAGTCAAACCTTTAATTCACACTGAGAGAACATAAACATAAATTTATTTAGCTTGAAGTATTTTAAAAGATAAGTACTTTAATAAATACCTCTCCTTTTAGTAGATAGCTAATAGGATCTATGAGGATGATATGCTACATATATTGTTAGATGATACCTTTACAGTGTGGGCAGCTAAGTGATACAGTGGATAAAGTGCCAGGACAAGAGTTGGGAAAACTCCTCCTCCTGAGTATAAATATGGTTTCTACTTAGTGTGAGAAACTTAACTCTATTCACTTCAATTTCCTCATCTATAAAATAAGTTAGAAAAGGAAATGGCAAACTATTCTGGCATTCTCTGTCAAGAAAATCCCAAATGGAGCCAGAGAGTCAGACATGACTGAAACAAAAGACACATTTAGAGTGTTGGTTGGTTTTGCTTAATTTTTTTTTTTTTCCTTTATGAGAGAGGTCAATAAGAGCTCAACCTTCAGAAATTACTGCAATATGAAAATGAAAGACTTTGTTAAAACTTTTAAAAAGAAAATGTATGTAAGCTTATTGCTTTCAAGAACACATAGGTTAAGGATTCAAGGATAACTGGATGAAGTGCTGTTTAAGAGATTAAGAACTTATTAACTAGGAAGGGATGAGGAAAGGCTTCACCTATGACACAGCAGCTGAATTAAGCCTTCAGGGAGATTCTAAAGGAGATTCTATGGACTCTAAAAAGTGGAAATGAGAGTGTGTATTCCAGACCTGGAGATGTATAATGAACAATAAGTAGACTAGTTTTGCTACAACACTGTGTGAGGAAAGAAAAGCAATGTGTAGTCAGTATGGAAAAGCAGGATGTAAACAAACCATAAACTAAATTTCAAATTTTATCCTATAGGCAATTGAAAGCTACTAAAGATTCCTGAGTAAGGAAGTGACATGATCAGACCTGTGCTTTAGGAATATTATTTTGAAAGCTATGTATTAAATAGAAGAAACTGGATCTGAGAAAATAACTGGACAATAATTGCATTGTCCAGATCAGAAATATAAGCCGCAACTCATGCAGTGAATGAGTCAGTGGAGAGGAGGAAACTCATGTGAAAGATGCTATAGAAATAAAACTGAGAAGATTTAGCAACTGATGGGATAGGGCAGTTGAAGAAGAGGGAAAAGTAAAAAATGAGTCTACTATCCTGGAGAGAAGCTGCATAACGGACATTGAGGCATTGGATTTTGTGAAAGGGCCAGGTTGGGGGAGGACAGAAAATACACTGTGGAACATGTTGCATTTGAAATGTTCAGAGAACATCCAAGTGGAAATGTCTAGCAGATAACTGCTGATACAGGATCAGAGCTCAGGAAAGTTTAGGATGGAATATATAGATTGGGCATCATTTTGGTAGGGACAAAGAGAATTTCTTCCCAGTTAGAATGATCCAGAAAACTCTGGATAAGTAGTAAGCCTCCATTGCTAGGATAGGCTGAATAATGAATATGTAGGACTGTAATAGAAGAATTTCTATAATTAGATTAATAGCTATCTAAGGTTCTTTCCAACTCTGACATTCTGGGACCATTTAAACAAAACAATACTTTTTGTAGTGGCAAGAAACTGGAAACTGAGTGGATGTTCATCAGTTGGAGAATGGCTGAATAAATTTTGGTATATGAATGTTATGGAATATTATTGTTCTGTAAGAAACAACCAGCAGGATCATTTCAGAGGGTCTTGGAGAGGCTTACATGAACTGATGCTGAGTGAAATGAGCAGAACAAGATCATTGTACACAGCAACAAGAAGACTATAGGATGACCAATTCTGATAGACTTGGCTCTCTTTAACAATGAGATGATTCAAACAAGTTCCAGTTGTTCAGTGATGAAGAGAATCACCTAGACCCAGAGAGAGGATTGTGGGAACTGAGTGTGGACCACAAGGTAGCATTCTCATTCTTTCTGTTGTTGTTTGCTTGCATTTTGTTTTCTTTCTCAGGTTTTTGATTTTTTTTCCCCTTACTGATCTGATTTTTCTTGTGCAGCAAGATAACTGTAAAAATATACATACATATTGGATTTAACATATATTTTAACATATTTAACAAGTATTGGACTACCTACCATCTAGAGGAGGGGATAAGGGGAAGAAGGGGAAAATGTGCAACGGGAGGTTTTGCAAGAATCAATTGAAAAATTATCCATGCGTATGTTTTATAAATAAAGAGTTTTAATTTAAAAAAAACTTATTAACTATCAATTGATGGTGCTGAAAAAAAAATGGAAATTTATCACATGCCTTTGAACTGCACAATATTTCTGGTGTCAAAGGCCCAAAACATATGATTTCTGCCCTTGCCTTACACTTTGGGTACAGAGCATTTTAAAGACTTTAATATCATCTTGGCACAGTTGTAGTTTTTTCTTCTTTCTTAATTATAACATTTTTGGTTAAGCATTTAAATGCAAATGAAGATAAAAACATTTGAAGAGCCTAATGAGATATTTATATTCTGTACGCACATGAAGATTAAGTGACAATACATTCTAGCTTCTTCACTTGGCATAAGGGAGGAGGGGAAAGAGGATGTGATAGAAACATCATTAATAATAAAATGCAGCCATAACTGACGAGCCATCATACTACTCGTGTGACACCTATTGTCAGTGTGACTGTAAGGTGCAAGGAGTTAGGTTTAAAAATCAATGAATATAACAAAGTAGTATTCTTCATATGAAATATTAAAATAGACCTATAAAAAATACAAATTACAATCACAAAATGTAAGAGGTAGAAAGAATCTAAGAAACAGAGTCCAACTCCCAAATTCATCAGGTAAAAAAGCTATTCAATCATTTTTCAGTTGACTCTTCATGACCCCATTTGGGGTTTTCTTGGCAAAAACATGAGTGATTGCCATTTCCTTCTCTAGCTCATTTCGTAGAAGAGGAAATTGAGACAGGGTTAAATGACATGCCCAGGGTTACCCAGATGCTGTCCGAGGCCAGATTTGAACTCTGTCAGATGAATGTTCTTCATTCCAGGCCCCACACTCTATCCATTGCACTACCTAGCTGTTCCCAAAAAGAAAAACTGAGGCCTATATTTGACCAGGGTGAGTTGTTGGAGTTTGTCCTTTGTTCTCGAAGAGGACCAGGATATCAGGGAGGTGATGCTGTGAAAAACAAGTGAACTGGATGTAAGTGAGGAGGGACTGGGCAAGGTTACCTGCCTCACCTTCCCCTCCAGAACCTTCTGGGTCCAGTGGCCAGGAGATCAGGAGACTGGAAATGGCCCTGGGAGAAGTGAGAGGCCTTGGCTTTTATAAGCTAAAGTTTTCAACAGAGCTTCAACAGTATAACTGAGGCCGCTCCCATTCAGTGGGTTCACCAAGTATGTCAGAAGAAAAACCTGAATTTAGGTCTTCCTGAATCTGAGGTCAGTTATGTATCCTTTATAATGTGCAATTTTAGGAATATGGCTGGGAAAAATATTAGACAATTAAATTTCCACAATTGTTATAATACTATCATCTCAGATAAAAGTATTTTCTCATCCCTTAATGCTAATGATCCAAATTTTCATGGATCAGAGATCTAATTATCAATAAACTAATCAATAAACATTAAGCTTCTAGTATGTGCTATAAATTGAGTACTTAGGAGTTTAATGGACTTTAAAAGCTTCTATACAGTCTGACTCCATAACTGATTTCTACAACATCCAGCTCCTGCCAGAAGTTTTCCAAAGAAGAGGAATCCACTTACCTTAAAAAGGTAATAATTTTATGAATCTCTTCCTGATATCCAAACTCTTTGATTTTCCTTTCTCTTCAAATATTGTTCTTTAGAAACCTTAATGCTATGCTTATTGTTTAAATAAAATACTACAACCAGAAAAATTTAAACTGGGAAGGGATTTAAAAGAACAAGTAGCCTAACCCATCATTTTAAGATGAAGATACTGAGGCTCAGGGAAGTTAAATAGCAAGGTCATACAAATACTTTTTTGAAGAATTAGGACTCCATAGAATTAATTTCTTCTGTCTCCAAAGCCAGTGTCATCTCTCCTTTTCATGGATAAAGTATAGCTAATATAACTGTTTTCTCATCTTAATACTTCCCACCTTGGAAGCAAATACAATTGCTGAAAACATATATACTATAGAATACAACCTTTATCTTGTGAGATTCATTGTTTGTTTCTCAGGACAACCTCAGAGTTGTTTTAGCCATATAGGAAAATTTGTTTCTTAAATCCTATATACAAGGCAGCCAGGTTTCTCACTGTGGGGGAGGAGGTATAGCTAGGAAGGTGGCATAATAGAATCAAAGGCATAAATTCTTTTCTTGGGGATTCTCAAATTAAAAGCATTTATCATCTGACCAGGCATTTAGAAAACATCACTGAAGTTAGAAGGAAGGAAAAAACTACCTACAGAAGATATGATCAAAGACCTGAGCAAATAATAGGACCATGCTGGAGAATTCAGATCTCTTTCCCTTTCTCTATAAAAAGCAGTCTGGTGAGATCATGGATTTCACATACACTGCAAAGTTGCTAAGGAAGTCTCTTTTAACAGTGTTGAGATGAAAAAAGTTCATCTACTCTTGTAGTTGTAGTTCATATTAGGTTCTGATTTTGGTTCATAAATAAATTTTTGTTAAATATGATTTAAAAGTCATGTGAAGAGCAAAGTTTGACTTTAGAGGAAAATTTCAAAAAATGGCAAGTTAAAGGACTGGACTGGACTTTTAAAGCAAAGAACAATAAACATAAAGTCTGCTAGTTGGGAAGTCAGAGTTCGTTTTAAAGCAATCTACAGCATATTATTAAATGTATATCTTTAATAAAGCAAATAGTTATTTTACTTACAGGAGCATTAGAAGTAAAATACAAAATATACAGTTCCAGTTCAGAAGCACTGAATGATTCACATGAAGCACTGCAGTAAGGGCAGGTTAACGTGACATCAGAAAGCACCGAGCCTTTGCACTCAGCAGTGGATGACAAGCCCCTTTGTAGCAAGACTTGCCTGCCACAAATATCACCTGGAAGCACCAGGGCTCAGAAGGACTGGAAGCTGGGGACATAGCACCGATGCAGAGACACATACAAACAGCTTCACCTCACACAGCCTGCACAGCTCACTCAGACTCCAGGGACATAGCACCCATGCAGAGACACACCAATGGTTTCATTTAACAATCTCCACAGTTCACGCTGATTCCAGGTAAAAAATGCCTTAATTCAAAGCACAAATAAATTGGAAAAAGGAAATAGGGATGGCACCTGTGCTGAGCAGTAAGTCAGAGCAAAAAGAACTACCCATCCAGGAAAGAGACCTTTGGGCAGACATTGATGAATCATGGTATTTCAGTGTAATAGAACTTTGGATTCAGGGCACTGTGGACATGTTACTTTTGGAAACCAAACACCATCTATCAAGCAAAACAGTCACAAACAATTGCAGCAGGAGAACATCCAAAGTAAAACGAATGCAGACACCGTGACAATTTACACAGACAAAAGCCACACAATGACTGTGCGAAGCACATTCCTGTAAAAAGTCTATGTACAGCAAACAATTCTCTTGTAAACATGGTGAGTGTGAATTTTCAGAAAACATGGTGACAATATCATAAATACAGGCAACATTGGCATCTTCGAACAACACACAAAATCACATTCTGGGGTCAAAACTTTGACCCAGCATCATACAACAGAAAAGGTGGAGGTTGGGCTGAGACACCCTGAATAACTCTATATTAGTGTTTTGTATATCCTTTTTTGGTATCTTTAAATATAAGATTCATTTATGTCTATAAAAATGAGAACATAAATGCTATTACTATTTTTGCTGAAAAAAGTTTATATGGCATTAAAACTAATGTCCCATTTACTGGTAGTTAACACATATTAGAATGGTATAATGATTTAAGAAAATATAAAAATAAGATTAATACTGTCAAAACTTTCATACCAGAAAATATTGTGGATTTTAATCAGTTAGACTCTTTCAAAAATGAAATATGAAAATTTAAATAAGCTTTATATAAAGAATCTTCTGTAACCTCAATTAATGTACAATGGGTAACTATACATATATTTATCATTGTTTCTCAATGTAAGCACCATTCAACTCTTCTAAATCCACTTTGGTTGGAAAATATTTCTAATTCCACAGGTAATATCTATTTAATGGCACATATTAACTGGACAGAGCTCTCTTTCTTCTTTTACTTCAAAAGTAGCACTGTCTTTAACTAATTCTTCCCCAAATTTAAATTTGTTTTTTTTTTTTCTGAGCCAGCTCACAAATATTACTGTAAAGATAATGTCTGAAAAAAAGACTTAATAGTGAAGTTGTCTTTTTAATTGCTGTCGTTTGTCATGTTAAAGGAAGACAAAGTTGACAAGGTCTTTGGCTAAATGGAAAAGCATCCAATTGTGAATCAAATCAACTTTCCATCTGACCAAATGAAAACATGTCTACCTTATGTAGGTAAGCTACTACCATTTATGAAATCTCATTAGAGGTCCTCGATGATCTTTTGGTAGGACAATACTGCAATCTTCAGATTGACATGCTTTTTAAACAGAGCTCAAACTACCTATCTCCAAGGATATACTTTGAAAAACTGCTGGTTGTCATTCCCATAGAAAACCCACAGGGCCTAATTGCTCACCTTGGGGTACAAAGGTTTTATCATTTGCTCATTTTATATATAAACTTAAGGACAATGTTGAGCAAAACTCTGACCACTACATTTGTTATTTTAAAATAGTAAATGCATTTTAGGCAAGAGATGTTTTAACTATAAATCTATATGAAAAAATAGCTATAAAATAGTGTTTGGTATGGTAGTATTTTTTAGCAATATTTTTAAAAAAAGGTTTAGAAAGTAAAGGTAATATACACATTTTCAAAGCTTTTCTATGTTACAGTCTGAACTGCATTGTGTGTCTAACAAAAATAGTGGCCTCATTTGCTCAACAGCTGAGCTTATCTGTCAATTTCAATGGGATCCTCCTTTGTAGAAGTAACCAGGCATAATGACATGTCCTATCAAACGGAATGTCCACAAAATAGCTTCATCTTCTCAGAGAACTGTGAAGGCTACTCATGGCAACCCGTCACCACTGATGCGACAACCAATATCCTTCTGTGTCAGCCATTAGTACTGATGTAGGTAGGATGGTCTGCGCTCTTGCTTCACTGGAAAAGACTTAAAGCCCTTGTTCATGGGTTTGTGCTGGGCTGCTGCCTGCTGCGCCTGTGCCTGCACCTGGGCCTGGGTTTGCTGCCCATAGGCAAACGTAGAGGAAATTCCTGTTGATGGAGCACAATCACTAGCTGTCGACCAAACTGGTGACTGTAAAATTTGCATTGTGTCATTCCACTGGCTGACAGGATTGGTAATATGATACAAAGATGGGCTCTGATTGGGCAGTGTGTTGGTTAGAGGTGAAGGATGCTGCCAGGGGGCCTTTGGAGGCCATGTTTTGGTTTTATTATCCTGCCAAGAAAAAAAGAAATTAAAGTTTTGGTTTTTAGCACAAACTTCTCCAAGAAGGTATCAATCTAACCAGAGTAACACCAGTCAAGGCCCAGCAGAATTTATTCCCTGAATTGTTCTCTGGGTTGTTTGTTTGTTTGAGAGGAAAATCACTCAAGATTCTACCTATTGCATGTTCACATGTATCAGAACCCCCCAGCATTCTTCTGATTCTAAAAAAAAAAAAAAAAAAAAAAAAAAAAAAAGCTCTCTTTATATCATTTGGGGAAGTGAAAGAAGAAGAGGATGAATTCCAAGAACTCATTATCTTCTTCTATAATAAATAACAGCTATTTATGCCAGGATTTATAGAAACAAGGGAAATTCTAAAGTATCTGGCTGACTGTAACTTGCTAAGTGCAAAACAAGATTGTAGCTCCAGTTATGGAGTTTTCCCCCTCTGCAGTAGCCAAAAGTCTCATCACCAACTTGGAAATATTTGATCCTGACTATGTAAATAAAATACATTAAAAAAATAATAATAGCACCCCCCCCTTTTTTTTTTCTCAGGCAATTGGGGTTAAGTGACTTGCCCAGGGTCACAAAGCTATGAAGTATTAAGTGTCGGAGACCAAACTTGAACTCAGGTCCTCCTGACTTCAGGGCTGCTGTTTTTTTCCACTGCGCCACTTGGCTACCCCCCAAATCAACCTTCTTGAGCTTATTCTTCCTGATAAAAGTCTTTTTCTCCTAACATGTGAATCATGTTTTCCCTATTTCTTATTAATAAGGCATCTCCAGTATATTGCAAGTGCTTAATCAATATATTATCATGACATATCTGGCAAATGCCTTCCAAATTTTAAAGTAATATTATGTATTATTATTATTGTAAATCTTGAAAAGATATAAAATGGTAAAATAGAAATAAAATATACATTCATTCATTTCCTCTCTCAATGTATATACATTTTAAAAGCTCTTCTATTACAGTCTGAATTGTATTGTGTATCTAACAACAACAGTGTTTTGTGGGGGGGGGGGGGTGGCTCAACAGCTAAGCCTATCTCTGTCAATTTCAATGGGATCCTCCTTTGTAGAAGTAACCAGGCATAATGACATGTCTTATCAAACAAAATGTCCACAAAATAGCTTCATCTTCTCAGAGAACTGTGAAGACCACTCATGGCAACCCGTCACCACTAAGATAACCAGTATCCTGATGTGTCAGCCATTAGTACTAATGTAGTAGGATGGTCTATGTTCTTGCTTTACTGGAAAAGACTTAAAAGCTCTTGTTCATGGGTTGTGCTGGGATGTTCCCTGCTGTGCCTGTGCCTGCAACTGGGCCTGGATTTGGGCTTTCAATGTCATCTAGTTCCATGATTCACTTATATTTAAGAAAATGATTTCTACACTTATATATCTGCTCCTATTCTCTCTTGGAACATTTCTGTATTACATAGTTCTTACTGGAATTTTCAAAAGTGCCTTAAACACAATACACCCAAAGCAAAACTCTTTATCTTTCCCTTCACACTGACTCCTCTCCTGAACTTTTCTACTGCTATTCAGATCAGGTAAATCAGGACTTTTTAAAGCTTTTTCTACTTGTGACCCCTTTTCTCAGAAAAATTTTTACTTGATGCTGGGTATATAGGTTTATAAATGATAATAAATCATAATTTCATGACCTCCACATTCAGTTTCAAGACCCATATGAGGTCACAAACTACAATTTAAGAAGCTGGAGTATAAATCAATTTCTATGAATCTTTTCAGTCACTCAAGTTCTCATCTTTACTGATTCACTCTCTCACTCCACACATCCTCTCTATTCTTCCTATTCTATATCTCTCACATGTGTTCCTTTCACTATTACCACATGGCCCCCACACTAGTTTAGGTCCTTATAATCTTGCTTGGTCTTAAAGCTAATAATAAGAACAACAATAACAACAATATAGTGCTTACCATGTGCTAGAGACCGTGCTAAGCATTTTATAATTTTTATCTCATTTGATCCTCACAACAACTGTGGCGAAGTAGATGCTATTATGCCACTATGTCATGTAGTTGTTTTCCATTATTTATTACAAGAACTCCTAATTGGTCTCCTGCCTCAAGTCATTCTTCTCTCCAATTCATCCTCCACACTCCTGCCAAAGTGTATTTTCTAAAGCACAGTGCTGACCATGTTATTCCTTTCCTTGATGAACATCAATGACCCTTTATTAGCTGTAGGAAACATTATAAGCCCTTTACTGGTATTTAAAATCCTTAACAACTTGACTCTATCTACTCCTTCTTGTTATATACTACTGCCCCTTCACTCTCCTCACTGTGCAAAATGACTTGCTATTCCTCAAACATGGCATTCTATCTTAGATACACCAGATGCCAGGAATGTACTCATTCCATAACCCTTTTCTATCTTTTAGAATCCTTAGTTCCCTATATTGCATTGCTTGCTGTTTATGAGAAGGAATAGAGGATGTGGTAGGAAGAAAAATTTGGAATATAAGGTTTTACTAAAGTGAATGCTAAACATCTCTTCGCATGTATTTGGGGGAAAAAAGCTATTATAAATAATAAAAGAATCCTTAGTTTCCTTCCACGTTCTCTCAAAAACCATCTTCTCTATGTAAGTTTTCCTGATCTTCTTTACTGCTAAGACTAATTCTTCCTTCCCCACTTCCATTATTTGGTATATATTATGTATATACTTCTATATGTGCATGCTATTTTCCCTGTTAGAATATAAATTTCTAAGGACAGAGACTATTTGATTTTTGTCTATATCCCCAATTCCTAGCACAATACATGGTAATTCAACAGAAGTTTTATAAATGCTTGTTGAATGTTTAAAAAAAAAAAAAAGAAAATTTTAATGTAAATGTTTACATTGAGACATTTTTTCTTTTAAATGTAATTTCTGAATTTTATACAACTTACCTATAATTAAATTTCCCTTTTCATTGTGTCTGGAGCATGAAGCTATAATTTCTGTGCTGGTAAGATAATTTGCTATATATCAAAATTATCTTAATATAGGGTTAATATTTCATTTTAATAAATATTTTAAAATACTTAGAGACATCCTAGTGCACTTAAATCCACATTCAGAACCTTGTCCATTCCACCGCATAAATTGCTATTGCACAAGTGAGAAAGAATTAATTGTCAGTCCATACCTGATTTAGGTCATCCACTGTGGAAAGAAGAGGTGGTGATGGTAGTGTGGTAGTCTCTCGTTCACCACTACTGTGTTTCCTAGAAGAACAAAAGCCATTTTGTAATCACTCAATATTCATTATTTACTTTTTGGAGTTATGCTGTTTCCATGTATCCCAGTATCATTCTTCAAGCAGCTATTGTGAGGTCCTTGATTTTTTTTTTTTTTTTCCATGTTCAACAAGACTGAAGAATCATTATTTGTACAAAAGATCTTCCAAGAAAACTTAACTCTATCATTACCTTATACCCAATCAAAAGGCCAACACAGGAATGGAATATATTAAAACTGTATGTATGTATGTATGTAAAACTATATGGAATATGTAAAACTTTTTAGTGGAGCAGAACACATGTAGTCTGGACATTTTATAAAGATATCATTTCAAGGAAAATCATCATTGGTACCAGAGCAATTTGAATTTCAAGAATTCAATTATGCTGTCTGAAAGGGGAAAATGTGTTTATGGTAGTTATTTAGTACACCATTTCAACCTCCTAGAATGACAGATGACTGAATCTAGAGCAGGGGTTCTCAATCTACGGCCCGAGGGCCAGACGTGGCTGGCTGAGGGCATTTATGCGGACCTCTGGGTTATGGCAAATGGGCTGAGGGGCAGAGACAGAATGTGAGTTTTTGTTTGTTCTATAGTCCGGCCTTCCAACAGTCTGAGGGACAGTGAACTGGCCCCCTATTTAAAAAGTTTGAGGACCACTGATTTAGAGACTGACAGACTTGTGGACAATGTAGAGCTTTTCAATCTTTATGAAAGAAAAGCCTTAAAATATTTTTAATTGAGTCTCATTACAAAAATAAAAAGCTGTATGCTAACACCCTTTTCCACAAACATTGTAAACTTTACCTTCAAGATTCCAATGCTATTTGGTCACCATTATATGAGGCACACAAAAGCAATTTTTTTCCTAAGAGCCATACATTTTTCAGCTACGAACTTTGCCAATCAAAGCTGATTCAATTAAACTGGGTTCACATAATTCCTCTCTGTGTATTGGCAGACACACTCTTTATATTGTCTGTAGTTATTTTAAATGAAATTTTTCTTTCTTTCTTCCTACTTGGTTTTATTGGTACTACATAGAAATGCTGATGATTTGAATGAGTTTCTTTTATATCCTTCAAGTCTCTTAAAGTTTTTAATTGTTTCAACTAGTTTTGGTTGATTCTCTAGGATGCTCTTAAGTATACCCTCTTATCATCTGCAAAAAGTGGTATTTTCTTTCCTCATTGCTTATGCTTATTCCTTCAATTTCTTTTTCTTGTATTATTATAGCTAGCCTTTCCAATATAATGCTGAATAATAATGCTGATAATGAACATTCTTGCTTCACTCTTAATCTTATGGGAAAGGCTTCTCATTTACAACCCATTATAGATAATTCTTACTTTTGGTTAGATTTGCTTACTAATTTTTTTCCCCTTGAGGCAATTAGAATTAATTGACTTGCCCAGGATCACATAATTAGGAAGCGTTAAGTGTCTGAGGCCAAATTTGAAGTGAGGTCCTCCTAAGTTCAGGGCTGGTGTTCCATCCACTGCACACCACCTAGCCGTCCCACTGCTTACCATTTTAAGAAAAATTCCATTTATTACTATGCTTTCGGTTTTGTTTGTTTTTTTTTTCTTTAATAGGAATAGGTATTATAATTTTGTCAAAGCTTACTCAGGAAAGTAGGCAATAAATGCTGCAGGCTATACCAAATAGTTTAAGGCTCTATACACCAGCAACAAAAAAAGACTTTCTCCTGGTCAGAGAACTTTTTTGATTGCAAAAGACAGAATAGTAATAGTTGATATTTAAATAATGAATTATAGTTTCCATAATACCTTCCTTACACACAACCTAGAAATAAAAGCATTTTGCAGCCAAACTATACATGCAAAACAAAACAAAACAAAACAAAAAAAAAAAACACCTTCCAGTGATAGTGAGATTTAAATTTTCAAAAAAATGTAATGCATTTCAGACTAATGTTAATAGGTGCCAGTTTTACCTGCAAGATGTACCTACTATCTATTTTCAAATCAAGTAAATATATATTGGGAGCCTACTATATGGAAGACCATGACATATAATTTTAATAAATTTATCAACAAATACTGGAGTGCCTTCCAAATGCTACATACCAAAGTTATGGCTATAAGATAAGAGATTTAGAATTGAAAAGGACTTCTTAGTTTGCCCCCCTCCCCCTCTATTTTTTAAGGACAAGAAAGATCAAGTGACTTGTTTGAGATCCTATGGCTACTAAATGATCAAATCAAAATGCACACTGGAACTTTCTGGATCTAGTCCTCTTTCTACTGTATCATGCTGGTGTGGATCACAAGCAGTGTCCTGAAGAAAGTTTACAGTGTGAAGCTCTGGAAAGCTAAGGCGCTTTGGTTTTGGTATGCTTATTACAATCTAAACTAATACTCAAAACTGATATGCTGGTTCAGTGAAGAGGGAGATTTCTTCACGATTCATAAGACAACATAGTAGTGTTGTGGGAAGAAATAATCCAATGTACATGTCAATTGTGCACTATGCTGGGGAATACACAGCTGAGAACTTTAATAGTCCTGTTCAAATCTGAGACTATATTTCATTATTTATCTCAGGATCATAGATTTGAAGATGAGAAGGGCCTTATAGGTCAACTAGTCTGAACTCATTTTTCAGAAAAGGAAGCTAAGATCCCAAGAAGTAAATGTGCCTGTGAACACATAAGTTTGTATAGTAAAAGGTACAGCTGGAATTCCAACCTCAGGCTTGTGACTCCCAGAATGCTTTCTACTGCCTTAGTTTCTTTCTAACTTCCTCTGATTTCATTCTCTTCTTCCTGGAATCAAAAGTACTTGAGTTCAAATACTGCCTCTGATGTTTACTATTTATGTATGACCTACCAAGTCACTTAAGTCTCCCTAGGCCTCAATATCCTTATCTGCAAAATGGGAGTTGGGCAAATTGATCTCTGAGGTCTCTCCCCATTCTGGATCTATGATTCTAAGATATCCCACTTAAACCACCCCTTCCATTGTTAAGAGACTGGTCTTTCTAGTAAAGACTACTCCACAACTCAATTTTCAGGGGCTCTTTATTGATAATTGAAAAAATTCTAAACTAATTATGCTGATGTTCAAGATCCTTAACAATCCATCTCCAACCGACTTTTCCATCTTAAACTCACAGTATTTCTTTTTAAGGTACTTTATATTACTCACTGTCTAGTGACCATCATATGTCCTCTACCACCACTAGACTTTGCTTATGCTATTTTCCTTAACAAATACATGCTATACACAAATCTATCTTTTGACATTATCCATTCACCTTTTAAGATCCAGTTAAAACGAAGCTTTCCCTGATTCCAAAAAACCTAAATGCTTTCTCCCTCATCCAATCTCATAATACTTTGTTTCTTTAATAGACTAACTTACCTATAATGTAATTTGTGTATTTCTTTGTGAATATTTCTCTCCCTACTAAAATACTAGCTCCTAAAGGTCAGGGACATCTTTGAATCTCCCCCAGTATGGTATGTAGTATGTATTTAATATACATGTAATGGATAACTACTGAATATCAGTCATATAAAAATGGGATATTAAAGCTAGAAGAGGTCTTATTAAGAAAATGAGACTCTAAGAATTTAAGTAATTTGTAAAAAGTCACATTATTATTTAGTGGAAAAAGTAGCTTTGCAAGAAAATATAATGCCAACTAAAGTTGAAACCTAAATACCTTAATAAGTCACAGGCTCTTTCTGATATTTTACTGGAGGGGACTTATCTTTAAGATGCCTATCCAAAGTCTATTTTTTGTCAGTGCCATTACTCCTTTATCACCATGTGGAATTATGTACTCAGTAATAATGACACCTTATGTATGTTTTCATTCCATTTCAAAACAGATTCCCTATACATAACATAGCATGCAGTTAAGCCCCTGAATAAGCCCCTCAACATGTTCCACAGCCATGTCACATAGACTGAGAACTTCTGTTTTACAAAAGCTGTTTGTGCAGACTTTACAATAAAGATGTAACTGCTTTATCTGGAGAAAGAATTTGTGAAAATGCCTTTCACAAAAATAAATTTTCTAGCTCAAATGAAAAGAACAAGCATAGCAAGGCTACAGTTACTTCTACAGGATAAACAGAAATAGCCACTACCACAGGAAATCAATTTTATTATGATGCTTCCTCCCTTTTGAATTTTATCAAAAACGAATTGTTTTTTTTTATCCTCTGATTAGCTTCATAAAGCTATTTCTTACCTTCTCTGCTTAACAGCAGCAACAAGATCTGGCCCCGAAAACATGGAAAATAAACTGTCACCATTAGCAGATGATGTCTCATCACTTGAGCTAGCAGAGTCTCCCTGGGTGCCTGACCAGCTATTATTTATCATATCACTGAAAGAAAAATAAAAAGAAATTAGTTAAAACCCTCATTTCAAGTCTATAATAATAGCAAGAGTCCTTTCCTTGTCTTTTATTTTATAGTCAAGGAAAATACAAGATTCTGGCCTAGATACATTTCATATTTCATTAAATGCTTTGAAGCCTCAAATTACCTGTAGCAAAACTCATTTCTTCAATTACATTCCTAAATAACATGTCTTTTTGGTGCTATATTTCCTAACACTCCCTAAAATCTATAGGTCTATATTTTATATTTTCAGATTCTGAACTACTCAAAAATCTTCTAAGACATTCTGATTTCTCTGAAAATAATTTTGACGTCTTAGAGGGCAACTATTCATGTAACAGATCAAAGAAGTTAAAGATAATCATATACTTACTAAAAGTGGCATTGGGCAGGTAACAATCACCTTGAACTAGAATTATTTTACTATAATATGGTCGTGATATTGCCTGGACTACCGATTTATAAGATCATAGTGAGGCACAAATGAAATGATGTATTAGAAATACTTTAAAATTTTAGCCTATAGTTAAATATGAGTTATAATTCTTTGAAGATAATGCAGGTAAATTCTTATCTCTCTTCCTAACAGATAAAACTAGAAATGTGCTACATTTCACACTTATTTATAACATGTAATGTGAGATACCT
Organism: Sminthopsis crassicaudata; assembly: GCF_048593235.1. NCBI lineage: Eukaryota > Metazoa > Chordata > Mammalia > Dasyuromorphia > Dasyuridae > Sminthopsis > Sminthopsis crassicaudata. The sequence goes on from NC_133618.1 coordinate 472,485,843, forward strand.
ACATATTTAAAAAATGGAATCAAATGGAATCCTTAACACAGGACAATCAAACTTAAGGAAAAAAAACCTGTTTTAAAATCATCATTTCGTATTTAACATGTGTGTTCAGAAGATACATCACAACATTGATTTTAATATATATATATATATATATATATATATATATAAAGAGAGAGAGAGAGAGAGAGAGAGAGAGAGAGAGAGAGAGAGAGAGAGAAATAAAAAATCTATGACATCTGGATTTATAACAAAAGAAATCCTCTATTTCTCAATTCCTCCCCCAATCCAAACATTAGTTTAAGGGCTACCCCTCAAAAAACCCACCTCTTCTATTTCTACTTTGAGAAAAATGATCTCTGGGGCTTGCCCTATGAACATACAATTCTTATTCTGGGTTTTGCAATAGTGCTACCTTATGTTATCAGCACTCACCCTTCTGTGAAATACTCAGGAAACGGCCAGGTACGATGGGCATCATCCAGAAGAGGCCAGTTGTTCCGTGCGTTGCCAGGGCGACGAACATGCTGGGCTTGCCGTTTCTGCTGCAAAGCCTGGCTTACCCCAGCTACATACCGGGCAAACTCTGGATCTGAGCCAACTGAACACAAAAAGAGAAGCCAATTGTTAGGTCTCTACTGACATATTCATTTCTTTTCCACTATGATTAATCATGGTCTTTTAAGCCCTTAAGCTTGGTTGTCTACCCCGGCACAAAACAAACAAAAAGCTTCAGGAGATATTAACCCTCAAAGGAGCAATATTATAGCAGAGTCAATTCTCCATTCTTTTCCAAGTGGATTATCCACCATAGCCTAGCCAGATATTAGAGAGACAGTACATTATCAGTAAGTGTATCCTCAACTCTACATGGATATGTGAAAAAGGAAAAAAAAATGCTCTAGAATGATTTTCCAAAGTCAATATAAACTTCTTTATTGAACAGTGTTTAAGAGTATACATATCTCTTCATCTTAAGATTCTTTGAAACACCAACAGCAAGTTATATTAAAGAATGAAGTAGCTGGAAAATGATCATGACAAAAAGGCAACCAGCACTAACTCCCACTAGCTTGGTTTCCTGTGTTGAATACTTTTAGTAATCCATTGTATGAGAAATTTATCCCATTCAGCAAAGAATGGGAATGTGGCTTCCTAGATACATGAAATGAAATTGTTATTTTCTCTGTTATAATTATGCTACTGTAGATCATAGAAGTTCTTTCTCTTGGACTTTCCTAAAAGTAATTTCTTTTGTGGATATAAAGTCAAAATTGGCTATCAAGTGCAAACGAATCCAGAGAGACATAAATCTTGGACATTGAATGAAAAGAAATGAATCTTAAAATGTATGACATTATTATTTCAACAATTCAATAAATAAATTAATTTAATTTTTGTGAATTCACAATAGGTAATAGGACATCATTAATTGCTTTCCTTTTTATGGGTAGGTAATTTACCAATTAATCCTCTTAAAATTCCCTATATCATTGTTCTGATTTCCTAAGTCAAAATACCTCTCCCTGGCCATCGCTCCTCTAAATATTATTAATTCCTCCTATTAGAATGAAAGCTATTCAAGAGCAACATTTATCTCATTTTTGTATTTATATCCTCAGTACTTAGCAAATAATAAGAAATAAATTATTTTTATTCATTATGTTATAAAATGGAAAAAAAAATTTTAAATTGAGGTTAGAATGAAACCATTCCATCAAACAGTAATGCTCCTCAAAATTTAATATTCTAAAAAATAAAAAAGACAATAGTTAAAGATTTTACAACGAAGTGAGAAACAAATTCCACATGCTAATAGACAAAAATAAGGTTCTGTTTTGGAAGAACTGCTTAGAAAAGCACTAGTAGATATACTTTACTTACTCAGCTAGCTCCTTATTTTACATTTACCCCATTTTTGTTTCTCCACTAAAAGCCATAGGACAGCCAAAGAAGGGAAAAACAGAAGGGAAAGCAAAAGCTAGAAGCATCATACTCAAAGGGCAAGTGTGTGGGGAGGATTATTGAGTTTACAAATGAAGCCTCTACGTTAATAGCAGCTCCCAGGACCTATTTACCCAAGGTTCAAGGATTGCTATAACAAAGTAGGATTTTGTTAAGAGTAGTTTCAGTATTATTCTAGTTAAGTCTTCAATTAGAGCATTAAACCACCAAAAATGTCCATACATACCTGCAGGATCAAAAGGCAGAATTTCTCCCAGCATCCCAAAGACTCCTTCACTTTGGTCACGATTTGGCCATGTGTTATTTCTAGGTCCTTGTGGCTTTTGTCCTAACACCTCAGACACCATATTGTCCATGTAGCTGCTTACGAGACCCAAGCTATATAAATCAGGACTCAGATCTGAAAGGCCAGGACTATTCCACTGGCCAAGAGGAGACAATCCACTTCCAATGGCCTGGGTGGGTTGTTGAGAAGAGCTACTAAGCCACTTGCCAGGTGTCCGTGCCTGTGGCTGTGGTTGCTGTGGCCCTAGAGGCTGGAGCAGATGTTGGTAATATTGCATCTGTGGATGCTGCTGTTTAGGGGATGGTGGCTGTTGCTGTGCTAACCCTCGCTGAGAAGGATGCAAAGTTACATGTGTCACTGATTGTGATGGTGGCTGTGAGGGCTGTAGTGTCCCTGATTTTGTCTCATTTGCTGGGGTAGATGCAACAGAGTTACGCCTTTTCACCATTGGGGAAGCCTGTTGGGATTTGCCCATATTGAAACCAGACAGAAAATCGATAACTTCCTGCATTTCCTGATCACTCGGGAGATTCATACCTTTGTCATCATTACCATCATCCCCTTTGAAGAAATTTTCCCTATGTTCAATTAGAAAGCCATTAACCATCTGATTACTGGCACTTTGAGATGATGGGTCTGCAGTCCTTGGAAAATTACCAATGTTCAAAATGCTTTGCAATCTTGTGTCAATATTATTAGGCATTTTAGTTTTGTCTTCAGAACTTCCAGATATGAAAACATTTTTGGAAGGGGTATTTGGGATAGAATAACTTGCACTGTTGCTGGAACTGGCACATGAAGTTTTCTTTGTAAACCGTGAAGTCAGTTTTGAGAATGTCTTTTGTAAACCTCCTGATGACTTATTTCCATTTCCAGGAGGCATATCAACTTGACTTCCAAAGTCAGAGATCTCACGCTGAAGCTGAATCTGAATAGAAGGCAAAGCTTGTTCCCTGTTTAAATGGAAATATATCCAATTTTTTTAATTTGAAAAAAATAGTACCATACATTTCAACAATAAAACTAAAACTTTTAAAGTAAATATTAACTTTTCTCAAGTGCATTCCAAAATTTATAATTTTGATAAATGAACGAATGATCATTAGATTTTAAAAAGTGAATGCTATTTGAATATCAATCAATATTTAATGTTCTTAAAAAAGCTATTGTGTATAAAAAAAGCTTCAAAAATGACATTAACAAGTTTCTACCCCTCAAAGTAAGATGTCTCATCAAGGACAAGAAATGAAGCTAATAAAAATTTCCAGAAAAGGAAATATTAAATGAGACCACAAAGAAAGGGAGAAAAAGCTAAGGCATTAGAAACTAAAGATTATTCAAAAAATGAAAGCTAATCAAATCCAAATGAATACAAAATGAATAAAGAAGCTAGGGATAGGAAGTAGAAAAAACTAGACGCTGGCATTAGAACACAAGAACAAACAATGAACATGAGAAAAACACATAATAAACTCTAATGCTCTTTAGAATGATTTACAAATGAACCTTTGTTAGGATTACTAAGTGAGAACTGAGGTTTTCTGGACAATTACAAGGTGAGAACTCAGGTTGATTTGATAGAGGGGGCAAGCTCATTGGCTGGGGTGGTTCTTCCCAGAAGCCCTTGCATTATCCCACGCCCATTCTCTGGGAGAATAAAAGAGAGGACTCTCAGAGAAAGAAGAAGACTCTCTGCATTACATCAGGCCTGACGGGGCTCTCTGCAGGAAGGGAAGTCACTTCTAAGGACAAGAGTTTACAGCAACTGCCTGGAGACAACGGCTCGTTACAGGAAGAAGAATCTGTCTGAGAGATTTGAGTAGACACAGCATATCTCTTCCCAGAGAGCGATCCAGCAGCTTCTGGAGACGACAGCTCGCTACAATTGGCGCCCAATGTGGGGCCAGGACATTTGCTTATCCTGACAAGAAGAGCTAGACCAGACCTTCGCAATTTGGCGCCCGAACAGGGACAGACACGGTCCTGATTCCAGTGGAAAAGCCTCCGATCTAGATCTCAGTCTCTCTGACCCAGAACCGTGAGTAACGAGGAAACTTTGTTAAAGATTAAGTGAGCGTGCTAATAGATAAATAAGGAACTTAACTTGTTAAGGGCTAAACCAGGAATCTCTTATAGCTGAAATGGGGCAGATGTTAGCTAAATTCAATTCCTGGACCTCAGCCGACTCAACCCCAGCCCCAGAAGCAACCTCAGCTCCACCCCCATTCAGGAGTGGTACTATAGAGAGTATAATCAAGATAATTGAGGAGCAGAGTTTACTTGTAACCTGGGTACAGATTGCTAAACTCTTGGCTGCATTAAGACGCACATCCCCTTGGTTCTTAGAGGAAGAAAAGATAGATGTAGATAAATGGAAGCTAGTGGGATATGAAATGAAAGAATTTCAAGCAAAAAATGGGCCTCGTTCAATTTCTGCAGAAGTATTTTATATCTACAACATAGTTCAATTAGCCTTAAACTATCAAGCAAGTTGTAGGAGAAGGAAAAGTTCTAAAAATGAACAGAGGAGGAAGTGTGAGGAAAAAAGGAAAGATCAAGATCTTTCCCTAGAGCAAGAGGATTTAAATGAGGAATTATGGTATGATTCTCTTGAAGAAGCTTCAACCCTGCCTAGAGAACAGATTATTGACAGGCCCACATCAACCCCACCTTCAGAGATGGAGGAAGAAAGAGGGGAAGAGGCAGAAACACAAACAGAATTGCCTGTGAAGAAGCCTAAGCCTATGACAAGATTAGAAAAAGCATTGGTTAAAGCTAAGAGAGAAGGACAGGATATAAGTGATTTTATACATGCATATCCTGTGATTGAAAATACTGACTCTGTAGGTAAAAAAAGGAGAAGATATGCACCTTTAGATTTGAATACAATTAAGGATTTGAAAAAAGGTTGTACCCTTTATGGGGCTACATCAGCTTATGTCAAAATGTTACTAGATGGTTTGTCTTATGAAGTCCTAACCCCGAATGATTGGAAATCCATAGCAAGGACATGTCTGGAACCTGGAGAAAATTTATTATGGCTTGCGGAATTTCATGAATTATGTAAAATTCAAGTCAGATGCAATTTGGAAATAGGAGTTAACACACAATTCACTTTTGAGCACTTAGCTGGTGAAGGTCAGTATGGAGAGAATTCGGAACAGATTAATTATACCATGACAATATATGAGCAAATTGCTAAGGCTGCAATAAAAGCTTGGGGTGTCCTTCCTGGACAGAAAGATCGTGGAGAGGCTTTCACTAAAATACAGCAAGGTCCCAATGAACCTTTTGCAGATTTTGTGGGACGTTTGCAAACTGCTGTCAAAAGAACTATTGAAGAAAATTCAGCTACAGAAATAATGACCAGACATCTGGCTAAGGAAAATGCCAATGAGATTTGCAAAAGAAATATATGGGGATTAGACAAAGATGCTCCTTTAGAGGAGATCATAAGACGCTGTGCTACAGTGGGAACAAATGCTTTTTACACCCGGACAATGATGAATGTGGAAAGACAGGGTCCCTCCTGGCAAGGGCCTTCTAGAGAAACTCGGCGATGTTTTCAATGTGGAAAAATTGGACATCTAAGAGCTCAGTGTAGGTATGGAGATACAGTGAGAAGACAGGGTGAAAGAAGACCTAAAACCCCATGTCCAAAATGCAACAGAGGACTCCATTGGGCATCAGAGTGTAGAATAATTCAGGGAAATGGGATGAGGGGCCCAGGTCCAGGGCCCCAGGCAAAAAAGACTTGGGGCATGATGGCAGCTGATGTTACACCCAAAGAGCCTTTAGAAGGTCAGGACTCTGATTTGATCAACCAGCAGAAAAGCAATCACATGGCAGAAAGGGATTACCTGATAAGTGAGCCAAAAGGCAATCAGATTGCAAAAATGGATTACACTTGGGGAGAATACAGGCCTTTTAAACCAACAGGGCTGTGTCCAGTGCAAACAAATCCAATGTAATTGTCAGATGATGAGAAGAGATTTAGAAAGTGGTAAATAGAAGGGACCAGATAGGTTAACTGCCTGGGGGAGAGGGTTTGCTTGTATTTCTTCAGCAGGAGAAGGAATCAGATGGGTGCCAACGAGTCGTATTCGCCTTGTCCATCAGAGAGAGACAGAAAAAGAGAAAGACCTCAAAATAAAGGAGAAGATCTAAGAAACATCTTACACCGAAAGAGCATGGCTAATAAAAAGACTGTTAAAGAACTTTAAAACCAGCAGGAATCATTGGACTTCCTCACACAAGATGAGACTAATGGACAATGGACATATGGACATTTATAAATTTTCAATTTATGATTATGTTATATACTTCTAGCATGTGTTATGTTACTATGTTACTATGTGCTTATGTAATTTATGTAATTATCTGTAATACTTCCCATATTGATGGATTTATGTTTCAAGGTCATTTATGTAATTATCTGTAATACTTCCCATATTGATGGATTTATGTTTCAAGGTCATGACTGTCCTATGTTCTAAATCAAAAGAAAGGGGGAGATGTTAGGATTACTAAGTGAGAACTGAGGTTTTCTGGACAATTACAAGGTGAGAACTCAGGTTGACTTGATAGAGGGGGCAAGCTCATTGGCTGGGGTGGTTCTTCCCAGAAGCCCTTGCATTATCCCACGCCCATTCTCTGGGAGAATAAAAGAGAGGACTCTCAGAGAAAGAAGAAGACTCTCTGCATTACATCAGGCCTGACGGGGCTCTCTGCAGGAAGGGAAGTCACTTCTAAGGACAAGAGTTTACAGCAACTGCCTGGAGACAACGGCTCGTTACAGGAAGAAGAATCTGTCTGAGAGATTTGAGTAGACACAGCATATCTCTTCCCAGAGAGCGATCCAGCAGCTTCTGGAGACGACAGCTCGCTACAATTGGCGCCCAATGTGGGGCCAGGACATTTGCTTATCCTGACAAGAAGAGCTAGACCAGACCTTCGCAAACCTTTCCCCCTCCCCACCAATTATTCTAAATTCACATAAATGGAATTTAGATAAAATCCATTCACTATAGCCATCCTTCAATGCCTAATTTAGGTATAAAGGTGATCCTAATTTCTTAAAGACTATGCCTATAAAAGTGTACGTTTTGCTAAGTTTTACCAAATTTTCTAGTTTGGTCTTCATTATAGGCCTACTAGAAAAATGTGTGAGAAAGTATGTCTGCTATATGTGGACTAGCTTAGCTAAGTACAGAGAGATGCATCTTCAGATATGGTGCAGAGTAAGGGATTTTTCTAGCCCCAATCACTCTCAAATATTTATACCAAGTCACAAAGAAGTTGTATTCAGCAGTACTTTAGTATCTATACTAATGAACTCATAAGTCCTTAAAGTATAGAATTTTTATAGAAAAACCAATTAACTAAGAAATGTTTTCATATTTGGTACTTGCATTATTCAAGTAAGTATTCAATACTTAGAGTCACCTAAGCAGTTTGGTTTTGTATCCTTTGTTGTATATTCAAATACATTCTAAGCCCTATGAAGAGATAGGAACTTTAGAACACTGTCAAAAATACGGATGTAGACATCAAAATTTTTAAAAAGTAACAGCCTCTCATGCTTCAGTCTTGGGCATATATACCTTCCTTCCTTCCACCGATTTAAGTCCCACACAGCTGTATAAAGTACATCTACTAAGCCCAAAGTCTTCTCTGGGTCAAGACTTCTCTGGAGCAAAGACATGGTTGCAGGGTCTTCTTTCAGGCACCTATTAAGAACAAGTATTTATATCATTATCATGTTATTTTGTTTAAAACTGCAATTTTTTTCCCACAATAGTATTTTATTTTTCCAAATACATGAAAAGAATTTTCAACTTCATTTTTTTCTTGCAAGACTTTGTATTTCAAATTTTTCACCTCTCTTCTCCTACCTCCCCTCTTTCCAAGATAGAAATTTGATACAAGTTAAACATGTGCAATCCTTTTAAACATATTTCCATATTTACAACTGTGTTTATAACTTCTGCTTAATTGCTAATAAAACATTTTAAATTTATGTTTTATATTGAATACAATAACATCCAAATATACTTCACACTGACCTTAATCCCCACAAAACAATTAAGAATAAGATATCAAAACAGGTAGTACAGAACATACTCCACTTTTTTACTTTATCATGTTATCAGAAAAAAGAATATTTGATTAAATTTTAATAATTTGGTACTAGCATTATCTATTGTACAAACAAAAGATGATCTTTTTGAAAAAAAAAAAAGTGTATCCATCTGCCTTCCTTATTCTTAAATTTTCTCATCAAAGGAACTATTACTTTTAGGCACTATTAGCACTTAACAAAGATTTAATAATTATATCAATAAATAGAGACAGTGAGCTGGGTTCAAATCCTGCCTCTGACACAAAAACAGCTGTATCCTCCAGTTAGTCATTTAACTTCTTAATGCCCCAGGCAAGTCTCCAGGACCTTGGGTCAAAAGAGAATTTCCACCATAAAAATCATAAGTTTAGATTAAAAGTTAAAATAAGCTAATGAAAATAAACTAATACAATAATAAGAAAGTAATAAAACCCCACCTTCTATGACCAAGAGTAACTAAGTCCCTGTTTTAGAAAACACACATATCAGAAACTAATTTTAACTTGGACTTCCTTCTATCAAAAAGACTATCAGTAAACACAAGGCTATAAAACCCCAAATAAAATGGATTTAAAGGCAAATAAAGGAGAATATAAGATACTGTTCATCATCTTGTATAGAACAATAATATTCCATTATTTTCACATAACACAACTTATTTAGCCATTTCCCAGTTGATGGGCATCCACTCATTTTCCAATTCTTTGTCACCACAAGAAGAGCTGCTACAAACATGTGGGTCCTTTTCCCTCTTTTATGATTTCTTTGTAATACAGACCACCAATGGCAGTGCTGGATCAAAGAGTATGCACAACTTGGGCATAGTTCCAAACTGCTCTCCAGAGTGATTGGATCAGTTCACAACTCAACTAACAATTCATTAGGTGGTTTCCCACATCCCCTCCAACATTTATCATTATCTTTTCCTGTCATCTTAACAAATTTGAGAGGTGTAAGGTGGTACCTTAGAGTTATTTTAATTTGTATTTCTCTAATCAATAGATTCATAACATTATTCCATAGGACTACAGATGGCATCAATTTCTTCATCTGAAAATTGTTCAAATCCTTCTAGTATTTATCAATTGGAGAATGATTTGTATTCTTATAAATTTGACTCTGTTCTCTATATATTTTAGAAATGAGGCCTATATCATAAATACTAGCTGTAAATTTTTTCCCCAGCTTTCTGCTTCCCTTCTAATGTTGGCAGTATTGGTTTTGTTTGTGGAAAAATTTTTAGTTTAATGTAATCAGAATTACCCATTTTGTACTTGATAATGTTCTCTACTTCCTGTTTGGCTATAATTTCCTCCAAAGATTTGATAGGTAAACTATCTCTGTGCTCTACTAATTTATTTATCGTATCTGTCTAAATCATATACCCATTTTAACCTTATTTTGACATAAGGTGTGAGATGGAGGTCTCCATCAAGTTTCTGATATACTATTTTCCAGTGTTCCTAGCAATCTTTGTCAAACACAGTGAGTTTGATTAACCCAAAAACTCCAGCTTCTGGGATACAAACAGTAGATTACAATAGTTACAAATTATTGTGTCTTGTGTACCTAACCAATTCCACTAAACCACCCCTCTATTTCTTAGCCAGTATCAGATGGTTTTCATGACTGCTACTTTATAACAGAGTTTTTAGGTCACCTTCCTTTGCATTTTTTCTTTTTCATTAATTTCCTTGACATTTTTTTCCTCTGATGAATTTTGTTATTTTTTCTAGCTCTATAGAATATTTTCTTGGGTACTAAATAAGTAGATTAATTTAGGTAGAATTGTCTTTTTTATTATATCAGCTCAGCCTATGCATGAGTAATTGATTTTTTTTTTTTTCCGAGTTGTTTAGATCTGACTTTGTGTTTATGTAGTTCCTGGATATGTCTTGACAAGCAGATATCAAAATATTTTGTCTACAATTATTTTAGATGGAATTTCTCTTCCTATCTCTTTCTGTTGGACTTTGTTGGTAACATATAGAAATGCTGATAATTTATGTGGGTTCACTTTATATCTTCAACTTTGCTAACATTGGTGATTATTTCAAATAGTTTTTTAGTTGATTTCCTAGTATTCTCTAAGTATACCATTGTATCATCTGCACAGAGTAAGTTTTATTTCCTCATTGCTTACTCTAATTCCTTCTACTTCTTTTTCTTATTGCTATAGCCAATATTTCTAGTACAATTCTGAATAACAGTGCTGATAATGGGTATCCTTGTTTCACCTCTGATCTTATTAGGAATGCTTCTAGCTTCTCACCATTACAAATAATGCTTCCTGATGGTTTTAGATAGATGCTACTTATTATTTTAAGAAAAACTCTATTTATTACTATGCTCTCTCTGGTGTTTTCAATATTTAATAATTAATTAAATAGTGTTTTATTTTTCTGCATCTATTGAGATTATCATATGATCTCTGTTAGTTTTGTTACTGATATGATCAATTACATCAAAAGTTTTCCTTATACTGAACAATTCCTGATATAAACTCACTTGGTCACAGTGTATTATCCTGCTGATAAGGTGTAATCTTTTTGCTAATATTGTATTTAAAATTTTAGCATCAATATTCATTTGGAAGACTGAGCTATAATTTTCTTTATCTATTCTGGCTCTTCCTATTTCCTACTGGTATCAGAATAGAAGGAATTTGGCAGGACTCCTTGTCTATTTTTCCAAAAACTTTACATAATATTGGAATTATTTCTTATTTAAATATTTGGTATAATTTCCTTGTAAATATATCAAGCTCTAACTATTTTTTTCTTAGGGAGTTCATTGATGGCCTGTTCAATTTCTTTTTCTAAAATGGGGCTATTTAAGTAATTTATTTTCTCTTCTGTTAATCTGGGCAGTTTATATTTTTATAAATATTCATCCATGTTGGCATAGAGTTAGGAAACTAATGTTGCTTTAATTTATTTTTCATTGGTGGTAAATTCACTCTTTTTATTTTTATTAGTTTTTTTTAATGTGGTATTTTTTTTTTCCTTTCCTTTTTCTAATCAAATTAACTAACGGTTTATCTGTTTTGCTGTTTTTAATCAAAAAACCAACTCTTAGTTTTACTGATTAGTTCAATAGCTTTCTTACTTTAAATGTTATTACTCTCCTCTTTGATTTTTCAGAATTTCTAATTTGGCACTGAATTGAAAGGGAGGTTATTTGTTCTCTTTTTTTAATTGCATGCCAATTTTTTTCATCTTTTTTTTCTCTATTTTATTCATGTAAGCATTTAGAGATATAAAATTTCCTCTAAGAATTACTTTGGTTGCAACTCATTAATTTTTATCATTCTCTTGGATGAAATCATTGACTTTCTTTGATTTGCTGTTTGATCCAGTCATTTTTAAGGATTAGATTATTTCATTTCCAATTGATTTTTAGTCTATTTTCCCCTGGCCCTTTGTTCAATGTAGTTTTTATTACTTTCTAATATGAATAGGAAGCATTTACTATTTCTGTCTTTCTGCGTTAAATTGTGATGGTTTTATGCCCCAATATGTGGTCAATTTTTGTGTAGGTGCCATATGCCACTGAGAAAAAGTGTATTCCTTTCTATCTCTATTCTACTTTCTGCAGAAGTCTATCAAATTTAAGTTTTTTTACATTCTATTAACCTCTTTTAATTTTTTTCTTTGTTTATTTTGTGGCTAGATTTATTTAATTGTGGGAGGGGAAGGTTGAGGTCCCCCAGTAGTATGATTTTGCTGTGTATCTCTTCCTGTTACTGGCTTAACTTCTTCAAGAATTTGGATGCTGTACCACTTGGTGCATGTAAGTTTAGTATTGTTACCACTTCATTATCAATGATACAACAAGATGTAGTTTCCTTTCTTATCTTTTAATTAAATCCATTTTTGCTTTTGCTTTATCTGAGATCAAAATTGCTACTCCTGCTGTATTTGCTTCAACTGAAGCATAATATATTCTCTTCCAGCCTTTTACCATTACTCTGTGTGTTATTTCTCTGTTTCAAATATGTTTTCTGTAACCAACATATTTTGGATTGAGGTTTTTAATCCAATTTGCTATCTACTTCCATTTTGTGGGACAATTCATCCCCATTCACATTTAGGTATGATTACCAACTGTGTACTATTTCCCTCCTCTCTATATATCTTTTTCCCTCTCTTTCCACCCTGTCCCTCCTTAGTAATGTTTTGTTTCTGACTAGCCTCTCCTTCAATTTGCCCCTTCCTTTTATCACCTCTCCTTCTTTCTCTTACTGTTCCTACCCACTTTTCTATCAGTCATCTTTTTTTTTTTCAGTTTTAATTTATTTCATTAAAAAAAAAACAGAATAAGAAAAAAAAAGAAATACAAAACAAAAGAAAACAAAAAAGAACTGTCATGTTCCCAGTATATCAGTATGATAAATTATATTCATGAGTATCCATTTTTTCTTTACTTCCTTGTAAATTGTTCTTTTGTTCTCTATACATACATACACACACACATACATCCCCCATACACATCTTTCCTATGGTTGCTGATTCTTGCTTTAATTCTGCTCCTTAACTTATTTTGCTCTTCAGGACCAGGAGATCATTATATACTTCAACAATAATACTATATATGATGATCAATTCTGATGGATGTGGCCCTCTTCAACAATGATTAAATCAGTTCCAATAGAGCAGTAATGAATAGAACCACTACACCCAGCAAAAGAACACTGGGAGGTGACTGTGAACCACAACATAGAATTCCCAAGAAGGAGGGGAAAAGTTGGAACAAAAGGTTTTGCAACTGTCAATGCTGAAAAATTACCCATGGATGTATTTTGTAAATAAAAAGCTATAATTTAAAAAAAAAGAAAAGAAAAGAGAGTATCCAGGAGAAGAGAGCGGTCAGTGGGGTCACATGCAGCAAACAGATCACAGATAATGAGGATTGGGAAAAGTAATCAGATTGGACAATTAAGAGATCATTGGACAAAGAAGAGATATGAAAGACATCTTTTATGCTGGGGAAAGGGGAAGGTATCTACTAGTCTGGAATATTGCACATAATTAAAAATTTTTAACCCTTAGGGAAAAAAAAATCTTGCTCTTACTTAATCTTTCCCCACTTATAGATCCCTGCCTTGTCTTCCTTCCCTTACTCTTTGCCTTCCTATCTGCCAATTCCTCTCCCATTATTTCTTTATAGATTTTGGAAGGTGCTATATTTATGAAGTGTTGCCTATTTAACCTATTCCCAATGTGAGTAGATTTTTAGAACTATGAGACCTCCACCTTCCTTTAAAGCCTCTGTGTTTATTCTTCCTCTGGACCCCATTTGTCCAACAATTACTTTTTTTACCTTAACTCTGCCCCAATCTTTCTTTTGAGCTACACTATGGTTGATGTCAATCTTAAATATGTGATATATATTTCCCATATATGAACACAAATAAATAAAGAATTTGTCCTTGTTGAGTTTCTTGAAATTGATCTTTGATATTGGCTTTTACATGTTGAATTTTCTATTAAGTTTGATTTGGTTGAGAGAAAAATTCTGAAAATCTGCAGTTTCACTGAATGTACATTTTTTTTCCTCATTCAAAACTGTAAATAATTTTACTGGATATGATATTTTTTGCCGCAGGTCCAGTTCTTTTGATTGTCTGTAAATATAATTGCAGGACCTGTGTGTGGTTTTTTTTTTTATTGTGGCTGCTGATAAGTCCTGTACATTCTAACTGGAACTCCAGTGTATTTGAATTGCTTTCTTCTTGTTTCTTGGAAAATTTTCTCTTTAAATTGGGGTTTTCAAAATTTGGCAATAATATTCCTATGTGTTTTCCACAAGGAATCTCATTGAGGTGGTGATCGGTGGATTTTTTTTTTTTCTTCTTCTATTTCTACTTTCCCCTCATGTTCTATCCTTCCAGAACAATTTTCTTAGATTATTTCTGGCATTATTGTGCCAAGACTCTTTTTTTTGGTCACAACTTTCAGGTCACAACTTTTCTCTTCTTGATCTGTTTTCCAGATTAGTTGTTTTTCTTATATGATGTTTCACATTCTGTTCTAATTTTTTCATTCTTTAAATGTTTTTTTTTTCTTGGTCTCTTGTAACTTCACTGACTTCCCCTTGTCCAATTCTAATTTTCAAAGAATTATTCTCATCTTTGAGACTTTGTATCTTCTTTTCTAGTTGGTTAATTTTTTTTTTCATAATCTTGTTTTTCTTGGATGGTTTTTATTTTTTTATTTTTAGTTTTTCTCAATGTCTCTCATTTGATTCTTAAATTCTCTTTTGAGTTCTATAAATTCTCTCTGGTAAGGGAGCCATATAACATCACTCTTTGGTGTAGAAGCTTTTTTTTTTTAAATTCAGTGTCCTCCTCTGAAGATGAACCCTGGTTTTCTCTCTTCTCCTAGTAAATATCTATGATTGGGTTCTTTCTTTTTATCAATTTATTTTATTATTATTTTTTAATAATTAGAGATGTAAGCTAGTATCTCTAGCTTCATTTCAACATTCCCCATCCTAAACCAATAGTCCCACCCTCCAGCAAATACCACAGTTAGCAGTATCCCTGCCCCAGTGTCTCTGCACTCACCAGATATTGGTTTCTTCTTGCCTCATGCTTTCACTGCAGCACAACTGGATCTGGCACTCCTAATCAGCTGAGATTCACTCAGTCTTCCTGGACTCAGATCCCTGACTCCTCAGCTCAAGCTATCTGGGAGATGAAAACTTCTGTGGTTCCTATTGAAGTTCCAGCCACTTCCAGGTAGTCCCACTCAATGTTTTTGGGAGCTAGTCCAAGGTGTTTGTACTTTACAAGGGTTTACAGGATTTTCTTCAGATCTTTTTGGGTTGTACCAGAAGGACCCCTGTTCTGCCCCAATTCTTCTTGTTTTTTCACAAGTCTAGTTTGTTCCATTTGGGGGGCATGAGAAAAATCTGGAGAAGTTGAAATTTATCCCATCTTCCCAGAACCCTCCCTAACAGTTATATCTTTAAAAAAATGGCAACTTGAGGCAGCTAGCCGGCACAGTGGATTAGAGCACCAGCCCTGAAGCAAGGAGAACATGAATTCAAATCTGTCCTTAGACACTTAACATTTCCTAGCTGTAAGACTCTGGACAAAAGTCACTTGACTCCAATTGCCTCAGGGGAAAAAAAGGCAACTTGTTTCCTCCATCATGACAGAACTAAGTAGAAATCATTTAAACATATAACAAATACCGAATTAGCTAACTTCTACAAGATCAAAGAACGGAAGAACATTTAAAGACTTCTTGGCTTAAAATATTAAGAAGTGAAAGTCTGATTAAAATCTATAAACATAATTGGATTTTTACTAAACACTACTATATGTTGACCATTCATTTAACCTATACTGTTTTAAAATCATCAGCAAGCTCAAGGAACAGAGGTTGCATCTTTAAAAAAACTTATAAAGTACAGATCATAGAAATACATTGCTCATTAATAGACATAATTCTGCTTTACTAATAACAATCAGTAAAGAGAGCATTTCCAAATATATTTTATCCAGATTCATTTTTTTCCCCTATACACAAAATGGTAGTTAGTCAAGTAAATAAAACTCTCTCATAAATCAAAAATTAGTTGTTTTTTTTCAAAGTGAAGATTGTAAGGTAAGCTTGCTGACTTTTCAATAAATTGGATGGTAGAACAACAAATTCTGAAGATTAAAAACACAAATAGCTTAAGACAACATGGAGAACTTTTAATATCCAGTGGGAATAAGTTAGCAAATATTATCATTTTAAAAATTAATTCAACCAAAAGGGATTTATTTTCTTTATAGACTTCTTCCTGTAGAAATTTCTTGAGATGGGAAACTTTGGGGTATGGGAAAGATGACAACTTATTAGAAATCTTCAAAGAGTCTTTAACTTAACATAACTGGCTTGTAAAGATTTCCTAGCACACACTCAAATTTCAATGAGAAAATTTCAAACCAGTTTAACATCTATATGAATGAGCTTCAGCTGATTTTCAGCATTAAAAATCCAAGGAAAAATTATCATTTGCACTAATTGAGCCTTGTAACTATTTAGCATCTCAAATGCTAACTTTTAAAAACATCTTTAAATTTTTTATTTATTTTTTAAAATTTTATGAAAAATTCTGTGCATTTCCAGTATACTTGAACAAATGAAAGGAGAATTGGAATCATAATATAATAAAACAAGAGAAAGGGAATAATGGATCCTATGTTCTATCACTATTATAAACACACTAAAGGTGAGTTAGTACCTTGATGCTGTGCCCCTTAAATTGAAAAGCTAAAAATAACTTGAAGCATTTGGATGAAAGGAATATAAAATTCTAACTATTCTGAAAGACACCAAAAGTACTTTGCAAACATTGTGGGGTGCCAACAAATATGAATCTCCTATGCCTTAGACTCATAGGCAGTATGTAACAAAGGTGCTTACAGAATAACCATTTTGATGAGAACACAGAGAACTCTCCTAAAAATCAAGATATTAAATTATATGTAACTTTACCATGTTGATGGGACTTGAACCACAATTCTGGAACCTTCTAAACTAATCTGGGGAGCATAGGCTTCTTTATTTTCAATTTGTGCTGTATCAACCACCACCTATCAAAACAAAATGAAGGTATTTATTTTCTAAGAAATGAAAGATGTAATTCTAAATAAATACTGAGAAGGAAAGGCTTAAAGATCTAAAAAATATATATATATATATATATTAGAGCTGGTCACCATTCAAATCATCCAACAGGGAAACAACAGCAGCAGAGTGAGTTGTAGATGTATGAAGTACTATTATAGTCTATTACCACTACCATATATTTTATTATAGCACAGTATTCATTCACAAAGCATTGTTCTCATTTGATTATCTCATTTGATAGTCATGAAAGCCTATGAACCCTAAAAGAAAACTCTGAGACACTGTAACTATGTTGGGAAACTTTCTTTGCTAAAGAGTAACAACAGCAGAGACAATGACTTTAGGTATTAATTCAACTAATTTTTTTCTGCCAAGCTTCTTTTAAACTGGAAAAGTTGAACAATAAAAATTCTGACTTAAGTTAACAAAATAGAGAATATATAAGATTATAGACACAACAAACACGTCTTAAAAACATCTGCTTTAAAGGAAGATACATAAATGATAAGATGATAGAGGCAATCAACTATAGTTAATGAGACATTACAGAAATAGGACCTGTTAACTGTAGCAAATAAATATCAATTGGAAAAAGATAATAAGTTGAAAGGGAATATCTGTGGAGCAAGATAAAAAATACAGGATGCTTCTTCAAGTACATATTGTAAAGGTCTTACTGATTCTAGGCACTTTATCACCTAATGTGCAATCAGATGTTTACTGGGGAATGCAGGAAGGGAAGAAACCTTTCTTCTTTTCCAAAAACAATAATTTCTTGACTTGCTTTAATGATAATTTCATAAAATTTAGAGGAACCAATAAAAAGAAATACTATTCTGGATCAGATTTTCAATAAAAGGATAAACTAATTATTATGAGTCAAGATTTTGGGAGGCTTAGGAGGAAGTGACACCTAAATCTTAGAATGTGTGATATAGGAGAAAAAAGTGAGTGACAGTCTGACATATACCTCAAATGTAGGGAGAACATATTTCAAAACATTCAGAGAAAAAAATGAAAGAACCCCCCCCTCCAAAAAAATTCTATAGAAGTCTACACACATGGGATGGGATGAAAAGCTCTAAGAATGACTGACTCCCTCCCCATATCCCTTGCTGTTAGGTAAACTTTTATTTTTATTTTTTAAATATTTATTTTCCCCTTTGACCCAGCAGCGCTACTACTGGGATTATATCCCAAAGAAATACTAAAGAGCGGAAAGAGACATATATGTGCCAAAATGTTTGTGGCAGCTCTTTTTGTTGTAGCTAGAAACTGGAAGATGAATGGATGTCCATCAGTTGGAGAATGGTTGGGTAAATTGTGGTATATGAAGGTTATGGAATATTATTGCTCTGTAAGAAATGACCAGCAGGAGGAATACAGAGAGGCCTGGAGAGACTTAAATCAACTGATGCTGAGTGAAATGAGCAGAACCAGAAGATCACTGTACACTTCAACAACAATACTGTATGAGGATGTATTCTGATGGAAGTGGAAATCTTCAACATAAAGAAGATCCAACTCACTTCCAGTTGATCAATGATGGACAGAGGTAGCTACACCCAGAGAAGAAACACTGGGAAGTGAATGTAAATTGTTAGCACTAATATCTGTCTGCCCTGGTTGCATGTACCTTCGGATTCTAATGTTTATTGTGCAACAAGAAAATGATATTCACACACATGTATTGTACCTAGACTATATTGTAACACATGTAAAATGTATGGGATTGCCTGTCATCGGGGGGAGGGAATAGAGGGAGGGGGGGTAATTTGGAAAAATGAATACAAGGGATAATATTATAAAATATATATATATAATAAAAATTTTTTTTAAAAAATAAATAAATAAATATTTATTTTCCACATACATGCAAAGATAGCTTTCAATATTCGTTTTTGTAAGATTTTGTGTTCCAAATTATTCTCCAGCCATCCCTTACCTCTCCCCTCCCCAAACCAGCAAGTAATCTGATATGTTAAAATTGTGCAATTCTCCAAGAATGACATTTTGAAGGGCACAAAGAAATAAAGTTGATAAAGAAAAAGAAGAGTTGCCTTAAAAGTACAATATGTATTAAAGGAGAAATCCCTACCCAACTTAAAAAAAAAAAAAAGTAAAGAAATTGGAAGCAGGTAAAAAAGAATGAACAGAAATGAATGGCCCAATCCTATAGTGTCAGAAATGCTAAAGTACAAAGGAGTCTCAAGTTTAGAAGGGCAAGCTAAAGATGGTAACAAGAAGATTCTATTATTTTAAAATTTATATTAAGATGGAAAAGTAAGTCAAAGAGGGGATAAAATCACAGCTCAGTGTAGACTGGTACTAATTAGCTAGAGTAAAAAGATAGCTGTGCTTTAGTTTTATTTTGCTTGTTTACATAAGTTTGAAGATTTAATTATTGAAAATTGCAACTACTATTAGTAGATGCTACAAATATAGCTTTCTTAAATCTCAACAAAGCATCTGCAAAAGTCTTTTAGAGAAACTGGAGGGACATGGACTAGCCAACACAATAATAAGAAGGTTTGGAAACTATTTGAATGACCAGGACCAAAAAGAAGTCCCTGATATTCCAGCAATAATTCAGAATGTCTTGACAGAAAGGTCCCCATGACCTGTGCTTGATCTTGAATCATTTAACATTTTTGTCAATGACTTAAATGGATAAAGTCATAGTAAGTCATCAAATTAGATGATGATACAAAGTTATGAAAGCCATAGGATAACAGTGACCTTCGGATTCAAGAAGCTTTTGGTAGGCACTTGGGAGGGATCAAATACATTATAAGAATAAAGAGTATTTTACAGGGGCTCAAAAAAATCAACTTCACAAGTTCAAGATTTGGGGATAGCACTTCATCGGACAAAAGTCTAAGAATCTTAAGACAACTGCAAGTTCAATATGCATAAACAGTGTAGTATAATACTAAGAAAGTTAAAGCAATCTTAGGCTACATTGAAAAAATTATCTACCCTTTGATCCAGCAGTGCTACTACTGGGCTTATATCCCAAAGAAATACTAAAGAAGGGAAAGGGACCTGTATGTGCCAAAATGTTCCTGGCAGCCCTTTTTGTAGTGGCTAGAAACTGGAAAATGAATGGATGCTCATCAATTGAGAGAATGGTTGGGTAAATTATGGTATATGAATGTTATGGAATATTATTGCTCTGTAAGAAATGACCAGCAGGATGAATACAAAGAGACTTGGACTTACATCAACTGATGCTGAGTGAAATGAGCAGAACCAGGAGATCATTATACACTTCAACAACAATACTGTGTGAAGATGTATTCTGATGGAAGTGGGTATCTTCAACAAAGATGATGGGGGCAATAGCCCCTTTGATATTCCTTGTTTGATCTCCAACTTCCTTTGGGACAAGATCTGGTCAAACTAGTTTGGGTTTTCAGCCCCCATTCTAATGATCTGCTCAGATAGGCCAAATACCAGCAGGAAATTTCCTTTTGGGAGAGGCGGAAGGAGATAAGAACAGAGAATTCCTGTCTTATTTACAAATATCTCCGGAACCTCTTGGATAACATCTCTGTGCAAACGTTGTTTTGATGACTCTATGTATGTAAGGAAGGTTGAAAAATGGAATCTTTGCACTTGGTTCATACCAGCCTAGTGTCCGCCTACTGGCATCCCCTTGCCAGGCAACTTGGTCTTCCTGAAGGCCAAATGCCTATCTATCCCTTTACTATCAATAAAGACTTTGTTTCCATAAAGCATTGAGTAGTGAATTCATTTGCTACTGAACCCGCCTGGTTGTTTACTTTGAGGAAGGAGAGAGATAATCAGACATAGGAGGAGAGGAACTGCTCCATCTTGGTTTAGAACCTCAGTTTACTCCTCATCAAAAGAGAAGATCTAATTCAGTTCCAATTGATCAATGATGGACAATAATGGAACACTGGGAAATGAGTGTAAACTGTTTGCATTTTTGTTTTTCTTCCCAGGTTATTTTTAACCTTCTGAATCCAATTCTTCCTGTGCAACACGAAATTCGGTTCTGCACACACACATATTGTATCTAGGATATACTATAACACATTTAACATGCATGGGACTGTCTGCCATCTAGGGGAGGGGGTGGAGGGAAGGAGGGGAAAATTTGGAACAGAAGTGAGTGCAAGGGATAATAATGTAAAAAATTACCCATGCATATGTACTGTCAAAAAAAAAAAGTTATAATTACAAAATTAATTTTAAAAAGAAAGTTTCCAAAAAATTAGAGAAAGGCTATGCATTTTTTATATATATATATATATATATATATATATGTACTAGTAGTGTAAGAAACTGTGACAACATGGAGAAGACAACAGACACAAAAGATGTGTTCAAAAATTTATAAACTTGTCACATGAAAGATTGGTTAATGTTTTGCTCCAAAGAAAAGAGCTGGAGGCAGTGGGTGCAAGTTCCAAAGTGGGAAATATAATCTTGGTGAAAGGAAAATCTTTCCAAAAGTTAGAACAGAGCAAAAGGAGAATGTGGTATGCCAAGAGGCAGTGGGTTTTACCTCACTAGAAGTCTTTTAGCCAAGGATGAAAACTAGTTAATGGGTTATGTAAAGAGGACCCTTGGTCAAATACATATTGGAGAAGATAACTCACTGAAGTACATGTAACTGTGAAATTCTATGAAAAAAAATTCTACTATGACATTTGCTTACTTAAAAAATTGTGAAAAAATTATTAGAGATGTATAACAAATGCAATTAAATCAATTTATTGATCAAAAATATTGATCAATTAATTTCTGACTTCTTTCCAACTCAGTAGAAGTAACACAATGCCAGAATTCATCATGCTTTCATTAACTGTCATAATCTAACTCATCAAATTTTCTCTGTTTGAAAAGTCTATTGTCTAAAAAAAGATATACTATTACTGCCATAACTTTAATCCAGGAAAAAATAAGAATCTAAGAAATCTGTAAGGCACTTTGAACCCTAATATTTAGAAAATTAATTAAATTTTAGGTACTATTGTCTTTCTTTAAGCCTTTTCTTATCACCTTGCTTGCCTTCTCAGTTGGAGAAGGAGGAGGTAGGTGAGAAGAAAAGAATTTCCAATTCAAAATTTAAAAAGAAAAGAATGCCAAAAGTAAATAATGATTAAAAAAAAAAAAAAAAAAAGAACAATCACTAAGCCTTCTTTCTTCACCACCTAAAGTGTTTGCTCCCTTCCCTCAAATATCATGTAACACTTTAGGGGTAACTTTCCTTTACAATGACCATATTTACCCTCTCCTCCATAATGGACTGACAGAAAGTTTAACAGCAGGATTGGTGTTAAATCAGGCGTCTTTTGTCTTTCACACCTAGCACAAATGGCCTGCAAAGAGTTAAGTCCTTACTTATTGGTTAGTTGAATTGGTTGAATAGGACTGAAGTGAATATTGGTTGAATAGGACTAAAGTGAAATCCCTGGTTTATAACTTAACACAAAACAAATGTTTTTTAACACATTTTCTGTGGCTCCAGTAGAATATTGTGCAGTGATATTCAAATTATTACAGTATTCAAAGTAGTTGGAGACACATTGGAAAAGGTTATTAATTTAACTTCACTAATTTTTTATCTGCAATGACATTAGCATACTAAACTTAGGTTTTACATAATTTGTGAAGAAAATGGTATTCTTAAAAAAGAAAGGCTAACAGATTGTTCAAATCCTTCTTTAGTATTAGCATCCAAAATTTTTAAAATCTCTAATATATCCATTTAATCAACAAATATGTAAGGGTTTATATTAAGTACTAGAATTAAAAATATTTAAGTGGTAGTTCTTGTCCTAAAGGAAATTACATACTAGCAAGCTCCAAAAATCTTTTCATAATGACTGAGGTAAAAAGGGTCAATTTTTTGGTATGTAGAAAGTACTTATTAAGTACTTATTCCATGAAATAATAATTTAGCTACCCTACCATAAACAACTTTACTATGGGCACTTGAAAACAGTAAAGAAACAATTCTGAAAGTATTCAGCTATTCAAACTTCACTCAATCAAGTCTGTACTGTAATTGATACTTCAAACCATAGTACATTATTTTTATTACAAAATTTAAAATAAAAACTATTGATGCTTTCAAATGACTCCTTCCTTGCCTACAACTTTCCTGGAAACAAATCACTTTGCATATCTTTGTCCTATTTGTCACAAGGCTTTTATGCACTGATGAAAATTTATACTAATCACTCACAATTTTTATAACTTTATCATACAAACTCACCCCCACCATCTCAAACCACTGTCCAAAGATAACCCATTTAGAATAATTTACAAAATCAGCACACAGCATCTTCAACCATCAACATAAGTATAGTTTATTCAGTGTTTTAACTTACTACCACAGTGTCTGTTGCTTAACAACTGCCTCGTCATTCACTAATTTATCATTTATAAAACCATAATATATTAAGATTTATATTTGTAGGCACAACATAAACAAATAATGTCACATGCTAAGTGTTTGGCTTAAAACTGCAAATGCAAATTTCCTAATTCAAAATTTAGATGATTTTGGAAGAGAAGGAAAGAACAAGCTTAGCAAAAATTTTAGTTTCTGAACATTTCTTACTTACAGCCTTCTTTTATCATCAAGTCTTTTATTAAATGTTTAATATTCTTTTCTGTTTTAATGAACATCAACATGGCAGTTTAACTAAACTAGCAACATCACTTATAAATGAAAAAGATCTTTTTTAAAGCAATAAAACAAAAGGTATAAAACTGCTTATCTTCTCATGATTTAGAAATCCAACCTCTTAAAATCATAAATATAAAATGTATTTAACACATTTCTCCACCCAGTTTGGCAGGTCCTAGGGAAATGGCTTCCTGTACCACGAACAACTATTGTTCATGCTGTACAGGTGTTTCCTCTTTATCCCTACCCCATTGAACAATAATCTTAAAAACATGATATGTTATCACAAAAAAACTCATATGTGAAAAATATAATATTTCAGACTGGATGCATGTTATGTTCTTTAACCAATATTAACAATTTTTTGTAGAACTCACCTTTTCCCTCAACATTAAGACGCTTTTCTTTCTCCTAATGTTCACAATTCTTATGTAAATAAACTCACAGTTGTAATTTGGATTTCATTATTCCCTCCTTATTTAATTTAAAGTGGTTTTTAGAAATCTATCTCTAATAACAAACTTATTTAGTAATTTAGTTAGAATTTATATTTTATTAATACTTTCTTAAAGAAGAGACATTGTAAAGCAGATTTTTTTTTAAAAAAGCATGACTTCTTAGGGGCATACACAGAACAGGTAACTGTTTTTATTAACAAGATAGGAAAAGTTTGCTTTCCAAGTACAAAAAAGGATAATGGAAAGGATAAGGAAAGAAGTAATTTTGAGCCCTGGATCTACACTAAATAACTTGAGGGCAAGCACTGCTTTTGTTCAGCACAGGGTTGACATAAAGTAACAGCTTAATAAATAGTTTGTTGATTAATTGATTTAACTTCTCTGAAACTCAGCTTCTTCATCTGAAAAATAGGGAATATGTCAGCAACATCTGTATAATAGATAATGAAGAAAATATTTTGTAAACCTGGTAATACTATGCAATTGTGAGTTGTTTCTTATTGTCATCATTAATAATAATAATCTGGGCAGCTAAACAGCACAGTGGCCAAGTGCCAGGTCTGTAATCAAGAATACTCATCTTGAGTTCAAATGTAACTTCAGATACTTACAAGCTATGTGACTTCAGGCAAGTCATTTAACTCTGTTTGCCTCAGTTTTCTCATCTGTAAAATGTGTTGGCAAAGGCAATAGCAAACCACTCCAGTATCTTTGTCAAAAAACCCCAAATGGGGACACAAAAAGCTGAACAAAAATGACTCAACAACAAAATAAATAACAACAATAATTGCAACGTACTTGTAATCCTTCTGCTCCATGAAGCTCTCTGGAATTGAACTTAAAATCCTTCCAAAATTTGAGAAAATTAATAAGAATTGAATTTATATATATTCATATAGTATTTGTCTGAGACGAGTGGAATCTTAGAGATATTCTAGTCCAACTCTTTCATTTTATATATGCAGTAAATGAGGTTCTGAGAAGTTAACTGACTCAAAGTCATATTTTGTGACCACATTTACTTACCAGTCCAGCCTGGCCAAATAGTAACTGTACAGCGGTCTTACAGGCACCTCGCCAAGTAGAAGGGCAAACCTGGTTCAGCACTTCAGTTACAGGAGAATCATCCCTTGCTGTAATTCCATTATGACAGCCTGCTTCTTTAATCAGTTGTAACATTGTGTGCTAAATATTGATAGGAAGAAAAAAAATCATAATATATAAAACAAAAACTATGCTATGAATGAAAATATGCAGAAAAGTATTATTGCATTTTCTTGTACAATCATTATCAGGAGCAAGTTTTATGTTTTTAATTTTTTAAGGAAGACATAAATCAATTCATCATTACTCTATTCAATTATTTATATAGATCCATTGGATATTTTTACATTGTGTAAGCCATCTAAATCACCTACTTAACAATCCTCAACTTTACTGAGATACTTTAAAATTCTTAAATTTTACTAAAAAAGGAAATTAAATTTCTTGGGAAACATGAAAGACAATCTTTTAGATGACACCTAGATTTCCCTTTCCTTTTATA
The DNA here is from genome assembly GCF_048593235.1 of Sminthopsis crassicaudata. Classification (NCBI taxonomy): domain Eukaryota; kingdom Metazoa; phylum Chordata; class Mammalia; order Dasyuromorphia; family Dasyuridae; genus Sminthopsis; species Sminthopsis crassicaudata. Next base: position 472,511,513 of record NC_133618.1, read on the forward strand.
AATCAGCGACATTTAAGGAGTTATAGATTAGTTAAAAAAAAAAATTGTAACCATATGACAGTTTCTTGGGTTCCTTTTTCCTACCCTCTTTCTTGCCACTCATCCCAAACCTAATAATTCATCTCTTAATAAAGCCCTTGTCTGATAGGTTGGTTCTTGAATGATAGATAGAAATTCTGTTATATAATCTCAGTTTGAAGACTTTTCAACTTAATAGAAGTTGCCAGAATTTATTTTCCACCAGAAAAGCCTACAAGAATCCAAACTTACCTGATGAGCCATTAAAGGAAGACTTAAATGGAAGTTTATAATAACAGTGTTATGTTAAATTCGTGGTTATTAAAATGTCATATATTTTCAAAAAAAATTTTACTAACACATTTTATTTTTACTTTACAAACATTTTGAGATTATCTCCATCCTGTGAGAGCTTGTTGTAATGAAATAAAACAATTATAGCCCTCCCCTAATCTATTTTTAAGTTTTTTCTAATGAACAGAAATCTATTTCTCTCCCTTCCATCTCAACTCTATTGAATAAAAAGATAAAGAAAAAGAAATTTATTGTAAGAAATATATATAATTAAGCAAAACAAATTCCTTGATCAGTTGTACACAAAATACATATTCTTATGTCTCATTCTGAATCCTAAATCCATCACTTCTCTAAATCTATCACTTCTCACAAACTATGTTTTATCACCAGTCCTCTGGAATCATGGACAATCACTACATCAATTATAAGTCTTTAAAGTTATTTGTCAAAAAGCTGTTGTCTTCTTGGTTTGGTGCATTTTATTTTAACTACTAAAAGTCTTCCCAATTATTAATTTCTATATTATTATTATGGTAATAAATTGTTCTTTTGGTTCTGACCACATTACTCTTCAAGTCTTTCCATGTCTCTTTGAAATAATCAAATTTCTATTTTCTTACAGCATAATAGAATTCCATCACATTGATACAGAAAAATTTATTGAGTCACTCCTGAATTATTGGTCATCCTGTTAATTTTCAGTTTTTTGCCACTACAAAGAGAATTGTTATAAATGTTTTTGTACACGTAGAATATTTCCTTTTTCTTTTCTTTTTTTTCTTTTTTTGCTCTTTCTGGTTATAAACCTAGTAGTAGCATAGCTAGGTAAGAGATAATACTTATATTTGTTATTTTTATATTTATTAATGACATTTATTTTAGTGTTAAGACATTAATAAGATATAAATATGCTTAGTGAAACTTGGACTTCCTTCTCATATTTTTTGTTTTTTTGAACCTCTATTCATTTCTTGAACAAAAATCCCTATCAATTATATTTAAAAACTTATGTTCAAGCTGTTTGAATATAAATTAAAATTACCGTTTTTAATTTCAGGTTGTCAGCTGCAGATTCATTAAAAGATATCCCTCTCAAAAAGTGTGATCCTATCTGGACAGGGACTGTTGGGAGCTCACACTGAATTGGCTGAGGTGGAGTTTGTCTCCGCCCTGTTTGCTGAGCTTCAGCTTCACTGCAGCAGCCCTTCAAACAGATATCAAACAGTGAGGAGATACAGTCAATACAATCGAGATCAGGTCAGATGTCACGGTCAACAATAACTTATTCATATCAAAGTTAAGAAGTTACATAAAGAAAAAATGGTTACCTGCAAACTTGCTTCAATTGCTTTTGGATTCAAGTGGAAGCCAGCTTTCATTGCATATTCACAGTGCCCTAAGCTCTCCAGAGCTATTTTATATGCCTAAAAAAAAGAGATTTTTTTTTTCACCCCATGTATCATGATTTGATAGCAGATAACAATGATACAACAAAGTTTAATAAAAGATATTAATAGATATATATGAATAGATTTGAGCTATATCCCATTACAATTTCAAATTAAAACAATTCAAATAGCCATAGAGGATATCTTCACCATTTTAAGTCCTCAAAAAAGAAAACAAACAACTAACTTGCAAAGCACTATCAATTTTCATGTTCAGTTCTTTAAGCTGGTGTTCAGGGATTGCCACACTCTGAGAACAGAAGAGCTGTTGAACTTCAATTCCAGCCAAACAACCATCACAGCCTCTCTCTCTCAGTCTAGATGTTGCCTAAAACAAAAACAAGTAGTAAGTAAAATGTGGTTTGTGTAATTACCAACAAATAACAATAAAACAAAAATTATGCAAGAAATACAGAAAGAAGTAATACTACAATATAGTAAGGAATGACTTTTATTTACTAATATGACTTCAGCTAAGCTTTTAGAATTCTGCATCAATGAAACATGACTACTGAAATGCTAGTTTTTTATGTAAATGTAGGCACTGCTTATGTAAGGAATCTTTCCTGCCCTGCTTTAGAGAGACAATATAGGATTATGCAATAAGCAAATGGGTATCAGTTGGGTACTCCTGCAAAGTAACCTAACATTCTAATCATCCTACCAGAGAAACAGGAAAGAATGTATATATAGTAAGGAAAAAAATGGCTTTCACATCTAGATCTTCATCAAAAATTAATTTCCATTTCTTTAAGAATCAGTGACAATTTAAAAATTCACTCATAATCTGGAGACCCCATAAGTATAACTAGGAATTATACACACTGATATTAGTTTATTTTTAGTAACTTGTGATCTCAACAATTTCATGGATATCAATAACCTAGTGATCTCAAACTGTTACTGTTGCTGGAAATCATAAAATAATATTTTAAAATAAAGTGCGGAGATGAAATAAACAGCTTTTTATGGTAAGATTTTTTAAAATAAATTTATTTATTTTTAAAACACACTTTATGAATCATGTTGGGAAGAGAAATATCAGAACAAAAGGGAAAAATCATAGGAGAGGGAAAAAAAAAAAAAGAAGTGAACATATAGCACGTGTTGATTTATATTCAATCTCCATTATTCTTTTTCTAGATGCAAATGGCATTTTCTGTCCAAAGTCTATTGGGATTGCTTTGAAATATAAGTAGCTTTAAAGAAAAAAAATTCTGTTAAAAGATATTGACTCTGAATTCTAAACTCAGAACAAAATATTCAAAGAAATTAATATAATAAAATAATATTGAGCATAAGTGTAATCATACAAGCAAGTTAGGGAGACCTAAAGATCCTTTGTATAGAAATGTTTACATAGAAGTCACAGAAGGTGGTCTTATGGCATGGACTTAAAGAAAGACAACAATATGGCAAAGGTTTAGTACTTTTCTTTTACAAAACATTAACTCAATAAATAAAGCCAGGAATTTCTTCTTGAACTTTAATTTCCCAGGAAGTTTACTTATTGTTCTATATGCTACAGATGCTGGTATCAGCCAGCATCCAGAGAGGATTTCCTGTTAAATGATTAACATGCCAGCAAACAAAAGTACCAAAGTAGCAGATAAAAGGTTTCTCAGCCAATTATAAAATGTTAGAGGTAGTATGCTACCAAATGATTATAGATGATTATTCTACATATATACAAAGTGTGTGCTGCAAATTCATAAGCTTAAAGCTCAAGATATGTTGCATTATGTGTGACTTTTGTCAAAAATATACTAGGAAAATAAGCAACAGCAAATCCTAGGAACATAAACTTGCCTTGGAAAAATCTCCATACAAGAAGAAAAGAATATCATAAAATCAAATAAGCTTAAGAGTTATTTAAAAGGAAACCTGTATGGATCCTAGTTTTTAAAAAGCATCCTGCAGTAGAAAATTTCTTGTGGAATTATCTCCAAAAAGAGCTCCAGTCCTTATGCACTGAATAAATGTTTTTATAACTTTACTGTAGTTAATGCAACCTCATTTATAAAAGAGGAAACTCCAGTCCAAGGTCAAACAACAATAGTCAAAATTATACACGCACACTTCTTGTGGTGTTTTTCCCTGTTTGTCCCTGAATATAGTATAGTTTGGTAGAGCTAATGTGATAAAATAAGATTGCAGAATATTAAAGCACAAAGGTCTTCTTACTGAGACAACTTTCATTTTACAAAGAGTAAACTGAAGCATTAGAGTTTCAGTTATTTGCCAAGTCATATATTAATTTACTAGCTTAACTGGAGGACTAGCACTTGGGAATCTCTTAATAAACTCAGTGCTTTCTCCTTTTCAGGCCTGTGACAGAAAATCTTCTTTCCATACCTAGGCAGTAAATGACTATGAAGTATTTATCACAGGGGGAGATTCCAACCATGGGGAACAGTCAGTGAAAATGACCTGAGGCAGATGAAGTAAGTACTTATGAAAATTATGATCCCCTTACATTCTCCCTTAAGTTTATTTAATATGAGTGTTTCATAAGGATCTTAAGAGAAAGATATTTTTTAAAAAATGAGAATCAACTGATAGTACCTCAAATTAGATGAGATTTGCTGTGGGTAACAGATTCTATGCTATTAAAAAAAAAAACTGATAGAACAAAGAAAGTTAAGGTTTAAAAAATTTCAGCATTAAGTACATCCCTCTCATTTTCCAGATGGGGAAACTAAGGCCCAAAGAAAGGAAGTAATTTAATTCAAGGTCATAAAACTATTTAATAGCCAAGCTGAGATTTGGCCATCTGACCCTCAGTTCAGTAATGATCTTTCTGCTAAGCTTTACTGAGGTTAAAGGCCATGGGAGCTCAAAATGAGGAATTATATTAGATCACAGGCTTTGACCTTATTTCTCTATATATTTTTTCTAGTTTGTCTTTCATTCACAAGTCCCAGTAAGCAATAATAGATATCAAGATGAATAATACTTGGAATTATAAATCTGGGAATTAGAATTCAGTCAATGTCTGCTGTCTCCCCCCCCCCCCCCCGCCACACTCCTTTATTTATTTATTTTTTATTATTATAGCTTTTTATTTACAAGATATATGTATGGGTAATTTTACAACACTGACAATTGCCAAGTTTTTTGTTCCAATTTTTCCCCTCCTCCCCACCCCCTCCCCCAGATGGCAGGTTGACCAATACATGTTACATATGTTAAAGTATAAATTAAATACAATATATGTATACATGTCCAAACAGCTATTTTGCTGTACAAAAAGAATCGGACTTTGAAATAGTGTATAATTAGCCTGTGAAGGAAATCAAAAATGCAGGCGGACAAAAATAAGGGTATTGGGAATTCTATGTAGTGGTTCAGTCATCTCCCAGAATTCTTTCACTGGGCATAACTGGTTCAGTTCATTGTTCAGTTCATTACTGCTCTATTGGAACTGATTTGGTTCATCTCATTGTTGAAGATGGCCACATCCATATCATATATGTATCATCATATAGTATTGTTGTTGAAGTATATAATGATCTCATTTCACTCAGCATGTAAGTCTCTCCAGGTCTTTCTGAAATCATCCTGTTGGTCATTTCTTACAGAACAATAATATTCCATAATATTCATATACTACAATTTATTCAGCCATTCTCCAATTGAGGGGCATCCACTCAGTTTCCAGTTTCTGGCCACTACAAAGAGGGCTGCCACAAACATTCTTGCACATACAGGTCCCTTTCCATTCTTTAAGATCTCTTTGGGATATAAGTCCAGTAGTAACACTGCTGGATTAAAGGGTATGTGCACAGTTTAATAACTTTTTGAACACAGTTCCAAATCATTCTCCAGAATGGCTGGATGTATTCATAATTCCACCAACAATGTATCAGTGTCCCTGTTGTCCCACATCCCCTCCAACATTCTGCATTATCTTTCCCTGTCATTCTAGCCAATCTGACAGGGGTGTAGTGGTATCTCATAGTTGTCTTAATTTGCATTTCTCCGATTAATAATGCAATGACTGCTGTCTTGATTGAAAAAAACATAACTAAAAACTTAAAAGAAATTGTATATGGTTTAACCACAAGTGAAAGGTAATATGTATCCAAAAAATCCATCCAATTACCTTGCAGTTGCAATAGATATTCTAATGAGTACTTTTAGTTCCCTATATACAAATTCATCAAGATATCCTAGATTGAAACTACTAGAGATCACAATTCAAAAACTGAAAAAATTGGGTCCAAACAAGATAAATAGTTCTTTCTTAGGGTGGCGTCATAGCATCAGAACAATTTGTACTTAGCATAATCAGGCAGTAAGAAGTAAAAAAAAAAAAAAAAAAAAAAAAAATTTCCTCTAATTGGAAGCTTTACCTCAGCAGCCCCTCTCCAAGATCTTAATGCATCTTCTAGTTCAGTTGTAGGACTTAAGCAAGCTTTCCCATTTCCACTAACATTCTTTCTTTCCTGTACTACTGTTTCAGCAAAGCAGGAATGAGCCACTGGCTGCACCTTCTGTAATGCCTGGGACAAAAACTGGAAATGAACTTGCATCACTGTCAAGAAACATCGCCCTAGTACCTATAAAAAAGGAAAAGAATATTTCAGAGATTTTTTTAGTTTTTGTTTTCTGAATAAATATAGTTCATTTTTACATATTCTCCCACAAATAGAAGACATTAGTGGAATAGATAACCAAACTGACCCATTCGCAGAAAATTATCTATTTTTGGTTTTAGAAAATGTTTTTATACTTAGAGATACTTTCACCTGAAACAAACCATTTTGGAGGATAAAAGGGGAGTGACATATTCAAGATCATATAACAAATAAATAGGATAACAAGAATTTAAACTTAAGTTCTTTGACTCCAGATCCATTACTCTTCTAAGTATAACTGTTAGTCAACAAGCATTTAAATGCCTAGTATGTGTCAGTCACTACGAGGTATAAAGAAAAGCACAAACTAGTCAGTGTTCTCAAAGAATTCACAATCTGATAGGGGAAACAATATGAAAATAACTTGTGTATGAACAAAATATATACAAGATTAACTGGAGATAATAAATGAGAAAGTTCTAAAATTTAAAAAGTCTGGGAAAAGCTTCGTGTTGGAGGTGGAACTTTAGCTGAGACTTAAAGGAAGCTTGATAAAACTTAGGAGAGCAAAAATTCCAAGTATGGGGAACAAGTGAAAATGATTGGAAGCAGATGATGAAGCATCATGTAAAAGAATTTTCTCATTTTACAGATGTAAAAACTGAGGCTCAGAGAAAAGCATTTATCACATGGCCAGTATGACAGCTGTCTTAAAATACATCAAAGTCTGTTCCTGGAAATAAGAATTAGAATTTGGGGGGCAGCTACAGGCTATACTATAGCAGCACTGCTCTGAAGTCAGCAGGACCTGAGTTTAAGTTCGGCCTCATACATTTAACATGTCTTAGATGTGTGAACCTGGGCGAGTCACTTAATTTTAACTGCCTCATCCCCTGCCCTTCCTCGCCCCCTCCCCCAAAAAAAAGAATTAGAATTTTCTACTTGGCTCCAGGGAGAAGTAGAAGAAATAAATGAAAGTTGTAAAGAGACATTTTGGAGGATGAAGAAAATAAAAATTTCCTAAAAATTAGAACTATTCAAGACCAGAATGTTCAGGAGTTGAGTGTTAAGACTGTATTAAAAGATAATGAGTTTTCCCTCAAGCATCCTCAGAGTCTACAGTACTATTTGTCAGGTTTGTTTCAAAGAGTATAGATACTTGTTGAGTTATGACTTCTTTATGATGGCTTCTGAGGCAATAAGATCACATAATCACAAATTAAGAGGCAGAAGGGGACTTAGAAGTCATCCAGTTTCATTTTACACATGGGGAAAATGAGGACTAGAGGAGTTAAGAGATTGGCTCTTATTTATCCAGGTTGTAAAAGGCAGAATCAGGACTTAAAAATCAGGTATTCTGAATTCAAATACACATTCTTTCAAATATGCCATAGATGCCAAATTAGTATTACATAAATGGCATGCAGAATCAGAGTTAGAATACCTAAATGAATCTCTCATCTTATCAATTTGGATATTCACTCCAAAGATGTACACAATGAAGTTATTCATCCACACCTGCCTTTCATATTCACTTTTTTCTCCTGTATTCCAACAGATTTGAAAATGCTAACCCACCCAACATTCTGGAAATCATTCTTTCCTCCTGATATTGTGAGGATATTGATTAAGCCTTCTGGCTATCTTAAGGTTATCCCTTATCCTGACTACATGACCAATTCTTATTATCTTTTGGCCATACATTTCACCAACTGCATTATTTATTCCTGTTCCACATTTGGTTTATTTTTGTAGTCTGTTCGAAGATACCATGAAGCACTTTTCTGCCCTCTGAATGATATTCATTTTTAAAAAGGAAGAGTATTTTGGAAGATTTCACCTCATAGAAGATGACTGAAGTGATTTTTTTTTTTGGGGGGGAGGAGGATTTTTTTGTCAGCTTGTTAGAGCAATTGACTTATATCTGCTAACTTCTGAATGAAATTATAATAGTTGCCATCGTTTCTACTATTCATTATCTACTTATAATTATTAATATCTTACTTGAAGGCAGGATTTAACTGTTTCAACTGCATGCCCATATCTTTTTCTCATTCTTCTTCTTCTAAGTTTTTAGTAATTGTGATCTGTGCTCTAACATTTAAATAGTCTGACTTTATAAACAGCTGATTCAGGAATAACGCATATCAGTAATGTCTTTTTCCTGTTGTTAAAATATAACAAATTTTATTTTTTTTGTGATATTATTCACTGATCACCACATTTAATTCCTATCCTAAAGGCTCATATTTCTTGGTAATTGACACATTTTTGACTTCTTTCATTCCATATTTCTGACCCACCCTATTTTGATTTTCTTGCTGTCTTCCCCTATTCCCTATCTTTACCATGAAGTCAACAAATGTTATAGTTCATACTCTTGAGTTCTTTATAGGATTTTTCTACCATTTCTTCCTCTGCAATTCATGTTGGTATAGAAGCTGTGATTATTGACATGGCAGTCTTTTGGTACATATTTATCATTAGCATTGCAATATAAGAGAATCAAATATCCTCTGACATGACTTTTCTTATTACTTTTAGCATACAATAAATCTAGCTCTGCCAATTCTTTTAACTTTGCAAATGGTATCTGTTAGTGATCATTCCAGCAAGATGAAGCTTTCTTCTTTTTGTTTTATTTATACTGGGAATGTCAAGGTATGCTTCAGTTTGTTAAATAGCCTATCTATTCATTTGCTATTAGACAAAGATGTTACATTCAGATTATTATCAAGCAAATTAAAGTTAACTTATTGCCTAAAAACTATGTTTTTATAATCCTTTGCCCATTTCCCCACCATTCTGTTACTGTCACTGCAGCATTTTTTTTTTTTCACTACAGCATTCTTCACATGAAGAATACAGATATTAAAAGATGGGTCTTTTGAAAAGCTGGGGGTCATTTAAAAGTACCGCAGCACTTCCCAAAGACAATTTAGCCTACTCCTCTTCAATTCTGGGTCCAGTTCATGGTCCATCTTCATTGTCTATTCTAGGTATGTGTATATTTATGTGTGTATACGTATTTTAATTCAGCAGTTCTAACATGGCCCTACTTGTCCATAAGCCATTTTGAACTTCATTTTGCTTTCTTGTACGTATTTTTTTTTTTTTGGTTCTACATTACCTCAATTTCTCCCTGTAACTTTTTTTTGTCCTCTCAGAGAAATAACCCATTAAAACAAAAAACTGGGGGGAGGGAGGCAAGAGAAGAAAAATAGAGAAAAAAACTAATCAATACATAATTTTTAAAAATGTGATATTATATACAATGTTCCATAGTTACAGACCTCTAATACCTTCAAAGCAAGAAAGTAAGATATATTGTCATATTATTTCTTTGGAATCAAGCTAGCTTTTAGTAACTTTTTATATCAGCTTTTGTATTTCAATCTTATTAGTACACTCAGTACTACCTGCATTTCTGACTGGAAGACCGGAGGCTAAGCAAAGAACTCTTCTCAATGTGTCCATTTAAAGAGTCCTCCCCAGCTAACTGTGTCCTATCAGCTTGCACTCCCTGGGACTGGGTTCCACTAAATGCCCAAATCCTCTAGCTATCTTCTTCCCCAACTTCTCTCTTCCTCTTTCACATATTTTTCAGATTCCTTTTATGTGTTGTCTAGAAGAGATTGCACTACTCATATTTGTATTCCCAGTGCTTTAGTGTGGTGTTTGGCACATTTGCTGTTGTGTCTGACTTTTTGTGACACTGTGAACTTCTGTCCATGGGGCTTTCTTGGAAAAGATCCTAAAGTAGACAATGATTATTTCCTCCAGCATTTGGCACATAGTGGTTGCATAATAAATGTTTCTTGACTGCCTAATTTTATAATGTTCATTTTTGATTGTTTTCAATTTATATTGTTGTGAACATTATGTATACTGTTTTCTTGGTTCTGCTTATTTTACTGTGCATCAGTTCGTGAAGATTTTTCCACATTTCTCCTTATTCATCTTGTCTTTCCCTTGTATTTCTTACAGCACAGTAAAATTCCATTTCACTTATGGACCACAATTTGCATAGCCATTACCCAACTAATAGGCAACTATTTTTTTTCCAGTTCTTTGTTACTACAAAAAGGACTTCTAGGAATATTTTGATGAACATGGAACTTTGTGAGATATTCCTACTAGTAGAATCTCTGGGCCAAAAGATATGGAGAATTTTAACCACTTTATTTGCATAACTATGAATTACTTTTCAAAATAGTTGTCTTATTGTATAACTCTATTGACAATGCATTACTGTGCTTATCTTTTCACAATCTAATAGTGACTGTGTTTATCTTTTATTCTATTTTTCCAATTTCTTGGATATGAGGTAAGATTTGAGGTTGTTTTGATTTTTATTTCTCTTATTAATAGTAACTTGAAGCATTCTTTCATATGGATGTTAATGATTTGCAATTCTTTTGAAAATTGTTTATATCTATCCTTTGACCACATATCCATAAGGGAATAATTTTTAATCTTATTTCTGTTAGTTGTCTCTATATCTTGAAACCCAAATCTTTATCCGAGAAATCTAATAGAAAATATTTCCCCATTTTACTGCTTCAACTCTTATGCTCCCTCTCCATCCCCCCAGACAATTATAGTTTAGTGACTTCCCCAGGGTCACACAGTTAGGAAATAATAAGTGTCTGAGACCACATCTGAACTCAGGTCTTCCTGACTTCAGGACTGGTGCTCTATCCAATGCACTACCTAGCTGCCTTGTGTAAAACGTTTTTAATTTTTAATTCTGGAGGCTGCTAAGTGGCCCCATAGGCCTGAAGTCAGGTTGACTGAATTCAAATCTTGTTCAAATACTAGCTGTGTGAATGAGAAGTAATTTAATCTCTGTCTCAATTTCCTCAATTATAAAATGGGGATCATAACAGCACTTATACAAGATTTTTGTGAAGATCAAATGAGATTTCTTTGCAAATCTGTAAAACTCTTACTTAGCATAGTGCCTAGCCCATACTTCCTTCTTCTTTCCTTTCCTGTCCCTTTTATATAATCAACATTACCTATAATTATCCTTCACGATTGCCTCTGTATCCTATGTATCAAATACTGACCTTTTCTAATGAATGGCTGAGAGGAAGGAACTCAAAGTATGTTAAAAAAAAAATAGACACACACATATATAAACAAAATAAATATTACCAACAAAAATTAGAAAGTAGTCATAAGAAAGAATTCAAATACCAAGGAACCACAATCAGGATCACATAAGATTTAGCAGCTACCACAAAGAAGCAGAGGGTTTAGAATATAATAACCCAGAAGACAAAAGATCTATGTTTACAACCAAAAATAATCTACCCCTCTAAGGGAGGAAAATGATTTTACAAAATGGAGACATTCCAAGCATCACTGATAAAAGGACCAAGCTGAGTATAAGGTATGACATACAAAGCACAGAATTTAAGAGAAACAAAAAAGTTAACATGAGTAAGAAAAATTGTTTACATTTTATAAAGAAAGATGATATATATATATATATATATATATATATATATATATGTATGTAACGTGCTCTCCTGGCAGTTACTATTACTAGTCTGTCCTAGACCCACCAGAGTACCTTTGACCTCTGTCCTTTGCAGTGTGAACTCTACCCGGCTCGCCTCCTCTGAGGTCTTCAAAGGTCTCTGGTCACAATCTCTTGAATCTATAGCTTAATAACCGGTAGCGCACTCAAGAACAGCCACGTGTAATCTTAAAAGCCTTTATTATACCTACTCACATAATTCCCTGACTTGATGCCCTGACTTGTTGGTTCCCGAGTGAACACCTGGTCAGAAGACCCACGTGTTCACTACCAAAACCCTTACCTCTTTTGGCTACCCATCTTGGCTTGTCCACCCAGGCTAGGGAGCCAGGGTGAAGAGCGCGAGGTTAAAGAGGGCGATTGCTGCCTGCAGTGGGCTTACATAGGGCCTGTGAGGTCACACACACAGCCAATCAGCGAGAGAGTACCCATTACGAAGCTATCTCAATATGGCCAGGATACCACCCAAGGGCAGTCCTAATATCCACAGAAATTACTTCTGGACCACTCAATCTCCTGATTTGCTGTGGCACCCATTTAAAGGCCCCTTACACATATATATTTATCTTAAGATCTAACATCAATAATGATCACAGAAAGATAGACAGAACCCAGGTTTGATTCTATTTTGTTGTAATGATTGCAAATGAATGAAATGAGTAGGGTACAGACAAGAGAAGAATAAACAAAATTTTCTCACATAAATGGGGAGCACAAAAAGGAGTTTTTACAACAAAAAGAGAGCAGTGATTAAAAGAAGAAAAAATACACACAGATATACTTACATGTATATTTAAAAATATAATCCATTAGGCAAGTAAGAAAGAAAGAGGTTAAAGGAAAAAGAGAGAATAAGGGGGTAAATTAAACAAAGGGATTAATTTAAAAATAAAAACAGGCTCTTAAAAAGAGAAAAGCAAAAATATAGATATATATATTTTTTAATTTTTTTTAAGAGGGGAGAGGAATATTTAAGAATATAGGATGGAAGACGAAAGACAGTAACCTTAATTATGAGACGACAGTAAATATCTTAATCCTAAAGAACTGGCAAATTAAAGAACAAATTACTGAAAAAAATCAATAATTTCACTAAAAAATGACAAAAATAAGAAATTATAACAAAATTTGTGGGATATAGCTAAAGCAGTAGTCAGGGAAAACTTAACATCTTAAATTATTTCATCAATAAAAGAGAGAAAGATCAATTGGACATACAATTTTTAAAAACCAACAGATTAAAAAATCTCAATTAAATATCATAAAAATCTTAAAATATAAAAGGAGAGATTAACAAAAGTTCAAGAAAAGATCCACTGAATTAATAAATTAAATTGGGAACAGATTTTTTTCTTTTGGGGAGAAAAACAAATTATTAGTTAATTTTATTTATTTATTTTTTCCCTGAGGCTGGAGTTAAGTGACTTGCCCAGGGTCACACAGCTAGGAAGTGTTAAGTGTCTGAGACCAAATTTGAACTCAGGTCCTCCTAAATTCAAGGCTGGTGCTCTATACTGCGCCACCTAGCTGCCCCCAGTTAACTTTATTTTTAAAAAAGAAAACTAAATTAACAGTATCAAAAATGAAAAAGGCAAATTCATACAAAGAAGATGAAATAAAAGCAATTATTAGTAGCTCCTAATTATGGAATTTAATAAAGCTGAAAATCTTAAAGAAATGAATATTTTCTTTTTTTATTTTTTTTCAATAGTATTATGTTTTTCCGAATACATATATAGTTTTCAACATGCATTTTGGTAAGTCTTTATGTTCCAAATTTTTCTTCCTCCCTCTTACCTCCCCCTTTCCTCAAGATAGCAAACAATATTATATAAGTTTAAACATGTACAATCCTTTTAAATATATTTTCAAATTCACCATATGAGAAAAATCAGACCAAAAGAGAAAAAAAACACACAAAGAAAAAAGACAATAAAAGGTGAAAATACTATGTGCTTTGATCCACATTCAGTCTACATAGTTCTCTCTCTAGACACAGATGGCATTTTTCATCGAGTCTAGTGGAATTCTCTTCAATCACCACATTGCTGAGAAGAACCAAGTCTATCATAGTTAATCATTATATAATCTTATTGTTACTGTGTCCAATATTCTCCTAGTTCTGCTCACTTCACTCAGTATCAGTTCACCTAAGTTTTTCCAGGATTTTCTGAAATGAACTCGCTCATCATTTCTTATAGAACAATAATATTCCATAACATTCATTTACTGTAACTTATTCACCCATTACCAACTAATGAACATTCATTCAATTTCCAGTTCTTTGCCATTGCAAAAAAGCTGCTTACAAATATTTTTGCACATGTGGATCCTTTTCCCTCTTTTATGATCTTTTGGGGATACAGACCCATTAAAGACACTGCTGCATCAAAGGGTATGCAGTTTGATAGCCCTTTGGGCATAGTTCCAAATTGCTCTCCAGAATAGTCGATCAGTTGACAACTCCATCAACAATAAGGCATGTTGGTCAATGCCTAGTTTTTGTCATACTATTTTCTAGTGTTCCCAGCAATTTCTCTTAAAAAGTGAGTTCTTTTCCCAGAAGCTTGAGTAATTACCAAACAATAGATTACTATACTGTGTCTTGTGAACCTAATCGATAATCTAAACACTTTAAATATTTTTTTGCAATATTACACATTTTCCACATTTATCATGCTGCACAAGAAAAATCAGATCAAAAAGGGAAAAAATGAGAACGGGAAGACAAAAAGCAAGCAAACAACAACAAAAAAGATGAAAATACTATGTTGTGATCCATATTCAGTCCCCATAGTCCTCAGAAAGGAATACTTTCAAAAATATAAACTGCCCAGATTAACAGAAAAGGAAATGGAATACTTCAATAATCTTATGTTAGAATAAGAAATTAAGCAAACATCCTAAGGAAAAATACCCACAGCCATACAGATTTGTAAATCTAAAGAACAGTTTATTCCAATACTACATAAATTGCTTTAAAAATGGCAAAGAAGGAATCCCATCAAATTCTGTCATATTGTCTTGATACCAAACCAAGTTGAAGCAAAGAAGAAAAATAAGATTATATACTAACTTCCCTAATATTGATGCAAAAACTTTAAATGAAACACTAGTAAAAAGAGTGAAACAATGTATTACAAAGACATACAATATGACTAAGTTGGATATATACCTAGAATGCAGGACTGGTTCAACATTAGAAAAACCATTAGCATAATTGGCCAAATAAATAACAAATCAACAAAAAATACTATGATTACTTCAATAGGTGCAGAAAAAACTTTTTACAAAATACAATACCCATTCCTATTAAAACAATAAGAACAACAACCCTGGAAAACATAAGAAACAGAGCTTTCTTTAAAATGAGATTAAGTAGTATATATCTGAAATCAACAGTAATCACTGTCTGTAACAGGGATAAGCTAGAAACTTTTCCAATAAGATCAGAAGAAAAGCAAGGATGTCCATTATTACCATTATTACAATTAGAAGTACTAACTATAGCAATAATAAAAGAAAATGAAATGTAAAGGGGGGCTTAACAGAAGTAAAAAAAATAAAAATATAGGCAACAAAACAATTATCATTCTTTGCAGTCACTTCATTTGCGAATGCCCTAACATTACTTGGCACTTTACATTGTCAGTCTTTCCTAATTCCAGGGCATCAGAGAATCCTCTGGCCACTGACCTTTGCAATGTCAACCAACTTCTCAACTACCTAGCTGCCTCCTCTGAGGCCTTCAGAGGTCTCTGACTATGATTTCTTGAATCATAGTTTAAAAACTGATAGTATGCTCAAGAACAGCCATATGCAAACTTAGACTTTATTATATTTGCTCACATAATGCCCTACCAGTTACAAGCTCAATGAGTATAGGAGTAGCTGTCTTGGAGCTTGATTGTTCTTCAGTGGTGATCTTTGTTAAAAGATCTTCCATCTGGCTCTATCCTATTTATATGAGCAGTATGCACAGCTGTGTCCTTGAGCTTGATCACAGGGGTACCTAGATCCATAATGCCTCTCAGTCTTCCCTCCTAGGCGGGGATCTACCGGTTCTTCCCAAATATTAATTCTGAATATTAAATATTAATTTTCAAATATTAATCTTAGAGGCCTGACAATTTATGGTGCCCCATGTTGGGCACCAAAATATAATATCCGGAATAGTTCCCTGGAGGCCTCAGAATAAGTCAGAGTAAGGATAAATTAAAAGTCTTTAGTCTTTAGGGGGAGAAGCAGGCAAACTGCTTAAGAGTTTAGCCAAAGATTTCTTCTGGATTCTGGAGTCCAGAATCTCCACCTTTCTCCTTCTCCTCTTGCCAAGTGTCTGGCTTCTCATCCCACACTCTCATCCTCTCCTACTATTATCTGTACACACCAAACATAGAGCCAGCATCAGTGAGAAGGGCCATTTTCCTAAACATATGGTAATAGAGTAATTGTGGAAAAGGTAATTAGCCTTAAGCACTTAGTTGTCTGATTCAAGCACACTTTTTCCAGAGTTTCATCCCTTTATAGGAAGAAAGGGACAGAGGGAGGAAAGGGAGGGAAGGAGGAAAGAAAGGAGAAAGGGAAGAAGGGAAGGAGGGAGGAAGGGAGGAAAATAAATGCTGGGGAAGATGTGGAAAAACAGGTGCATTAGGTACACTAATGCACAACTGGTAGTGCTATGAGCCAATCCAACCAGCCATTAAGAAAAATAAATTAAACTAT
Source organism: Sminthopsis crassicaudata (assembly GCF_048593235.1). Classification (NCBI taxonomy): domain Eukaryota; kingdom Metazoa; phylum Chordata; class Mammalia; order Dasyuromorphia; family Dasyuridae; genus Sminthopsis; species Sminthopsis crassicaudata. The sequence continues at coordinate 472,528,126 of NC_133618.1, forward strand.
GCCAAAAAAAAGTTATTAAATTGTGCTTATCTTTTGAACCTGCTACTAGACCTATATTTTAGAGAGATCAAAGAAAGAGAAAAAAGATCTCTTCTACATAGATATTTGATATTTTACAGCAGCTCTTTTTATGGTGTCAAAGAATTGGGATTATGATAGAACGCTATGCTGAAAGAAATGATGAAGGGAAATGTTTCAGAAAAGGCTAGGAAGAATTTAAGAACTGAAAAAACTCAAGTAGGTAGAATCAAGAGAACAATTTAGGTAGTAACATCAATATTATAAAGGTAATCAACTTTTAAAGACTTAGTAACACTAGTCAACACAATGACCAACTATATTTCCAAAGGATTCATGTTAAAATACTTCCAGAGAGAGAGCAAAGACTCACAGTGCAAATTGATACATCTTTATTTTTTGGATATGCCCAATAAAGGAATTTGTTTTATAGGACTACACATACACACATAAATATATTTGTAGCTTGTTTTGCATAAATACAAATATTCATTTCTAATAAGCTCTGTATTCAATGTCTTCTCAATGGGTGAAAGAGAATTTGGAAGTGAAGTAAAAATAAAATCAAAGTGTAAAAAAAAAAATTAAAAGCAAAAACCCCTATAATTTCCAAAGATAATAAAAATTATGCAGAAAGTAATGGATAAAACCATGAAAAATATGAGTAGGCTGATATACAGCAAGAACTGTAAAGGAGAAATAGATCATTAAAGGATGTCTAAAGAAAGTTTTAAGTGAATAGTACAATTGAACTAGTAAGAAAAACAGATTAAGGGATAATAAACAGACAATCCATGTATTATACTGATAACTTTCTGATGTTAAAACAAAGCAGGGAACATTCCCCTAATATGTTGAGTTGCCCTTACAAATAATTTGAGAGGAAATAAAAAGTCATATAATTTGAATTATGTATAATGAATAAACAAGTTAGGATGGGATCTGAGCTGTTAATGGAAATATTTACATCAAAAATATAGGGACAGCTAGGTGGCGCAGTAGATGGAGCACCAGCCATGAAGTCAGGAGGAGCTGAGTTCATATCTGACCTCAGATACTTAGCCCGTCCTAGCTTTGTGACCCTGGGCAAGTCACTTAACCCCAATTGCCTTAGCAAAAAAAAAAAGAGAGAGAGAGAGAGAGAGAGAGAGAGAGAGAGAGAGAGAGAGAGAGAGAGAGAGAGAGAGAGAGAGAATAGATTCTAGATCCATCTGAATATGTGAGTACATATTTTTCAAAAGAAGGAGTTGGAATCTGAATCAGTGAAGGCAACAATCATATCAATGCCTCCTGAAAAATAAAAAATGCATATAATACCTAAAATGAATCCTTTTAAAATTAAAAATCTACATAGCATAGAACCCACCATCTCTTAAGATAGTTTGTAAAGCTCAAGTGAGATAATCATGTTTTACAATCCTTAAAACTCATCAATATCATTTGTTATGTTTACAGTTAGCCTCAAATATATTTGAAACCATAAATATAGAATTGGTTCTTTACTTTTCACAAGATGTAAGTGCTCTATTCATAATTTTTCATATAATATTTACCAAGCATGTTAAAAAAAACAAAACTCTCTGGATGCCTTATTTTGTTTTGTTGCTGTTTGCTGTTTTGAGGAGGGAAACATTCAAAGGGGTTAAGCCACTTGAATGAAACAAATTCTGACTGGCTGCTTTCACTGAAAATTCCAATGTAATTAAATCATTTCCGTCTTTTCTGTGTGCTTGCAAATTTCAAAATTGGGTTTCTCCACAGTAGTCAATCAAACTTTGCAAAAGTGAAAATTTTTTTTTATTAAAATACCATGAAAATTACTTTATTATATAGTTTTTTATTTTTTTTTTTTTTTTTAACAAGATAGCTCTTAATACTTGAATGTTTATTCTCAACAAAATGAACTTAATTTTTTCCTACATTAAAAAAATGCTTTAGGAAGCACTAAAAAGGGTCAACTAAACTAATATTTCAAATATCTGTATATTTGAACAATTTAATTTCCTGTTAATGAAAATAGTCTACAGGAATTTATTTTTATTTACCTTTTATCTTATCCAGACAATGGTAATGTAGTATTTTTTTTAAAATACAACAATTGTATCACATTGTTTTTTTTTGGGGGGGGGGCAGCATTTCTGACTGATTTCTTTAAAAAAAAAAAAAAGAATTTTTTTTTACAAGTTTAAACACCAAAAAATGAGCATTTTTGTACACATCATTTACTGTTTTAAAAATATATAATAAATCCCACGTTACATTCAAAAGTGTTCTTGTATTATACTTCCCCTCTAAACTTTTTTTCTGTGAATTTACAAAAAGTTCTAGAGTGCTTCCCTCCTTTTTTGGTAACATTATTGCTAACTTTTCTTCACTTTCTTCCCTTCCCCATAATAAAAAATGAGAAGGGTTGGAGAAATTCTTGCAATAAATAAGCATAGTGAAGCAAAATTAATCCATACAGTGACCATGTTCAAAAATGTATTATCTGTGTAACTTGAGTTACTACATTGTTAGTAGGCAAGTAACATGCTTTATTAGACCCAATTGGTCACTATTTTCTTAAGTATTTCCAAGTTTTTCTTTACAATGTTACTATTCTTGTAAAAATTGATTTTCATTGTTTATTTTGCATCATTCATTTCCTATTACTCAGGATTCTTTGAAATATTCTCATTTACTATTTCTTATGGCACAAAAATCCACTATATTCATGCCCCACAATTTGTTCAGCTATTCTCCAATTATCTAAAAGTAAATACTAATGTCACCCCTTAGATTTTAATTCTATTCTTCCCAGCCACCTTTTTAATTTTCTCTTCAGAATTAAGAAGCTTATTTCACTTAGTATTTTGACAATTCTCTCTTTGGAATTTTCTTCCCTCTTAACAATCCCTCCCTATCCCCATTTACTTTCCCATATAACTTGATAAATTTCTATACCTCTATATGTGTGAGATAGAATGTGTGTTTGTATTTATGTATACTCAACCCTTTATTTCATTTCAGTGGGGTTCATCTATTGTCCAATGCTTCCAACCTTTTTTCTATGTTTGTATATTCTTCCTTTCATGAACCCCAGTAATGAAAAGTAATAAGTTCTTCTCTCTTCCTCCTACTTCTAAAGTTTACTCCTTGGGAAAGGGACTCATATATACAAAAATGTTTGTGGCAGCCCTTTTTGTAGTGGCAAGAAACTGGAAACTTAGTGGATGCCCATCAGTTGAGAAATGGCTGAATAAGTTGGTATATGAATGTTATGGGATATTATTGTTCTATAAGAAATAATCAGGAGGATGATTTCAGAGAGGCCTGGAGAAACTTATATGAACTGATGCTAAGTGAAGTAAGCACAACCAGGCGATCATTGTACATGACAAGAAGATCATATAACGATCAATTCTGATGGACATGGCTCTCTCTCTTCCACAATGAAATGATTGAGATCAGTTCCAAAGATCTTGTGATGGAGACTCATTCCATCTACACCCAGAGAGAGGACTGTGGGAACTAAGTGTGGATCATAACATAGCATTTTCAATCTTTTTGTTGTTTGCTAGAATTTTGTTTTCTTCCTCATTTTTTTTCTTTTTGATCTGATTTTTTCTTGTGCAGCAAGATAATTGTGTAAATGTATATCCTATATTGGATTTTTTAAAATCATGTTTAACATATATTGGATTACTTGCCATCTAGGGGAGGTGGTGGGGAAAAAGAGGATGGAAATTGGAAGACAAGATTTTGCAAAAGTCAATGGTAAAAAATTATCCTTGCATATGTTTTGAAAATAAAAAGCTTCAATAAAAAAAAAAAAAGGAAAAAAAAAGTTTACTTCTTGCACTCCCTATTCTACTCTTATGACCCTTAGAATTGAATCAATCGACTCCCAGTACCTATTTTTCTCTTTTGAATTCACTTAATACTATGGATGATATAATGTTCTGCAGAGGGATTTGTGTTATCTCCTCTTCTCTCCCAACCACCAAATGTTAGTAGTACTTCATTATTCATCTCTCAGATTGGCTAAGATAACAGAAAAAGATAATGATAAATGTTGGAGGAGATATGGGAAAACTGGAGTTGTGAAACATTCTGGAGAGCAATTTGAAACTCTGCCCCAAGGGCTATAAAACTGTGTATACTTTTTGACACAGCAGTGACTCTACTGGGTCTATATCCCAAAGAGATCATAAAAGAGGGAAAAGGACCCACATATGCAAAAATGTTTGTGGCAGCCCTTTTTGTAGTGGCAAGAAACTGGAAACCTAAGTGGATGCCCATCAGTTGGAAAATGACTGAATAAGGTATGATATATGGATGTTATGGAATGTTAGGATTCTTACAAGGTACTTATACACTTAGTTCACATCTTTAAAGGAGTTCAAACCTTTAAAGGAATTCACTCATTGGTACACACATGAGATTCACACCTTTAAGAGAGCATACTTTTAAGGAGACCTAAAACCCCAAGTCCAAAATGCCACAAGGGCTTTCACTGCCTCAGAATGTAGACTGACCCAGAGAAATGAAAGGCGGAACCCATCTCCAAGATATCAATGAAAAGATAGGTGGGGCATGATGGCAGTTGAGGTTACACCCAAAGATTACAACCCAAAGAAAGTCAGGACTCTGATGTGATCAACCAGCAGAAAAGCAATCACATGGCAGAAAGGGATTACTTCATCAGCCAACAGAAAAGCAATCAGATAGCAGAAATGGATTACACTTGGGGAGAATACAGGCCTTTTAAACCAACAGGGCAGTGTCCAGTGCAAGCTGCTCCAATGTAGTTGCTGGATGATGAGAAGAGATTTAGAAAGTGGTAAATAGAAGGAAATTATATAGATTAACTGCCTGGGAGAGAGGGTTTGCTTGTATTTTTACAGACAGAGAAGGAAACAGATGGGTGGCAACAACCTGGAGAGAAACAGAAAAAGAGAAAAATCTGGAAACAAAGGAGAAGACATAAGAACAAAATCTGCAGGAATCATTGGATTCCCTAACACAAGGTAAGACTGTTAAAGGACTTGAAAACCAGCAGGGATCATTGGTTTCCTTGAGATGAAAAATTGTTGATGAGACTATTGCGGGACTTCAAAACTTGCAAGAATTATTGGATTCCTGGCACATGAACTAATGGCAATGGATTCCTTTTGGACTATTTCTAGGACTTATGGATATGTTCCTCATGTGTTATGTTACTATGTGTTTATGTAATTGATGTAATTATATGTAATGCTTCCCATATTGATGGATTTATGTATATCTGTTTCAAGGTCATAACTACCCTATGTTCTAAATCAAAAGAAAAGGGGAGATGTTAGGATTCTTACAAGGTACTTATGCACTTAGTTCACACCTTTAAAGGAGTTCATTCATTGGTACACACATGAGATTTACACCTTCAACAGAGTATACTTTTAAGGAGCTCCCACAAGCCCAGGGAGTATCAACAAGCCCATTCTCTGGGAGGATATAAGGAGCCAGGATTCAGTGGGGAAGATCAGAGTCTAGAGTCAGTCAAGGGGAGAACTTCAGGAAAGCTCGAGGAGATTCAGAGCCAGGATTCAGTGGATTCACAAGTCCAGCAGATTCATAAGTCTAAATGAAAAGCCTGCTCAGGGACTTCTGGGAGATTCAGAACTGGAATTATGGAAATTATGGAAACCCATAATCCCACACTCTTGGAAGCAGAGGCAGATTCATTCCCACATCTACCTTCATGCTGGCTGGAGACACTCTGACAAGAGCTCATCAGGGAACCATGCTAGCCGGACCCCAGGAAAAAATTCAAGACTTTGAAGGACACAATGAAGGATTTGGACTTTAACTCCTGGCTGCATTTTGGGATTATTGAACTGAACTGAAGGCAAGGCTGCCTCCAGAAGCGCCCAAGAGATCTGCACCCAGAGAAGGATTACAATTTAGAGACAACAGAACATCACAATTGAATATTATTTTTCTGTAAGAAATGATCAGCAGGATGATTTTAGAGAGGTCTAGAGAGACTTACCTGAACTGATGCTAAGTGAAGTGAGTAGGAGGAATACATTGTACAAAATAACAGCAAGAATGTGTGATGATCAATTATGAAAGGTTTGGTTCTTCTCAGTAGTTAAATGATCCAAAGAAATCCCAATATACTTTGAACAGAAAATTCTAGCTGCATCCAGAAAAAGATCTAAGGAGATTTCAGGTATTCAAGATAAGTTATTTTTTATTGTAAACATTTTGCTATATTGTAATCTAGGTCTCTTTGTTTTTTAGGAGAAGACCTAGGCTTATGTGATCCTGATTATAGTCCCGAAAGTCCCCAAACCCCTTCCTTCTGGAGGCTTCGAATATTTTTTTTTTTCCTTTCACACTGTAGCTCTGACATTCCTAGGACTTCTTTTAGGAAATGATTGTTGCTTTTTTCCTATCTTTACATTTGTACACTGGGTTTGTATAAACCTAGACACTTTTTTTTAACTATTTCTTGAAATAGAGTGTACAGGCTTTAAAAACCAACATTATTTTTAGAGATTCTAAAAATCTTCCATGACCTGTTTTGCCAGATCAGTTTTTTTGATACCAAATGTTTTATATTTTTCCTATTTTTTCATCTTTTAATTTGGATCTATTATTTCTTGCTATTTTGGAGAATTAGTAATTCCTATATGTTTTATTCAAATGTTCAGGTATTCCATTTTCTGAGTAAGACTTGTTCGTTTCTTCTAAGTTATTTATTCTCTTTCCAGGATTATTTGTTTCATTTATGCTGGGTATTCATTACAGTACTTGTAGAAAATCCATTTTTCCTTTAAGACTATGCTTGTAGTTGTTACAAATTTGCAATAGTCTTTCATGTTGTTTTATTTGTATTGCTTTATTTTATTTACTCCTCTCTTCATCATTCTTAGATGGGATGGACTGGCACTGAATCTTCTGGATTTTTATCCTGACTTCTCCCTCTATAGATTAGATATGGGATCCTTTTTTTATATATATATATATATATATATATATATATATATATATATATATATATATATATATATATATTTTATAATATTATCCCTTGTATTCATTTTTCCAAATTACCCCCCCTCCCTCTATTCCCTCCCCCCGACGACAGGCAATACCATACATTTTACATGTGTTACAATATAGTCTAGGTACAATACATGTGTGCGAATATCATTTTCTTGTTGCACAATAAACATTAGAATCCGAAGGTACATGCAACCTGGGCAGACAGATATTAGTGCTAACAATTTTCATTCCCCTCCCAGTGTTTCTTCTCTGGGTGTAGCTACCTCTGTCCATCATTGATCAGCTGGAAGTGAGTTGGATCTTCTTTATGTTGAAGATTTCCACTTCCATCAGAATACATCCTCATACAGTATTGTTGTTGAAGTGTACAGTGATCTTCTGGTTCTGCTCATTTCACTCAGCATCAGTTGATCTAAGTCTCTCCAGGCCTCTCTATATTCCTCCTGCTCGTCATTTCCTACCGAGCAATAATATTCCATAACCTTCATATACCACAATTTACCCAACCATTCTCCAACTGATGGACATCCATTCATCTTCCAGTTTCTAGCTACAACAAAAAGAGCTGCCACAAACATTTTGGCACATATATGTCTCTTTCCGCTCTTTAGTATTTCTTTGGGATATAATCCCAGTAGTAGCGCTGCTGGGTCAAAGGGTATGCACAGTTTGATAACTTTTTGGGCATAATTCCAGATTGCTCTCCAGAATGGCTGGATTCTTTCACAACTCCACCAGCAATGTATTAGTGTCCCAATTTCCCCACATCCCCTCCAACATTTGTCATTATTTGTTCCTGTCATCTTAGCCAATCTGACAGGTGTGTAGTGGTATCTCAGAGTGGTCTTAATTTGCATTTCTCTGATCAGTAGTGATTTGGAACACTCTTTCATGTGAGTGGATATAGTTTCAATTTCTTCCTCTGAGAATTGTCTGTTCATATCCTTTGACCATTTATCAATTGGAGAATGGTTCGGTTTCTTATAAATTATGGTCAGTTCTCTATATATTTTGGAAATGAGACCTTTGTCAGAACCTTTGTTTTTAAAAATATTTTCCCAATTTGTTACTTCCCTTCTAATCTTGTTTGCATTAGTATTATTTGTACAGAAACTTTTTAGTTTGATGTAATCAAAATCTTCTATTTTGTGATCAATAATGATCTCTAGTTCTCCTCTGGTCATAAATTCCTTCCTTCTCCACAGGTCTGAGAGGTAGACTATTCTCTGTTCCTCTAATCTATTTATTATCTCCCTCTTTATACCTAAATCATGGACCCATTTTGATCTTATCTTGGTATATGGTGTTAAGTGTGGATCCATATCTAATTTCTGCCATACTAATTTCCAGTTTTCCCAACAGTTTTTTCCGAATAATGAATTTTTATCCCTAATGTTGGAATCTTTGGGTTTGTCAAAGATTAGATTGCTATAGATGTACCCTTTTTTGTCCTTTGTATCTAATCTGTTCCACTGATCTACCGGTCTATTTCGTAGCCAATACCAAATGGTTTTGGTGACTGCTGCTATATAATATAGCTTTAGATCAGGTACACTTAGACCACCTTCCTCTGAGTTTTTTTTCATTAGTTCCCTTGCAATTCTTGACCTTTTATTCTTCCATATGAATTTTGTTGTTATTTTTTCTAGGTCATTAAAATAGTTTCTTGGGAGTCTGATTGGTATAGCACTAAATAAATAGATTAGTTTGGGGAGTATTGTCATCTTTATTATATTCGCTCGGCCTATCCAAGAGCACTGAATGTCTTTCCAATTATTTAAATCTGATTTTATTTTTGTGGCAAGTGTTTTGTAATTTTTCTCATATAATTCCTGACTTTTCTTTGGTAGATGGATTCCCAAATATTTTATACTCTCAACATTTGTTTGGAATGGAATTTCTCTTTGTATCTCTTGCTGTTGCATTTTGTTAGTGATATATAAAAATGCCGAGGATTTATGTGGATTTATTTTGTATCCTGCCACTTTGCTGAAATTTTGAATTATTTCTAGTAGCTTTTTAGCAGAGTCTTTGGGGTTCTCTAAGTATACCATCATGTCATCTGCAAAAAGTGATAGTTTAATTTCCTCATTTCCTACTCTAATTCCTTGAATCTCTTTCTCGGCTCTTATTGCCGAGGCTAGCGTTTCTAGTACTATATTGAATAGTAATGGTGATAGTGGGCAACCTTGTTTCACTCCTGATCTTACTGGGAAAGGTTGCAGTTTATTTCTATTGCATATTATGCTTACTGACGGTCTTAAATATATACTCCTGATTATTCTAAGGAATAATCCATTTATTCCTATACTCTCAAGAGTTTTTAGTAGGAATGGATGTTGGATTTTGTCAAATGCTTTTTCTGCATCTATTGAGATGATCATATGGTTCTTATTAATTTGATTATTAATATGGTCAATTATATTAATAGTTTTCCTAATATTAAACCAGCCCTGCATTCCTGGAATAAATCCTACTTGATCATAGTGTATTATCTTGGAGATGATTTTCTGAAGTCTTTTTGCTAATATCTTATTTAAGATTTTAGCATCAATATTCATTAAGGAGATTGGTCTATAATTTTCTTTCTCAGATATGGGATCCTTTTAATGAGCAGGACTAGAACAATTTATATTACAACTGCAATGTTATAAAATTAACAATTCTAAAAGGCTTAAGAACTCTGATGAAATGATCAATTATGTTTCCAGAGGACTATTCACTCCAGTCAATAAGCATTTTTAAGTGTTTACAATGTGCCAAGCACTGCACTAAATGTTGATGATACAAATACAAGAATTAGAAAGGCAGGCCCTAGTTTCAAAGACACTACATTCTAATAAGAGTAGACAATATAAAAAGAGCTGAAAAGTTAGAAGTCTGCAGATTTTACTGATGTAAGTAGTCTAAAAACCAAAAGCAAAGAGGAAATAAGAATGGCTGTCCTGGACTCCTCCTCAAAGGGAATCAATGGAAGAAAGAGACTTTAGCACAGAAGAATATGTGAAGGTGAGAATGTCACAAAAACAGGGAATTTCAAAAGTACAAAAGGCAGCTGGAACATGATGTCAAAGTCTGGACAGTTGGAAGTAGAAGCAGCAGAGGAATTAACAATGATGAAGAAGAAGAATGCTGTTCATAGCACGACAGAAAAGTGATAAACTAATATGAAGAATGACATAACAATTTTGACCCAATCAATGAGGGCAATGTGTTTTGTTTGACTATGTTTATTTTTTAATGTTCTGAGGAATGATGTGAGAGATGACCTAGAGAAGGAGAGATTTTTAAAAAAATACTTGATAATTTAGATAAATAATTTAAAAAAGAAAAAGCACCAAGTTAGAAGGAATGATATTATTTGAGTTTAGAACCTCACTCTGCTGATTCTGCCCCTTATTAGCTTTAAGATCTTGGTCCAAATTAAAAAGCTTTTCTACAAACAAAACTAATGCAAACAAGATTAGAAGGGAAGTAACAAATTGGGAAAATATTTTTACAATTAAAGGTTCTGATAAAGGCCTCATTTCCAAAATATATAGAGAACTGACTCTAATTTATAAGAAATCAAGCCATTCTCCAATTGATAAATGGTCAAAGGATATGAATAGACAATTTTCAGATGATGAAATTAAAACTATTTCCACTCATATGAAAGAGTGTTTCAATCACTATTGATCAGAGAAATGCAAATTAAGACAACTCTGAGATACCACTACACACTTGTCAGATTGGCTAAGATGACAGGAACAAATAATGATGAATATTGGAGGGGCTGTGGGAAAACTGGGACACTGATGCATTGTTGGTGGAGTTGTGAAAGAATCCAACCATTCTGGAGAGCAATCTGGAATTATGCCCAAAAAGTTATCAAACTGTGCATACCCTTTGATCCAGCAGTGCTACTACTGGGTTTATATTCCAAATAAATACTAAAGAAGGGAAAGGGACCTGTATGTGCCAAAATGTTTGTGGCAGCTCTTTTTGTAGAAGCTAGAAACTGGTAAATGAATGGATGCCCATCAACTGAAGAATGGTTAGGTAAATTACAGTATATGAATGCTATGGAATATAATATTATTGTTCTGTAAGAAATGACCAACAGGAGGAATACAGAGAGGCTTGGAGAGACTTATATGAACTGATGCTGAGTGAAATGAGCAGAACCAGGAGATCATTATACACTTCAACAACAATACTGTATGAGGATGTATTCTGATGGAAGTGGATATTTTCAACAAAGAGAAGATTTAATTCAGTTCCAATTGACGGACAGAATCAGCTACACCCAGAGAAGGAATACTGGGAAATGAGTGTAAACTGTTTGCATTTTTGTTTTTCTTCCCTGGCTATTTTTACCTTCTGAATCCAATTCTTCCTGTGCAACAAGAAATTCAGTTCTGTACATATATATTGTATCTAGGATATACTATAACACATTTAACATGCATGGGACTGCCTGCCATCTAGGGGAGGGGGTGGAGGGAAGGAAAGAAAATTCAGAATAGAAGTGAGTGCAAGGGATAATGTTGTAAAAAATTACCCATGCATATGTACTGTTTAAAAAAAAAAAAAAAGTTATAATTATAAAATTACTTTTTTAAAATGTAAAAAAAAAAAAAAAAGATCTTGGTCAATTCAACTCAATTCCAGATTCACTAAATGTGTACTCTATGCAGGGCAAAGAGGAATATAAAAGGACTCAGGAAATACTAAGAGAAGAACAAAACAGTCCCTGATCTCAAAGAGCTAAGTAAAGCTGGAGGGATTGTGGAGTTAGTGGAAAAAAATACAACATTAAGTAAATACAGAGCCATTTGAAAAAAGTAACTATTAACAACTGAAAGAAGAGGAGGATTTTATGAATGAGCAGGGGGCCTGTAGCGTGCTGTCGTCTCCAGAAGCTGCCGGATCGCTCTATGGGAAGAGATCTGCTGTGTCAACTCAAATCTCTTGGATAGATTCTTCTTCCTGTAGTGAACCGTTGTCTCCAGACAGTTGTTGTTAACTCTTGTCCAGAGAAGTGACTTCCCTTCCTGCAGAGAGCCCCGTCAAGTCTGATGTAATGCAGCTCTTGTCCTTCTCCAGTCCAATCTGCTCTCCAGGCCCAATGTTGCCTCTTTTATCCTCCCAGAGAATGGGCGTGGGATAATGCAAGGGCTTCTGGGAAGAACCACTTCAGCCAATGAGCTTGCTCCTTCTATCAAGTCAACCTGAGTTCTCACCTTGTAATTGTCCAGACAACCTGAATTCTCACCTTGTCACTGTCCAGACAACCTGAGTTCTCACCTAGTAATCCTAACAGGGGCCTAAGCTAAATTTTGAGGATAAATATTTTGAAGGGGGAGTGAGAAAGAGGTTCATTCTAAGCAAAGGGAGCAACTAGAAGATTATTCAGTCAGTAGACATTTATTATGTGCCTATTATGTATCTATTCTTTTCTAAGGGCTAGGGATCATAAATAATATTAAGAGACAATTTCTGCTTTCAAAGAGCTTACAGCCTAATAGAGGAGAATAAACAAGCAAATACTAGAAATAATCAATAGCAGGAAGGGGCCAGAATTAAAGGGAACTGGAAAAAACTTTCAGAAGGTGAGATTTTAACTGGGATTTGAAGGAAGCCAGGAGATAGAGATGAGGAAGGAAAGCATTCAGAGACAAAAGAAGAAAATGCCTAGTCAGGAAATGACTAGTCAGGATAAAAGGCAGATGGGTGGCATGGTGCATGGAGTGCCAGTTCTAGAGTTAGAAAGACACCTTCTGGCCTCAGCTACTTCCTAGTTGTATAACCCTGAGCAAGCCACTTAAATCTATTTGCCTCAGTTTCCTTATCTGTGACCATGAGCTAGAGAAGGAAATGGCAAACCACTTCATTATCATCATACATAAGTGAACAATAGGAGATGGAGTATTTGGTGTCAGGAACAGACAGAAGACCAGTATGATTGAATCAGGAAGATAATGCAAGCATATAAGTAAAATATAAAATCTGTACAAAGGAAATAAAAAGTAATTTTGGGGTGATATTAGCAAGTAGAAGATCATGAAAAGCCACATCTAGGAGTAAGCATTTTAACTTAGCTTTGATAGGAATTAGGGTTCTGTGCTCTGGAGTTAAGTAGGGTACACATTCCTGAGCCTTCTAGGGCTCGGTGGAAATAGCTGTGCCCATGTACTAAGACGGAAAATGAAATGAGGTATGTGAAATACAGCAGGTATTTGGCCAGAGTCCTTAAAAGAGATTATATTTTATTCCTGAAAAGGTAAATTTTGAGCCAAAATGTGGGCTTTAAATGCAAACATAGGAATTTGAATTTTACTCTAGAGACATTAGGGAATCTCTTGAAATTTTACTTTTCTTTTTAGTAGAGGAGAAATGTGCTCAACACTTAGACTTTTGGAATAGCACTTTATTGTGAGGAAACATTTTGCTTTATTTTGAATTAAGACTTCTAGAAATGTGAACTACAATTATTATGACTTTTGTTTATTAAAGGAACTTAAAAGATCACAATTATCAAAGAATATTTAATCTGATTATTTCTAATGAAAGCAGATTAATTTAGAAAGATAATTTCAGTATGAAAATCAGTCTAATCTAAATATTTGACTTGAAAACTATCTTGACTATTTAGAACTTTGACTTTCTGTTAGAGAAAAAAGAGGTTTATAGATTTAGGATCTTCATTTAGGATGTTTATTTGTTTGGGTAAGAACAACAAAATAAATGCTAGGCGGTCTCCAGACAAGCACTGGAAGAAGGCTTCCTCTGGTGGCTTTCCCACCCATTATCCAATTTAAGGTCATAGACCTAGGATGAAGAGGAGCAAACCTAACACAGCCATTTACTAAAGATAAAACAAAAAAGCTTTGTGACTCAATCCAGATGCAGAGCAGCAAATTAGTTCTAAACTTAAGCAGTGAAAAAAAAATGGCATTAGATCAAAACTAAAGGGAAGTCAATACCATCCAGTATACTTCTTCCTCAATTCCTCTTTAGAATATTTATTCTCAAAATTTAACTCAGGTCCCCTGCTCTTTCATAACACTCTCCTCCTTCAGTTATTAAGAGCCTTTTTTCAAATTGTCCTGTATCTCAGCCTCATCTAGCTTTTTGAGTACAGGGACTGTTAATTTAGTATTTCCTAGGGCCTTTTGTATTCCTCTTTGCCTGCATGTAAATATTTAGTAAATGTGGAATTGAGTTGAACTGACCAAGATTATATAGCTATTAAGTGGCAGAATAGAACAGTAGGGTTCTATACTCAGATAGCCTCACTTCTGACTCAGTACTGATTAATTTAAAAATTATTTATCTAAATCATCTAGTACTTAAAAAAAACTTCACTTTCTGCCATCTCCTCAAAATATAAATAAGCAAAACAGTCAAGCAATAAGGTAGATTAATAATGACTTCAGTTCAATCAGAGTTTACTGAAACTCAACCATATATGAGCTAAAAAAATCAAATGTGGGTCAGAAACTTCCAGAGTTCCTATCAGGACAGTAAGCAGATCTCACCATTCTGAAAGAACTGAAAACTTGCAGAACCCCAGATTAAGCAGAAACTCAGGTCGTACATATCCCCAGAAGTGAACAGAGCCAACACTATGATAATGTCCAAAGTCAAGGAGCAAGTTAGAAGAATTAGCAAACAAAAAAGAACTCAACAAAAAATAGTTACTATGGTGATAAGGGAAGTTCAAGATATAAATACAGAAGGCAATGACTTGATAAGATCTAGAAGGAAAGCTTCAAGAAAAAATGCAGTTTGAATAAATTATAGATTTCTATAAAAGCAAGGGCTAAAAAAAAAAAAAAAGGATTTAAAAAAAGAGCAGAAACCTGATTTCAAAAACTGAATGACTAGTAAAGGAAAATGAGAGCTATCCAAGAAATTTTTAAAAATAGAATCAACAGCTTAGTAAAAGATGTACAATATTGTTTTGAAGAAAATATTGCCTTAAAAATTAGAATGGGGGGGGCAACTAAGTGGCGCAGTGGATAGAGCACCAGTCCTGAATTCAGGAGGACCCAAGTTCAAATCTGGTCTCAGACACTTCAGGGGGAAAAAAAAAAAAAAAAAAAAATTAGAATGGACCAAATGGAAGTTAATGACAACATAAGGTAATCAAGAAATAACAAAATAGGGACAGCTAGCTGGTGAAGTGGATAGAGCACCAGCCTTGAATTCAGGAGGACCCTAGTTCAAATCTGGTCTCAGACACTTAACACTTCCTAGCTGTGTGACTCTGGGCAAGTCACTTAACCCCACCCTCAAAAAAAAAAAAAAAAAAAAAAAAGAAAAGAAAAGAAAAGAAAAGAAAAAGAAATACAAAACAAAATAAAATAAAACAAAAGATTGAAAAAATACTATAAAATATATCATAGGAAAAAAAAAAACCAATCACCAAGTAAGAAAACAATTCTCACAAATGCAGAAAAGCACTAAATGCTTCTTTTTTGTTGTTGAGTCATTTTTCAGTCATGATTCTTTCATGACCCGATTTGGATTTTTCTTGGCAAAGATTGTAGAGTGATTTGTTATTTCCTTCTCTACCTCATTTTTACAGATGAGAAAGTAAGGCAAACAAGGTTAAGTGATTTGCCCAGGTTCATATTGCTAGTTAGTGTCTAAAGTCAAACTTGAACTCAAGAATATGAGTCTTCTACTGTACCATGTCACTGCCAATGCACCACCAAGCTTGATGTAATAAAAAATACACTCAATAAAGTCTTTGAAAACCCTTAATTAAATTTAAAATTTAATTTGAGACTAAATAACTTAATCCTGAAGGTTAAATGGGTGGGTTGAAGAATAAATCAGAAATAATTAATAATTTCATGCAAGATAATGACAACAGTAAGACAACAAACAAATTTATGAGACACAGCTAAAGCAATACTAAGGAGAAAATTAATGTTTCTCACATGTAAAATATATGGGATTGTCTGTCATCTAGGGGAGGGAGTAGAGAGAGGGAGGGGATAATTTGGAAAAATGATTACAAGGGATAATGTTATAAAAAAATTACTCATGCATATTGTCAAAAAATTTTATAATAAATTGACTGTTTTCCAAAAAAAAAAAAAAAAAAGAAAGAAAGAAAATTAATGTTTCTAAACACAAATCAAAAAAAAAAAAAAAGGAAAAGAATAGATCAACAAAATGGGCATATAAAAAACCAACAATTTTAAATCCTGAATTAAATGTCAAAATAGAAATCCTAAAAAAAGAAAGAGATTAACAAAACTGAAAGTTTAAAAAACTTAACTACTAAATAAAACTAGGATCTGGTTTTGAAAAAAAAAATAAAACAATAAAAAAAATCACCCCTATAAAATAAGATAAATCAATAATATGGGGAAAAGGCAATTTTTGGTATGGGGAAAAGAAAAAAATTAAATTTTCAACATCAAAAATGAAGATAAATTCACAACCAATGAAAAAGAAATAAAAGCAATGAGTAGTAGCTATATTGTCCAACTACATGACATTAAAACCAACAATCTTAATGAAATGGATAAATATTTTTCTGGCATTGTTTTACTTCCTCTCTTTTTAAATCTTAAGTTTCATACTTGGTTCAAAAAATCAGTTTTACAATGAATAAAGCATTGAAAAGGCACTTGAGTTCAAAATACTTTTTTTTTTTCTCTTTAGAATCCTTCCCTTGTATTTTCTTTCTTTTTTTTTTTAATTTTTATTTTATTTTATAATTATAACATTTTTTTGACAGTACATATGCATGGGTAATTTTTTACAACATTATCCCTTGCACTTACTTCTATTCAGATTTTTTCCCTTCCTCCCCCAAACCCCTCCCCCAGATGGCAAGCAGTCTTATATATGTTAAATATATTACAGTATATTCTAGATACAATATATGTGTGTAGAACCGAATTTTTTTTTTTGCACAGGAAGAATTGGATTCAGAAGGTAAAAATAACAGTTTACATTCATTTCCCAGTGTTCCTTTTCTGGATGTAGCTGGTTCTGTCCATCATTAATCAATTGGAATTGGATTAGCTCTTCTCTATGTTGAAGAAATCCACTTCCATCAGCATACATCCTCGTACAGTATCATTGTTGAAGTGTATAATGATCTTCTGGTTCTGCTCGTTTCACTCAGCATCAGTTGATGTAAGTCTCTCCAAGCCTCTCTGTATTTCTCCTGTTGGTCATTTCTTATAGAACAATAATAATCCATAACATTCATATACCAGAGTTTACCCAACCATTCTCCAATTGATGGACATCCATTCATCTTCCAGCTTCTAGCCACTATGAAAAGGGCTGCCACAAACATTTTGGCACATACAGGTCCCTTTCCCTTCTTTAGTAGTTCCTTGGGGTATAAGCCCAGTAGTAGTATGGCTGGGTCAAAGGGTATGCACATTTTGATAACTTTTTGGGCATAATTCCAGATTGCTCTCCAGAATGGTTGGATTCTTTCACAACTCCACCAACAATGCATCAGTGTCCCAGTTTTCCCACAGCCCCTCCAACATTCATCGTTATTTGTTCCTGTCATCTTAGCCAATCTGACAGGTGTGTAATGATACCTCAGAGTTGTCTTAATTTGCATTTCTCTGATCAATAGTGATTTGGAGTTCAAAATACTTGATCCCATTATCTACATGACATTGAATAAGTTATTTAAACTTTCTATTATAATTTCTTCATTTGTAAAAGGAGTTAGAGTGGAGAATTTCTAAGGCCTTTCTAGTTTTAGAACCTAATTTTATGATCTTAAGGGGATAAAAAAGGTAGAGAGAAAGATATAGCTAGGCAAAAATTCAATTGAAAGATCTGGAGGTTTTAGAAGAATGCAAGTTCAAAGTGAATCTACAGCATGGTAAAAGCCAAATCTAATAAGATACCAACAACTACCATTTATATGCTACTTTATGTACATTATTACCCTAAGTAATACAGATATTTTCACCTCCATTTTTATAGAAGAAAAAGCAGGGTCAGAGAGCTTAAGTGATTTGCCTATGACCACAGGACCAGTGGTAGAGGTAGGATTTAAATCTAGTCTTCCCATGTTCAAATCTGCCTTTTTTTTTGGGGGGGGGGGAACTATATCACATTGGTAAAGCCTAAGTTACATTTGGGTTCAAAAAAATAAACTTCTCAAGGACAAGATAGAAGAAGCAATGTTGTTAATCTATTGCAAGCTTGATATGATTCCACAATGAAAAATGAGAGCCAAAAAAGCTACCTAATCTAAGAATACATCAAGAACAACATAGTGTCAGAGGCAATATCCTGTTGAATTCAGCCCTGTTTAGATATCTGGAACACTGTTTAAATCTGTGAACAGAATTTCAGGAAGGACAATGTTTAGCTAGGGAACATTCAGTGGGAATTGAGTACAGTGAAGTCTCAAAATCATTACATGTAAAAAGTGATTAAAAAACTGGACATATTTAACTTGGAGAAAAGACAGTTTAGAAGGACTATAATAAGTGTGTTCAAGTATTTAAAGAGCCATGCTATACGGAAGATACATTTGTTTCCTTTTTGGCATCAGAAGACAAATGAAAAGTAATGGCTGTAGTTACTATGAAAGAACTTTAATTTTTACTGTAGAAAAAACTTCTGAAGAATTAATGCTATCTAAAAATTTGTTTTTGTTTTTTTTTTTAATTTCTAAATTTATTTATTAATTTAATATTTCCCCCCAGTTACATTTAGAACAATTTTTTTTACATTTGTTTTGGAAACTTTTGAGTTTCAGATTCTCTTCTTTATTCCCACCCCTAACCTCCACTGGGAGACCACATGTTACACAAAACCTTTCCATAAAAGTCATATTGTAAAAGAAAATAAATCTATCCTTAAAAAGAAAAATCGTCAAGAAAAATAAAGTTAAGAGAGTGACAGACAGATACAGACAGAGAGAGAGAGAGAGAGAGAATTTTCAATTTTTAATGTTTTCAGACACTCTCCTCTAGGGACAGGCTATTTAAAATGTTTAAGCAAAAGTCAAACTATCACTTGTTGGGTATGTTTTAGAAGGGATTCTTGTTCAGATGCTGAGATTATCTGAAAATTTACTAACAAAATTGCCTTGGATGACACAGGTCAAATGATACTAATGTAGCAGTCATCTTTAATGAAATAAGGGGATCTCATCTATTTAGAAAATGGCATAGTCTTGTTAAAATAAACATCATCTTGTATTACTATGCTATCTTAGAAGAACAATATAGTGCTGCCAAATATAAATATGAATTCTTAGATAAAGGTCTGAGCTTTCTAATATATGAAATGTAAAAATTCTTTAATCATGGGCCCACATTTAACACCACATACTAAGATAAGATCAAAATGGGTCCAAGATTTAGGCATAAAGAACGAGATCATAAATAAATTAAAGGAACATAGGATAGTTTACCTCTCAGACTTGTGGAGGAGGAAGGAATTTGTGTCCAAAGGAGAACTAGAGATCATTATTGATCATAAAATAGAAAATTTTGATTACATCAAATTAAAAAGTTTTCACAAACAAAACTAATGCAAACAATATTAGAAGGAAAGTAACAAATTGGGAAAATATTTTTACAATTAAAGGTTCTGATAAAGGCCTCATCTCCAAAATATACAGAGAATTGACTTTAATTTTTAAGAAATCAAGACATTCTCCAATTGATAAATAGTCAAAGGATATGAACAATTTTCAGATGATGAAATTAAAACTATTTCCACTCATATGAAAGAGTTTTTCAATCACTATTGATCAGAGAAATGCAAATTAAGACAACTCTGAGATACCACTACACACTTGTCAGATTGGCTAAAATGACAAGGAAAGATAATGCGGAATGTTGGAAGGGATGTGGGAAAACTGAGACACTGATGGTAGAGTTGTGAAAGAATCCAACCATTCTGGAGAGCGATCTGGAATTATGCCCAAAAAGTTATCAAAATGTACATACCCTTTGAGACCCAGCAGTGCTACTACTGGGCTTATATCCCAAGGAAATACTAAACAGGGGAATGGGACCGACAGTAGATAAGATAAACATATAATTATAATATACAATTTTAACAAACACATTTCAGAATTACAAAGCAAAGTGCTATATATAAGATGAGAGGAATGGAAGATCATTATCAAGTGGGAAGGAGGTTCAGGGCAATGGAAGATATACTGTGAAAACTTTAAAGGATGGGTATTAAGAATTCAAAAGTTGAAGGTGAGGGAATGGGAGTCTAGCCATAATGAACAGCTGAGCAAAGGAATGGAGGAAGGAGAGGAGAGTGAAGGAAAAACTTTGATAAAAAGAAAACAAATACAAGAAGGGGAATAATATGAGAAGGCCCTAAAATTACAGTGGTATCTGAGTAAAAAGTGCCTTGAATCTCAGGAAGTAAGTGAACTTTAGCTCTGAAACAATAGAAAACAACTTAGGATTAATGAGCATGAATGCTGCTTGGCTGAAAATTTTTCACCCTCCTCAAATGTTTGTGGCAGCTCTTTTTGTAGTGGTTAGAAACTGGAAAATGAATGGATGCCCATCAATTGGAGAATGGCTAAATAAGTTATGGTATATGAATGTTATGGAATATTATTGTTCTGTAAGAAATGACCAACAGGAGGAATACAGAGAGGCTTGGAGAGACTTACATGAACTGATGCTGAGTGAAATGAGCAGAACCAGGAGATCATTATACACTTCAACAACGATACTGTATGAGAATGTATTCTGATGGAAGTGGATATCTTCGACAAAGAGAAGAGCTAATCCAATTGCAATTGATCAATGATGGACAGAATCAGCTATACCCAGAAAAGGAACACTGGGAAATAAGTGTAAACTGTGAGCATTTTTTTTTGTTTGTTTTTCTTCCCAGATTATTTTTATCTTCCGAATACAATTCTTCCTTTGCAACAACAACAACGAAATTCACTTCTGCATATATATATATATTGTACCTAGGATATACTATAAGAAATTTAATATGTATGGGAATGCCTGCCATCTAGGGAAGGGGGTGGAGGGAAGGAGGGGAAAAATTCGGAACAGAAGGGAGTACAAGGGATAATGTTGTAAAAAAAAAAAAAAAAAAAAAAAAAAAAAAAATTACCTCATGCATATGTACTGTCAAAAAAAGTTATAACTATAAAATTAATAAAAACAAAAAACAAAACAAAACAATTCTTTAATCAGAATTTAAAACTAAGGTATTAGAGTTATATAATAATTAAATGAGTCTCTTCTATTTTAAAAATGCATAAGGAAATACTATAGCAACCATAGTCAGGAGAGCTTATGAAGTACAACAATACAGGAAATCAGTTTCATTCCAGGACTTTTTATTGTTTTCTTCTATTTTCCCTGATCAATTTCAATCTACTCACATTTTTAAATTATCTAACACCACTTGCAGAAGTATAAATGAAAATAATACCATAAAAGGCCCAAAGGACATTTAATCATCTATTGTCATGTTGAAAATCATGAGAAACTAAAGAAAAAATTACTTTTTCCTCTTATTGGGATAAAATTTATTTTCTCCAACTCTTCTACCTTATTCCCTTTCCTGAGTAGCAAAATGTATTTTTATTTTCTTCATCTTACTTATGTTTCTTCCTAATAGCTTTTCCTCTCCTCCCTCCCCTTTCTCCTATCCCAACCTGTTACCTTCTCTATATTCTTTTTATGGGTTTTTTGTTTTTGTTTTTGTTTTTGCTGAGGCAATTAGGGTGAAGTGACTTGCCCAGGATCACACAGCTAGGAAGGGTTAAGTATCTGAGACCAGATTTAAACTCAAGTCCTCCTCACTTCAGGGCTGGTGCTCTATCCAATGTACCACCTATGCCCCTCCATATTCTTTTGATGATGATGATGACAAATTTTCTAAGTAAAGGCAAAACAGGTTAATCTCTTACTCATATACAGAAAGGATAGTTTTTGATCCACTAAGATACTAAAATGGTTTCTTAGTCAATTCTATCCTTGGTAGAACAATGTACTACAAATAAGAAATCAAAGTTAGAAGGGATTTTAGAGATCATCTAACATGTCTGTAAATCTATTCAAAAAGTACAGTTAGACAATCTAATTCAAAAACCATTTACTAAATACTTAATGTGTGCAAGAGTAACTTCACACTAAATATTATTAGAATTGGATACTAATCTAACTTTTGACTGTTTCATATAGTTAATAGGAAAACAGATCTTTTACTTGTTAGCAGATGTAACAAATAAAAAAGGCAAACATTTTGGTAAGTTCTATGTCCAGAATTTTGCTAAAATTTGATAAGATATGGTCTCTACCGACAGTAGATAAAATAAACATATAATTATAATATACAATTTTAACAAACACATTTCAGAATTACAAAGCAAAAGTGCTATATATGAGAGGAATGGAAGATCATTATCAAGTGGGAAGGAGGTTCAGGGCAATGGAAGATATACTGTGAAAACTTTAAAGGATGGGTATTAAGAATTCAAAAGTTGAAGGTGAGGGAATGGGAGTCTAGCCATAATGAACAGCTGAGCAAAGGAATGGAGGAAGGAGAGGAGAGTGAAGGAAAAACTTTGATAAAAAGAAAACAAATACAAGAAGGGGAATAATATGAGAAGGCCCTAAAATTACAGTGGTATCTGAGTAAAAAGTGCCTTGAATCTCAGGAAGTAAGTGAACTTTAGCTCTGAAACAATAGAAAGCAACTTAGGATTTATGAGCATGAATGCTGCTTGGCTGAAAATTTTTCACCCTCCTCAAATTGCCTTAAACCATTTTGATTTTTTTTTTGATGTTTTTTTGACACTATATATGTATTTTACACACACACACACACACACACACACACACCCCTCCCTAACCTTTCAAGCACCTAAATACACAGATCATATAATTTAACCCCATATTCCAAACACTTAAAACAGTCTTTTGCATTTAGTGACCAATAAAGTGATTTGGAAAGATCTATGCTACCACTTAACAATTAGCATTTATATAGTGCTTTCTGGTTTACAAACCACTGTACAGATGTTAATCTTATTTGGACCCCACAACTCTATGAAATAAGTGCTTTTATTATCCTTATTTTACACTTAAGGAAACAGACTGAGACTTCAACTGACTTGCCCAGAGTTGCATAGCTAATAAGTAAAGCAATATTTGATCTCACATCTTCCTGTCTTTATAAGTCTGCCGTTCTTACTTACTACCATATCTTATGTTATGCATTCAGAAGCTTTTTTTCAGATAGTGATATGAAGGAGAGATTATAGGAAAAAGCGAAAATAATGATGTCAATTATTATTCATTTATATGGTGCTTTAAGATATGCAAAGCATTGTACATATATATATATGTATACGCACAAACATTTGTGGATGGGTCTTCCTCTCTTCAAATCTAATACCTGATCCACTATGTCATCTAAATGCCAAGTAGAAGCAGGAAGGTCCATGAAGAAGCAACTGCAACAGCTGTTAAATGCTAGCACAGATTTGGCCAATTCACTTTCAAACAAACATTTATTGTGTACTGTGTGCAAATACTGTTCAGGAATTTCCTGTAAGAGGATGGAGGTGGTGAAAGTAAATGAAGAGGATGTGAGAAATGTAGTGAAGATAGAATCTGTAGCCCTTGGGAACTAATGAATACAAAAGGTGCAGGAGAAAGGAAGCACTGGAGTTTGAATGGATCATGTCAACACAGTGAGAAAAAGTGAAATTCTGAAAAAGAATAGATTTAGGGGAAAAGGTTATGTTTGGACTTGACAAATATGAGGTGATACTCAAAAGCTAAATGATGTTTTCTCAGGTAATTTGAGATGTCAGTCTAGAGTTCAAAATAATTCTAATATTATTAGTAATTTTAATAGCATCTTACATAGCCATGTGATCCTGGACAAATCACTTTTAACTCCTTTCTATCTTTGTTTCCTCATCTATAAAATGGAGAAAATAATATTATCTATCTCTCAGGATTGTTGTGAGAATCAAATAAGACAATTGTAAAATGCTTAGTATAATACCTGGCACATAATAAGTACAATACAAAGATTAGCTATTATTAGTATTATTATTATTATATTTTACAATTTACAAAAAGCTTTACAAATATTATATGGAAGGTCAGGGTAGATTTGGAAGTTACTTATGTAGATAAAGTAGTCAAAATGTAATGCTAAAATACTGGCAAGAAAAGAATGTAAAATGTTAATAGAATGAGGAACTATTAAGAATAAAAGGAAGAAATAATTTAAGGCTTCAGAATATTATCTGTAACATATAAACCAGGAATATTTACTCCATTTTCTGTAGCAAAAACAAATAATTGTCATTCATCTCAAAGAACAACATTGACTCAAGTTTATACCTTATTAGGATATTATGCTGGTCTCTCAAATGCTTTGCCAACACTGCACAAGTTCTGGCAATTTCTATATCAAGTTAGGAAGGCTTCTAATATCAGCTCAACAATGAACTCAGATATCTGAGGACCACTCTAGATAAATCTGTACAGACTTAACACCAGAGGATTAGTAACTAAGTTATGTCTAGAGAACACTATCACCAACAAAACCATAGATCCTTGGAGAATTAAAGAACAGTTAAAATAATAATCTACTGATTTGGCTTCATGTGAGTGATGAGAATCATTCTTTCAAAGTAGCTTCCACTATTTTCCATTATTATTATTAGTCTATAATATTTTGGACACACACTCATCCAAAATAAACAGCTATTCAAAACAGAAATAAGTTCTTTAACTTTACCTTTAACAACTGATTTCAAGTCCCCAGAGCAACAAAATATGACACAAAAAGTATAAAGGAAAAAAACCTAGCATGAATTCAGGAGACCCGAGTTTTAACCAAGTCTCTGATGCTTATTAATTATAGGATACAAAAATGTTAGTTATCAGGGCAGAGCCAAAATAGAAGAAAAAGAAGAGTTCATCCAAACTCTTCCCCACCAAAATTTTAAATAATGCCTCAAAATAAATTCTGGACAGGGTAAAACAATTTTTCTCATCCAAGATAACTCAGAATGACAGCTGGAAAGGTTTATTGTATTGGGATAAAAGAAGAGCACAGTTCCAACACAGCCTGTACACTAGCAAACCAGCAGCAGGCCTTAGGGATGACAGTCAGCAGGGGCAGCAGCAACTGCTCATGGAACTCTCAGCCCACAGATGACAAGAGGGTCAGACTATTAGTAAAAAGATTACAGGAGTCCCTTTGTTGGCAGTGAGCATGGGACCCCATTCCATTGATCAAGTGAAGATGAAGGTTGCAGTCTTGGATCTGAGTACCAAGGCAATGGAGACCTCTGGCATACCAGAGCTTGTGGCCAAAGAGGAATAGGGACCTTGGTCACAGTTCCAATGCAGAAAGAGTGCTAGTGGTCACTCAAGAGATTAGAACACAGGCTAGGAGATAATTAATCACAACTTTCCTTAGATCATTTAACCTTAGAAGAATGAAAGCCTACATACAGACTCCCAGAACTAGCTCTGAAAACAGCTCCCCCAAAATGTCTAAAGCTTGGGATAGTGCTCCCTCCACTCCAGGAACAAAGCCCAACTTTAACATCAAGTTAAAAGTCAAGAAATAAGCTGAAAAAAAAAAAGAGTAAATTGAAAAATAACAATAAAAAAAAGAACCTGACCAAAGAAAGTTACTATGATGACAGGGATAAGCAAAACATAAACTGAGGAGGAAAAAAAGTCAAAAAACTGTCATTCTAAAGCCTCAAAGAAAAAAGTGTGAATTAGTCTCATGCCCAAAAAGAATTTCTGAAAGAGCTCAACAATGATTTTAAAAGCCAAAGAGCAGGGCAGCTGGATGGCACAGCGGATAGAATGCCGGTCCTGAAGTCAGTTAAACCCAAGTTTAAATCTGACCTCAGACACTTAATACTTCCCAGTTATGTGACCCTGGGCAAATCACTTAACCTCAATTGCCTCAGCAAAACAAATAAACAAACAAACTGAGAGAGGCTGAGAGAAAATGGGAAAAAGAAATGAGAGAGATGAGAAAATCAAGAAAAAAGAGTCCTTGGCAAAGGAGGCACCAAAAATACTGATGAAAACTAAAAAGCAAAATAGGCCAAATGGTTTAAAAAAAAAAAAAGGCACAAAAATTCATTGAAGAGAACTCCTTAAAAATCAGAATCAGCTACATGGAAAAAGACGTACAAAAAAAATTCACCAAAGAACTCCTTAAAAAGTAGAATTGGCCTGAAAAATTTCTATACATACCTTGAGAAAGAACTAACTGCATCTGAATGCAGATTGAAGGTTACTTTTCTTAATTTTATTTTTCTTGAGTTTTTGTTTTTTTTTTTTTGTTTTGTTTTGTTTTTTTTTTGAGGGAGTGAGTAGAGAGTCAGGGGGTCTGTTTTCTTTCAAACATGACTTTTATGAAGATGTTTTACATGGCTTCACAAGTGCCTTCTTAATGATAACAGGGAAAGAGGGAGAGAGGAGGAAAGAGAATCTAGAACTCAAAGTTTTAAAAACAAATGTCAAAAACTTTTATATGTAACTGGAAAAAAAATTTTAAAAACTAAATATTGTTCAAATACAGACTACATGAAGTATGCTATTTTTTGCTTTATTTTTTTCTTTTATTCAAGTCTTCTTGTACAAAATTACTAACATAGAAATGTTTTACATAACATGTTTTTGTTCATACATAACATGCTCATAACCTATATCTAATTGTTTATCATCTCAGGGAAGGGAAAGCAGAGAGGTAAAGAAGGATAGAATTTGTAACTCAAAACTTTAAGTAAAAATGTTTACCAAAAAAAAGTAGAACTGGCTAAATGGAAAAGGAGAGAAAAAAGATTACTTAAGAAAATAGTTCCTTAAAAATCCGAATTGACCAAGTAAAAACTTGAGACATTAACAAACAATAAAAGAAAATGTGAAATATCTCATTGGAAAATAGATCAAAGAGATAATTTAAGAATTTTTGGACTACCTGAAAGCTATGATTAAAAGAAAAGAGCCTAGACAGCATCTTTCAAGAAATTAGCAAGGAAAATTGCCCTGTTTTCCTAAAATCACTGGGCAAAATAGAAATTAAGAGTCCACTGATCCCCCCGAAAAAATATCCCCAAATTAATATTCCCAAGGATATTACAGTTAAATTCCAATAGAATTCAAATTCAAGAAGAAAATATTATAGGTAGCCAGAAAGATACAATGGAGCCACAGCAGGATAGCATAAGATTTTACCTCTATTTTCTAAGACAAATTGTACATATGTTCTTTACATATTTTTTTGACAGAAGTATAGTTCTCAAGGTTTCTTTTTACCTTTTTTAGAAGTCTCTTGAGTTCTGTATTTGAAGATCAAACCTCTTATGTAGGTCTGGTTTTTTCATCAAAAATAGATGGAATTCATTTATTTCGTTAAATGTCCATCTTCTTCCCTGGAAAACGATGCTCATTCTTGCTGGGTAAGTTATTCTTGGCTGCATACCAAGTTCCTTAGCCTTTCGGAATATCATGTTCCAGGCCCTGCGTTCTTTTAATGTGGACGCTGCTAGATCCTGTGTTATCCTTATTGTGGATCCTCCATATCTGAATTGTTTTTTTCTAGCAGCTTCCAATATCTTTTCCTTTGTCTGATGGTTCTTGAACTTGGCCACTATATTTCTTGGCGTTTTGATTTTAGGGTCCCTTTCAGTAGGTGATCGATGAATTTTCTCAATGTCTATTTTACCCTCTGTTTCCAAAACGTCTGGGCAGTTCTCTTTGATAATTTCCTCGAAAATGGTGTCCAAGCTCTTTTTTTCCTCCCATTTTTCAGGGAGTCCGATTATTCTCAAATTGTCTCTCCTGGATCTGTTTTCCAGGTCTGTTGTCTTTCTGGTAAGGTACTTGACAGTCTTTTCAATTGTCTCATTTCTCTGGTTTTGCTTGACTCCCTCTTGGTTTCTCCTTGAGTCATTCATTTCTACTTGTTCCAGTCTAATTTTCAATGATGTATTTTCTTCACTCACTTTTTTTATATCTCTTTGTAATTGTCCAATTGAGTTTTTATCTTCTATGGAATTTTTTTCCATTTTATCCATTTTATTTTTTAGAGAGCTGATTTCTTTTTCCAGCTCACTAATCCTGTTTTCCTTGGAGTTGTTTACCTTTTCCAGCTCACTAATCTTGTTTCTCAATGATTTGATTTCTTTATCCATTCTGTCTTTGAATGCATGGGATGACTTCTCCAGGCTCTCTTGCCAAGCTTCCCTTTCCTTTTCCCATTTCTCTTCCAGCTCTCTTGTGAGAGCCTTTTTTATTTCCTCTATGAGGTTCTTTTGTATTGAGGAGCAGCTTATATCCCTCCCAGGGGATACATCTGGGGACATTCTGTTCCTAGTCTCCTCAGCATTTGAAGTCTGCTCCCTCTCCACACAAAAGCTGTCAATGGTTAGAGCCCTTTTGAATTTTTTATTCATTTTGTCAGAATCAAAGAAAACAAACTGACAAGAGAAGCAATTGGTCTGTTTTGCGGGGGATAGGGCTGGATGTTATTAATGGGTTTCCTCTACAGACTGGGGATAGGGCAGCAGAGAGCCACTAACAGAACAGCAATGACTGTACTGAGTCTGCGCTCTGAGGCTCCGAGAACGCACCGAGTCAGTCCAGGTGGGGGTTGGGGGTGGCCGGGCTCTGAGAGACGCTGGCTTTCCGGGGTTTTAATCTTCACCTCCGGTGTTTACACCCTCTCTGCTGCTCCTGGCTTGCTGCCAAGACGGAGCATCCACACTGGGGCAAAAGCCCTTTCGCAGAAACTGCAGAGATCACACCCCTCCCCCTCCGGTCTGAGCTGTGTGAGCTGCCTGTCTTGCTCTGGCTGTCTGCCCTCAGTCTGCGCCCAGTCTGATTGACCCTCCCCCGAACAAACACAGACCTTTTCTGGCGACTTTCAAGGATGTCTTCTCTTGGTGATAATTTGTGGATTTCTTTCTGGGTCAAGCATTAAGTCAGAGGCTTGTCATGAAGTAAGTTCTGAGAGAAAGCGAGGAGCTCAAGCAGCTGTCTGCCTCTACGCCGCCATCTTAGCCGGAAGTCGCCTAGCATAAGATTTTAGTAGCATCTAAGTTAAAGAATCGGAAGGTTTGAAATATGGTATATCATATGACAAAAGAGTTAGAATTACAACCAAGAATCACTTATACAGCAAAAGAAAAATCCTTCAGGAATTAAAAAAAAAGAAAGGGGAAAAAAAAAAAAGGAGATTCAAAGAAAGAGGGGACTTCAAGCATTCTGATAAAAAAAAAAAAAAAGGCCAAAACTGAATAGAAAACTATTTTCAAATACAAGAATAAATAGAAGTATAAAAAGGAAAGGGAAATCATAAGGGATTCAATAAGATTAAATTGTTCACATTCCTACATGGGAAGATGATACTTGTAAATCTTAAAAGTTCACATCATTAAGGCAGTTAGAAGAAATATACTTAGAGGTCATAGGTGTTATTTGAATATGACACGTTTATTCTAAAAAAGAAATAAAAGGGGTGAGATAGAGGAATGTGCTCTAGAGGGAAGAGAGGAAATAGAATGCAATATATTAGCTTGTATACAAGAACTGCAAAAAACTTGCATAGTGTAAGACAAGATTGAGAGGGAAAGGGAGTAAGTTGAACCTTACTCTCATTGAAATTGGCTCAAAGAGGAAATAACATACACACTCAGTTTGGAATAGAAATATATATTAATCTACAAGAAAGTAGCATAAGAAAGGATAAGAGGGGAACTGATGATAGAAGGGAGGGCAAGTTAGGGGAGACAGTGGTGGAAGCAAACCCTTCAGAGTATGGACAAAGTAAAAGGAAAGAAAAAGATGAATAGTGAAGATGAAGGAAAATATACAATAATTACAACTGTGGAAAAAATTTAGAGGAAGTTTCTCTCATTTCTCATATAGGAAGAGGATTCTGGGAAAAGGGTGGAGTAGGTAAGGAAACTTTTGATTCCTCAAATTTCTTCCACAAAAAAAGACAGAACATTACCTCAAAGAATGTAGAGCACTGACAATAAACAGAAGTCTAGGTAAAGCAGTAGTTCTCCCATGATAAGTTGAGAAGATTTTTCTCTCCCCCCCCCCCCCCCCAGAAAGACCTAACTTCAGGAACAGAGGTTCTGTCAGAGTGAAATAGAAATACCACAAGACTAATTATGTGAAATCAATAAGCACTGAAAGCAGCTGAGATTGGGAGCCAGCTTCAGTCTTAGAAACTTTCATCTCACCGACATAATCAGAGGCTGATTTCTGAGTGGAAGAAGATCGAATATTCAGACCTTCCACTATTAATGGCAAGCCAGCTGTGCTGACTAGACACAGCTGGACTGCTGCTGCAAGAGAGAAGGAGCTATCTCACACCTCATGATTATAGTAGTAAAGGGACAGAAACCCTGCTGGTTATAGATGCTTGCAGGAAAGCAGAGAATCTGGTTTCAATTCCAGAATAGAGAGGACAGCTGTAGTTTGCAGCCACTGAAGGGACTGCAAGGAGCAAGGTCATTTCTGAGACAACTTAGCTGGGAATGTTAGCCATAGCTTAGCAATAAAGAGTAGTAATGGGGAAAGGAAGGACCTGGCTTGGGACATCATTCCCCATACCTTAGGATTAGAACTTGCTAAAAACAAAATAAGACAAAAAATAAATAAATAAAAATAAAAATGAATAAGCAAAGGAGAAAGAACCCAACCATAATTAGTTACTATGGAGTTAGAGAAGATCTGGATTCATATTAAGTAGAAGACAAAGGAGCTAAAAAAAAGCTACTCCATTTTCAATTAGAAATGTCAAATGGTCCCAAGCACAAAAAGTGTTCTTGGAAGAACTTTAAAAGGACTTGAAAAATCAAATAAGCAAAATTGAATCAAATAAGAGAGATCAAAGAAAAGTTAAAAAAAAAAAAAGATATATATATATATATATATATATATAAAACTCTTATAATAAAAAAGGAAAAGGAAATGTATTTTTCAAAACATTTATGGCAGCTCTTTTTATGATAGCAAAGAATTAAAAATTAAGGGAATGTCCATTAATTAAAGACTAATTGAACAAATTATACTGTAAGAAATAAAGAGCAGTATGCTCTGAGAAAAACCTGGAAAGACTTGGCAAAGTGAAATGAGCAGAACCAGAAGAACCTTGTACATAGTAACAGCAATACTGTACAATGATCAACCGTGAATGACTTAGCTATTCTCAGCAATATAATGATCCAAGATAATTCTGAAGACTTATAATGAAAAATGCTTTCCACTTCCTGAGAAAGAACTGATAAAAGTCTGAATGCAAATTAAAGCATTTTTAAAGCTTTCTTTATATTTCTTGTTTTTTGTCTGCTTTCTCTCACAACATGACTAATATGGAAATATGTTCTTCATGACTGCACACATATAACCTATATAAAATTCCTTGCTTTCTAATGAGGGTGGAAGGAAAAGAGAAAATTTATAATTCAAAATTTTAAATATTAAAAATTGTTTTTACATGCTATTGGGGAACAATAAAATATTCAATATGTTATTAAATAGAAAGAAATATTAGTTATCACCAAAATGAAGATCAAAATTAAATTAACAAGGCTTTTAAAAAATTGCTCATTCTGTTCACATAGTAGAGAGTAAATCACTTAAATAACTGGAAGACAGCAAACATATTCCCACAAAAACATAAAATTCTGCTATTTAAGGAGAAAAAAAATTTGCTAGCCATGATCCCCTTGGAAGTCTACCTAGACTGGCCATATATAGAAAAAACAAAGTACTGCCAAAGGCCAACTATTTACATTGCAAAGGATCCCCATAAACCATTCACAAGTATACTCAAAAGACATATGACAATAGTCAGCAATTCCGATGAACATGGTAAAAGAGAATGTGAAAGGGTACCAGTGAATACCCTTATTTTTGCCCTCTTTTTTCCTATAATCTCTTTTCTAGGCCTAAAAATCCATTGCCTTTCCCTTGGCAGAAGGCCAATTCTGAGGCAGTTAGGCCTGCTATTTATAAATTGGAAGGAGTTGGAGGTCTGGCAAAGGTGAATCCTACCCAAGGGGCCTGACTAACTCTGCTCCCATTTCTCAAGGATAAAAATAATCCAAACAGAAGTTCAGGAGCAGGCAGGTGGCCAAAATTTTCATTTGTTTTTCTAAGTCCTAGGAGGCTTGGGAGCAGGGAAAGACCAGAATGGCATGTAGTCCAAAGTTTATCCTCAGCTTTGGGATCCAAATTTCTTTTCTCTCTCTCTCTCTTTCTCTCTCTAAACTGTAGTATTATAAGTATATGGCACCACTGAACAAAGGGCAGGGTGGGATGTTTTTCTTTAAATTTGCAAAAAGATATTTGTCTTCACCACAGGTCTAGCTTAACTTGACCATTTATATAAACATTATAAAACTTGCAAATTGTTTTATGTATACAGGGTATTCCAAAAGTCTTAGGGAAGTTTTAAATTGTAATAGCTTAAAGTTACCCTAAGAATTTGTATATACTCTGTATTAGTTCAAATTGAGTCTCACAACAACTCTGTGAGGAAAATATTATCCTCATTACAAATGAGAAAAAAAAGATAAAATAACTTGACCAATCAGGGTCACAAAGCCAGCAAGTATCAGAAGCAGGATTCACATTTGGGTCTTTCTAACTCCAAATGTAACACACAAGTGACAAGAACATTCTAACTTTTTCAAACTATGTAAGTTTGCATTTAAAGAGTTAACTTCTGGGGCAGCTAGGTGGTGCAGTGGATAGAGCACCAGCCCTGGATTCAGGAGGACCGGAGTTCAAATCTAATCTCAGACACTTAACACTTCCTAGCTGTGTGACCCTGGGCAAGTCACTTAACCCCAGCCTTCCCCCCTCCCCCCCCAAAAAAAGTTAAACTTCTTCAAGAAAGTTAAAATAGGTTGTTGAGAAGAGATGTATAAGCTAAAAGAGATTAGTGAGCTCTAGAGGTTTATTTTACATTAAAATCTTAAATATACAGTAATTGTTTTAATTATAGTTGATTACAGGATAGCACATGAGAAATGTGGTCCACATAATTAATCTTTGGGAGAAAATCCAAGTTAAACTATTGCTGCCACACTGCTAACAGGATGATTTCAGAAAGGCCTGAAAGAGATTACATAAACTGATGCTGAGTGAAATGAGCAGGACCAGGAGATCGTTGTATACTTCAACAACAATACTATATGATGATCAATTCTGATGGATGTTGCCATTTTCAACAATGAGATGAAACAAATCAGTTCCAATAGAGCAGTAATGAACTGAACCAGCTATACCCAGCGAAAGAACTCTGGGAGATGACTATGAACCACTATATAGAATTCCCAATCCCTCTATTTTTGTCCGCCTGCATTTTGGATTTCCTTCACAAGCTAATTGTACACGATTTTAAAGTCCAATTCTTTTTGTACAGCAAAACAACTGTTTGGACATGTATATATACATTGTATTTAATTTATACTCTAACATATTTAACATGTATTAGTAACTGCCATCTTGGGGGGGAGGGAAGAGGGGAAAATTAGAACAAAAGGTTTGGCAATTGTCAATTTTGTAAAATTACCTATGCATATATCTGGTAAATAAAAACTATTAATAAAAAAACCCGTTCTATTCAAATAAATACTGTCTCCTTAAAAATTAGCATTCAATTAATTTAAAGACTATTCTAGTAATAAAGATCATTAATATTTCTAAAATTCAAGATTTTTATTAGAAATACAATATAGTTTTGATGAAAGTATCTTTTTCCATCCATTAAGATTCATTCTTCCCTTTGAAACCTATTGTTTTACATTTCATTTTTGTAGCTTTTCAAAAAATTAAGACATAATTAACTTGATTTCATCATTTCATCAACATCCTTTTTTATATTGTTGTTATTTTTTAGATGTCGCTCATAATGACCCTCTTTGGAGTTGTCCCAGGAAAAACACTGGAGTGGTTTGCCATTTCCGTTCATTTTACAGAGGAGAAAATGAAGCAAAATATAGTTAAGTGACTTGCCCAGGGACACACAGCTACTAAGTATATGTGACTGGATTTCAACTCAGGAACAGAAGTCTTCCTAACTTCAGGCCAAGTAATCTATTCACTTAATCACCTAGCTATCCCACTTCCTTTACTGACAGCTTTATAATTTCAATGCAGGTCCAACATCATGCCAAATATTTTATCTTTATAAGTTATTTTTGTTTTTGACCATACCTGTGATTTCATGAGTATATGCAATTACCAGTAAGGAAAACCTCCTTTATCAGTGAAGATCAGCTACTGGTTTGCTACTTACAGTCACAAGAGTAGCCAGGAAATTTGACGTCATGTTTAAGATCATGCTATCAGGATGTATTAGAAGTGGTTCTTAAATCCAACCTGGCTAGAAAGGAAGCCAGTTAGCTTCTCTGCCAGGCTATTTCACTGAGTTGTTATGGCCAAAAACCAAAATGTTTAGTCATCAACCTTCCTATCAACTTAAAAATTAGCTAATCCTAGAATGTGGGCTACAAACCCTATCTTGGGTGCCTCTGTTCAAAACCTTTTCAGCCCTCAGGCAAACTACCAAATAATGAAATGATCTGTTATTGTTTCAGTGTGAATAACTCCATGTGTAGGATATCCTTCAAATAATAGTTTATAAACCCTAAGAATTTCTTGAAGCAAAAAGAGGCTATTATTTGTGTCCATGGTAACTGAATTACTAAATGTCAGTTTGGATTTGAACCCTGGTCCCTCTAATTATAAAGCCAAGCACTTAATCTATTTGTCTATACTGCCTATATTCATAAAAGTTATCAAATTTAAGAAGTCCTCAGGTAACTGGTGTGCTTTATCTTCTTCTTTGGAAATCATGATTTATCACTGCATTGATAAGAGTTCTAAAGTCTTTCAATGTTGCTTTATCTATAATATGTTACTATATAAACTGTTCTCGTAGTTCTTCTCAGTTTGCTCTGTATCAGTTTACAAAGATTTTCCTCATTTTTTTCTGAAATTATCAATTTCATTAAAGCTATTGATAGTCATAAAAATGGTCTAAATAATTATTGATTAGAAAAATGCAAATTAAAGCAACTCTTAAGATACTACCTCACATCTATCAATAATATGACAGAAAAGGAAAATGATAAATGTTGGAGAAGATGGGCGGAAATTGGAACACTGATACACTGTTGATGGAGCTGTGAACTAATCCAACTATTCTGGAAAGCAATTTTGAACTAAGTCCAAAGGGACCCTAAAACTGTACATATCCTTAGATCCAACAATAATCACTACTATGTCTGTAACCTATGTGTACAAAAATATTCTTTTTGTGGTAGCAAATAACTGGAAATTGAAGGGATGACTATTAATTGGGGAACAGCTGAACCAGCTGTAGTCTATGAATGTAAAAAATGATGGGGGGAAAAAAGAAATGAGCAAGGAGATTTCAGAAAAACCTGGAAAAACTTGTATGAACTGATGCTAAGTGAAGTGAGCAGAACCAATTGTATATAGTAACAGCAATACTGTCCAACACTCAATTATGATGGACTTAGCTCTTCTCAACGATGCACTGATCCAAGTCAATTCCAAGGGACTTGTAATAGAAAATGCTGACCATAATCACAAAAAAAACTATGGAGTGCAAATACAAATCAAAGCCATATTTTCATTTCTTTCTTTCTTTTTTTTTTTTTTTGCCTTTTTCTTTTTTGTAGTTTTCCCTTTTTGTTCTGAGTCTTTTCCCACAACATAACTAATGTGGAAATTTGTTTAACATAATTATATATATACCTATATCAGATTGCTTGCTATCTGGAAAGAAGAGGGAAGGGATGGAGGAAGAAAAATTTGAAACACAAAGTCTTACAAAGATGAATAATGAAAACTATATATGAAGTTGGAGGAAACTAAAATACTATTAAGTATAAAAAAAAAAAAGAAACGATCAATCTCATCATTTCTTATGGCAAATATTATTAATTCACATGCTGCCATTTCCTCATGGGAGAATACATCCCCTTGTTTCCAATTTTTGACTACTTCCAAAAAAAGCTTCTATAAATATTTTTGTATATATAAATTTCTCTTTTGTTTAATTTCTTTGGAAATATAGGCCTAGCTTCATTTCTAAAATATATAGAGAATTAACTCAAATTTATAAGAGTTTAAGCCATTCTCCAATTGATAAATGGGCAAAGGACATGAACAGACAATTTTCAGATGAAGAAATGGAAACAATTTCTAGTCATATGAAAAGATGCTCCAAACCATTATTAATCAGAGAAATGCAAATTAAAACAACTCTGAGATACCACTACATACCTCTCAGATTGTCTAAGATGACAGGAAACAATAATGACCAATGTTAGAGGGAATGTGGGAAAACTGGGACACTGATACATTGCTGGTGGAACTGTGAACGGATCTAACCATTCTGGAGAACAATTTGGAACTTTGCTCAAAAAGTTATCAAACTGTGCATATCCTTTTATCCAGCAGTGTTACTACTGGGCTTATATCCCAAAGATATCTTAAAGGAGGGCAAGGGACCTGTTTGTGCAAAAATGTTTGTGGCAGCCTTCTTTGTAGTGGTAAGAAACTGAAAGTGGATGCCAATCAGTTGGAGAATGTATGAATAAGTTATGGTGTATGAGTGTTATGGAATATTATTGTTCTGTAAGAAACAATGAGCAGGATGATTTCAGAGAGGCCTGGAGAGACTTACATGAACTGAAGCTAAGTTAAATGAGCAGAACCAGGAAATTATTATATACAGCAACAAGAAGACTATCTTCTGATGATGTGGCTCTCTTCAGCATTGAGATGATTCAAACCAGTTCCAATTGTTCAATGATGAAGAGAGCCATCTACATCCAGAGAGAGGACTACAGGAACTGAGTATGTTCACAACACAGCATTCTCATTCTTTCTGTTATTATTTGCTTGCATTTTGTTTTCTTTCTCAGGTTTTTTTTTTTCCTTCTTGATCCAATTTTTCTTGTGCAGCAAGATAACCATATAAATATGTATACATATATTGCATTTAACATATGTTTTAACATATTTAACATGTATTGGACTACCTGCCATCTAGGGGAGGGGGTAGGGGAAAGGAGGGGAAAATTTGGAACAGAAGGTTTTGCAAGGGTCAGTGTTGAAAAATTACCTATGCATATGTTTTGTAAATAAAAAGCTTTAATAAAATTAAAAAAAAAAAAAAAGAATTATAGGCCTAGTAGTGGTATAATTAAATCAAAGAATAGACACACTTCACTTTCTACATAGTTCCAAATTATACTTCAGAATTTACAACTAGACCAATTTACACCTCCATGAACTAGTGTGCATTTTCACAGCCTTTCCAGCATTTGTTCCTCTTTTGTCATTTTTATCAACTGGAATTTCAAAATTACTTTAATCTGCATTTCTAACTATTAGTTTAACTTATGGCATTTTTCTATCACTGACTATAGCTTGGAATTCTTTTGAAAATTATCTTCATATTCTCTATTAGTGAACAATTCTTAAGTTTTATAAACTTGAATCATTTTTTGATATATCTTAGAAATAAGACCTTTTTCAGAAATGTTTTATCAAAGTTTTCCCAGTTACTGTATCCCTTTAATTTCTCCCTCTGAAGCAATTGGGGTTAAGTGACTTGCTCAGGGTCCCATAGCCAGGAAGTATGAAGTGTCTGAGGCCAGATTTGTACTCAGGTTCTCCTGACTTCACGGCTGGTGCTCCATCCACTACACCAACTAGCTGTCCCTTTCCTTCTATTTTCACATTAGATTTTTTTGTGTCGAAATTTTTTAATTTTACATGATCAAAATTGTCCTTTTTATCTTTTGGGATCCTACCAATTTTTTAGTTATGAACTCTGTCTCTATAGATCCAATATATTCCTTACTTATCTAACTTGTTTATAATATGATGTTTTACATTTGATATGTATTCTTTTAAAGTTTATCTTCATATATGGTGTAAGATATTCAACTAAATCTAATTTCTATCAGACTATTGTCCAGTTTTCAAAGGAATTTCATCAAATAATGAGTCTTTCAATAAGTAGGGTCTTGCTCCCAACACTAGATACTATATTTATTTGCTACTATATTTATATTGTGACTTATCTGCTTCATTGATCAAGGGCTTTTTTAACCTATGCCCAGTTGTTTTTACAATTACTATTTTATAATACAATTTAAGATCTAATACTAATAGGCTCCTCACATTTTTTTTCATTATTGCCCTGGAGACTCTTGACTTTTATAACTCCGTAGGAATTCTGTTAATATTTTACAGTATCTGTAATTATTTTGAATGAAATTTCTCTGTCTAGCTATTTTTGTTGAGTTTTGTTGGTTGCCAAATTATTTTTCCACACACTTTAACAGGAAAGTAAATTAAGACAATAATAACTGCACTACTTATTTCACATTATTTCTTAAAAGTTGAATGAACATATGAAAAGCTTTTCAAGTTGTTACTTAAGTGTCTACTGTTAGTAATCATTCAAAACAATCTCACAATTCACAAGTGAAACACAAACAACAAAAAAAATACTTATTGAGTATCTACAATATAACAGTCACTATGCTAGAATAATATAATGCAAAATGTTTTTTCTGCTTTCAGACCTGTAATTTCAGGGTAGGAAAATCCTGGTGTAGAAATCCCCTTCACTGTTCACTGATCATAGATAATTCCTTTGTAGCAACTCTTACAGTCTTATAGAGTTGCCTCCATCACTGAGAAACTAGGTAACTTGCCTATGATCACACGGTCAATAAATATCAGAGGCAGGATTTGAATCCAGGTCTTTTTTGATTCCATGATCAATTCTCTATCCATTACTCCAAGATACCTTTCAGAATGCAAATAAACTGGAGTAAATAACTTTTCTTTCAGAAATTTATTTAGAACTTAGTAAGGTAAAAGGTAAGAACATGAAAAAAGTCATAAGTTTTAAACCTCTATCAATATATTCAATTTAAAATAAAAACATTCACTTAGTTGACAAATATCTTACACTTAAAATAAAATCTAATGAAAGATTAAGAATCAACATACTAAGACAGCACTTCATTGTATAAGAAAATATATTATAAAGATCTAGTAAAGCTAAGTTTATTTAGCAAAAAAAAAAAAAAAATTCATCTACTTGCCTTTGTAATTAGTCTTCCCAGATAAATTTAACTTTTATTGTAGCACATAAAAAGGTACTCTACCTCAATATCTTGGAGACTGAATTCCTTTTGATCTTTAAAGTTAGCAGCTCCAGAGCTCAATTCCATCAGCATTTTTGCTATTTCTGGTTTTATTGCTGCTGTCAGTCTACTGGCTGCTTCCATGACATGCTCCTGCACATCCTTCAGTTGCATAGCTGCCTTTGAATAGGGAGAGTTCCTAAATACATTGCTGAAAAGGTCTGTAAGAAAAGTACTTGCACGGCAAAACACATTGAGTGCATCCAGATATTTGGAGATTCCCTGCTGGATGTCTGCAATTGGAGTAGTGTGGGCTACAGCATGGTTGCAGCTACTTGCAGCAGCTGCAGAGACCAAAGGGGATGATGAGGCAGCTGATGCCAGGGGAGCACTCAGGGTCCTCCCTAGCTCAGGCATTGGATACTGCTGGTGTTGCTGCACTTTCTGCTTGGACCCGCCAAGCAAAAAGCGTCGCTTGTAGTCCATTTTACTTTCCTGGGCACTACAACAATACATAAGTAAGAAATTGTCCAAAAGTCCTTGAATTAATCAGTTTTTCAATTCTCTTCCTTGAGAATTTTAGTTATGTATAATAACAATAGAGAACTGCAAACAAAAGTTCCATAAAAGGCATTTCCAATAGGCAGGTACCTCCACAGTGTATCTCAGCAACAAGCAGAGTGGCAGGTTTGTGGTGTCAATGTTTCCAATGCAGCCCTGCTGCAGAAACAATTCACAAAAATGAAAACTGAAAGTCTTTCCTGTTTAGTATTCTATTCTCTCCATAAGAGGATGCAATTTTCAAACAAAGAAAATCTTTTACTTATAATTATTTTGCCAGAATATTTTGCCACCTGATACTTTTTATACTGGCAGAAAATAACCTTAATTTTTTAAATGCAATATCTTAATATTTTCCATTAACATATCAGAAAAATAAGCAAAAAGAAACAAAAACCCACACACTGATCAACAGCGACTATAAAAGCTGTGCAGAGAATCTTTATTTTAAACTAAGTCCTTTTTTAAGATCAACTCTCTGCATAATTTTGACAGAGCCTGTCTGCCAAATCCATTTACCTGTAGTGTTTCTTCTTAACGCTGCAAGAAAAAAAATAAAATGTCTTCTTTTTTCTTAAATCAAGTTATTAAAAATTGGAGTGTTTGTTATTTCAAGTTGCTCAGCTGCCTCTTCCTTTCCTTCTGTTTTCTGAGGTAGTTGTTTCCTTTGTAACATTAATAAGTGTTGCTTCCAGATTGAGGTTATGCTTAATTGTTAGGTCTGAGACAAGAATGCACAAATGTATTTGTAAGGCCTTTAGGTCATTTCCTGCAAAAGGAAAAAAAGTTAAGAAGGTTACAGAACAATGAGTAGTTTCTGTTCAAATTTTAACTATTTTTGTGCTGTTTTTTCCTATTTAGAGTCAATCTATTAACAAAAAATCAAATACAAAGACTGCCTTATAACATTTATAGAAGTAATTTGGCAAAGCCAAATCTACAAATTTGCAACTACTAAAGTTTTCCAAGTTCTAGGCCCCAAATAGTTTATTAGCATGATAGCAATTTAAAACTATTAAATCTGAAACTGAAATTAATAAGAACCATTTCCAAAAATGCTAGTGTGAATACTTTTAAAATGTACACAAATATACCAAGTTTTGCATAATTTCCCCCAAAGTCTTCTTTTCTGGCTAAATTTCCCCATTTCTTTCAATCGATCTTAAGACAGAGACTCAAGGCCCTTCATTATCCTGGTTGTCCCCTGTTCTATCCAGCTTATAAATGCTCTTCTTAAACAATAAATTATAATGAATTGGAATATAATGGAATACAAAGAATGAAATACAATCAGACTATCACCTCCCTATTCTTAGAATCATTCCTGTCTTAATATAACCCAACATTACACTAAATTAGTATTAAATTAGTAGTAAGATGGCTTATTTGCTTATACTAATTTAAACCTGGTTTTTCCCCCAATCACAAATTTAGTTTTATTATTATTCTTTCTTTTGCTTATTTTACCCTTCTTTTCTCAGCTCAGATAAAAATTTAGGACCTAATTGTTCCAAACCTATACACTCTTCTATTTCAATGACATAATTCTCCATAAGTACATGCAGAAAGGAAAAAAAGGCCAATTTACACAAAAAGAAGACTGGCCCAGTGTTTACAAATGTGTGCTATGACAGAATATTGCTTGGAAAACATCTATGTAACTTCTGGCATTTTTCTACAAATTATATAATGATTTGTAGAACTGTGAGTTAGAAAATCTTAATTAACATGCAACTCCCTTTCATGAAACATAATACATCCCCCCAAAAAAAAGTTTTAATACCATATCCTGTATACTCTGCTCCCAAAATTAGTTAAATTAATGACACAGATGAAAAACTGTTGCTATCAAATTCCTCCTGGTTATCTCTTCCTCCCTAAGAATGTACTTATGTCACTAATGAGCAACATAAAAAATGCAAGGTGGCCTTAAAATATTTGAAATGTCATATATTTAGCTGGAAAGCATTTTAATCTCTAGACAAATAAAATAACAATGCCTCTGAAGATATTTAAGATAAAATGTAAGTTTTTCTTAACTAATACGACTTAAAACTAATTCTTGTTGCTCTTAGCAATAAAATATCTTAACATAGAAAGATTACCTTAGTTCCATAATGATATATTCCTATTATTCCAAATAAATATTTCATTTGCACTTTAGCTTAAAAATTCAAATAAGAAGAAAATTACCCAGAAATGCAATAGTGGAATCCAGTTTGAAAGTCATCTGGATTCAGCTCTAAACCTACAAGCGTATAATTTATGAACATTTTGACTATATCTTCAGAAAAACTATGAAAAGGAAGACAGAGTTCATAGAACAAAATTTTTCCAGCATGTTACATCTGTACAATTATAACTAAGAGGTATAAAAAATACAAGATCTTGCTCTATTTATTTTAACATTGAATATCATTTTATAGATTCATTGACTCTTACATTTGTAATAGCACTCAGAGAATCCATTTCAATTCATGACTAAGTAAGAATCTTACCAACAAAACTGACAAATGATGAGTCAATTCTGCTTGAAAACCTATCCTGATGGGGAGGTGGAAGATAACTTACCCTCCAAATCAGATTATTCCACTTTTGTATAGCTCTAAAAAAGTTATGAAATTTTCCCGTAAGATACAACTGGCTTTTACATCTTTTCAATTCATGGCTTCTAGCTCTGCTCTTTAGGGCCAAACAGAGTAAGTCCCCCTCTTCTAAATGACAGCTACTGTTATTCTCCTAACTATTCTATACTCCAATCTAAACATCCTCAGTTTCTTCACTGGAATTGCAAATAGCATGACTTTGAGGCCCTTCACAGTCCTACTTGTCATACTCCGGTTGTGACTATTATTTAACAATATCCTTCCTAAAATGCAGCTCCCAGAAGTAAACACAATACTATAGATGTGGTCTGGCCAGACAGGGTACAGTGGTACCACAACCTCTCTAGTTTTCTTTTAATACTACCAGATCTCATTAGCTTTTCAGAATGCCCTATCATATTATTGACACTTGGCAATCTGGTGGTCACTCAAATCCTAGATTTTTTTAGATCACTGGTATTAAGTCAGGTACAGGCCTTTCATTTAAAATCAACAAGCATTTATTAGATAATCACTCTATATGCCAGTCATTAAGTCAGGTTCTCGGTATACAAAGACAAAAAAGTAATTTTGGAGTAAGAGAAAAATATCATGTAGGAAGTGGCACAAACTGAGGTTTGAAAGGACTCAGGGTTTCCTAGAGGCAAGGGTAAAGAGGGGTAAAGTTTCAGGCATGCATGAAGGGTAACCTACACAAAGGCACAGAGGCAGAGATGTAAAAAGCTGGAAGTATAAGAGAGCAGGAAAAAGGTGAAATTAATCTGAGAAAATGGGTTAGAGTCAGATTGTGATAATTTTTAAATGCTAATGGGGTTTAAATGTTAAATGTGATGGGTTTAAATGTAGGATTTCATCCAATGGGCAATGGAGGAAGCCAAAGAAGATTCTTGAGCATGAAAGTGACATGATCAGACCTGTACTTCCAGAATAAAATTTGGCAGCTGTGATTAGAAGATAGAGTTGACATAATAATCAGGAGGCTATTGCTATGGATTAGAAGAAAGATGAAAAATCTGATAGGTAGCTGTAGTGTGAATAGAGATTAGAGATACTGTGAAGTGAGAACTGCCAAGACTTGGCAACTGATTAGATGGCTGGTAAGAAGACTGGAGATAGACAGTGAAGAGTTTTTTGATTCAAAAATAATACAAATCTGGGATTAAAAAGTCGTATCCTCAAAATATATGGAAAAATTATTAGGAAAAGAGGATGAATTCTGTTTTAGACACGTTGAGTTTGAAATTATGGGACATGAAAGTGCAGAGGTTCAGCAGGCAACTGGTGAAGTAGAACTGGGACACAATGGAGTGTTAAACATGTATATCTGGGAACAATCAGGATAAAGAAGAAAGCTGAAAGCATGGGGGCTAGAGAGATTGCTAAGAGTGAAATTATAGAGCAAGATAATAAGATGACTCAGGACATTCACAAATAAGAGGACAGCCTATAGACCATGACAATTCTGCAAAAGGACAATTGGACAAAGAGTATCAGGTAAGAACAAAATTAAGAAAACGCATAAAGAAGAGAGAATATCCAGAAAGAAGGGATGGTCAACAGTAAAGTATCAAATGCAGCAAAGAGGTCAAGAAAAAGAAGGACTGAGAAAAGATTCACTGGCATTCTTGAAAGAATAAGGTTGAGTAGAAAGGTCAGAAGACAGACATTTGATAGAGGCTGAAAAGTAAAAGGGAGATCAGAAAATGGAGAGACAAGGAGTATCAATAGCTTTTCTAGGATTGTAGGATGACTGATTAAGAGCCAAAAGAGATCTTATAAAATATCCAGTCCTATTCTCACATTTTACAAATGAGGAAAAAAATTGAGGTCCCAAAAGATGATGTGACTTGTTCGCCAGTTCCCACATCTAATAAGTTAAAGAGGCATATTTTGAATTCCGATTCCCTGATTCCAAATATGGTTCTTAACTCCTACTACAGAGAATTTGGCTGTGAAAAGGGAGAGATATAAGACTAAACATCCACAGTCAAATAAGTCTGAGTATGCAAGGTAGAGAAGTATTCTGGCAAAGAAAGAATCAATAGATAAAAAGAATCTGAAAATTAGGGGACAATTGATAATGACCAGAAATCTGGAGGGAGGAGTAGGATGAAAGAGACAATTAGAAAAACTGGCTTTGGGGAAAGAATAAGTATCAACTCTTCCCTTTGGTTAAACTGCATTTAAAATTCAACAAGTATCTATTATTAGACTTTGCCCAACATTTTAACCTGTTGAAATTTTTTTAGTCCTCTCAAACTATATCTTTGTTAATTAGCCCTCCAATATTATATGTCATATGCAATTTTAGTTTAACAGGCTCAATTCATGACTGGTGTTTCAAAGATTAGAAATGAAACAAAATAAGACATATGAAACATCCAACAGTTAACAAAAAAAGGTTTCTTTGCCTATAGCATAGAAAGAATACTGAGCAAGAATGAAACATTGCTTTAGTTGAGCACTTGCCTCT
This sequence comes from Sminthopsis crassicaudata, assembly GCF_048593235.1. Lineage (NCBI taxonomy): Eukaryota > Metazoa > Chordata > Mammalia > Dasyuromorphia > Dasyuridae > Sminthopsis > Sminthopsis crassicaudata. Next base: position 472,573,043 of record NC_133618.1, read on the forward strand.
GTAGTAGCCATGTCAGTACACCATGGATCAGACAGTCCTGCCTTTTGGTATGCATCAGGAGCTATGTCAGTGGGCAGAGCCTTAGAATTTTAGAACATTTAAATATCAAGGAAAATTTTAATTTCTTTTAAGAAATTTTGTTTAAGGAAAAACTAGCCTACCCTATATTGTAAATATTGCTCCTATACATGTCAATTAGGCTTTTTTGACAAGTCACTGATAAAACAAAACAAAACAACAACAAAAAATCCAAGTTATTTTCTTTTTTTTATTTGATTTTTATTTAATCCAAATTCTCTCCCCCATCACTCCTACTCCACTCTAGTCTAATCATTTGAGAAAGCCACAAACACAAAATTTTGTAAAAATATGTAGTCAAGCAAAACAAATTCCTACATTAACTATGTCTTTTACAGAGAAAGGTAGCTACCTCTGAAACTGTTATTAGTTATGAGTCATTATGTGATCCAAATTCCTAAGTCTTTCAAAGATGTTTGTTTTTACAATATTGTTGTTATGGTATAAATTGTTCTCTTGATTCTCATTTCACTCTGTAGTAGTTCCTGGGTGCTACAATGCTCTTTGCACAACGCATTCTGGCCAAATCACATTCCCACTGTTCCTAGATCAAATTCTGTCTTCCTAAACCACTGGAAAAGTGACTCACTCCGACTTTTTCTTGGATTTACCATTCAGAATTCAGTCTGGTACATTTTTCTAAATCTTCATGAGACAAAGGGAAGCTATACTTCTTTCTGATATTCTGCCATTATAATTCTGTTCCTACTGATTAAAATTTGAAAGCGCACATGACCAGGAAGAAGATTTCTGGGGCTCTCTACTTGCTAAGTAACCTAAGCCAACATGAAATTAACAATGATTACTATATACCTTCAGCCTCTCAACTAGAATTTCACCTAACCATACTATTATTTAACCTTCATTTTTCTATCTTGTCTACAAGAATAGTCTGAGATATTCTATGAAATGTTTTGCTAAAATCTGGGTAAACTAAAGCTACAGTATTCCCCTGAACACCTAGTTTAATAACCTTGTCAAAAAGGAACTGAGATTAGGCATGACCTATTCTTGATGAAGTCATACAAGCTCTTTGTAATTAAAATGCCTTAATAATGCAATTTCAAATTTTGTCCGTAATCAAAAACAAGTCTACCATACTATCTTTCTCTCATATTTTCTCAACCAGGATGTATGTCCTTCTATAGACCCAAGGTACTACTATCAAGAAAAAGTGCTATCAGAAATCTGTACAAAGAAAAAAGATTTTCATACAAAAGATGGGAAATCAGATAAAACAGCTTCCTATTTGAGTTAGCACTGCATGGGCAGAGGCAGAGATAGAAAAGAACAAAATAAAACTGTAGAACAGAGTGGTTCAATTTCACTGTAATGCAGAATTCATGAGTAAAAAGAATAGTCTATCACAAGAACAGTCAAGTAGATTAAAACCAGATTGTAGATAAATTCTAATGCTAGAAATAGGAGCTTTTCTGTTACTCATTATGAAAAGGAAAACTAGTGAAGATTTTTGAATAAAGGAATGTCATAATTTAGTGACACATTAGGAAGATGATTGGAGTGTTACTTTAGAATAGAAGCTTCAAAAACACCAACTGCATGTACAAACCAGATTAAAATGCAATTGGGAAAATTTATAAAATAAATCAAAATACAATAAAACATAGATAATGTTAACTGTGGGGGTTTTAAGGTAGAAAAAATACAACTTGACTTGGTTACTGAGGCTGGGAAAGGGGAGATAAGAGGAAAAGCTTCAAGGCTTTAATAAAAAAAGGACAGAGGAAAAGCAAGTTTGAAAGAGATGAATAAGTCTAGTTTTAAACAGATAAGTTTAAAGCAAGGACAAGATATCTAAAAGATATCTAGCTAGTAGTTGGAAATGTGGGACTAGATATCCGGGGGAAGTTGAAAGTAGAGGCAAATTTGGAAGTCATCTGTCTATAAATGATAACAAATGAAGCTATAAAGGTAAAAATTATAGAAAGAAAAGGAAAAAAAAAAAGGAGGCTAGGATAGAACTTTGGAAGATGCTCATGTTTGATGAGTAAGAATAAAAAATAGGAGGAAATACACCAAAAAATGTCAGAGAATCCTGAGAAAACACTGTTCCAGAAACGAAGGGAGAAAAAAAGTATTCAAAAAAAAAAAAGAGTGTTAAATACAACAGAGATGTCAAGCAAGATGAAGACTGAAAAAAGGCCATTTAATTTTGCAATTAAAAGGTAATTTGTGACCTTGGAGAGAGCAGTTAAGACTGTAAGCAATACTGTAGGAGACTGAAAAATGATTGTGATGAGACTGATGAGTGTGGTAAATCCACACTACTCTCTCACTCTCTCTGTCTCTCTCTCTCTCTCTCTCTCTCTCTCTCTCTCTCTCTCTCTCTCTAGGGAATTAGAATAAGAGAAGACTAGCCATGTAAAATGTTAAAACAAAATTGCAAGATGTAAAAAGAGTTAAATGACTTGCCCAGGGTCACACAGCTAGATAGGAAGTATTAAGTATCTGAGGCCGCATTTGAATTCAGGTCCTCCTGACTTCAGAGCTGGCACTCTATCCACACTGCACCATCTAGCTGCCCCTGTAGCATATTTTTAAAACAGATGAAAACGGGAGATTGAGGAAACACAAAAGGACAGCCCTAAAACCAACATAAAGTGTATTATGTTCTTTTAAAATTTGAAAGATGGATTATGCAAGGTTCAATGTTGGAAAATTACCCATGCATATGCTTTGTAAGTAAAAAACTTTAATAATTAAAAAAAAATAAAATTTGAAAGACTCAAATAAAAGGTTCATGGTTTCATATACAATCTTTTTTTCTGTTCTTCTGAATATATGACATCTGGCAAGTTCAGAAAACATTTTAATTTTTTTTTTAAAAAGGATTATACTTTCCGGAAGGAAAGGCAAGAGAGGAGCAAGAGAAAGATAAGATGATAACTTGAAAGGCTAAAAAGACCAATTAAAATTTTGTTTTAGAAGAGACACCTGAAGATGTATAAAAAAAAAAGAAAAGACGCCCACTAGCAGACAGATGGGAAAGGTGCAGAGGCAAAACAGATAGAGAAGTTTCAAGAGGAGTTCCCTAGAGGGATCAAGAGCTGAAGTAGAGGATTCAACTTGGGGTTAAAAGAGAAGGGTCAACTCACTGAGGTAGAATGAAGAAAAGACGACAGAAAAGTTTGACAAATATAACTGTGAAGCATAGCCATAAGCTCATAAAAACAAATCAATTTAACTGCTAAGAGAAAGGTGGATAAGGGTCACTGGAGACTTGACTGCAAGATATGAAACAGATGCTAAGGTGATTATGAGGAAGAACCAAGAAAACTTGCCATACAAGCACGAGTCATATGGCCTGGAAGACTACTTATCAAGAATATAAGAAAAGAATCCCTGCTTAATTCAATTTAATAATTCAAGTATATAGTAAATGCCTACTATGTGCAAGGAGCTGGAGATACAAAATCCTGAACAAAAACAGCCTCTGACTTCAAAGAGCTTACATTCTGTTGGAGAAATACAATATATACAGAGGAAGTTAAATACAAAGTAATCTTACTTGAGATGACCCTTAGAGGAAACTATCTATTATAAGAGATTAAAAAAGAGGAAGAATATCCCAGGTATGTAAGATAGCCTAATCAAAGAAATAAAAGCTTTTTATTGATATAATGGAAATAACATGGCTCTGGTGGCATACTGAATAGAGCAATGAGTCTAGAGTAAGGATGGTCTAAATTCAAATTAAATCTCAGATTCTTACTGATGGTGACTTGGGAAAGTCATCAATTGCTACCTATGAGTTTCTTCAACTGCAAAATGTGGATAATAACACCTATCACCCAGAGTTCTTATAAGAGTCAAATGAGATTACCATAAAAGTCTTAGCACAGTGTTTGCCATAGAATAGGCACTTAATAAATGTTTCTATGCCCATAGGGCTATAAAACTGGGTATACCCTTTGTTAACAAGACTAGGTCTGTATCCCTATGAAATCATAAAAGTAAGAAAAAGACCCATGTGTGCAAAAATATTTGCAGCAGCTTCTTGGAGTGGCAAAGAATCAGAAATTGAGTGGCTGCCTATCACTGGAGAATAACTGAATAAATTATGGCATATGAAAGTAATGGAAAATTATTGTTCTATAAGAAATGATGAGCAGGCTGATTTCAGAAAAGCTTTACAGGAACTGATGTTAAGTGAAGTGAACAGAACTAGGAGAACATTGTATACAGCAACAAGATTATGTGATCATCAACTATGACAGATTTAGTTCTTTTCAACAGTGTGGTGACTCAAGGCCATTCCAATAGATTTGGAATGGAAAATGTCATCCGCATCCAGAAAGAAAACTATAGAGACTGAATGTGGATCAAAGCATACTATTTTCATCTTTGTTGTTGTGATGGTGGTGGTTTGTTTCCTTTTTCCTTTCATGGTTTTTTCCCTTTTGATCTATTTTTTTGTTGTTGTTGTTGTTCAGCATGATGAATACAGAAATATGTTTAGAAGAATTGCACATATTTAACCTATATTGGATTGCTTGCTGTCTTAGGGAGGAGGATGGAAGAAGCGAGGAAGAAAAATTTGGAACACAAGGTTTTATAAAGGTGGATGTTGAAAACTATCTTTGCATGTAGTTAGAAAAATAAAATACTATTGAAAAATAAACAAATAAATGAATGAATGAATGTTCCTCTCTTGAGCAAGCTGTTTAAGCTCTCTGGTTCAATTTCCTTATATGTAAAATGAGGAAATTAGATTAAATAGCCTGTGAAGGTTCAATCCTTATTAAGTATGAAACTCAGTCACCAGTTCCCTCTATTATTCTAGCAGAGTTCAACAGTTTGGTAGTAAAGAAGATAAAAAAGAGAGGTGACCCAGCGTTGAAGCAGAGAAAGAACAGGGCAGTAAACAGCAATTCAATGGTTAAAAAAAAAAAAAAAAAAAAAAAAATACTGATTTTTAAGAAGTTATTTTAATATCATTAGTTCAAAGCTGATCTTACCTTGGGTTTCAAATAAAACAAAAAAGTTTTAATTTAATTTATTAAGCTCTACTTTATTTGTAAGAAATGTGAAAAAAAAAAAAAGGCTTAGACAAACTACTAAGCAAAAGCTATGGCCATTTTCCTTTTGTTGCTTTTTAAGAGAGGATAAAACACTGTATATAAATGCTTTTTATCTTTTCCCCATGACTTAGTTGCCTTCAAAGATTTAGTATTTCCTAATTCTTCTTCTGATTTAGATCACAATTTTTCTACATCTCAGACCATTTCCTGAGTTTCAGTGGGAGAAAAAAGGCAAAAGCCAGGTGGTCAATGAGACCTAATTTTAAGGAAAGGTTTTTAGGGCTAGTCCAATGGGGTCTACTAGAGAGGGTGTTAAAAATTTTATTAGCATATTCTTTAAGAATAATGCCTCAATGAAATAATGAAATATTGCTAAGGAGAGGGCTTGATACCTACACCAATAGTCACAGCACCATGAATTAATATAATAAATAACTCAAGGCAGGGCTTCTTGAACTTTTTCTACTCCACTCTTTTTTCTCAAGAAATTTTTATGTGACCCCCAAGTATATAAAATAGGTATACAAATCAAACATTTACTGATAATAAATCATAATTTCATAATCCCCTCACTACAAGACTCCATATGGAGTCACAAACCACATTTTAAGAAGGTGGACTTTATAAAGAACCAGCTAGATTTCTAGTTGTTAAAAGTTATGATTTGTGGAGAAAGAAGGGTACTCATTACAACTAGGTGACCTGGATAATCAAGGAAAAACCTTGATGATACTGGATCTAACGCTTCACAAGCCAAATTTAGGTAGCTTACAATTTCACTTAATGTTGGCCCTTAAAACCGTAATAAATGGGTATGCTTCAAAAAGAATTTTACTTGGTCCTTTCCATATCTTCCCAGGGGAATTATGCAAAAATAAATTGTAAAATAATTTTATTGTAATAAAAAAGCTTGCTGATTGGCTGATCTACTTAACAAACATCAGATTGGTTATGCAATTTTCCCCACCTCGAATCATCAAAGCTTAATTTCACTTTGATTATTAAAATACACTGTAATTTTCAAACTACTATTAAGAAATAAACAGCAGAAGTACTGGCTTTAGAGGCAGAGAATCTGGGCTAAAATTCCACTCAACATTACCTGCATTCCTTGGACTATTCTGGCAAGAAAAATAGTAAATTTCATATAGCTTCAGAATGACTATATAGATTTTGTCCAATATGCAATTGAATGCATAGGTCACAGGGTCATAATTATAGGTATCTTGGACAGTTCCTCAAAATTCACAATGAAAATTGACTTAAAAATAGGAAGAGGAAATTGGACTGGCTTTCATTTATGAAATTGAATACTTATAATAGACTCAAGCTTCTCCCTGAAACAAACTTATTTTTTTTCTAAAATACCAATTTTATTCCCTTGGGATAACCATACAAGAGAAGCAACAAAATTATATAATCAAGGAAATATATAAACAGAAAGGGAAGCAATCCAGTCACATAACAGAATAAGAAATAACTAATACTCAAAACACTGCAAAATAAACTTTTCAAGTGCTTTGGAAAAAAAAAAAAAAAAGAAAGAAAGAAATAAGTGCCCTACTTTTAGCCAAAAAATGTCAAGAGCTCTAGAAAAATAGCCCCAAACTGCTTTTGATGGGCCTCTGATAGAGTATATACATGACAGCATAAAATAGTTATACAGGATGAGAAGCTATGAATAGTTTGCTATACAATGCTATAAGTAACCATATCAATAACAAAATCATGAAATATTTAAATAAAATATTATATGAAAAATAAAATTCTGCCATTAATTTAGGCAATTTTCTAAGACTCTTAAGTTGGTATGCATAGAAATAATTTCTCACCAGAAGTTTCCTATCCTGATAAAATCATAGGTCCCGACTAAATTTTTTTTCTTGATATCTTTAAAATATTTTTTCAGCTTCCAAAGAGTGGATAATAATAAGAGGGCTGGCCTCAGTAAAACCACTTCTATGACCTTGGAGCATGTTATTTGACTTCTGTTTGCCTCTATTTCCTCAACTGCAAAATGAGAATAATATTAGCACCTACCTCTCAGGGTTATTGTGAGGATAAATAAAATGTATTTAAAGTATTCTGTAAATTGTAAATGCTATATAAAATATTAGATCTTGGGGTATTGAAGTATGCTCACCTATTTCCACACTCCAATACATCCTACATAGTGCCACTAAAGTATTTTCCCTTAAGTGGATTTATGATGAGACTACCCTTCTCAATCAATTCTAGTAGTCCTAATATCTCCAGGATAAATTATAATCTCCTTTGTTTAGCTTTTTGAGCCCTTTACAACCAAGTCCCAAACTAGCTTTCAATCTTTCAATAGTATTCCTTCTTTCCCCTTATTCCTACCCTTACATTGTGATCTGTCCAAATTATGATAATTCAAATATTAGGCAGTTCCCCATTTCTGAAATACATTTTTTCCTTACCTTCAACTCAGAGTCTCTCTCTCTCTTTAAGATGCACATCAAGCCCCAACTTCTGCATTAAATCTTTCCTGATCTCTCAAAACACTAATATTCTCTTTCCCAAACTACCTTGTATTCATTTTGTAAATCTTTTTTATTTATTAACTTTATAATTATAATACATTTTAAAAATATATTTGTCTGACATGTTAGAATAAAAATCCCTTCCAAATCCCTTTCATTTTTAAAAATTTGTTCCCAGAGTTTAGCAGGGCCTGACACAAAGTAGGTACTTAACTTTTTGCCTGACTGTGAGCAATGCCCAGTGGTTTCATAGAATCTTCAATTTAGAGCTGGAAAGGACCTCAAAAGTCATTTAATCCTATCCATTCATTTAACAGACAAAGAAACTGAAATTGAAAAAGTTTTAGGGATCAGAAACACAGAACACAGATTTAAATTTTACACTAGATCCTCAGGTTCCAAATTCAACAATCTTTCCACTATATCAACCTACATCTCCAATAATAAGGCTATTGGAGTAATGCTACTGAAAGAATAAAGCTGTATTGAGAGAAAACAACTAAGGAAGTTGGAAAAAAAAAAAAAACAATAATGATTTAAATAAAGCAACAATATCAAATAAGTTCATGTGCAAAAAATCTACTAGTTTTAGTATGGGTTAGATCATAGGTTCAAAGATCTCTTCCAACACTAAAATTATGTGATTCTGTAAGATTGTAACCCAGATGTTACTAAGTATAACATCAATATGTCAAGTGATAAAAACAATGAATGCATATAACACAAAAAACTGTTAACAGTGAATACCATACTTTCACAGAAAATGGCAGGATATATTCATAATTTACACTGAGACCACAGTGATAAAAAGGCATTACCTTCTACAGCAAATGCAATTTTAATTCAGTAAGACAACAATTTTACCTTATTAAAATTTAAGGTAGAACATGTGCTAAAATATTTGTAGTAGCCCTTTTTGTAGTGACAAAAATAAGAAAGATAAGCAGGTTGGTTTACATGAACTGATACTGAGTGAAATGAGGAGAACCAAGATGATCCTGGACACAGCAACAAGAAGATTACGTGATCATCAACTGATGGACTTGGCTCTTTTCAACAGTGTGATGATTCAAGGCAATTCCAATAGACATGTAACGGAAAGTACCATCCACATCCAGAAAGAAAACTAAAGAAAATAAATACGAATCAAAGAATAGTATTTTCATCTTTTGTTATTGTGGTTTGTTTGCTTGATTTTTTTTTCCTTTTTGATGTGATCTTTTTTGCTTAGCATGATGAATATGGAAATATGTTTAGAAGATAGCATGTTTAACCTATATTGGATTGCTTGCTGTCTTGGGGAGGAGAAGGAAAGGAGAGGAGAAAACTTTGGATCACAAGGTTTTACAAAGATGAATGTTGAAAACATGTATTTGGAAAAATATTATTTTTAAAATTTTAAAATAGAGTACATACTAGGAAAAAAGCCTACAAATAATGAATCCAAATATAGCTCAGGTACTTCTTAAAGAACTCTGTGGCAAGTATCATTCCAATCACTTTCCACAAAGACTCCACTAAGTACATGCTTTCATGGAAAAATCAAGCCTGAAGTCTGGTGACACTGAAAAGGGTTGCTGTAATTGCCTTCCCCTTATATATAACAGGTTCAATCAAAATTTATTTAAACCAAACCTTCCTGAGAGTATTACGTATAGTATATATGTTAATAGGTCAAACTCTAAAACAAAACTGAAAGTGCTTAATATTATAACAACCAGAATTCTATGTCAATAAAGAACACAAATTTCACAGATGAACATTACTTTAGATATTATTTAAAGTAATTGTGCATTTTGCAAATGAAAGAAATGAGGCTAAGATATTAACATATAAATCATAGTGCCAGGACAAGAACAGAGATCTCATGATTCAGTCTCAAATTTGACAGTTATTAACAGTGTAATCAGGAAAAAAAGTCCCCGAATTTATGAGCTTCCTTATCAGAAAGTAGAGAATAAGACAAATACAAGAGAGTTATTGTGGGAAAAAATGGCTTATAAAGTCTTGAGTGCTGCACCTTCCCCATCAATACTTGCACCAGTTTAAAACCAGCACTTCCTTGGGGCTATCCTACATTTTATCTTTTTTCTATAATTCCAGTCCTCTTCAGTTGACAGATTTGAACAGGAAGTTGTGGAAGTTATTTATTAATTCTATAAATATTTATGATTTGTTGTATTGTGGCTAAGTCAAGGGGAAGGAGAGAGAAAATGTAGTGAAGGCTGGGTCCCTCTCCTTCATGAACAACAAATTAGTAAAAAGATCATATATTTAGCAATGGAAGGGCCTAATGAGTTCATTTAATTTAACATCATTATTTTACAGATGAGGAAACAGATATACATAGTTTTTTCCCTCAAAGACATATAAGTTAACTAAAGAAACAAAAAATATGCCCAACAAAAGACAAAGTCATGTGCTAAATAACTAATTACTAAATTTGTAACACTATCTAAATCATTCATTTGGCCATGAATCATATATTTTAAAATTCAATTCAACAATTTATTAAATAAAATATCTATTTCCTACCAGGCACTGTTTGGAGTGCTGGGGAATCTGTTTAGGTAGGAAAATAATGGAGACCTGTCATTTCCCAGTATTGAAACTTTCTTCAATAATGCAGATATGCAATTAATCTTCAGCATATACTGTGAAAGCTGCCTGGAATGCTGAAAGGTAAAGGAAACTTGTCCACCCATGCTCAAACAACCATTATGTGCCAGAATAAGATTTGAACCTAAGGCCTTCCTAACTCCAAAACCTAGGCCTTCCCAATTCCAAGGTCAGGCCCTGCCACATAGCTGTCTCTCAGGCACTGGAGAAACAAAGACAAAAAAATATATTTTTTAATTATCTTCCCTCAAGCTTATATTCTACTAGGCAGAAACAATATTTATGAATATAAGCACTTTTAAAAGTGTTTTATTTTTGTCCAGAACTGTGAGTTCATCAGTATAGATAACTTCCAGTGTAAAGATGTCTTCTACAATGAAAGTATAACTCCTCTGTGACTCAGTCTTAAAAAGTTCCCTAAAGCCCTTTAAGAGGTTAAATTTTATTCATTTGCCTATGACACAAAGGGATATCTCAAAGGAAGGAAGATTGTCCCTACTCACAAGCAAACAGAATACCATATACTAAACAAATCAAATAGACTAACTGGAATATATGGTATGTGAGGGAGAATAACATCAAATAAATTTGAAAAGTTAAGAGTCAAATTGCATATTTAAATGTCAAACAGAAGATTATTTCATCCCAAGCATAACAGGTAACTACTGAGGCTTTTTGAGTAGGGGATGACACATCCATAACTGTGCTTTAAAAATATTATTCTGGGGGCAGCTAGGTGGCGCAGTGGATAGAGCACCAGCCTTGAATTCAGGAGGACCAGAGTTCAAATCTGGTCTCAGACACTTTAACACTTCCTAGCTGTGTGACTCTGGGCAAGTCACTTAACCTCAGCCTCAGGGGGAAAAAAATAGGGAAAAAAAATATTATTCTGAATAATAGGGAAAAGAAATTCCCTCTATTAAAGTCCTTGGAATTATCAAAGAGTCAACATCAGAAATTGACATGGTTTTATTAAAGGCAATCACATTAATGAATATTCATTACCATCTACTTTATGTTGCTGAGGCCATGGAATCTCTTGATCTAACTTGCAGTATTGTGTTTAAAATTATTATTGGGCATAGGCTCATGGATAGCATGGATAACTATCTTTTTCATTTGTATCTCTAGCACTCAGTACAGAACCTTGTTCATGTTGGCATTTGATAAATGTTATTTCATTTACTTATTCAATCATTAGAATGATAAGCAACTGTGAAGGGTTGGTTGAGTTAGTGTATCATTAATTTGTAATGAACAAAATCAGCTCAATTATGATATATAGTTCTTTGATAACAAGCAGCTCATAAGCAACTGTAGTAATATTGTAGGGAGATGAGTTTCTAGAATTAGGATTCACAGATTGGAAAGAACAAAAATTGAGGGTGATATATGAAATTACTATGAATGAAAATAAAATTGCTATAGTAATAGCTGATATCTAAATATCCCATTGAATATTCATTTTGTTACAAAAATATATTATGGGTATTTTTATTTCCAAATTATAAATAAGATTCATAGAATTAGGGAAGGAAAAACCATAGATTCGGTGCTAAAAGAGATCTTAGAGGTCAACAGGTCCAATCCCTCATTTAACAGAAGAAATTAAAATTGAAAAAGATTAAGTGAAGTGTCCAGAGTCCCATAGCTGGAAATACAAGTGGTTAATATTTATGCATCTCTTTATATACATTATCTCAATGGATCTTCCTGACCCCCCCTAAGTAAGAGGTTAGCATTGGGGGCAACTAGGTGGCACAGTGGATAGAGCACCAGCCCTGAATTCAGGAGGACCAGAGTTCAAATCTGGTCTCAGACACTTAACACTTCCTAGCTGTGTGCCCCTGGGCAAGTCACTTTACCCCAGCTTAAAAAAAAAAAAAAAAAAGAGGTTAGCATCATTGTTATTCTCATTTTTCAGATGTGGAAACTGAAACTGGCAAAAGTTGAATGACTTACTGAGTTATGTGTCTATTAAAGGTTAAGATTTGAACTCAGACCTTTCTGATTCTAAAGCCAGTGTTCATGTATACATGATGCCTAGAAATCTCTAAGGAAATAGGGTAGGATAACAGTAAAACATTAAAATGGCATATCATTCTCTTTTTTCTTTTTCCAGTTGCCATTTGGGGTACTTTGACCACATGTATGACCTGATATCAGTTTATCCCAGCTAGGTACTAGGAAAATTTTATTTCTCCTGCCATCCACTGTTCTAAAATTCTGTATGTTGGGGAATTTTTAGTCATAATTACACTTTCAATCCATGCCATCATAAAATAAAAACAAAATGCAATAGACATACATGTTTGTTTTAAGTTAAAAATTTCACCAACATTCCCTGTGTTTGTCAGATTTCAGTAAATACAATCCATGAGAAAAAGCCATGTCTATTTTACAAGCATTCATCCCACCATGATATTGTTAGTTATATGCCTAAAAATACCTACAATTGCTGTTTTAGAAAAACCCTGAATATTGTTAACACCATATGGTATAAGATACTTTCCATTTTCCCTAACTTGCCCAACATCATGTTTATTCCTTTGAAGGAAAGAGAATTCAGGTTGTTTGTTTGGATAGATTGGCTCTACAATTTCCTTAGGGAAACTTCTATCATTGGAATATTGTTCATTCTTGTCCAGGTATGCTATGCCTTGCATGCCAGTCCATCTCACCAGTTTAACCCTTTGACTTATAATAGCGTAAAGGAAAGGAGCTTCCATGGAGCTCTGTTACCTCTTATATAGAACATAAACTTTTTTTGGCATTTAAAGTTCTTGAAATATCATGTTTTTGAAGATTATATCACATTACTCTTTCTTCTATACCCTGTGCTTTGGCCAAACTGAATGACTTCTTTTCCTCACTTACAATATTTGATCTTCCCTTATGTCTTTCTACTAACTGTACTCCATGAATTCAAAACTCTTCTCAAGTGCTATCTCTTACACACTGATAAGACTTTCCTAATATCCCCATCAAAATCATTTGATAATGTCACTCTAAATAATCTACAACTATTTTATCTTCATTTTTGTTTTTGTTTCCTAACAATCAGGAACAGTGTTTTCCAAATCATAATTATTGCTTAATAAATGTTGAATGAAAGAAGAAATTATTCTGCCAGGTGGGAAAAGGAAACCAGAAACCATAGGCAGGAAAAATAACTGGATAACTATTATAAGAATCTAGGGGAAGATCTAAATTTAGGGTAATTATGGTTTAAATGGAAAGAGAACATTTAGAGCAGAACCAGGAGATCATTATACATAGCAACAAGATTATATGATGATCAATTCTGATGAGCATAGCTTTCTTTAGCAATGAGATGATTCAAACTAGTTCCAATTGTTTAGTGAAGAGAGCCATTTACATACAGAGGACCATGGGAACTGACATAGCATTTTCACTCTTTCTGTTGTTGTTTGCTGGCATTTTATTTTCTTCTCTTTTTTTCTTGTGTGGCATGATAATTGTATAAATATATATACATATATTGGTTTTAACTTATATTTCTACTATGTTTAACATATATTGGACTACTTGCCATGTAGGGAAGAAGGAGGGCTGTAGATTGCTCTCAAAAACTGTAAGCTACGGAAAGGTGCTGAGAATCATGGCCAGAGGGAATTTATCTGAGAGCTCTTTCAACCAATGTAATCCTAATCTAGTCACTCTCTCTTTGAAAGAATTTAAATACTAGTGAGAGCCTAAAACAATAGTAGGGTCAAATGAAGGTGTTTTGGTTTTTTTAAAAGAACAGGGAGATATGCATATATTTGTAAGAAACCAATGAATAAAAATTCAAGATTAGAGGTAAAGAGGAGAGGATGAAAGGTACAAGCTCTCAGAGGAAACAACAGGGGATGAAATCAAGGACACAAATAGAAAGGATGCCCTTGGAGAAGATGGGCCTCTTCTCAAGTCTAGACTGGACCAGAGAAGAAGATGGGAAATTATATTGAATCTGACTATAGAACTGGGAACTGGGAAGATGAGGGAACACTTAAGAAATTCTCTCTAATTTTCTTGGTAAAGTATGAAGTGAGATCCTCTTCTACCAAGGAAGGTTGAAGTAATTTAGGTGGCTGGAGGAAAGGTTTAGAATAGAGACTAATCTGATAAAGAGTCAGAATTGATATTAGCTAACAAAAATGTGTAGTGTATCTTGTTAGCATGGTTCTATGACTTTAGTATATTCAGAGTTCCAAAATACTAAAATCAAATTCAAAGTATGAAATTCAACATAAGGCAGAAATCAGAACCTTAAAATGAAGAAACCCAGATGTTGGTTCAAGAAATGTTCTCTTACATTAACAGGCTTATTTTTCTGAAGTGGTATTGTCATTTTGGAAAGCAATTAGGTTTTATGCCCAAAGTGTTATTATTGTATACATCCTTTACTATATACAAAAGAGATTAAAGAAAAATGGAGCCCTATAAACAAAAATATTAATACCAGTTCTTTTTATAATAGCAAATAACAGGAAATTAAAGGGAAATCAATAAAGTGGAGAATAGTTGAACAAATTATGGTATATTTATATAATTAAATACAACTGTATCATAAGAAATGATGAAGGGTATGATGAAGGAAATGATGAAGCTTCAGTTATAAAGAGGAGAACTTATACAATAATATAAAAACAAACAACTTTGACTTAAGAACACTGATCAATGCAATAGTCAATCATGATTACCATACATGTAGGTGTATATATGTGCTTGTATACATATACATATATATGTAGGGATATAGCCCATGAAAGAGTTTGTTTTAACTTATTTGTTCAAAGTAGTTTTTCTTTTTTCCAGCAGAGGGGAGCTGAAAAGAGAAAAACAGATCCTTCTTAACCAAATCTTAAAAAAAAAAAAAGTTTTTCTTTAAAAAAAAAAAAAAAAAAAAAAAAAAAAAAGACAGACAAAATTTTCTTTCTTTCTTTTTCTTTTTTCCCCCTGAGGCAACTGGGGTTAAGTGACTTGCCTAATGCCACACTGCTAGGAAATATTAAGTGTCTGAGGCCACATTTGAACTAAGGTCTTCCTGACTGCAAGGATGGTACTCTATCCACGGAGCCATCTAATTGCCCCCAAAAGACAAAATTTTCAATTGGGTCAATATTTTTAAGCACACTAAGAAATAGACCAGTCGATCAGTGGAACAGATTAGGTACAAAGGACAAAAAAGGGTACATCTATAGCAATCTAGTCTTCGACAAACCCAAAGATACCAACATTAGAGATAAAAATTCATTATTTGGAAAAAACTGTTGGGAAAACTGGAAATTAGTATGGCAGAAATTAGATGTGGATCCACACTTAACACCATATACCAAGATAAGATCAAAATGGGTCCATGATTTAGGCATAAAGAATGAGATCATAAATAGATTAGAGGAACAGAGAATAGTCTACCTCTCAGACCAGTGGAGGAGGAAGGAATTTATGACCAGAGGAGAACTAGAGATCATTATTGATCACAAAATAGAAGATTTTGATTACATCAAACTAAAAAGTTTCTGTACAAACAATACTAATGCAAACAAGATTAGAAGGGAAGTAACAAATTGGGAAAATATTTTTAAAGTTAAAGGTTCTGATAAAGGTCTCATTTCCAAAATATACAGAGAACTGACCCTAATTTATAAGAAATCAAACCATTCTCCAATTGATAAATGGTCAAAGGATATGAACAGACAATTCTCAGATGATGAAATTGAAATTATATCCACTCATATGAAAGTGTTCCAAATCACTACTGATCAGAGAAATGCAAATTAAGACAACTCTGAGATACCACTACACACCTGTCAGATTGGCTAAGATGACAGGAACAAATAATGATGAATGTTAGAGGGGATGTGGGAAAACTGAGACACTAATACATTGTTGGTGGAGTTGTGAAAGAATCCAACCATTCTGGAGAGCAATTTGGAACTATGCCCAAAAAGTTATCAAACTGTGCATATCCTTTGATCCAGCAGTGCTACTACTGGGCTTATATCCCAAGGAAATACTAAAGAAGGGAAAGGGACCCGTATGTGCCAAAATGTTTGTAGTGGCTAGAAACTGGAAGATGAATGGATGTCCATCAATTGAAGAATGGTTGGGTAAATTATGGTATATGAAGGTTATGGAATATTATTGCTCTGTAAGAAATGACCAGCAGGAGGAATGCAGAGAGGCTTGGAGAGACTTGCATGAACTGATGCTGAGTGAAATGAATAGAACCAGAAGATCACTGTACACTTCAATGTTATATGAAAATGTATTCTGATGGAAGTGGATATCTTCAACATAAAGAAGATCCAACTCACTTCCAGTTGATCAATGATGGGCAGAAACAACTACACCCAGAGAAGGAACCCTGGGAAGTGAATGTAAATTGTTAGCATTACTGTCTATCTACCCAGGTTATTTATACCTTCGGAATTTAATACTTAATGTGCAACAAGAAAATGGTATTTACACACATATATTGTATCTAGATTATATTGTAACACATGTAAAATGTATGGGATTGCCTGTCATCAAGGGGAGGGAGTAGAGGGAGGGAGGGGATAATGTGGAAAAATGAATACAAGGGTTAATGTTATAAAAAAAAATTACTCATGCATATATACTGTCAAAAAAAATTTATAAATAAAATTTTAAAAAATATATATTTTTAAGCACTCTCTCTCTCCTACTCCATTACTCCCTCCTAATTTTCTAGATGCCTAGGTCATCCTTAATTGTCTTCTACAAGTAATTTTCATGTAAGTAACTAATCTCCCAACTAAAAGATGCTCCATCTCCCTTAGCTTCTAATAATAATTTACATTTAAAGTGTTTTAAAATTAGTAAATGACAGCCAGCAGGGTAAGGTGAAAAGAAAATTATCTTTGGAATCAAGGAACCAAAATTCAAATACTACTCTCCACAGGCCTTTCTTTTTCCACTATGGCTTAGACTAAATGGCCTCTTAAAGCCTCCACAGTTCAAATTCTACTCTCTCCAAGCTCTTCCCATTCTAGCTTTATGACCTGATGAGGTTCTCATACTTTCTTAACAATGCTGTGAAATAGGGGCAGCTAGGGGTACAGTGAATAGAGCACCAGCCTTGAATTCAGGAGGACCAGAGTTCAAATCTGGTCTCAGACACTTAACACTTCCTAGCTGTGTGACCCTAGGCAAGTCACTTAACCCCAGCCTCAGAAAAAGGAAAAAAAAAACAATGCTGTGAAACAAGTATGGAAATTTTTATCATGTCATTTTAGAATGAAGAAACTCATGCTCAGAAGGATTAAGTGGCCTTCTCAGCCTCAAAGAAGTGGTAAGTGTATGAACCAAGATCTAAAATCAATTTTATCTTGATTTCAAGTCCAGTGTATTTATTCCATTATGTCTTGCTCTCTCTGCAGCAAAATGCCTTTTAAATCATAGATACTTGTTATATTTTTGTTACTTATTGAGGAATTAAAAATATGCAATCACCACCACAAATAACCCTATTCTTCTGTTCACTATATGGCTAATCTATAGGAACGTAGTAAAAATGTACATTTAGAAGAATCCATTTTCACCTTTATAAACAGCCACTAGCTGTGAAGTGATCTCCTTTAAAACTCCTTCACTGTAGCCAGCTATAGCCAGGCAGTTTCACGTTTTTCCTGCAGTTGCTAAGCAAGGAAAGGAAGCAGAAGAGGAAGTTAGCTCTATGGCAACAAAAATAACCATTCCCCAGCCTTCATTATACAAATCACTATGCCCTATATCTTTAAAAGATCAAAAAGGAAAGGCTAGGGTGGAGAGGGAGGACAATGGAAAAGGAAGTCACATCTGTAAGTAGAAAAGACCTAGTTTGAACTATAGATAAGCTTTGTCACTCCTGTATAGGTTACTACCAAAGAAAAGTTCTAATAAAATTTTCTACCATTTTGTGATAAAAGAACTTCTCAAGATTCAGAAACAAGGAATTAATACATATTTAAGCTTCATTAAGCTGTTCAAAAGTCTTATGAAGAAACAAGTCAATTAGGATTAATTTCAATTTATTTTTTCAAGTTGTAGAAAAAGTTAGATAATATACCTAGGAATTTAATTGTAATGTTCTCGCTAAGATGTAATATTCTCTTGTTTGGGTTTTCTTGGGATCTCTGGAGGCAGTCTTGACAGCCTTAATTTCAGTTCCGGAATCACACCAAATGCAGCCAGGTATTAAAGTCCAAATCCTTTATTGCCTCTTTCCAGTCTTGTCTCCTTTCCTGCAGCCCGGTTAGCTTTCTTAGAGACCTTCTGTAGTCTTGATTCTGAGAGTTTAAGCTCTGGCTTTTGAATATCCCCAACTTCCAAGGATTTCTTCTTCAGTCACTACAAAGGTTGAAGATGGAATGAATCTGTCTCAGCCTCGGAGAGCTTCTAGTGCGCTTGTCCTTTCTGGCCCTGAGAGCTTCTCCTTATATGCCCCACACTGAGTATACATCAATCATTATATCACTAGGAAACCATTATTTGTTGTAGGATTAAATCAATGCTAAACTAGATTTAACCATTGTCTCCTCAATTCCACTTAGTACTTTGTGTCAAGTTCTGGCCGATAACATCTCCCACTTCCTTTTGTTTTAGAACACATAGGTGGTCATGACCTCCCTGACTTCTCAAGGAGGCAAGAACCCAAAAAAAGGAGGTGATCACACCTTCCCTGATACCTCAGAAAAAGACATGAAAACAAAAGAAATGGGAAATCAAATCAGATCAATGGGTTTCTGAAAGGTCTCACTAGTAAAACAGGTATAATAAATCCATCAATATAGGAGGTATTACACATAATTACATAAATTACACAAGCACATAGTAATATAACACAGGCTAATAGTAATGTAACAAATAACATGAATCAGCATGAGGAATTATACATGTTCATAAGTCCTAGAAATAGTCCAAAAGGAATCTATTGTCTATTATTTCATGTGCCAGGAATCCAATAATTCCTGCAAGTTTTGAAGTCCTGCAATAGTCTCAGGGAATCCAATGATTCCTACAGATTTTGTTCTCAGGTCTTCTCCTTTGTTTTGAGGTTTTTCTCTTTTTCTGTCTCTCTCCAGGTGCTCATTGCCACCCATCTGTTTCCTTCTCCATCTGTAGAGATACAAGCAAACCCTCTCTTCCAGGCAGTTAATCTATCTAATTCCCTTCTATTTACTACTTTCTAGATCTCTCCTCATCACCTGGCAATTACATTGGAACTGCTTGCACTGGGCTGCCCTTCTATAGGGTTAAAAAAGCCTGTATTCTCCCCAATTGTAATCCCTTTCTGTTATCTGATTGTTTTTCTGCTGATTGATCATATCCTGAACTTCTAAAGGTGTAACCTCAGCTGCCATCATGCCCCATCAGTCTTTTGATTGATATCTTGGAGCTGGGCCCCGTCTCTCATTTCCCTGGGTAAATCTACATTCTGAAGCCCTTCTGGCATTTTGGACATTGGGTTTTGGGTCTTCCCTCACTGTCCTCTCATTCTATTCTATACCTACATTGAGCTCTCAGATGTCCAATTTTTCCACACTGATAGCATCGGCAAGTCTTTCTAGATGTCCCTTGCCAAGAAGGATCCTGTCTTCCCATGTTCATCATAGTCTGGGTATAATAACCATTTGTGCCCATTGTGACACAGCATCTTATGGTCTCTAAAGGAGCGTCTTTGTGTTTCTTCTGCAAACCTCATTAACATTTTGTCTGATCATTATTTCTGTAGCTGCATTTTCTCCATGGTTCTTGTGACAGCTGTTTGAAAATGTCCCACAAAATCCGCAAAGGGTTCTTTGGGACCTTGCTCTATTTTTTTGAAGGCTTCCTCTCAATCTTTCCTGGAAGGGTACCCCAAGCTTTTATAGCAGCTGTAGCAATTTGTTCATATGCTCCTATGGGGTAATTAATCTGTGCTGAATTCTCTGTATACTGATCTTCACCTGCTAGTTAATCAAAGGTGATTTGTACATTAGCTCCAGTTTGCTTATTGCATTGGGCTTGAATACTACATAATTCATGATACTCTGAAGGCCACAACAAGTTTTGTCTGGGTTCTAAGCATGTCCTTGCTATGGAGTTCCAATTATTAGGGGTTAAAATTTCATAAGACAAATTATCTAGTAACATCTTAACATAAGATGTTGTAGCCCCATAAAGAGTGCAATCCTTTTTCAAATCCTTAATGTTTTCCAGATCAAAAGGAGTGTATCTTCTCCTTTGTTGACCTGAAGAGTCAAGCTCTTCAATCACAGGGTATGCTTTTATTAAATCAAATACACCCTGCCCAATTTTTGCCTTAACTAGTGCCTTTTGTAATCTTGCCATAGGCTGCTTCATAGGTGGTGCTGATTGTGTCACTGCCTCTCCCCCTCCTCCTTCTCCTTCCACCTATGAAGGGTTATTTGAGGGAAGTAGGTCAGGGGATGGGGAATGCCCTTATGCTTCCTGCTGTGAAGCACCACATTTAAAATTGTACTTAACTCCATCCTTACATGATTCTTCATCCTTTTCACCTAGTTTATTTAGATCCTCCCCTTTCCTGCTTTCTTCTTTTTTCTTATTCTAACACTTACATAATTTCCTAAAGCCAGTTTTATTAAAGTGCATGTATAAAGTATATCTTTGGAAATTGAGTCAGGTCCGTTTTCATTGTAGAATTGACATAGTTGCTCTCCTACTGATTTCCACTCCTCTAGATCCAATTCTTTTTCCTTAGAGAATCAAGGAGATGTGTATTATACAGTTTCTAAAAGTTCAGTGATCTGCTCCCAATTACAATCAAACGATGGCTTTTCATAAGTCTGACAATGCTCTCTATACATTTTCCTTGAATTGGAACAAAAGGCTGTCTTCTAAACATCTGTCCCATTTTAGCTGAAACACTACTTTAGCCTTTAACAAAGTTTTCTTGTCTATTTTTGTACTCACCCTAATTTCTGGGTCAAAGAGACTTTTCCACTGAAATCAGGATCGTGTCTGTCCCATGTTCGGACACCAAAATGTAATATTCTAAGATGTAATGTCCTCTTATTGGGGTTTTCTTGGGGTCTCTGGAGGCAGCCTTGGTAGCCTTAGTTTTAGTTCAGGAATCACACCAAATGAAGCCAGATATTAAGGTCCAAATCCTTTATTGCCTCTTTCCAAGTCTTGTCTCCTTTCCTGCAGCCCGGTTAGCTTTCTTAAAGGCCTTCTGTAGTCTTGATTGAGAGCTTGAGCTCTGGCTTCTGAATTTCCCCAACTTCCAAGGGTTTCTGCTTCAGCCTCTAGCCACAACAAAGGTTGAAGATGGAATGAATCTGTCTCAGCCTCGGAGAGCTTTAGTGCACTTGGCCTTTCTAGTCCTAAGAGCTTCTCCTTATATGCCCCACACTGAGTGTACACCAATCATTATATCACTAGGAAACCATTATTTGTTGTAGGATTAAATCAATGCTAAACTAGATTTAACCATTGTCTCCTCAATTCCACTTAGTACCTTGTTTCAAATTCTAGCCCATAATATTTAATAATGATAATAAACAAAGTTTTTTAAGAAGAACTAGCAAAAACTACTGACATTTTTCCAATTTTTTTTTTTAAGGATCTGAATTTTACTGACTGAAATACCTTAAATCATTCTCATACAACAATGAAAAAAAAATAAAATATAGTAACAATACAATATAGATCTTATTGTTTTGTCAATTGTGGAAAAACTGTAGAGAGGAACATACAAAAATCTGATTAACAGTATCTCCTGAAGTTAAAGTGAAGATTAAAAAGAAACAAAAAACAAAAATCAAAGTTAAACAAGTTAATTTTGATCATATTCTAAGGAAATATACACTGCCTCTACTATAATTCATCAAATCTTTATAGTAATGATATATTTACTCTTCTATTTCAACCTGACACCAGGCTGACATTCCTCTACAAAAACAAAGCACTTATCATTAGTAGTTTAGGACAAATTTTACATTTGGTAAATCCACAAAAGAAATGGTGATTTCAACTTGATCAGATAAAAAAGTCTTCTTAACTAATGTGTACTTTCAAACATCTCTGGGCCAAATATGCTAGCTTAAAAAAAAAAAAAAAAAAAAAAGTTATGGCTCAATAGATTTTTTTAAACCATTAAAAAGTCATTTAAATTAAAAGCTCTTAAGAAAAAAAAAAAAAAAAAAAAAAAAAAAAAAGGCTAAATGGTCTTGTGAAAGCCATCTGCTCCCAGAGAGAAGACTGTAAGGACTAAGTATAGATTACAACATAGTATTTTCACATTTTTTATTGTTTGCTTGCATTTTGTTTTCTTTCTTTTTTTTCTTTTTGGTCTGAGATTTCTTGTGCAGCATGACAATTGTGGAAATATATATATAAGAATTGCACACACTTCACATATTGGATTATTTGCCATCTAAGGGAAAGGAAAGAAAAAAAAATTGGAACACAAGGTTTTTCAAAGATAAATGTTGAAAATTATCTATGCATGTTTTGAAAATAAAAGCTTTATATCACAAAGAAATCATAAAGGAAGGAAAGGGACCCACATGTGCAAAAATGTTTGTGGAGGCAAGAATTTTTTTATTAGCAAGAAACTGGAAATTGAGTGGATGCCCATCAACTGGAGAATGGCTGAATAAGTATGTGAATGTAATGGAATAGTACTGTTCTTTAAGAAACGGGCAGAAGGATGATTTCAGAAAGTCCTGGAAAGACTCACATGAACTAATGCTAAGTGAAATGAGCAGAATCAGATCATTGTACATGACAGTTCAGGAAACAAGTTGGTGAATTTGGCTAGAATGTCAGATTGGCGGGGTGGGGAGGGGGAATGGGAGTGTGAAGGGGAGGGGAGAATGTGCATAAAGTCAGGAAAGTTCAGCTTAAGTCTACTGCAAAGTACTTTAAATGCCAAGAAAAGGTTATTTTATCAGAAAGGGTAAATGAGGAGGCACTGAAGCTTCTTGAGCAAGAATGACATAATCAGTCTTGTGCTTTAGGAAACAGTTGTACATGGAGGCTAGATGGAGAGGGGAGAGGGTATAAATAAGACAGCAGTGTAATTAAGAAGCTGTTGCAACAGTCCAAACAAATTATGAAAAACAATTTGGAATTATACAGTGACTAAAAAACGTTCAATATCCTTTGACCCAGAGATTCTTCTGCTATGCAAATACTGAAAAGAGATTAAAAAATAAAAAAAAAATAAGTAAGTCCTATAGAAATAAAAATACTTACAACAAACACTTTTTGCAGTAACAAAGAATTGGGAACAGTAAATAGCTACCAATTGAGAAATGGCTAAAAGAAGTTATAGTATATGAATGCAATAGAATATTATTAACCTTTTATAAAGACTTATTTGAACTGATTCAGAGTCATTTATTTATTTCAAATTTGTTTATTTGAATATTCAAAGAGATGTTTATTTATTTAAAAAATATTTATTTAAAGGACTTATTTGAACTGATTCAAAGAGACTTGCCCAGAGACACTAGCAAGGAAATGTTAAGTGTCTGAGGCCACATTTGAACTCAGGTCCTCCTGATTTCAAGGCTGGTGCTCTATCCACTGCACCACCTAGCTGCCCCACTCCTAATGCTTTTTAAGGAAAAATATTCTAATTTACCTGGGGGCAGGATTTAGCATATTGTTACCATTACAGATTATTTTTTACTTTTCTGTATCAGGAAAATCTGAATTTGAATCTAGCCTTGGCCACTTACTATTTGTGTGATTTTGGGTAAGACCCCCTCAGCCTCAGTTTCCTTATCTGTTAAAATAGCAATAATAAACACCTCACAGTCTGTAAGAATCAAATGAATTTGTAAGAATCAAATGAAATAATATATGCAAACCTTTAAAGTGATATATCAAAGTTAATTATCTTTATGACTTTTAATTGACCTAATTTTCATAAGAACAGTGTGATGTGAGCCTGATTTTCTTAGTAAAGTAGGAAGCAAGGATGTTCTCAGAGGGAGAAGTGTCAAAGAAGTCACAAAAGGAAGAAGTTACAAAGCCATAATTATTAAAACCATTTGGTAATAGTTAAGAAACAAAGTGATTGAATATTGGAACTGTTAACCATGTTTGATATACAACATATAGAAGCAAATGAGCACAGTAGCCTATGATTTCAAAATCCCAAAGACTACAGCTGTTGGAACAAGAACTCACTAATCAACAAAAACTGCTGAGAAAACTGGAAAGCAATCTGGTGAAAAACTAAATATAAAACAATATCTCATACCATATATCAAGATAAGCTTCAAATGGGCACATGATTTAGATATAAAAAGTGACACCATAAACAAATAAAAGAAGTATAAAACAAATTATCTGTCAGCTTTATGAATAAAGAGTTCGTGACCACACAAAAAATAATCACAGAAGTGAAATGAAAAATTCTGATTATGTAAAATTAAAAGGATTTTGTACAAATAAAATTCAGCTAAAATTACAAGAGAAGTGGATAAATAGGAAAAGATCTTTGTAATTTTCTCTGATAAAAGATCTCATTTCTTGACCAACAGGATGATTTCAGAGAGGCCTGGAAAGACTTACATGAATTGATGCTAAGGGAAATGAGCAGAACCAAGAGATCATTATACATCGCAACAACAAGATTATATGATGATCAATTCTGATGGACTTGGCTTTCTTCAACAATAAGATGCTTCAGGCCAGTTCCAATTATTCAGTAATGAAGAGAGCCATCTACACCCAGAGAGAGAACTATGGGAAACAGTGTGGACCACAACATAGCATTTGCACTCTTTCTGTTATTGTTTGCTTGTATTTTTGTTTTCCTTCTCAGGTTTTTTTCTTTCTTTATAGATCTGATTTTTCTTGTGCAGCAAGAGAACTATAAATATGTACACATATATTGGATTTAACATAAACTTTAACATGTATTGGACTACCTGTATTGGAACAGAAGGTTTTGCAAGGGTCAATGTAGAAAAATTACCCATGCATATGTCTTGTAAATAGAAAGTTATAATAATAAAAAAATTTTTTAAATTTTAAAAAGAAAAAAAAAATCTCATTTCTAAGATATGTAGGTAACTGATTCAAATTTACAAGAATAAAAGTCATTCTCCAATTGACAAATAGTTAAAGGATATGAACATGAAGTTTCAGAAGAGCTATCATTAGCCATATAAATACTCTAAATTATTAATAATTAAAGAAATGCAAAATAAAGCAATTCTGAGACAACACTTCATACACATTACATTGGTTTAGATGATAAAAATGGAAAATGACAAATGGTGGAGGAGATGTAGAAAAGCAAATACACCTATGCACTCTTGGTAAAGTTATGAATTAGTCCAGCCATTCTGGATAGTGATTTGGAACTATGCCCAAAAAACTATTAAACTGTGCAATACATTTTGAGTCAGTAATACTTTTACTAGGCCTATATTACAAAGAGATCAAAGAAGGAAAAGAACTCATATATAAAAATATTTATAGCAGCTCTTTATGGTGGCAAAGAATTGGAAACTAAAGGAATATCCATTAACAGGAGAACTGAACAAATTATGGTAAGTAAATGTAATTGAATAGTATTGTGCTACATGAAACGATGAAAGAAATGGTTTTAAAGAAACTCGGGAAGCCAGTATGAACTGCTATAAAGTAAAAAGCAGAACCAGAGGAAAGATGTAAATAATAACAATAAAAACAAAATACGTTTAAAGTATTAGGAACTCTGATCAACACAATGACCAACCATGATTCTAAGGAACTTTTTTTTTTGGGGAGGGGGGGTTAGGAAGAGGCCCTTGGATAATGCTGGATTTGTTTTGTTTTGATTGACTTTATGCTTGTAGCAGGGGAGTATGCTTTTCTTGCTTTCTCGATGAATACTAGGGGAGATTTTCCTTTAGAGGAAAAAATTAATTTTTATTTTTATATCAACAACTCAAGACAACTCAGGAAAAAAGAACTTAAATCAGCTGAATCAAATAAGGATGTTCTCAATGACTATGCTTACTGAGTATCTTCCTCCAGACAGGAATAATTAAATCTTTTGTTAACAGTTAAATGAGCTACAACCATATCAGTCAGTCAATAAGCATGTATTAAGCACCTAAGCTGGGAAGTTAGATGGTTCAGTGGATAAAGTAACAAGGCCTAGAGTCAGAAAGACCTGGGTTAAAATCTGGCCTCAGAATTACTTCTTCGAAGCTCTAAGACTTTGATAAAGTCAACTAACATTTATTTGCCTTAATCTACTGAATAAGAAAATGCCAAACTACTGCAGAATCTTTACCAAGAAACCCATAGACAATACTCATGACAGAGTCACAAAAGTCAGACATAACTAAACAATAAGCATGTAAATACTGAGACCGCAAAGAAAGGCAAAAATCTACATACAAACAAAATGCATACAGTAGAAGTTAAGAGATAAACAACAGAAAGAAGACTCTAGCATTCAGGCAGATTAAGATGCTTCCTCTGGAAGATAGGATTTTTAGGAAGCCAGCTAAATCAGTAAGCAAAGATGAAGAGGGAGAGAATTCCAGGCATGGAAGACATCCAGTTAAAAGGCATGGAGCCAGGAGATGGAATATTTTATGCAAGATGTAAAATGAAATGTAAACTTACAAACTTAAAAAAATAATCGTAAAGAATGCTGAAATGATGTTTAGAAATGTAATCAGAAAAATAGTAGACATTAATGTACACCCAACACTGTTTAGGTTTCAGGTATTCTAATTCTGGACAACTAATAATACAAGAGAAGTAATTCATTAAGCTACCATAATTAATTGAAACATTCCTTAAAAATATCTCATTCTCAGCTGTGAAATGATCCTACCATTCTGGAAAGCAATGGAACTATGCCCAAAAGGTTATAAAACTATGCATGCCCTTTGACCCAGCAGTGCCCTTACTGGGTCTATATCGCAAAGAAATCTTAAAGGAGGGAAAGGGACCTACATATGCAAAAATATTTGTAGCAATTCTTTTTTATGGTAATAAAGAGAGTGGGTGCCCATCAACTGAGGAATGGTTGGACAAGTTGTGGTATATTAAGATAATGGAATTGTTATTTTTCTATAAAAAATGATGAACAAGCTGATTTTAGAAAGGCCTGGAAAGATTTCCATAAATTGACACTGAGTGAAACAAGCAGAACCAGGATCACATTGTACGCAACAACAGCAAGAATGTGCGATGATCCTTCTTAGTGGTTCAGTAATCCAAGGAAGTCCCAATTGACTTGAACAGAAAATGCCATATGCATGCAGAAAAAGAACTAAGGAGACTGAATATAAACCAACATATGCTATGTTCATTTCTTTTTTTCTGTTTATCTCTCACATGGTTTTTCCCTTTTGCTCTGATTATTCTCTCCCAACATGATTCATAAACTTGTAAATAAATTTACAAGAAAAAAAAGGAAAAGAAAAATAGTGGTCAAAGGATTTTTCAGTTTTGTAATTCCTTTGTTTACAATTCCTGACTTCTCAAAAATGGGTCACAATTTCACCAATATTAGTATCCAATTTTTCCACACCTCCTCCAACATTTATCATTTTCCTCTTGTATTATTTTAACGAACCTGATAGATGTGAAATTGCAGGGATATGAAACTGTGTTCGCTTTAGATCTGTAAAATTAACACTCTGAAATTCTGTCCTATTTGAATCCTGGCCTCCCAGACTCCAGAGAGTCTAAGGGAGAGTATATCTCCCCAGACAAGTTAAATATCGTTAGTCAATTGGAAATCTTGATCAAAAGCACTCCATTGATCACTTCCTTCAGGAAATTCCAGATTATCAAAAAAGATCTTGGTCTGATAATCAGCTCAAACTGCCCCCAGCCTTCTCAAACTCCTCACCCCTGCCAAGATCTGTTCATAAAATATGTTTCTGTTCACTCTTTTTTTTTTTTTTTTTCAAAATGTTGATAGTAGTATGCTTTGCTTCGTTGGCATAGCAGCCAGGACTCCTGAGAAGACATTCTCTTCTCAGTGCCAGCCTCCATTTCCCTAATAGGACTTTACCACTATGAAGTCAATGTCCTAGCAAAGCTGACTTCACATCCAACAATAAACTTTCATTTTTGCCACTTAATACTTCAAGTTCGTGAATTCCTTCACAAAGGACTTGCACCTCCGATCAAAAGGGTATTTCCACAACTCTCTGACTGCTGCTAGAATCCCATCAAAATGATATTTAAAAGTTGTTTTAATAGTCATTTTTCTATAAATAATAATTGAAAGGATTTTTATGACTACACAGTTCTGTGAAATATTAAAAAAAGTTAAAGCTTCCAAAGAACTGGTTAATTTTTCTGGAGAATATTCATGAAATTGTGGGGAAAAAATCATAATAATAAGAAGGAATATATGTCACATTACTGACCAAGTAAAGATGAACATATATATGAAAATATTACCTATTAAAAGATATCCATCATCAGAAAGTAGAGGTGTGTATGCATATTTCCAAATAATTTCTAAAAAAAAAAAATTAACAACATTTGGACACAACTGAAATGATATTCTGGAGGGCAATTCTGAAGGCAAAGGAGCTTGGACTGCAGCCAAGAATCAACTACCCAGCAAAACTAAACATTATCTTTGGGAAAGGATGGACATTCAATGAAATCGGGCATTTTCAATTTTTTTTTTTAATGAAAAAAACAGATCTTCAAAGACAAATACAAAACTCAAAAGAAGCATAAGGTGGTCAAAACAGAAGGAAAAACCCTATGTTTTTTAAAGGTTAAAATGTTTTTATCTTTACATGGGAACATGCTATGTGTAACTCTTGAGAACTATATCTTTGTTAAGGGCATACTTAGAGGGTATTGACTTTAATTGTCAATTGACTTTATTATGATAATATTTTTAAAAATTAAGGGTAAATATTTGGGCACTTAAAGGGATAAGTTTCTATTGTATGGAAACTATGGAGAATACTTTATTCCTAGAGAGAAACAGATAAGCAAAGTATTCCTGTATTTAACAAAAGAGGAATGTTTACCAAATGTGAAAAGGATGCATGTTGTAGTAATAAGTATACTAACACTGAAATAAGAATAATTGGATGTCAGTCTTTATTTTTACACTAATTAGTCATGCAACACTGGCAAGACATATTCTTCCTAAGCTTCAATTTCCTCCTTTGTAAGAGGATATTTGTACTTCCTACTTTAAAGTATTAATGTGAGTGAAATAAGCATTTTCTTACCTTAGAATACTAAAATAAATGTGAGCTATTACAAAATGGCTATTTCCCACCTTGAAAATTATCAGAGAAGGGCAGCTAGTTGGTATAGTAGATAGAGCACTAGTCCTTAAGTCAGTGTTCAAATCTGACCTCAGACACATTTCCTGACTGTGTGACCCTAGGCAAGTCACTTAACTCCAAATGCTTCAGAAAAAAAAAGATTATCAGAGGCATGAAATGATTTAATATTCACATAACTGTACCTACATATATTTGAATGAACAATATTAGGATAGATAAAGGGATTGATGCATGATCTTGTTAATATATGAAACTCTCAGGTAAGGAAAATGAGGAAAACTTCTGGTGAGCAAGTCAAGACTTTCTCAGCAATTTACAGTCTTAGAGAGTGGCCTAGATAAGAGAGGTAAATGACTTGCCTGGGGCACACAATCAGTATGAATCACAACCTTGTCTTCTCAGCTTCTAGTCAGGTTCCCTATCTAACTATCCTAAACTGTTCTATAGCTATACCTATAGAGAGAGGTTCTCCAACTACCGCCCTCGGGCCAACGTTTATGCGGCCTGCTGGGTTATGACAAATGGGCTGAGGGGTGGAGACAAAGGGTGAGTTTTTGTTTTTACTATAGTCTGGCCCTCCAACAGTCGGAGGGGCAAAGAACTGGCCCCCTATTTTAAAAAGTTTGAGGACCACTATGAGTTTATACAGGTCTCTCTAGAGCAGTATTTGCAGTACAATCCTTTAATCCTTCAGATTCTTTGTGATCTTTCTTGGCAAAATAATAAAGTGGTTCCCGTTCTCCAGTGGATTAAAGCAAATAGGGATTAAGTGACTTGTCCACAGAAACATATAGTTAATGCCAAGGTCCATGTTTTAATTCAGATCTTCCACACTCCAGATCAAGTCTTTTACTCACTGAGCCACCTAGATGCCTTCAGAGCAATATTGACTAATGCTAAAACATCCATGCTAGGAAATCTAGGAATATTAAATACCCATGATAACAATTAACATTAAGACATTACATATTAAATTATTAAACACTATAAAGTCTAGAACCAACAGAAAAATAGGCATACTAACAGTAAAGATGAATTGATGTGGCTACATTTAACAACATTAACAAGTGACCTAGTTAAATTCCTCCAAATAACACTTAATATTTTACTTTGTCTTTCTAGGTAGAAGGGGCAAAGAAAGCTCAAGTTATTTCCCTATAGGACATTATCTAAATATTTTGTCAATTCTTTATTCTGACACAGTAATTGGCTATAAGCAGACTACTTTTTTTTTGGTCTTTCTTTCAACCCTATCTTTACAAAGTATAAAAAAAAAAAAAAAAAACCTGACCACAACAAATAAGTCTTAGACATAACCAAATGACCATGTGGATAATTATAACTTTTTGTAAAAGTTAAAATTCTCTTCATTTTACAGATGAAATTAAGGCTCAGCAAGACTGTTTTTTTTTTTTTTTTCATGGTTACACAACTAAGAAATATCAGAGGAGAGCAGTTAGGTGGAGCAGTGGATTAGAACATTAGCCCTGAAGTCAGAAGGACCTGAGTTCAAATTTGACCTCAGACACTTAACATTTCCTAGCTGTGTTGCCTAAGGAAAAAAAAAAAAGAAAGGTCGAATTTAAACATAATTTCCCCCCTGCCTCCAATTCTAATGTTCATTTCTTCTAACCTATTTCATTATCAAGATATCACCAGTCCCAAATCGAAAACCTCCCTACTTTGAACAATTCTCACTGCCAAACCACTGAAAAGCCATTACTAAAAGCTACTCATTTATCAGAAATATATTTCTGCCTATAAGGAATAATTCAATTTTTAGGAAAAGATATATATATATACACACACACACATATATATTTTTTTAAACTGCTCTCTGAAAGGATACTTAATCATTTATTCCATTTGAAACTGCAAAGCACATTACTATTATGGCTAACATTTTTATACTATTTTTTAATCCAAAACCAAACTAAATATTTTCTAGGATAGTAGTAACTGATCAGATTAAAAGGTTTCCAATAACATGTCATATACTTACTAAAAATCCATTGAAGATGTCTATCTACATCCATAAGCACATAACAATTTAGTATACAATTCAAACATCAACTTTCCTTTTTCAGTGTCCTTTACAAATGCAAACCAAAATAAATCTTACCATTATTGATCTATATGCAAGTACATTTGAACATCCATTCAAATTATGCTGAAGATGGTTTGAACATCTTAGGTGACACCATCATATGCAATAATCACACATATGCAGTATACCAAGAGAGTTTGTTATTCTTTGCCTACTTGAAAATCTATTTGAAGTTTCTGGTATGTAAACACTAGAATCCTTTACCTACATCCTTTGTGCTCCCATTAGGCCCTAGGAAAACAGACAGAATTGGGGGTAGGGGAGGGAAAGAAGGGAAGGAATGTTACCTAGCTTTATCAAAATCTCAAGCTGAGTAAAGCCATCCAGTCAGTTCAAACACTGAAGATTTGGTAAGTATAAAATCAATGAATTAACAAGCATTTCTTAAGGTGCCTACTGTGCATAAACTGAGTGGGATACAAAGACAAAAAAAAAAAAACATAATACAATCCCTTCTCTTAATTTACATTCTATGAAAGGGAATAAATGCAATATATGCAAATATATACAGAATATAAAATAAATTCCAGATAACTAGAAAGGATACCTCTTGCAGAAGGGTGGAGGAGAGTGGTGAAAATATAGAAAAATTTCATGCCAGAAGCTAATGCTTAAACTGAGTCTTGTAAGAAGAAGTGAGGGATTCTATGAGGTAGAGGTAAGAGCAGATACGGAGCATGACAAGTACAAAGGCAGAAACTAGAGATGGAATTCAACATAAGATATAAGGAGATGTAAGGAAGTTTGTCTAAACTGTATAATGTTGGAAAGTAAGTACTGATTGAGTAGGTATAAGGAAGCTATAAATTTAGGTAGGAACCAGATACTTAAGGACTTTGCCAAATAGAGTAATTTATCTTTTATTCAAGTTGATTGGAGTTTACTGAGTAGGGAAGTGATATGGCTACAACTTCATTTAAGGAAGTGCTTACCTTCCCAAGAAGGTGGGAAGGGAGAGAATAGAACTTGGAATTCACCAATTTAAAAAAAAAAAAAAAAAAAGGTGAAACATTGTTTTTGCATGTAATTAGAAATTTTAAAAACTTCATTTGAGGAACATCACTTTTAGAAAATAGACTGAGGGGGGCAGCTAGGTGGCAAAGTAGGTTGAATTCAAGAGGACCCGAATTCAAATCTGGTTTCAGACACTAACACTTCCTAGTTGTGTGACCCTGGGCAAGTCACTTAACCCCAGCCTCAGGGAAAAAAAAAAAAAAAAGAAAGAAAAGAAAATGGACTGAGGTAATTATGATCACAGAGGGTTATAAAATGTTTCACCTGAATTTTTTTTTCTTTTTCTTTTTTGAGAATTGGGTTCAATACCAATGATGATTAGCATGTAAACTTTGACCTGCTCCGTATCTAACCTGGGTTGAGTTCCTTCTCCATAGGCTGCTCCCACCCTTTATATACTGGTATTAAAGGCGACTCCCCAATTGGATTTTAGTCCTACTAAAGCTCAGAACTTTTGTACTCAAATGATCCATCAGCCCCCCAATAGCATGAACTCCCTTATAGCAAGGACAACATAAGAATAACACTTTGCCCACTTTCAATTTTTTAAAAGATCAGATGTAAGACATTGTTGGTGTAGTTGTAAACTGATCCAACCATTCTGTAGAGCAATTTGGAACTATGCCCAAAGGGCTATCAAATTCTGTCTTTACTAGGCCTATATCCCAAAGAGATCATTAAAAAGGAAAAAAGGCCCACATGTGCATAAATGTTTGTGATAACCCTTATTGTAGAGGCAAAGAACTGGAAACTGAGTGGATACCCATCATTTGGGGAATGGTCGAATATGAATGTTTTGGAATATTAAGAAATAATCAGCAGGATGATTTCAAGAGGCCTGAAGAGATAAACATGAACTGAAGCTAAGTTAAGTGAGTAGAACCAGGAAATCACTGTATATGGCAATATCAATATTATGTGATGATCAATTCTGATGGACTTGCCTCTCTTCAAAAATGAGGTGAGATTCAGGCGAAGTCCAACAGACTTGTGACAGAGAGCCAGAAAGATGGCTGTCGGGACTGAATATGGATCACAACATAGTATTTTCACTTTTTTGTTGTTGTTGTTTGCTTGTATTTTGTTTTCTTTCTCATTTTTTTTCCTTTTTGATCTGATTTTTCTTGTGCAGCATGATAAATGTATAAATATGTATAAAAGAATTGCACATGTTTAACATATACTGGATTACTTACTGTCTAGGGAAGGAGATGAGGAAAGGGAAAGGAAAAAAAATTGGAACACAAAGTTTTACAAGGATGAATGTTCAAAACTATCTTTGTATATATTTTGAAAATAAAAGATCAGATGTAAGATGCTATGTGCAATCATAATAATTAGATCCTTTAAGAAACCCAAGATAGTTTTCCCTGGCTCAAACATTCCTTTTTCATAACCTTCCTCTAGTTTTTCAGCCAAAAGATTAAATATTTCAAATGTTAAGAGTTTAGGAAATAATGCAAATAGCTTATAGACAAGAATGAATGTAATCTCCTTGAGGAAGAAACTGTTTTTATTTTTATATTTATATCCCCAGCACACAGAACAGTGCTTGGCAAAGAGAAACTATATAAATGTTTGTTCAAATGAATTTACATCATATAATATGAAATTATTTTCCATTGTAATTAATCATTGTCAAGGATCAAAGAAATATCTGTTCTTCCCATTTCCAGTTAAAGCACATATGCAACTATTAAAACTTTCATATATGGATGATTTAGGAATTACAAGATCAAGAAAACTCCCAATCTACCTAGTCCTGTCTTCCTATCATTATAAAGCAGCTAAAGTACCTTAACAATAAAAAAATTTTGTTATTTGTAAACTGGGTGACAAAAAAAAAAAGCAGATTTTCATTATTCATGCTTACTATTTTAAGAGAATATATAGACATACTCATTTTATCACTCTTCACAGATACTGAGTTTTTTTACAAATTGAATGTTTGTGGTAACCATGCATCAAAGCAAGTCTACTGGTGTCATTTTTCCAACAGTATGTGCTCAGAGTGTGTCACATTTTAATCATTCCTTGCAATATTTATATTAGATTATTATTTTACCTTATCACATATGGTGATGTGTGATGAATGATTTTGATATTACTGTTGTAACTGTTTTGGGGTGCCATAAATGGTTCCCAGATAACACAGTGGACTTAAGTGATAAATATTGTATGTATTTAACTGCTCCACCAACTGGTCATTAGCTGGACGTTCCCTTTCTCCTTGGGTTTTCCTATTCTCTTGAGACACAATGGTACTGAAATTAGGTCAATTAGCAATGGCCTCTAAGTGTTCAAGTGAAAGGAAGGAGTCATACTTTGCTGTTGTTTTATTTTAAAAATGCCACAACCATCCTAACCTTCAGTGAACTACCACCCTGATCAATAAAGTCATCATCATTGAGGTAAGACCCTCTACAAGATTATGCCTGAAGGCTCAGATGATAGTTAATAATTTTTTTTAGGCATGAAATGTTTTTTAATTAAGGATTTTATTGTATCCTTAATACACAATAGTGTAATATAAACCAAACTTTTATATACTGTAGGAAACCAAAAAGTTTGTGATGAATTGAAATGCTACTTATATCACAAAATGTTTTAGGCTGTTCCACAGCCTCTCAAGATCAGCTTTTCCTTCTTTCACTAGTCACAGGAGCAAGTTATCTCTTTAATCACTCAGAAAACCTACAATGCTTCTCTATAACATTCAAGACTTTACAATTAGATTCCAAACCACCTCTCCAGATGGTTCTCGAATTTTTCCATTTCAGAACAAACAGATTACACACTGTTTCTTAAAGATACTTCCTCTTTTCTTTCCCTTATACCTTTTTTCATGCCATCATGCCATTTCTCTAACACTTCAAATCTTAATCTTTGGATTTTGAAATCCTGTCATTCAAGGCCTAGCTCAAATATCATCCAGTCTAGGAAGCCTTCCACGATCTTCGCTTCCTCTGAATGTTGGCAATACTTTTTTTTTTTTTTAATATCACTTATATATCTATCACATTTTGCCTTATTTAATTACATTTGTGTCTATGTCATCTCTGTTATTAGATTGGAAGCTTCATGTGAGTGGGAATCATTTCTCTTAATCATCTTTGAATGAGAAGCAGCATAGCATATAGCATTACAATGAACTTGGAAATTAGAAGAGCTTTACTATAATCTCAGCATCACCATAAAAAATAGCTGTGATCTTGAACAAGCCACAATCTCTGACCTTCATTTTCCTTCTTTGTAAAATGGAGAATACTTACATAAAAATTGTTATGATAATCTACTAAAAGAAGAAGTATGAAAAGTACCCTATGAATCTTAAATGTATTTTTATGATAAATGATTTTGAAATGAAGTCAACAAACAGAAGCAGCATGGTAACATTGCAAGAGCAAAGTACAGCCAATCTGGGCTCTAATCCTTGTTATATGACCCCAAGATAAATCACTTAGTTTATGTTGTCAAATTTGATAAGGGAGATCAAGCTCTCTGTGCTAACATCAACCAAAAAAAAAAAAAAATAATAATAATAATCAGAAAAAAAGAGTGTATTTTGGCACAGCAAGACAAATCAATTTCCCATTCAAACCAAAGCTATTTTCCCACGAACTTATTAGCTCCACTATACTAACCCTGACTTAAATCATGCTTCATCAGAAAAGTCACTTACAAAATTATTCAGCTTAAAATTTAACTGGTTAAAAAGCATAATGGTTGAAACATGGTCCGTCTTCCACAAATATGGAGATAATTTTAGATTGAAAAACTCTAAGCCTGCCAAGGGAATCTGAGAAGACTTTTCTATCTTTGTCTCTAATGTTAACCTACGTATTTGTGTGCAAAAATAGAGGTAGATTAATATCTCAAATGCTACAGTGAAGAGTGACTACTGCAAACCTGAACATCTCACATGGAAAGGCAGTTACTCATGAAGTCTGCAAGAAAATAAAATCAACTAATGGAAATATCAATAAACTACATAAGCAAATTTTTTTAAAAATCTAGAGAAATATTTGCTTAAACATTCCTCTGGATATTTTGAGTCACTTCTCTTAGAATGAAAAACCATAAAGAGGAAGTATAGACTACATTTAGTCAAACCTTGAATTATCTTAAATATATATATATATAAAAACAAAGCACAAAGGCATTATTTCACAAACACACCCACACACACAGGATTAGTAACTGCTTTGGAACTTTAAGTCTTCATCTGGCAAATTCTAGAGTGGGTATAAACAAAATTCTTATCATGCCAAGTAGAAATGTTAATTTACTCAGAGTACTGCAAGCGGGCAGTATTAGGAGCAGGGGAAAAAACCACGTTCAATTACCCTTTTCTTAGGACAGTCATTCATTGCACAGCCGGTGCATTTTTAAATACTCCTCCCTCCTAAAACTATGAATGTTAAACTCAGGCTTTCTGTTCCACACAAGGGGAAGGGACTATCTTACACACTAAACACTGGCGGGCCAGAGTTCCTCCAGAGTACGTGGGTGCTCTCAACAACCACAGAAAGGGCAGTATAGAAAACATGCAACCATTACATGGACCAGCACATGACACGTTAGAACACGCCTAACTGGAACAGGAAAAGCACGTTCCCTTTGCTATGCAAAAGGAAAAGTGTCAGGATGTGGCCCAGAAAATGATAAACAGAAAGGTAAAGTAGGTAGAGAAGTATAGGTAACAAAGTGAAAAAAGTTCACGGTTTAATATAACACTAAATACTGCGGGGGGAGGGAGAATAAAACCCTGCCCATCCTCCAACTGGCATCATTCCTATTTTGACCAGCGAAACCATCTGAAAGATGGCCACTCCTCAAGTAGAAAGTTTTGTGGCGGTGGCTGTTTTGCTTTGTTTTCTTTGTTTCTTTTTGGTGGGGGTTAGGGGAGTGAAAAATCACAGAACAGAAGGAAAAAAGTTTCTCTCCTTCGGGTACGTGGAGTTCTCCGAATCATCAGTCCAAAACGGGGGCAGCAGCACAGCTCGGTGGGATTCCCTGGGAAACATGCCCTTTAACCAGTGCGCGCAAAG
This sequence comes from Sminthopsis crassicaudata, assembly GCF_048593235.1. Taxonomy (NCBI): domain Eukaryota; kingdom Metazoa; phylum Chordata; class Mammalia; order Dasyuromorphia; family Dasyuridae; genus Sminthopsis; species Sminthopsis crassicaudata. Next base: position 472,610,732 of record NC_133618.1, read on the forward strand.
GAGACGGAGGAACAAAGCAGCTCGGACAGAGTTCCGGAGAGCTCCGCTACTTTATAGAAAGATTAGGTCTTTCTCTTCTTGCCCTAGAGCAGCTGGGGGGAGAGGAGGAGGGGCAGGGAGGGAGGCTGGGTGAACCCTAGCAGAGCCCAGATTTGGGCAGGTATGAGTCACCCCACAAGAGCAAGACTTACACACGTTTCTGACCCAGTGCCCCGGTGATACCGATGTTTATATGCTAAGCCCCGTCACGGAAGGCTGAGCTCGCACCCGCGACCCTCGCTCGCCCCGGTCACGGACAGACGGAGGGCTGTGGGACAGACCGAGCGAAAGAAGGGATGGGAGATGGGAAGGGGACACGGGAGCAAGGGGCCAAATCCTGTCTCTCCCCAGAGAAGCTCTCCGCAAAAGCACAGCGAGTAACTCCCGTGCCCCCCACGTCTGGCCCGCCCACTTCCCAAGTACCCTCCACACCCAGCTTCCCGGGGCGCCCGGTGGCTGCTGGCCCCGCTCCTGCCCCTCTGCCGCTCCTCGAGTGCAGTGACAGGTGTCAGCGGCAGGCTCAGTCGCTTCGAGTCCGTCTCGACCCGGCGGTGCTGTTCTCGGCTCCCCAGCCTCAGCTTCCTCGGTAAGGGAGAGCTCACAGCAGCCCCGAGATCAGCCCACAGCCGGGGCCGCACAGCCCCTCCCGGCTTCCGTCCTTTCCCGCCGCCCCCCGCGGCCCCGGCCCCGCGGTGGAGACAAGAGAGCGGCGTAGCGCCTACGGCCGCCGCGGGCCTCCCCTTTCCGAGGACAGGGACAGACCGACCGAGGGAAGGACGCCCTGACCTACCGAAACCCAAGGCCTGACCCTTACCCGGCTCTCAACCCTAGCCAGAGGTCCAGCTCCTCACCTGCGACGCGTCCTCGCCCCCCGCGCCCGCGACGGCCAGTCTGTGTACACCGGAAATGACGTCACGCACCCGGCCCCGCCCCACCTTGCGGCTGCTGGAGGCCCTGAGGCTGACTGACTGACAGACTGGCTGGCTGACCGAAGCCAGAGAAGGGGCGGGACTGAAGGCTAGTGGGGGGGGGGGAGGGGAGGGAGGGTGATGGCAGGAGGAGCCAGCTGCCTGGAGGCGGTGCCTCGAGGTGGGAGGGGCCCTCGAGGAGAGTATCTCTGGGCTGTCAGGTTGGAAAAGCAGAATATGGCCTGGGCTAGTGGGAGCTAGATCCTGGGTCAAATTGGGGGAATTCCCTCTCACCTTGGCTGTCCTTGACTGGAAATGCTGAAACCAGGAGCTGTCAGATTCTGGAGCCAAGGAGCTAATAAATCAAACCTCTTCCCTCCCCCACCTTACAGAAGAAGAAAATGAGCCTCAGGGGAAGGAAGGATTCACATCAGGAATCCTGCACCTGAGCCTGACTCCCAGACCTGGACTCACTCAACTACATATTGCAAATTAAATACTTGCCAACATTTAATGGATAAATGACCCCTCTTTTAAAAGAGCCTGCTAAGACAAAAATGGAAACTCTCTTGCTTTTGAGGAGCACAAAATCGATCCTGAGGACATACATACACAAACTATATTTTCAGGTATAAACAAAAGAGGCTCAAGGTAATCTGGGAGAAAGGTGGAAAGGCTGGAGAGAACAGAAAATGCTCTAGTAGAAAGTGGTTCTATGGCCCTTGAAGGAAACTAAGTGTTCTAAGAGGCAGAGGGGAGGAGAAGGTGCATTCCGAGCAGGAGGCAGCAGCCAGCACAAAGGCACTGGAGATAGGAGATAGTCGTGGGGGAGGATCACTAAGAAGGCCAGTTTGTTTGTATCACAGTGTACACCAAAGGCAGGAATGTGTGAAATGGCTGGAAAAATAGGTTTGAACCAGGGTGTGAACAGGTTTTAAATGACAAAAAAAAAAAAGGGGATTTATATTTGATTCTAGAGATGATAGGATGTCCCTGAAATTTACTGAGTAGGTGACATAATCAGAATTGTGTTTTAGTAAAATCACTTTGGCAACTGTATAAAGAGATTGGATTGGAATAGGGGGGAAAATGAGTCAGGAAAACCAATAAAGAGGCTATTTCAATAGGCAATAAAGATGATGAGGGCCTGAACCAACAAGTTGAGAAAAAGGGAAAGATGCAAAATGATTGGATATATAGGATGAGAGAGTGCAGATGAATGGATAAATGCGCATTTATTAAGCCCTTACTGTGTGTCAGATAATATTCTAAGTGCACAGGTAGAAAAAAGAAAGAATTTGCATTCTAATAGTAAAAAGCAACATAGATTAGAGGACATGGCAGGCAGGCAAAAAAGTTTTGGTCTGGGTAATCATGGATGGTGAGTTTATGCATAGAGCACTCAGGCTGACAATCTCTTATTGATTTCATCATTTTATCTACAGAGAGAATTGAAATCAGAACAGAATGACCAAAATATGTGTGCCTGCCATGTATGGAATATTGAATCCAGGCATCACATAGGAAGAAGAACCTTGAGAATCTAGAACTCATTCATTGGAGAATAACTAAGATTGTCAAAGGATTGATTGGAGACCATAATGTATGAAGATCAGTGGAAAAGTAATAGCATTTATGTAGCACTTTAAGGCTTCCACAGTGATCTTGTTCAAGTTTCATCAGATTCTTCATAACTCTATATGGGGTTTTCTTGGCAAAGATAGGATTTTCTATTTCTTTTTCCAGTGGATTAGGCAAACAGAGTCTAAGTGCCTTGTCCAGGATAACATGGGTAGTAAGTGTCTAAGGCTGGATTTGAAATCAGGTCTTTCAGACTCCCAGCCCAATGCTGTCAATTAAGCCACCTAGCTACCTTCTTTGATTGTCAAAATAACCCTGTGAAAAAAGAACTAGAGGTCATAGAAATATATGATTATATCAAATTGAAAAGGTTTTGTACAAACAAAACTAATGCAGATAAGATTAGAAGGGAAACAATAAACTGGGAAAACATTTTTACAGTCAAAGGTTCAGATAAAGGTCTCATTTCCAAAACATATAGAGAATTGACTCTAATTTATAAGAAATCAAGCCATTCTCCAATTGATAAATAGTCAAAGAATATGAACAGACAGTTTTCAGACAAAGATATTAAAACTATTTCTAGCCATACGAAAAGATGCTCCAAGTCATTATTAATTCAAGAAATGCAAATTAAGACAACTCTGAGATACCACTATACACCTGTCAGATTGGCTAGAATAACAGGGAAAGATAATGTGCAGTGTTGGAGATGTGGGAAAACTGGGACACTGATACATTGTTGGTGGAGTTGTGAACGGATCCAGCCATTCTGGAGAGCAATTTGGAACTATGCTCAAAAAGTTATCAAACTGTGAATACCCTTTGATCCAGCAATGTTACTACTGGGCTTATATCCCAAAGAGATTTTAAAGAAGGGAAAGGGTGTTTGTGCAAAAATGTTTATGGCAGCCTTTTTTGTAGTGGCAAGAAACTGGAAACTGAGTGGATGCCCATCAATTAGAGAATGGCTGAATAAATTGTGGTATGTGGATATTATGGAATATTATTGTTCTGTAAGAAATGAACAACAAGATGACTTCAGAAAAGCCTTGGAGAGACTTACATGAACTGATGCTGAGTGAAATGAGCAGGACCAGGAGATCATTATATACTTCAACAACAATACTATATGATGATCAATTCTGATGGACATGTCTCTCTTCAACAATGAGATGAAACAAATCAGTTACAATAGAGCAGTAATGAACTGAACCAGATACGCCCAGCAAAAGAACTCTGAGAGACGACTATGAACCACTACATAGAATTTCCAATCCCTCTATTTTTGTCCGCCTGCATTTTTTATTTCCTTCGCAGGCTAATTTTACACTATTTCAAAGTCTGATTGTTTTTGTACAGCAAAATAACTGTATGGACATGTATACATATACTTACACAGATATGTATACATATACTTTTAACATATTTAACATGTATTGGTCAACCTGCCATCTGGGGGAAGGGGTGGGAGGAAGGACAGGAAAAGTCAGAACAAAAGGTTTTGCAATTGTCAATGCTGAAAAATTGCCCATGCATATATCTTGTAAATAAAAAGCTATAAAAAAAAATTAACTCTCTTTATAGATGAGAAAACTGAAATTGAAAAGTTAAGTGATTTGCCCAGATCACATAGCTAAGGAAGTGGTTGGGGCAGGATTTGAATTCAGATCTTCCTGACTCTAAGTCCAAAACTCTATCCAACACACCATCTAGTTGAAGGGCAAACAAGAAAGACAACATGGTGAATCCAGTGGTATATAATTTAAACAATGATAATGAGCTGTGTGAAGAAAGAATAAGATCTAAAACTTGAGCCAAGTCTGAATAAGCAGGGAAGAGAAAGAAAAGTAACCTCAGTGTTTCAGAGGACAAGACATTCCTAACTTGGACCTTTAATGGGATTCCAGAAAAGCCCTCCAGTCTCTGTAGTCATGGTACTGCTGGAGTCATTTTCCTAACCCTATCTCACTAATCAAACTGGACCATCAATCAATTGTTTCTCCTGCCCAGAGAAAATAGTGACCACTGCTCAATCAGGTACAACATAGAAAACCACTAAATCATTCATCTTATACCTTTAGAGATCAACTGAGCCCCACCCTCTGTTTCTAAGGAGGAGTGACTATCAGGATAAACACCTAGTGAGTGGGAAATCAACTAGTGAAAGAAGGCTAGGAATGACATGGTTAGGTGGGGAGTGGTCAGGGCTGGAACAACACCATAGGTTTCATCATGATGGGTATCTATGTAACCTGGTTTCCACATCTAAAATAAAGGCATCTTCTCTAAGAGGAGTTAATCCTTTTTCTCTAGGATCATCCTTTCTGCTGTGTAGTACCAGGCCATCCTTATAAGTACTAGTTCAGTCCTTAGGGCTGTATTCTCAGCACGGGAGATTCCTGGAAGTCTGAGCTCAAAGGTCAGCACATTTTCAGAAGGTGGTAGGTACACTGCAAAACCCAAACCACAACACCTACCAGCTCCATCCCAGCCCTCTACTGCCTCTTCTTTATCTCTTGGAATCCTTAAAACTCCTCTCTACCTTCACAACTTACTATTGATTTTGTATATGTTTAATAATTCTGTGTATATTTTGTTCCCCTCCCCCCAGGAAAATGTAAGCTCCTTGAGGGCAGATATTGTTTTATTTATGTATTTTATCCACATAAGTACTTAGTGAATCAAATGATGCCACTTATTCCAGATCAACCCGTACAACCAGCTCATCTACTTGCCTGTTCCCATTGCCCTCCAAAACAGCTGTGGTTAGTAGAAAAGAGGAACACACAATGCAATCATGACCAGAGGCCTTGGGGCCTTAGTGTTAGTAATACCAACTCTGTCTGAAAAGGAAGTAGAAGTGATTTCAGTCTCCGAGGGGACAATACCCTAATTTAGATTAATAAAAGCAGAGATACATTACATGAAGCAGCTCCTGTCAAGTTTTTTTTAAGCACCTGCTATGTGCCAGGTACTGTGCCAGGTGCTGGATATACAAATGCACTAAATGAAATAATCTCTATTGGTAATAAATTTACATTCTGATGGGAGAAAAAAAAGGACCTATGAACTTATATGCAGAATAAATACATTATAGTCTAAAAAGGAGAGCACTAACAATCAGGAAGGGTCTCATGTAGAAAGTGACTTGAAGGAAGAGATGGAATCTGTGATGCAGAGGTGAGAAGGGAGTATATTCCAGGTAAAGGAAATGTCCAGTGCAAAGGAAAGGAAATGAGAGAAAGACAATTCTGCGTGAAGCAGATGGGCAGGTAGGTGGCACAGTGAATAGAGCACTAAAGCTAAAGTCAAGAATACTCATCTTCCCAAGTTCAAATTTGACTTTAAATACTTGTTAACTATGTGACACTGGACAAGTCACTTAACTCTGTTTGCCTCAGTTTCCTCATTTATAAAATGAGCTGGAGAAGGAAATGTCAAACCACTCCAGTAGCTTTACTGAGAAAACCCCCAATGGATCACAAAAAGAGTAAGACCTGACTGAAACTGAACAACAACAAATATGAAGGATAGAAAAACCAGTTTGTCTTGACCCCAGATTGGGGCGGGGGGGGGGAGGGGAATGACCCTGGAAAAATAAGTTAAGGCAAGGTTTAAGGGGATTTAAAAGTTTATATGTATCTATAAATATGTAAATATGTGTGTATGTATACATATATATATATATATATATATATATATACAGAGAGAGAGAGAGAGAAAGAGAAGGAACACTTATTGGGAATTTACTATATCTACTATACTAAGCAATGTGGATGAATATACAAGTCAGTGTAAGAGTGGGGTAATTGAGTAAATTAATTAAATCATCTCACCCAGTTTAGGGATTAGATGTTCAATAATGGTTTTAGAGCATGACAAGTCTGAAAGTTACTGATTGAAATGAAAATAACACCAATAAGAAATCTATTGATGAACCTCTAAGTTCAGTGTAATAGGGTTTTACTTTGTACACATCCAATTCACCTAATATGGAGATACCCATATGGATACCCATAGGGACCAGCTTCTGGGAGAAGAAATTCTATTTTTCCCTACCATGTAGATTAGAAACAGATTCTTTCAATTGACTACATAGCTGGAATAGATTACATCTTTAAAAAATACCAGAATGAAACAATCTCACTTTCTACTCTTCCTACCTCTCCTGTCCAGAAATTTATCCATAATTAGTCCAGAAGCACCTACTACATATCTACTCTACTCTGTTTTAAACATTAGTAATACAAAAGGAGGAGTACTTTTATCTTTGCCTTGAAGGAACACAAAATTCAATGGGGGAACAGCAAGCAAATAAATATATACAAACAATCTATATACAGGATTAAATGAAATAATAGAAAATGACACTAGAATTAAATACAGTTCAGTTGTGTCTAATTCTTTGTGATCCTATTTGGGTTTTACTTAGTAAAGATACTGGAGTAGTTTATTTCCTTCTCCAGCTCATTTTACAGATGAGGAAACCGAGGCAAACAGAGTTAAGTGACTTGCCCAGAGTCACACAGAAAGTAAATATCCAAGGCCAGACTTGAATTCAAGAAGATGAGTCTTTCAGACTCCAAGCACTCTATCCTCTGTGCCATCAAGGACTCAACTAGAATTAAAAGGGTTTGGGAAAAATTTCTTATAGAACAAAGCTTCTTAATCTGTGGGTTATGACCTATATGGGGTCTTGTTACTGAATATAGGGGTCACAAAATTATAATTTATTATCAATAAATGTTTGATTTGTATGCCTATTTTATATGCCTATGTACCTGTAGTTACATAAAAATTTTTTGGATGAAAAGGCTTACTGAGTGGAAAAAGTTTAAGAAACCCTATAAAAGGTTGGAGTTTAATTGAGACTAAAGCAGATAAACTAGGAAGTGAGATGAAGAAGAGCATTTCAAACAATGAGAATAACCAGAATAAATGCTCAGAGCTAAGAGGTGAATCTTTTGTTCAAAAAATATCAAAGAGGCTACTATTGCTAGATCAAAGCAAGAAAAGGACTAAGCCTGGAAAAAGCCTGGAAAGGTTCAAGTAGAGAGATGGAGCAAGGGTTATTACAAAGGGCTGTATGCCAAACAGAATACAGTGGTAGCTCAGTACTTTTGTTCTAGAAGGCACAAGTGGTGAAAACAATGAATATTGAAAGAATTTTTCCCATAAGGAGTATATCTCCAGTTTGCAACCTAACCATCGCTCCCCACCCAGTTCTCCAAAGGGGCAAGTGGGACTTCTCCTTCCTTCTTGACCCAACTCAGTTTCTGAGAATCCCAGTCTTTATACTCTTCCTCCCACCCCACACTATCCCAGCTTCCATGTTGGGGAGAGGGGGGAAGAAGGGAGGACCCTGGATGTGCAGGGGTCGCTCAGCTACGGCTGCCTCGCCTCTCGGAGCAGCTCCTATGGGCTTCAGCTTCCACTCACTCCCTGCTGCTTCTCCTGCTGAGCACACTGTGCCCTTCCAGCACTACTGTTTTGGGAGCTATTGGTCTGCAGGAACTACCCCATGACCTGTCTACCAACAACCACAATCTCAACCTATGGGCTCCAACCTGACAGTTCTGCATCCAGGAACTTCACTGAGGAAGAGATCCCTGCGGCCAAAGCCTATAAAAGTAGCATCCATACTTGGCCAACCTCATGACTCTACAACTCAACCAAGACAATAGCCAAATGAGAAAAGTGCTGAGCAAGCAGCAAGTGCTGAAGCCCTTTTATCTCGCTAAAATGCACTGGATACCAAATTTGCTAAATGCATTTTGCATTTGATTATGAAGGAGATGGGGAACTATTAGAGTTTGAGTTAGGGTAGGGATGACAGGATTAGATCTGTGTAAGAAAGTCATATTAATGGCTAAAAGGAGGATGGAGTTGAGTGGGGAGAGACTGTTACCATAATCTACCTGTAAAGTGTTGAGGGTACACGGCCCTGGCACCATAAACTGAACTGGGTGAGAAGACTACCCCTCTCCCTTTTAGACCCCATGGCCCTGAGAAGCTGGTTTGGGGTTTTTATCTTGTGAGTTTATTATTTCAGTTCTAAGCATGGAATCCTCAAGTCTAGAATCCAACCATGGTCACCTGACCTTGTAGGCTAGATTCCGGAGCACATGTTGCTGCCATCAAGGAAGTCCTGAGAAGTCAGAATGTTTGAGATTCAAACTCAAAGGGAGATATGGTCTTGGAACTTGGAAGGACTATGTTATATAAGAACTGGGCTAAGCTGTGAACCTAATAATACCTTCTATTCCCTGGAAACTCTGATGTACCTCTGAAATTCTAGGGATCCCAGACTCATCTTTAAGAATTGGAGTTGGGATAAGGATCATCAGGATACTTTTCCCATAGGATCTTTTTTAAATATAGGCTATAAATGAAACTCTGTCTGGGATGCAATTCCTGCCCTTGAGGAGCTTATATTTAATAAGAAAATAATAATAATATTGCTAATGTTTATATAATGCTTTAAGCTTTGCAAAGTGTCTTACAAATATTATCTCATTTTAAACTTATAGTAACCCTGAGAGATAGAGGCAAGGGGACTGAGGCAAGAACTTCCTGAATCCAGGTCCAGCTCTTTATCCACTATGATTATATAACTGCCTCTATACAACACAGGAAGGTGAGCTGGAAATAGAGAGAATTTCCAGGAATATAGCTCAACGTTCCAGTGGGGAGATGAGAAGGATGATAGAGTGGAGGTGATAGAATTTAAAGGTAAATTCTATTATATGAGTTTATACTTTATTCTAGGGGCAATGGGAAGCCACTGAAGTTTAAAGAGTTGGGAGTGATATCTATACTTTGGAAGTAGTGTGGAGAAAGCACTGAAATGAGGATAAACTTAGGGCAGGGAAACTAAGAGATTGTTGCAATACGTCTTGAACCAAGGAGGTATCTATATAAGCAGAAAGAAGCATTACGATTAGTCGGATGTGAGTGATATTGGAGAGATAGAAATAGTAAAATTTGGCAACTGATTGCTTATGTCGATTGAGGAGGATTGAGGATTGAGGATAATACCAAGATTATAAACCTGGGGAATTGGAGATAATTCCATCTACAGAAATAGCAAACTTTGAGAGTATGAGAGTGAGGAAGGGAGAGAAAGATCAGTTTGAGACTATTAAATTTTAGATAGTTCTGAGACATTCAATTTGAAATGTCTAATAGGCAGTTAATGGTGCAAGATTATCTATTTCCTATATATATAAAACATATATACACATAGTCATAGAAATACAGAAAGAATTCAAGAACTCAGGTTCTTTGACTCCAATTCCTGTGTCTATACCTATACTGCCTCTGAAATTAACTTCACTGGTTCAGTCCTGATTATGCAACCAAGCAGGTTCTATAGATGTATAGGTGAACAGACTGCAGATGTGGGGTTTTACTAACCAGAAAAATATTGGCATTTGTCTCATAAGCTCTTTTGGATTCCAAGCTTATAATTCTGGTAAAGAGGCTTGGAAGAGAAGAAGCATTTATTAAATATCTATGTGTAGACACTGTCCTAATAATTATTATCTTTATAATTATTATCTCAGTCCTCATTAAATAAGAGACCTCTGAGGAGACTGATACTAGCTAGACTAAGCCTTTAGTCACTTTCATTCCTTTTGCACACATCATTGTGAGAAATTGCCTGAATGATCCTGATATTTTTTCATCCTAACACATGATATGCTGTCTCCTACCTCCATGTCTTTAGACTGGTGGTCTTCGATGACTGGAATGCTCTTCCTCCTCATCTCTGCCTCTTAAAATTCCTGGCTTCACTCAAGAATTAACTCACATGTTGCTTTCTGTAGAAGGGAGAACTTTCTGAGTCCCTCCTCCCCCTCTGGCAGCTGGAGACCTCCTCCAAGGTGCCTAGAGTTCTTTGGAAAAGAGAGGTGAGAGTATTTGATCAAGAAAATAAGGAGGGGAGGGCCCTTTTGTGTTACCAAAGATGGATCTTCTCTCCTGAAAGACTCTGAATGAAGAAAAGTGTGGAATTAAGGTGCAAATTTGTAGAGGTTTCAGGCAAAAATCCAAACTCTAGGGGAAGGAGGGAGTGAAGGTAATGGATTATTCTTTCTGACACAAGGGCTACAGATTCTGAAAAATTTGGAAACCTTCCTAAAATTTAAAAGGAAATAGCTTTGTAGGGATTGATTTTTCACTTTTAGTTAGGCCAAAACATCACATTAAGGGACATTTGAAAAGGATTAGCAAAACTCCTGGGATGGAATAGGAGTGGGGGAGTGGTGCAAAGATCCTACTCTGCCTCAGATCCCAGGTTTTTCTGGAAGGGCCCCTAAGGCAACATCTTGGGGGAGGAATGTCTAGTGTTTGTTCTAGGAGGAGGGGGAGGAAAGGGAGAGGCAGAAGGGATTAAAACTGTGCGAAAGGGGGTGGAGAAAAAGGGAAGAGAGTAGAATTTGATTTTGAATTTGAAGAGAATTTATTTTTGCCTAATCTAAACCAGTCCTTTTGTTGAAAGAAATAAAAAGGGGCTGCTATATCTGTAAGAGAAATATCAGTTTCCTACTCTTTAGAGTGATGAGGTTCAGTCTGGAGGAGTAGTTTTGGCTGTGCCTCCTGAGGATTATTTGTAAAAGGGACTGAGATGGCTATGAGCCTCAGGATGGGAGGTGGAAGCTGGCTTAAAGCATTACATTCCTACCTACCTCATGGTCTGGGAGCTGATCTGGAAAAGGGTTGGCCAGACTTTCTGGCCAGACAACTTGTGCCTGTGGGTGCAAACAGAGGCCAGAGCCCAGAGTCATGGTCCAACTGGGCTGGAGGACGGAAGTAGGGAGAAGCCCAGAAATTAGAAGTTGGGGTGGTGATGGAGGGGAGCCACAAGGTAAATCAGGAACCAGAGACTTTGCCCCCTGGAAAGAAGAGAGCAGCTGTCAGCACAGTGGACCTTTATTCTCCTTTTGCATCTTTTTCCTTTTCTGGGTTTGTTCTCCTTCCTTTTCTGCCCTCATCTTTTCCAACCTTCCATATTCGGCCTATGCCTTCAGCCTCTTCCCAAATTACCTGGAGCCTGGCAGGCAGAGTTCTGACTCTGTCAGCACCACCCCCTGCTAGTCTTGCAGCATCCTTCTAAAGCCTCCTTCCCTTCCTTCCATACTCCCTCCTTTAAAAAAATAAATCTCTCAGCATCCTGTTCATATTTACCTCCTTTTCTCTAAGTCCTCTACCAGCCTTCTAGCCTCTCTGCTCAGTTTCATCCAACTGTTATCCTATTGCATCCACCTATCAGCAATTTCCAAACCAATTCAACAGTTAGTAAGCTTCTATTATGTGTAATATACACCATCATCAGTATCATCTTACTATCCACTAGCATGGTCCTCTCTTTCCCAGAGTCCTGTCCTGTCCTGTCCTTATGGGGTATCCTCTCCCTCCTACCCCACTACTCTTTCCTTTCTACCCACCAGAGGCAGAGGCCTTCCAGAATGGCATGTGCTTTCTTTTTAGGATCTGGACTTCATATCTCATACAGATACTTGTCAGAATAAAAATATATTTTACTACCACAAAACAAAGCTACTAAGAATATTTCTGTATACTGGATCTTTCTTTCTGTCTTAGACATCTTTGAAGCATTTGCCTAAGACCAAGGTTTTTTTTTTAATTTTGTTTTTTATTAATTTTTATAATTATAACAGTACATATGCATAGGTAAATTTTTTTTTTTTTTTAACAACATTATCCCTTGTATTCCCTTCTGTTCCGAGTTTTTCCCCTCCTTCCCTCTACCCCCTTCCCTAGATGGCAGGCATTCCCATACATATTAAATATCTTATAGTATATCCTAGGTACAATATATATGTGCAGAACGGAATTTTGTTGTTGTTGTTGCAAAGGAAGCATTGTATTCGCAAGGTAAAAATAATCTGGGAAGAAAAACAAAACAAAACAAAACAAAAAAACAATGCTCACATTTTACACTCATTTCCCAGTGTTCCTTTTCTGGATGTAGCTGATTCTGTCCATCATTGATCAATTGGAATTGGATTAGCTCTTCTCTATGTTGAAGATATCCATTTCCATCAGAATACATCCTCATGCAGTATCATTGTTGAAGTGTATAATGATCTCCTAGTTCTGCTCATTTCACTCAGCATCAGTTCATGTAAGTCTCTCCAAGCCTCTCTGTATTCCTCCAGTTGGTCATTTCTTACAGAACAATAATATTCCATAACATTTATGTACCATAATTTACCCAACCATTCTCCAATTGATGGACATCCGTTCATTTTCCAGTTTCTAGCCACTATGAAAAGGGGTGCCACAAACATTTTGGCACATACAGGTAAGACCAAGGTTTCTGAGTCAAAGGATATGAATATTTTAGTCACTTTCCTAAGAAATAATTCCAAATAGCTTTCTAAAATGGTTTGACTATTTCAAAGCTTCACTTATATATATATGTGTGTGTGTGTATGTATATACACACATAATTGCATGTATATATGTATAATACTTAATACATATGTACTTATATGTGTATGTACATATATGAATAATATACATGTATTAGTGGGTCTGTTTTTTCATAGTTCTCTCAATACTGATTCTTTCCATTCTTTTTTCATTTTTGCCATTTAGCAAGATATAAGGTGAAACTTCAATTATTTTGATATTTGTTTCCCTAATTACCATATATTTGGAATAATTTTTTGACATGATCATTCATACTTTGCAGTTATCTGTTATTAGTCTTCAGTTTTTTAAAGACGTGCTTTTTTATATTCTTTGATCATGTATTGATTGGGGAATAGCTCTTGGTCATAATTCTGTAATCAATCTACATATTTTAGATAACAGACCTTTATCAGAGATAATTTATGCAATTTTTTTCCATTGAAGTTTCCCCTCTTTTTCCTTTCAGATAGCTATAGTTGTTAGCAAATATTTCCTTTTTGAAATCTTTCTTACTACAACTTCAATCAATTAATCAAGAAGAATTTATTAAGTATCTCCTCTTCGCCAGGCACTGTGCTATGTACTGAGAATAAAAAAACAAGAAGGATACAGTTTCTGTCTTTCAAGAGCTTATATCTTGTTAGGAAAAAAATGACATGTACACAGACATGTATCAATATGGAGAATTATTTAATATATGTCCTATATTTCAATAGAGTAACTGCTCCCTTAATTCCACTCATGTAGGCAAACTCCCCCAATTAATGCAAATCTGTACCTTTTCTCCAAAGTCATAGTCTTTGAATTGCCTAGATGAAACTCTGAAAGGTTAAAGGACAGGCCAAGGGTCACACTGCCACCATGTCAGAGGTGGGGCTTGAATCCAGGTCTCCCTGGCTTTAAGGTCAAGTGTCTTCCCATTGCCAAAACCATCCCTGTGTAGTTTAACTGAGTGGGGTATGGCTCTAGCACCTGAGAGAATGAAGAAGGTCAGGGATCAGGAAAGGCTTTCCTATGAGGAGGCTCTTTAGCTAGACTCAAGTAGAAGCCAGGTTGGAGGGAGTTAGATGTTATTTCTAAGGAAAGGTAAGCAGGCCATCTGGACCTACTGGTAGACTGAAGAAAGAAGAATAAAGGGTAACCTGGAAAGATCAACTGGCCCTTTAAAATCTTGTCTGCCTTACTCTGTACCTCATTACTACCCTCTGCTTCTCTAGTTGGAGTGTGGAGCCATGAACTCCAAACTTCCCTACCAGCTCAAGCACCTTCTTCTCCTCACTACTTCCCACCTCCCACCTCCTGCTTCTGCTTTTCAGGTTTTTTTGTGTTTTCTCTTTCCACATTAGAATATCAGTTCCCTGAAGAGAGGGAATTTCTTTTTTCCATATTTGTATACCTTAATACCGTGCCTGGCACAGTGTGGGCACTTAATAAATGACTACTAACCAGATTTTGAAGGGCTTTGAATGTCAGACAGAGGAGTTTGCATTTTACCATAGGAACATTAGGAAGTCACTAGATCTTCTACTCTACTACTCCTGGTATTGCACCCAGAATTGAAGCACAAGTTTAATCCCTCTTCACTGTAATATTCTTTTCAATACTTGAAAATTGCTTCTATGTTCCCCTTCAAGTTTTTTCATCTATATAATACAGTCTTAGTTCCTTTTTACTAATCCTTATAAATCAGTCTGCATTCTTTTAACCATTCTAATCACTTTCCTCTGGACAGAGTCCACTCTGTCAGTGTTGTTTTGTGGTTGGAATTATATCTTAATCTCAATCCCCATGCAAATTAAGGGATGAGGAGAGGGTATAGAGTGATTCCTTAAAAGGTATTGCGATTCTAGACATGGTTGCCTTAGGGGATTAAGGGCTCAGATTGTTGACTTACTGCTAGAGAACAAAGCAGTCACTGGGAGATTTCAGGATGGTTGGAGGTTCCATTGTGGGTCTAGATGTCAAGGTACCTTCATTTAGCTGAATCAACTTGTGGTGTCCTCAAAGCTTTATTGTTGAATATCTTTTGTGGGAAAACTTTATTGCATTGTTTGAACCTAGCCCTGAATGGATGACAGACCAGACTTACTTGGTTTAATGCTTAACTCAGGACTTCCAGGTCACACTGACCCTAAAAAACCTTCCAGGGAATCTGATGCAAGGAATGTAAGGAGTTTCTTCCCATTGTATATCTCAAGTAACCTAAGTGTCTTATCTGGAAATTGTCCCCATGCTGGCCTGTCAGCTCTTGTTTCCTTCTGTCTTTGAACTCTACTTTGTAAAGACTTCCAAGGCTTGGAGGAAGGGAAACACTTATTTCAGCACACTGATCTTCCCAATGACTTAATAAATTTCTTTCTAAAACTCGTTTTATCTTTTCCTGTCATCTTAGACAATCTGCCTGGTGGGTAGTGGTATCTCATAATTGTCTTAATTTGCATTTCTCTGATCAATAGTGATTTGGAACACTTTCTCATATGACTAGAAAGAGTTTCAATTTCTTCATCTTCATCATTATTCGTTTCCTTTGACCATTTATCAATAGAGAATGGCTTGAATTCTTATAAATTTAAGTTAATTCTCTCTATATTCCAGAATTGAATTTTTTATCAGAACCTTTGAATGTAAAAATGTTTTCCCAGTTTATTGCTTCCCTTCTGATCTTGTCTGTGTACAAAAATTTTTTAACTTAATATAATCAAAATCATCTATATTATATCAATAATGACCGCTAATTCTTCTTTGGTCACAAATTCCTTCCTCCTCCATAGATTTGAAAAATAAATTATCCTATGTTCTTCTGATTTGTTTATAATATTCTTTATGTCTAGATCATGAACTCATTTTGACTTTATTTTTGTACATGATGTTAGGTGTGGGTCAATGCCTCGTTTCTGACATACTAGTTTCTAATTTTCCCAGCAGTTTTTGGCAAAAAGTGAGTTCTTATCCCAATAGTGGAGTCTTTGGATTTGTCAAACACTAGATTCCTGTAGTCATTGACTATATAGTCCTGTGAACCTAAACTATTCCACTGATCAATTAGTTTGTTTCTTAGCCAGTACCAAATGGTTTTGATGACTGCTGCTTTATAATATAGTTTTAGATCTGGCCATCTTCATTTTTTTTTTTTCCCCATTAATTCCCTTGAAATTCTTGACCTTTTGTTCTTTCAGATGAATTTTGTTATCTTTTCTAGGTCAGTAAAATAGTTTCTTGGGAGTTCAATTGGTATAGCACTAAATAAATAGATTATATAGTATTGTCATCTTTATTATATTCACTTGCCCTATCCAAGAACACTTGATGTTTTTCCAATTGTTTAGATCTGACTCTATTCGTGTGAATAGTGTTTTGTAGTTTTGCTCATATAGTTCCTAACTTTCCCTTGGCAGATAAATTTCCAAATATTTTATATTATTGACAGTTATTTTAGATGGAATTTCTCTTTGTATCTCTTGCTGTTGGATTTTGTTAATGATGTATAAAAATGCTGATGATTTATGTGGATTTATTTTGTATCCCACAACTTTGCTAAAGTTGTGGATTATTTCTAATAGTCTTTTAGTTGATTCTCTAAGGTGCTAGTATTTTATTTAAAATTTTTGCATCAATATTCAAAATTGGGGAATTGGTCTATAATTTTATTTCTGTTTTGGTCTTTCCTATTTTGGGTATCAGCACCATATTTGTGTCATAAAAAGAATTTGATAGGATTCCTTTTTTCCCCTCATTTTTCCAAATCATTTAATGTTTGGTAGAATTCACTTGGGATTTTTTCTTAGGAAGTTCATTAAACAAGTATTCAATTTCTTTTTCTAAGATTGGTTTATTTCATTTCTTCTTCTATTAATCTGGGTAATTTATAGTTTTGTAGATATTCATCTGTTTCATTTAGATTGTAAAATGTATTGGCATAAGATTAGAAAAATATCTTTTAACAATTGTCTTTTTCTTTTTTCCTTGATGGTGAATTCACCCTTTTCATTTTTGATACTAGTAATTTCTTTTGTTCTTTTCTTTTTTTTAAATCAAATTAACCAATGGTTTAATCTATTTTATTTTATTTTTTTTTTCATAAAACCAGATTCTAGTTTTATAAGCCCAGTGGTTTTCTTACTTTCAATTTTAGTAATTTTCTCCTTTGATTTTTAGGATTTCCAAGTTGATGTTTATTTGAGGAGTTTTCTCTTTTTCTTGTTCTTATTATTACATGCCCAATTAATTGATTGGCTTTTTTTCTATTTTATTGAGGTAAGCAATTAGAGTTTATATATTTTCTTTTAAGTACTGCTTTGGTTGAATTCCGTAAGTTCTGATATGTTGTCTCATTGTGTTATTTTCTTTAATAAAATGATTGATTGTTTTTATGACTGGTATATGTTTTCTCATACTATTCACTCTTTTTTTTGTTTTTCTTGCATTACTCTCATTTTTCCTTCCAACTTTTCTCCTACCTCTCTACTTTGCTTTTAAAAATCCCTTTAAAGCTGTTCCAGGATGAGGAAATAGAAGCTCAAGGAGGTAAATATCTTGTTTAGGAATATATAGCTAGTTACTACAAGAGATAGGATTTAAGCCTGTATCTTCCTGGTTCCACTCTATTTACTCTATCCACTATGCCATGCTTTATCTAAAGGCTCATGCCTCTCAAGCATCTGTCCTAGGTTTTCTTCCCTTCTTTTAAAAAAATCTCTTTTGGTGATTTTGTCAGCTCTCAAGGACTCTATTTCTCTCATCCCCCATATCCAATAAATTGTCAAATCTTGCTATTTCTACACCCATGATGTCGCTCACAATATCCACAATTTTTCCTTCTCTCCAATCATAGTTTACACTCTCAATAGTTCTTGCTATTACAATAGTCTGTTAATGGGTCTCCTTGCCTTTATTCTCCCCTCTTTTAAATTCATCCCCTACACAACTACTAAATTGATATTTCTAAAATGAAGATTTGTTTATCTCATTCTTCCTCTGTTTTCTATCCAAATATAGTCAATGACTTTCTACTTCCTTGGAGGTGACTGGTTTGAGTAGTCAAAAAATATTTGACTTTCAAAGGCAAATTCATACTCATATTTTAATATACAACTCCTAATGAACCAAAAATTGCCCTCTAGGATAAAAAGTAAACTTTTTTTTTGGCTTTTAAATTTCAATTTAGCCTCAATCTATATATTTCCAGTCTCACTATGCATTACTACCCTTCTCACACTCCATGGTCCTGCCTAACTGACCTTTTTGCTCTTCCTCAAACATAATACTCCATCTCCTGCCTATATACTTTTGCATTGCATCCTCTGTCTAGAATACACTCCTTCATTGCCTCTGCTTTGTAGAATCCCCTACTTCCTTCAAGACTCAGTTCTACTACCATTTTCTATAGGAAATCTTTCTTGAGCCCTCTAAGAGCTAGTGCCCTCCTTATCCAACTACATTTTATGAGTATGTGCACACACGCTATCTATATATGTATCTATATAGATAGATATATTCATATCTATCTACTATATGATGTGTGTGTATATAAATGTCATCTCCTCTGATAATAGTTCCTCAACAGCAGGGAATATTTAAATTTCATTTTTGTAGTAGACAGAGCCTGGTACTATTCTTGGTACATATTAAGTGTTTAATAAATCCTTGTTGATGCCTTAATTGGACAGAATTAATAAGGACAAAGATACAAGTAAAATGCTCTAAAGAACCTGAGGAGAGGAAGATCATTTTAAATTGGGGGGGGGGTGGGAAGAAACCGGAAATAATTAATGGAATTCTCCCCTGAACTGGGTCTAGGGTCTAGATGGAAGAGAAGGATGTCAATTGGCAAGGGTGGAAAGATATATCCTACAGGCATTATGCTATTTGATCCTCATAAACCCAGAAAGGGATAGAGCAAGTCACAAAACCACTGAAAATGAGAGTTGAAAGGACTTTATTGATCATTGAGTTCAGCACAAACATATGAAGAAATTCCTCTACAAAATGCCCCAAAAGTGATTGTCTACTTGTATTGTTTCCTTTTTACAGAAGTAATGATGATCTGAGAAGGTGACTTCCCCAGATCATTCAGCAATTAATGGTGGTGAAGGGATTCTAATCTAGAACTTTGTGGAGAGTTCTTTCAGCTTGCCCTAACAACAACTACAATGATATAAAGCATGAGGTTAGGAGGCTGTGGCTGGTGGCTTGAAGAAAAGTTGATGGCTTCTAGGTAAGGTGAAAATTAGGCTTCCAGAAGGTATCACAGAACTATAGGAAGAAGAGCTCCCCACTGGAAGTCAGAAGTCCACTTTATTCTTGAGTCTGATGTTGATTTGTAATATATGTCTTTTGCCAACTCATTTCCTATCTCTGAGCTTCAATTTTTTTCCTGTGAACAATAAGGGGTTGAACTAAATGATCTTTTCTAGTTTCAGTAATCTATGAGATACTTGAGAGCAGATTTCCCTGTGAAGTCTGCTTTCTGATGGCCTTTGTTCTTCCCTAATGTGTGTTGGAGATGGGATGTATAGCTCAACATCATTTGATGCTTCATAATTTCATTGATGATCCAGGATGCTAACTAGGCTGAGATAAGCAGGGAAAGACAGTCAAGTATTTGCATGAAAAACATACATCTGAGGCAGGAGGTATCTGACTCAGGAATGGGGAAGGAGATAGAAGAGGAAAGACTGGTTAGACCCCACCCTGTGGGGTGGATTATAGGCTTTGATTGTGTTTATTGAGAGAGAGAGCTATTTCTATAGGCAAGGCTGATGGCTTATGAGCAGACAATGGGAGAATTATAGCTCCATCTCTCATAAGAAGCCAGGATACCCCAAAGTACCAGATAGGTGTTTGATCTTCTCCTGAAGAAAGTAGTGCCTTCTGTTACACTAAATATAGATGATTACTATGTTGATCTTGATTTAAGCCTTTTCTCTAAATGAAATATCTTTAAAGGGAAGATAAATATATAAACTCATCTACTGAATAATGTAAAATATAGAAATATAGAAACATTATGTAAAATATAAAAATATCAGGAGAAAAATTCCAGTTCTTTCTACTTCAGTCATGTTGGTTATCTTTCTCTTAGGATTATAGAAATAGAGCTGACAGAAACTTCAAAAGTCATCTAGAACAACACTCTCTCTTAAAGAATTTGCTGCTGCTGTTATTTTGAACTTGACAAACACCAGGAGCAAGAACGTTTCTGCCAAGAGATAATACAGAAAAAGAGGATTTTTATATGAAACTAAATCTCCATTAAGTGTAGCTTGGGTTATTGCTCTTTTTTGAAATCATATACTAAAGTCTGCACATCTTGTCTTGTGTTTCTGTTCTCTGAATTTAAAAAAAAAAAGGCTATTAGGCATTTTTTTTTCTTGACACCTCTATCAAGAAATTTCATCTTATCTCCCCCTCCACAAAACTTTGTCATTTGTAAAAAGTCAATGTAATGTAATCAAACAAAACAAATTCACATAATGACCATGTCAGAAGGCATCTTACATCCTGGACCTTTAGTCTTGCACTTTATGACATAACTTAATTATCACTCTTCTGCAATCATGGGTGATATTGTACTGATCAAAGTTCTTAAGTCTTTCAAACCAATCTTCTCATTTTACAAATGAGGAAATTGAGACTCAGAGAGGATAAACATTTTCTAAAATCACACAGATAATAATAAGCTTCAAAGAAGAGATTATGACCCAGATTCTCTGACTCCAGAGCTAGTACTTTACCCATGGGATCATAATGTTCTTCTCAATCTTGATCTTCTTACAGCGCCTTCTTGAGACAATATATATAAAGAACTTTGTAACCCTTAAAGTGTACAGATTATTGTTAATCCTATTTCTCTATTTTGTAGTTTCAAGTTCTTTTAAAATTTTTAACCTCTGATTGATAATGAGGTTTACAATTTTTTCAACAGTTACCTATATTTTTTATTTTAGGAAAAAAAAATACTTGGACAGTCTGCACTCATCTCATAATGAATGATTCATCAGGTAACTGGCACCATTTCTTTAAAAAGGACAGGTGATCTTAAGTCTTGGCTTTACTATGTTGTGATATTAAGCCTGATTATAGGTTGTTGCACTCAAGCTTTTATAAGTCAGAGTGTGGGGGAAAGCATGACCTACATTCATATAAGCAGAGTACATTTAGAAGGCAGAAAGTTTATGATGTAGCCTTGGAACATTCCATTTCTGCTGGAATTACTGACATCTTTACTTTCATGCCTGAAGATGAGCAAAGTTCTGGTTTAGAAGGAAAGACCCTAGTCAGGCCGGTGTTTTCTGGGACTAATTTCTTATGATGGAGCTAAAAAAAGAGACTGTAATTTATTCTAGGAGGATGAATCAAGGTTTTCATAACAAAAAAGTCAAAGCTCTTATAATTCCCTTTTCTTCATTAATTTTCCACAGAAGTAGATATAAACATGACACAGAAAGAGTAGCTTGTCTATTCCTAATAAAGCAGGGGAAGAAAAAAATTAGAGGACTCTGTATTAGATCCAAGGGCTGAGCCAGATAATTTGGGAATCTCAAACTCTTCAAAGAAAATTGGACTTGCTGTGATGTGATGATCTTGAGCAACAGCAAACACATGCTCTCTCTCTTTTTATTATTATTATTACTATTATAGTTTTTATTTGTAAGATATATGCATGGGTAATTTTACAATACTGACATTTGCCAAGCCTTTTGTTCCAATTTTTCCCCTCCTTCCCTTCCCCCCCTCCCCCAGATGGCAGGTTGACCAATACATGTTACATAAAGTATAAATTAAATACAATATATGTATACATGTCCAAACAGTTATTTTGCTGTACAAAAAGAATCGGACTTTGAAATAGTGTACCATTAGCCTGTGAAGGAAATAAAAAATGTAGGTGGACAAAAATAGAGGGATTGGGAATTCTATGTAGTGGTTCATATTCATCTCCCAAAATTCTTTCTCTGGGTGTAGCTGATTCAGTTCATTACTGTTCTATTGGAGCTGATTTGGTTCATCTCATTGTTGAAGAGGGCCACGTCCATCAGAATTGATCATCATATAGTGTTGTTATTGAAGTATACAATGATCTCCTGGTCCTGCTCATTTCACTCAGAGACATGTAGGTCTCTCCAGGCCTCTCTGAAATCATCCTGCTGGTCATTTCTTACAGAACAATAATATTCCATAACATTCATATGCCACAATTTATTCAGCCATTCTTCAGTTGATGGGCATCCACTCAGTTTCCAGTTTCTGGCCACTACAAAGAGGGCTGCCACAAACATTTCTGCACATGTGGGTCCCTTTCCCTCCTTTAAGATCTCTTTGGGATACAAGCCCAGTAGAAACACTTCTGAATCAAAGTACATTTTGATAACTTTTTGAGCATAGTTCCAAATCATTCTCCAGAACAGCTGGATGTATTCACAATTCCACCACCAGTGTCACAATTTTCCCACATCCCCGCCAACATTGCACATTCTTTCCCTGTCATTCTAGCCAATCTGACAGGTGTGTAGTGGTATCTCACAGTTGTCTTAATTTGACATGCTCTCTTTCTTCATGAAGAAAGTCTTGCACTCATGGCACCATCATCAATCTTTCAATGAATGAGCATTGATTGTTGTATAGTACTTTCCCAGGTCCTATGCTAGGTGCCAGTGATACAAAAACAAACAACAAAAACCAATTCCTGCTCACAAGGAGCTTAAAGTCTATTATTTATCAGTTCCAGTACAATCTGAATCCTTAAGCTGGAGCCCTTTTCTGATTTGCTGTGGACCAAACTGTCCCATAGTAATTGATAGACAGGAAACATTTCATCTGGCTCTGTTTTTCCTGAAAAGGCTGCCTGAGATACAGAAGGAAGTGCAATATAGTGGAAAGAACACTGGCTTGGAAATGAATCTATGGGTTTAAATCTCACCTTTGTTCTTTCATCCTGTGTGACCAAAGGCAAATCACTTAATTTCTCATGGTTAGCTCACATATAATATGGGAATGGTGAATTTTATAGCTGCTAAGGTAAACATCTAACTCTAAAAATATGATCTCAAGGGCCAATATCTAGATTTGCTAGATATGCGCTTTTATTACCACCTTTCAGGAAATTAGGATCATGTAAAAATGTCCTACACGTAGCCAATTAACAAGAACTGACTTCAACATCAGATCATTTCAGCAGTTGGTGATTTGAGTATGGGTTCTGTTTTCAAATGAATCAAGAAAGGAATTAGGATGGAAAACTTAGACATATTTGTACCCAGAAGTGAAGAGTGGAAAAAAAATTAAGCCATTTACTTATTGAATGTAATTTTTATTTCAATGTGATCTGAGAAAGATGTTCTTACTATTTCTGCCTGTCTCTTTGTGAGTTTTTTATGCCCTATTAGTTAGTTTTTAAGTAGGTGTCATATACCTGAAAGGTATATTCCTTTCTATTCCTATTAAATTTTCTCCAGAGGTTTATTGCATCTGAGTTTTCTAAGCTTCTATTTATCTCCCTAATTTCTTTCTTGTTTATTTTGTGGTTAGATTTATCTAATTCTAAGAGGGGGAGATTGATGTCTCCCAATAGTATAATTTTTCTATTTCTTCCTGCTATTGGCTTACCTTTTTCTCTAAGAATTTGGATGCTATACTACTTGGTGCATATGTATTTAGTGTTGATACCATTTCATTGTCGATGGTACCCTTTAATAAGATATAGCTTCCTTCCTTATCTCTTTTAATTATTTTTTCTTTTGCTTTGCTTGAGATCAAAATTGCTAGCCTTGCTTTTTTTTTGCTTCACCTGAAGCATAATATATTCTGCTCCAGCCTTTTACCCTTACTCTTAAAGGTATGTCTGTTTCATTTGTCTCTTGTAAACAATATAATGTAAGATTTTGTTTTTTAATCTTTTCTGCTATCCACTTTTTATAGGAGAGTTCATCCCATTAATATTCAGTTATAATTACAAGGTATGTGTTTCCCTCTATCAAATTTTTTCCCCTATATATACTTGTTCTCCCCTTTCTGTCTACTCTGTCCCTCTTTAGTAGTGTTTTGTTTCTGACCCACCCTGCCCTCAATCTTCCCTTTCTTCTATCATCCTTCCTCCCTTCCCTTACTCTTTTTTCCTAGTGTTTCTGCCCTCCTTTCCATCCAGCTCTTATCTTTTTTTCCCCCTTTCTTCTCTTACTTCCCCATAGGGTAAGATAAATTTCTATACACAAATGAGTGTACATGTTATTCCCTCTTTGAGCCAAAACTAGTGAGATTAATCTTCTCTATTAAAAAATACAGTTCTCATTTTTCATGGAATAGCAGTTTTTTTTTTTATTATACACGTACATTCATTTTTTACATATTTTCATATGAACTATGTGGAGAGAAAAATCAGAGCAAAAGGGAAACCACAAGAAAAAAAGTGAACATAGCATGTATTAATTTATATTCAGTCTCCATAATTCTCTCTGGATGCAAATGGCATTTTCCATCCAAAGTTTGAGAAGAATCAACTCTATTATACTTAATCATTGCACAGTCTTGCTACTGTTGTGTATGTTTTCCTGGTTCTGCTTGTTTCACTCAGCACATCAGTTCATGTTAATTTTTCCAGATCTTTCTAAAATCAGCCTGTTCATCATTTCTTTATAGAATAATATTTCATTAACTTTTAAATATCACAATTTAATCATTCCCCAATGATTACTCATTTTCCAGTTCTTTGCCACCACAGAAAGAGCTGCTATAAATATTTTTGCACATGTGGGTCTTTTTCCCTTTTTCATGATTTCTTTGGGATACAGATCCAATTATGGCACTGCTAGATCAAAGAATATGCAGTTTTATAGTATGGTTTGGGATAGTTCCAAATTGCTCTCTAGAAAGATTAGATCAATTCACAACTCTACTAATAATGAATGTGTCCCACATTCCCTTCCTTCAACATTTGTCATTATCTTTTCCTGTCATCTTAGTCAATCTAATAGGCATGAGGTGGTATCTTAGAGTTGCTTTAATTTGCATTTCTCTCTAATCAATAGTGTTTTTTTAATATGACTATAAATGGCTTCAATTTCTTCATCTGAAAATTGTTTTTCATATCCTTTGTTTATCAATTGGGGAATGGCTTGTATTCTTATAAATTTGAGTAAATTTTCTATATGTTTTAGATAAGCAGCCTTTATCAGAATCCTTCTAATCTAAACTGGATTGATTTGTTTGTGTGAAACCTTTTTAATTTAATGTAAAGTTATGCATTTTGAATTTCATGTTTTCTTAAGATTACTAAAGTCATTAATTATTGTGTCATGTGTATCTAATTTATCCCACTAATCCACCACTCTAATTCTCAGCCAGTACCAGAGGGTTTTGATCACGACTATTTTATGAGTGTTAGATCTGATACTACTAGGCCACCTTCCTTTGTCTTTTTTTTTTTTTTTATTACTTCCCTTGATATACTTGAACTTTTCTTTTTCCAGATGAATTTATAAAACTTAGATAGAATTGCCATTTTTAT
The DNA here is from genome assembly GCF_048593235.1 of Sminthopsis crassicaudata. NCBI lineage: Eukaryota > Metazoa > Chordata > Mammalia > Dasyuromorphia > Dasyuridae > Sminthopsis > Sminthopsis crassicaudata. Next base: position 472,636,208 of record NC_133618.1, read on the forward strand.
ATTAGCTCAGTCTTCCCTTGAACAATTGATATTTTTCTAATTGTTTAAATGTCTTTGTGTGAAAAGTGTTTGGTAATTATGTGCATATAGTTCCTTGCAGCATAAGTGTAATGGTTTGAAGGGTATGAACATTTTCATAATTTTATTTGCATAATTCCAAATTGCTTTTCAAAATGGTCATTCTATTTTACAGTTTCACAACAATGTAGTAGAATGGTTATTCTTCCACAACGCCCAATACCAATTGTTCCATTTTGAGGTTATCTTTACCAACTAGCAGAGTATAAGGTGAAATCTCAGTTATTTTGATTTGAATTTCTCTTGTTATTAGTGACTTGGTGCATTTTTTTCATATCCATATGAATAACTGCAGTTCTTTTAAGAACTGTTTGCTTTCCAGTTTCTCAACAGTTTTAATCAAGGAATCTTTCCTTAGGTAATTTACATTTTCCACTTTATCAAACACTTGAGTTATTGAATTCTGTTGTTTCTTAATATCCCTTGTCTTGTCTTCCATTGATCAGTTTTTTTTATTCTTTAACTTAATACTAAATTGTTTTGATAACTGCTGCCTTATAATGTAGTTGAGATCTGGAAATGTTATTCCCTCTTCAGTCTACTTCTTTTAATCATTTCTCTTGGTATTTATTTTCTTTAAGGGGGCTTTGTAATTGAATTTATACATGTCTTTTTTGTGCTTTGAGAAGTTAATCCCCAGATATTTTATATGTTTGGAACAGGAATTCCATTTTTATTATCTTTAGTTTTGTTATTATATAGAAATGCTTTTGATTTTTTGTATTTAATAGTATTTTATTTTTCCAAATATATGCAGAGATAGTTTTCAACATTCACTTTTGCAAAACCTTGTATTTCAAATTTTTTTCCCTCCCTTCCTAAGAAAGCAAGCAATCTGATATAGGTTAAACATGTACAATTCTTCTAACCATATTTCCATATTCATCATGACGTGCAAAGAAAAAAATCAGGTCAAAAGAGAAAAAATATTAGAAAAGAAAAAACCTAAAGCAAACAACTAAAAAAGGTGGAAATATTATGCTATTTGTGAAGATAATTTTCAATATTTATTTTTGTAGATTTTGAATTCCAAATTTTTCTCCCTCCATCCTTTTTCTCAATTCTCCCTAAGATAGCAAGCAATCTGATGTAGGTTATATATGTACAATCATGTTAAACACATTTCTATACTAGTCAGGTTGTGAAAGAAAAGTCAGAAAAGGGGAAAAAAACCACAAGAACGAAAAAACAAAAGAAATGTGAACATAATATGCCTTGATTTGCATCCAGTCTCTATGGTACTTTCTCTGGATGTAAATGGTATTTTTTATCACAAGTCTATTGGAATTATCTATTATATTAATCATCACACAATGTATCATGTTCTCCTGGTTCTGCTCATTTCAAGTAACAGCAGTTTATGTAAGTCTTTCCAAGTTTTTCTGAAATCTACCTGTTTATCATTTCTTATAGCACAATAATATTCCATTACATTTATGTTGTTCAGCCATTCCTCAGTTGATGGGCATCCCTTCAGTTTCCAGAGAAAGAACTATAGAATCTGCATGAAGATTATAGGTTGCTATTTTCACCTTTTTTGGCTTTTTCCCTTTTGTTTCTTCTTTCACTAAAATGTGTATTCCATTTCTGGTCTTTTTATATGTGGGGGTAGGGGAAATAATTGTGATGAATGAATACAAATTAGTAATTAAAAAAGGAACAGCAATGGGCAAAACTAATCCTTTCCCATGTCTCATGATTATCTTGTGTTCCCTGTATTTGGAGATAGGTATATTGTTATTTCATTGATATGGGAAAACTCTTAAATGAAGAAACTTTCAGTTAATGCAGGATGGCAGCTTCTGTGCAACTTAAAGACTAGAGCAATGAGAAATTGCTTAGGCTTATATAGCCTATAATATGTGTCAGAACAGATATATGAATTCATTTTCCTAGCTCCAAGGCCAGCTCTTTCTCTCTCAGCATGATCCTGCCTCTTTCCCTCTACTTAAACGATCAAATTAGCTCTTCTATGTCCCCAAATACCTGTCAAAGAACATAGTGTTGATAGTTTTTCTCAAGTGAGATCTAAACACAATCCTGTGTTCCTGAAGAAATTATTCATGGCCAAAACCTAATTTTTTACTACTGTCAGTGTCATGACATTGTAATGCAAACTACACTAAGCAAAATTATACACCTGGGAAGAAAAATGCTGACTAGTCAGGATTGTGAACCTATTCAATAGGCTAAGAGTACCAGGAAAGCCTAATGCAGTTTTCTATCAAAGTGCCCTCTAGTGGATAAAATGCCTGCCCTGGAGTTAGGAAGGGCTAAATTCAAACCCTGCTGTAGACACTCCATGAACTGCATAACCCTGGGCATATCGCTTAATCTGTTTGCCTCAGTTTCCTTATCTGTAATAACAGTACCTACCTCCCAAGGTTGTTGGGAGGATTGTATGAGAAAATAATCATAAAGCACTTAGCTTTACAATTAATGCCTGGTACAGAGTAGACACTATATTTGTCAAATATTATTAATGATCTAATGTATACATCTCCCTAGAGGGTGGAGTACAACAGAGATCATCAGAGTACATCTTAGGGTAGAATTCATCTTTGGGAGATATTTGAAGCCTAATCTGATGGCTAATGTGGAAAAGGGCAGGTTTCTAATATGAACCTTTGCCATACCATTTTAATCTTGATTTCTCTTCCCCATGACTTTCCATTGATCAATTTACCATAAAATCAACTCAATGAAAAGTCCTGATGTTGTTGTTGTTGTTTTGTTTTTTTTTTGACCTCCTGTCCTACAACTGGAAACTAAAAGCTTTCATTGACCTTACATTCCAAGGTAATAACCTTGGATCTGTGAGAGGAACAAGGGAAGAAAATGACTTCAAAATCATATGCTATGTATTAGTCTACCTGTCATCTGGGGGAAGGGGTGGGAAGGAGGGGAAAAGTTTTTACAAAAAGGCTTTGCAATTGTCAATGCTGAAAAATTATACTTATGCATAAAATTTTTGCAAAAATAAATAAACTTTTAAAAATCATATGCTAAAAAAGTTGGGATGGGGGTGAAAAAGCTAAAAACAATTTAAGAAGCTCTCCTTCAAATTTCCAGTGACAAATGTTTTTTTTTTTTTTTTTCTTTTTTTAAACAATCAGATCACAGAACAGGCAGTTGTTCTTGAAGTAGCAAAGTTTAAATTCATCTTTATTGAACTTCCAACATTGGGGAGACAGTTTCATTTCTCCACTGGGAGGCGCAGTTGTATAGGCTTGGAGAAATAGCTACAACCTAAACCACATCAAGAAGTTATTTCAAATCAGATTTTTAACATTCAAGTGATTCAAATGCTAATTTTAATTGTCCTTTCAGACAAGAAAGGAATTCAATCCAACTTCTAGAAAGAATAGTTTATATTCTCCACTTCCACATCACCAGCTCTTTATACCCTCAAGATTTGAATCTGGCTTCAGTCCCCAGGGTGTTCTAAAGAGTTCTTAATCTCCAAATAATAAGCCTCTTTTACCCATCTTCTCAGATCTTTTCTACAGTGGATAGTGAATCTGACTTTCCTTGGCTTCTGATAATCTATTAATTTTTTCATTAAAAGACATTGTCTTTACATCACCTAAATTTCTCACAGTATCCTTTTCCTTCCCATGGGACACCCCATTATTAAAAAAAATTTTCATTATTTTAGTAAAGGAAAAAATACCTACCTAATTAACTACCATATGTAAAAAAGTTATTCAGAGGTAGAATGGGATATAATGGAGTATAGTTTGTGTCTTCTTTCTTCTTTGAGGTCAAGCTTGGTCTCCACTTCTGACTGATCCCTTTGCCTTTTCCTTCCTACAGTTTCTACTGATTCAATAATCATCTCTTTGAAAAGACTCTCAAATCTATGTAATCAGCCCAAATTTCTCCCCAGAGCTACAAATCCACAGCATTTACTGCTTATTAGCCATTTCCAACTGAATGAGTGGCCTGTAGTCATCTAAACCTTAACATGTGCAAAACAGAATGTCTTTTTTCCCAAATCAAACCCTCTTCTAAATGAAATTCCCAAATTCTGTTAATACTTCATTCTTTACTCTTATCCCTTATAGCCAAATCAATTGTCAATATCTTTCCTCTCCTCTCTCCAATCTGCCCCCCCCACCCATTAGAGATAAATTATTCCTAAAGCACAGGTGAATTAATATCACTCTCATTTAAAAGCTTCAAAGGCTACCCTGTACTTCTCCAATAAAAACACAATCTCTTATATTTGGCATTTCAAATTCCTGCAAGTACCTTTCTAAACTTAATATATATTATTCCCCTTCACACAGCCTATACTTCAGTATTCTTAGTCACAAAGAACATTCCACATAGTGCCTCTGCACACTTTATATTTAAGATGTATTCCTTTCTGGCTTGCCTCTTACAATCACTGGTTTCCTTCAAAGCTCAGTTCATATGCCATCCCTCACATAAAATCTTTTTTTATTTTCTGAGTCATTAAAACCTTGCTCACCCAGCAATGACCTTTTACTTATTTATATGTACATATGTTGCTTTCCCCATATAATACAAGATATCTCTTTACTCCTATGCCTAATACAAAGTAGGTGCTTAGTAAATGCAAGGTAATTGACACATTCTCCCTCAAGGAGCTTCCAGTACTGAAAAATATTACAACAGCTGTGAGGAGACTTGGGTTCTGGTTCTGACCAGTCATTTTCTCTTCCTGAGACTTCAGCTTTCTGGATTATATTTCTAAAGTCCTAACTCTGAAATTCTTTAGCTAAATTAAGTTTTAAATGACTTCTTTGAATACCTTTAGGAGGCAGTTTAGTTTCGACAGGCCTGGAGTCAGAAAGACCTGAGATCAAATTTGACCTCAGATATTTACTAGTTGTGTGATCCTGGGCAAAGGATTTTAATTTACTGAAGAAGGAAATGGCAAATCACTACATATCTTTGCCATGAAAACCCCATGACATGGTATTCTATGGTCCACAAAATCACAAAAAACAGGACATGATTAAACAACAAAAACAGTAAGTCTTCAAGGTACATGGTGAATGTTTACTTTTGTTTGAACTACTTACTATTGTTTAAACTGAATGTTTATCTCATGTTCATGTTTTGGGAAATACAAACAAGCATAATGGGCACCTTAGAAACCAAAGGTATATCTAATATTTATAGTCTTAACTGATATACACTTGTAAAAACAATTACCTCTAATCCCAGATGTTCTCTCACCTGTTGATTCCAAGACACTTTCAAATTCTAGAATCTCAAGCTGGAATTATCAATATTTACTTTTAACCCAAGTCATAATTAGGATTAAAGAACTTTAATGTGCAAAAAGGAAAACTAGAATTAAAGAGATCAATGGACCACTCAATTATTTATAGAATGTTAAGAACAGGAAGCTATCTTTAGCTGCAAAACAACAGAGTTCAACTTTCTCATTTAATAGATGAGAAAATCAGGTCCTGAGATATCAAGTGACTTGCCTATGGTTACAATAATTGTTTAATCAAAGACCTGGTATTTGGCTCCAGGTTTTGAGACTCCTACTCTAATGACTATTCTTTCCACTGAAAGGTTTTTAGCAATACCAGTTACTATTCCAATAGTCTAAGAAACTTTTGTGCTCCCTGTCCCGATTCTAGTTTCTCTTTTAAGAAAATACTAATCTTATTAATGGCTATCTTAAAAAAAATCTTGTGCTATATTAATAAGTTTGGGACAGGGTAAATATCTGATCCACAAGTAATACACAAATGAAATGGATCCCCTGCATAAACAACATAAAAGGTTTCTGATGGACTTTTATTTTCATCCATAATTCAAAATCCAGTGAGTGCTGCTAACATAAAATGACATTTAAGGGTATGAAAGAGTTAGTGTCCAGGTAAAAATAATTCACATACTTTCCACATTGAAGTACTAGAGAATTGTAACTACCATCTTTTAGTCTGAGTGGGATTGATAACCCCATTTAGGTTTCATATAACTAAAAATTACTGTTTCTGTGTAGGATACTATTTGATGTTTCTAGATTACAAATTTATCCCATTGGCATTAGTATTGCTTATGTATATATGTATATGTATGGATTGGATTCTGTGAAAATCTTCAGTCAAGGTAGATATTAAAAGTGTTTATATTTTCAGGCCATTAGTGCTATGTAATTTTTCTTATTTTATCCAACTATCTTACTCTCCTGGTTACTTACTCTTAGAATCTTAATGTTTCAAACAAGAAGGAAGCACTAAAGAGAATGATGGTTAAATTTGCTCCAGGGCAAGATTATATTTATCAAAACCTTTAATATCCACTAACTAATAATCCCTGAAAGACTAATTTTTTTTACATTTTTTCTTGTCTCTATTCTCTCTTTCTATAAAGCAAACATCAAACTTTCAATAATATGTATGATATGCCAGTTTTCCTCATCTAATTCTAAAGCTAAAATTAAACATGAAAAGAAGCCACAAGAGAATAGGAATCTTACACAAAGCAAAAAGCTTACTGAGTGCAGCCCACATTTTATAAACTCCAAATATAATTGTATGATTCAGGGTAGAATAGTAGCAGCCAAGCTACCACTTTTAGGAACCTATCCCGATACAAACATAGGCTGGAGAGGCATTTCCATCTCTATGGCTTCTTCATTTAATGATCTATTAAAAACAGAGTATTTGTCAAAAGGAAGTTAAGGAATCAAGTGGAAAGTAGATTAGACCAAGAAACTGACAATAGCTGTACCCTGAGGTCAACTTTAAGGCCACTCTGTGATTCTAATAAAGATAACACAATGTGGACCCTGCCCTGTTTCTCAGTGCTTTCCTTCCATGACCTAAATAGGGCCATGAGGATTGAAAAGGGAACCATAAAACAGTACAGAACTCACCAGAATTTGGCAAAGTAGGGGAAGAGATCAGACATGTGCTATGTAAGCTGTTGTCTTTCAGTTCAAAATTCCTATTTTATGAATATAATCTATAATTTAGAGCATCAATTAGATTTCAGAAATGTCTGTAGAAATCAAAAGTAAAAAGCCACCAAAAAACCCTGTTTTTAAAGGCCATATCTACATGCACTTGGTAAAATAAGATAAAACAAAAAGATCCAGCAATTTTGCTACAAATCAAGCTTGTTTGGGGAAAATCCAGACATTTGAAAGGATAAATAACGTGACACTGAAATTATTTTGTTTCACTTCACATGTTGCTGTTCAGAAAATAATAATGTTGAAAGGAGAAACAACTTTCACATTTTTTATTGAACAGTTTTATTCTGCCTTAGAATAAAAACCTTGCTTTAATGTTGCAAGGTACACTGCAGGTATGCCATGCTGCTAGTTATTAGGGTACAAAATACCCCACTCATTAACCCAAAAGGCTAGGGAGACGCACCAATTCATACCTTCACAGCATGTATCACTGGTATTATTTACAATTTCTCTTGTTTAAATAAGCCTGGGACGTCTCAGACAGTCTACATAGTTATTGCAACAGTACAGCACTTGTCTTTATGTTCAAAAACCCCAAAAGTTGTTCAGTGTCATGATTTATGGGTCCTCAAAAAGGTTGTGTTGTTAACATGCAAACAAACAGTACTAAACAATATTATCTCAACTATGGCTGCCAAATACTGGACCTTAATAAGGAAACCAAATTACAAAATACTTCCTTTGTAGTGCTATACAAAAGATATAAAATTAAAATTAAGATAAGAATATCAACCACCTTTAAATACTTCCATTTTCTTTCCTACAGTGCAGTTCTCCACTTCTTTATCACTACTGAACATTTTGAGGATAAAGTTAACAAAATCAGCAAATTAGATAAAAACATTTTAATCTTTGGATCCCTTTATTCCTGTGGCCTCCATAAAAACACCTGAATGGCCAGATTTCATTTTTTCCGTTATAACTTAAACATATCAAAAAGATTTACTAATAATTTTTAATTGGCAATGAACTCCATACTGAGTTGCTTGAGGTTCACTGGTCTAGGGACCAGTGCTGTAATGTCCTAAGGGCTATCAAAATGCAGCAACTTTCAACACTCAGAATATTCTTTGAATCCAATGGAATGGGTCTACAAGTATCACAACAAAGACAATTTTAAGAACTGACAGACTTTTTTTTTTTTAACCCAGGCATTTCAGAAAGAACATATTAACTGATGCCTAGAATTTTCTAAAAAAGTTATTATTTATCAGCAAGTAAAGCTAAGTGCATTCTGATCTATGATTATTCATGTCCTTATATCTTGAAGATCTTCTTTATTTGGACAAATCCTGTGATATGCCATAAGCTACAAAATGAAGTTCTTGCAAGTGAAAATGAAGAATTTATCCTCTTTTATATAATGGAAGAACATACCAAATCTTCATTTATATTTCAAATATAAAAATCAAACAAATTTAAAGCCTGAAAAGCTAAGAAAAAAACCAACTATTAACTCTGTTCCTTAGCATATCAACTTTTGCAATAACACAGTATGTTTGCTGACTTAAAAATGTTTATTCTTTAAAAAATTAGTTGCTTTTTATACAGCTATACAAAGTTCTTAATGTTTCTTTGGCAATGGGATATAATGGAATTTTACAACTATATAAAAAAGGTACCTTTGCCTAAGAAACAGTATTTACTGTGTGTACATAGTTGACTGACAAAAGAAAATTCTCTACCATCCAGCACCCTAATTAGTTGACGAAATAAGCTACCTCATAAGGGATATTACAGGATTTCCAAAAAAACTACCTTCTGTGGCTCAAAACACTCACAGTATCACGGCCCCATCTGCAGGTAACTTGCAGTAATTATCAAATACAATTTAGTGATAAGAAAAATCCTCTCAGTGATGAAAAAATACTTATAAGATCCATCGAAGTACTGTTTTAGTTGTGTTTAACTATACATAAGAAATTACTTATCCTTCTGCTATTCCAAATATATTTAATGCTCAACATTTCTGAAGATGGCCATTTTTCAAAAAGTAACTGCATTATACCCTTTGAAATTAAGCAGTGAAACCCCAGTGCTGGTGACAAGTATACAGCAAATTCACTTCTTCATTCTTTTCAAGGATGGAAGCTAATTCTCTGGACCATGAAGACCTAGATAGACATTCACCTAGTTCCAAGACTTTCCCGTAGACTATGCAGCAACTTTGTTGTCTTTCTAAAAAGGGAAAAAAAATTACCTTAAGATTCAAATAATAGTCTTAAGAATAAATTCTTATTTCACCTTTTGCAATATAATTCTCTTTATTTGTAGCCTACATTCATCCTCTCTTCCCAGTCAGTTTAATGATTTTCATTTCAGTATTAGGTATCTTCTACATTTAGCAATTCCTAAATTACTTGGCATAGATAGGACGACAATCATTTAGTTAAACGAATTTTCCAATTCACTATAGGTAAGAATATTTGGATAGTAATTCTGCAGTAGACATGAATATTTCTATCATATAAAGTGGGGACCTGATTCTAAGGAACTCAGATGTAAACAATTGCTGTAGATGAACATTCAATAATTTACTTTTGGGAAAAAATACAACTTACTAGTTTTGTATTATAAATTGTGATAAGGAACATCAATGTACATACTGAAAAACCTCTTTAGTATTTTAAGTTAAGGTAGTCTAGCCACTGGTGACTATTTCAAAACTTCAAAAAGGTTGTGCTGCTAACAAATAGAATACCATCATAAGGCAGGTTGGTTACCAAATTCAGAAGAGGCCATAAGACAGTGTGTTTGAGATAAATCAGAGTAATTTCTTTGTTTTATAGATGAAGACAATGAGGCCCAATGAATGAAGCAAACTGCTAAAGATCATAGGGCTAAGACACAAATTCAAGTTTTTGATTCCTATTCTACTAATCTTTTCTCTATACCAACAATTCTCAAACTTTTAAAGATTGTTACAATAATATGGATATGAAATCGGGAGGGCTTGGACTTGAAAGGCAGCAGTGGTAAACCGTAGGGTAACAATAACAATTCAGAAGAAACAAAAGGAGTTAGTGATAGAATAGACTTGAAAGGGAAGAGATAAATGAATCCTTGGTACTTATCTCGGGGGATTGATGGTACTATTATCAGAAATGTACAGTTGGGAAGAAGAGTCAAGTGAAAGGTGGGAATTATGATTTCAGTTTGCGATATGGATATGATGATAATAACTATTCATATGTATTTAAGAGCTTTAAGGTTATAATATGCTTGCCTTAAAACAATTCTGTAAGGCATTCCAAATATTTCATTTTACAGATGAAGATACTTCAGAATGGTTTGGTTATTTTTTGCTAATAGTTACATTTATGATGTCAGAGCTAAAATTCTTTTGAAAGTCTCTCAAATCAAGTACAGCATTTTTTTTAACTACATGAAATTATTTATTCAGATGATGGGTGTGTATCTATTTAGAGATATCCTGAAGTCATCAAAGTAGACAGTAAAGTTCAGGATTATGTAGGAGAGAAAGAGAAGAGAAAGTTTCAAAAAAAGGATGGGAAGAGTGTCAAAGAGGTCAACTATGATTCAAGACTGGGAAAAGGTCATTGGATTTGACTGAGTATGGATTACAGGGAAGACATTTTGGTAGAGTGATCAGGTAGAAGGCAGATTTCAGATCTTAAGACTGCTAAATTTGATTACTAGGTTTAATTACAAAACTCTGGTAAAATTTGGAATGAAAACTACCATACAGTACTCACCCTATATTCAAAATCTGCAAATTCCCTTCCTCCTCGGCCACCTCTGAATCCACCACGAAATCCTCGAGGAGTGGCAAAGCTACCACCTCTTCCACCCCCACGACCTCGGCCACCACGGAAACCAATTCCTCCTCTACCTCGGTAACCTCCCCGGCCACGATTTGGACGGAGGGGAATTCCAAATGTTTCAGCATTTAGTCTTCTTTCCTCTGCCCAAGTTGGTCTTCTTTCTCTATCATAAGAATAACAGGCCTTCAGATTTGTTACATTAGATTTTCAAAAAAATTCCTTAGCACAAACTGAATCAGTATTTAATTTCTAAATTATTTCAAAAGCAATTACTGGGGGCAGCTAGGTGGCGCAGTGGATAGAGCACCAGCCTTGAATTCAGGAGGACCCGAGTCTGATCTCAGACACTTAACACTTCCTAGCTGTGTGAACCTGGGCAAGTCACTTAACTCCAGCATCGGGGAGGGGGGGAGAAGCAATTACTAAAAAAAGATAATAAAAACAAGTACTTTGTCTAAATCACTATAAGCCACTAAGGTATAAAAAAATTCAGTGTACTGCCCTTAAAGACTACAATAAAGATTAACCACATGAAAATGTACATAACAATAATCAAACTATGTAAAAATCACAAAAAAATACCCTAGTTTAAGATCATAATTTAAAACTGAGATTTACCAAAGCCAAAACCAATGAACAGAAAAAGGAGATTTTGAGTCCCAACTGAATAGTTCTGATTTGTAGCTATTAATCTTTAAGTATGACTATAATTCCAATTAAAAATTCATCCTGTGTGGTATATAGGTCACATTCCTACAATAAAACTATTTTGAAAAACAAAAAAACCAAAACCATATATAGGTATGAAAAATAATTTCATAAAATTATCATAGTAAAATAGACTTAATATATAGAAAAAAAATATATATGTATATATGTACACACATACACACACAAATACATCCTCACCTCCAACCCTTTCTTTTCCCCTTGGAATCTTAGAATTAGACTGAACTTCAGAGGTAATGTAATTAAAAATTTGTACTTGAACAAAAATGCTTTAACCTCCCTCCCCAGCTTGGCAATTAAATATTTTGAAAAGTTAGTTCTTTATTATTTACAACACACAATTTTTCTTTCTTATGTAAGTAAACTTCAGGGCAGAATCTACTTAAAAGATTATACCTATTATCATCACAGGAGATATTATCAAAGAATGATTTAGTTTTGTCATAATAGCAATTAGGTCCAAGGGGATCCTCTTCATCAGCATTTCCTTCACTGTTTTGGGTGTCTACTCCGGAATCACCTTTATCTTCACCATTTACAGGCTTCTCCTGTTTTTCAAGTTTATCTTCTAGTAAAAAAACAACAACAAAAAAACATCATAGAAATAAAAATTTATTAATTCCTATTAACATTTAGAACTTAACATTGGATTAAATAACAAGCAAACCTTTGTTAACTCACCAGTCATACAAGACGGTTTCTGGAAAAGAAATAAGATTTACCTTTTAATTTAAGTTTATTATGAAATTCTCTGTCAATTTCCTCCTTGTTGAATTGTGCATTAGCACTTTCAAAGTCAAAGTCTTTCTCAAACTTCATTGGGCCATCCCGCCGAATTCCAAATCTTCCCCTGCCACCACGATGACCTCCCCGTCCTCTTCGAGGTGCTGAAGGGCCACCTGGAACTTTGAAAATATAGGATAATTAAGACAGTATTCATTCATTATACATCACTGTACAAAAGGCATGTTACTTTTTAAGTCTTTATATAAATCAAACCTTTATTAAAGTTTTATTTTGAAGCCCTCCTGGCAGTTACAATTACTAATCTACCCTAAGCCCAATAGAGTACCTTTGACCACTGACCTTTGCAGTGTCAACTCTACCCGGCTCACCTCCTCTGAGGCCTTCAAAGGTCTCTGGCCATGATCTCTTGAATCTATAGTTTAATAACCAGTAGCACGCTCAAGAACAGCCATGTGTAATCTTAAAAGCCTTTATTATACCTACTTACATAATGCCCTGACTTCTCAGCTCCCTAGTGAACACCTGGTCTGAAGACCCACATGTTCTCTACCAAACTCCTTACCTCTCGGCTATCCATCAGTTTGGCTTGGCTTGGCTACCCTAGGCTAGGGAGCCAGGTTAAAGAGAGCGATTGCTGTCTCTAGTGGGCTGATAAAGGGCCTGTGAGGTCACACACACAGCCAACCAGCAAGAGAGCTGTCACCCATTACGAAGCTATCTCAATATGGACAGGATCCCACCCACAGGGCAGTCCTATATCCACAGAGAATACTTCTGGGCCACTCAAATCTCCTGTTGCACTGTAGTGCCGCCCATTTAAAGGGCCCTTACACCTTAGTATAACATGGAAGTAACCTTTGGCTATTGAACATGAGGCTTCTGGCAGGTCCTTCTAAGTTGGGAAAATTTGGTCCTATCAAGAAACTGTACTTCAGTTTCTGAGATTAGGTCTAGCTAAGTTCAGAAAAGTATATCACGGAAAAAATAACTAATAGATCTGCATTGAAGGAGAGAGAGTAACCACAATGATTAAATCACAGATCTTTGGAGGTAATGAACTTTGTCGAAGAACATAAGATATACAGAAATATAGTTACATGGCTAGACACCTGTAATATCAGAAAAGATGGCACTAAATTTGTTTTTCTAAGTAGTAGGTTGAAATATTAGTACTACCAGTTAATAACCACAACTATAGGAAATGTTCTTCACAGTTCTGAGTCAATGAAGCAGGGGTTGGATTAGATCATCTCTAAGGTCCCATCCAACTCTAATTCCTATAACTTTTAATTGTGGTACTAAGATTCAGCTCTGAATAACTTACTTGCTTGTCTCTTGTTTTCGTTTCTGATTTGTTCATTTTCTGGTCTGGAAATTTTATGTGCTTCAGCTATAGAACAAAAAATATGTAGATCAACAAATCAACTGTTAACTTGATAAATAACTGATATAGCCTTGGTTTGTGAATAGGAATATGAAAAAATAAAAAATAAAAACCCTCACATCATGGTCATGCTCATATTGATCTTCCATTTCCCCCACCCACTTTGAGGGTTAAATTTGATAGACTGAACATTATATAAAGTTCAAGTTTAAGTTTGCTAAGATCACTCACAAAACAAATCCCTTGAATGAAAAGAGGGCTAATGGAAAAATGTTTGGTCAGTCAATTAAAGGAATAAACATCTAAAGTTCTACCTCGCCTGTGCTCTTGATTCTCTATTGCTTTTTGGCTGGTAGATGGCAAAGGTCTGGCTGATACAGGGCTCCTTCTCCCAACAGGTGCTGGAGCAGGTAAGTGGGCCGAGGCGGTCTGTACTGCTTGTTCCATGGTTGGGCTTTTTCTCAAAGGGTCTAACTGAGGGCTTGAACGACCTAAAATGTAACCAAAAGATAAGAAACTACCCTACCCTTATGGATTTCAAATTAATCAATCCAGACCCTAAAAGAAAAATATTTGCATTCTCAGCTCCACTAATCCAGACCGAAGGGAGATATTATTTTTTATAGAAAAGACTGAGTGGGGCAATTATGTCTTACTCAGACCAAAACTGAAAATTGGCCAGCTACTGAATATTAATGCATTTTAATTGAGGATAACTTCACGTCACATAAAAATCTGACCTGGAAAAATAACTGTTTTATAGTTTTTTAGAATTGTTTTAAAACTTAAAGACTTATAAATTGAGGAACAGCACTATCTAATAAAAATTTCTTGGCTAGAATGGAATTCTTATCAGTTAAGCATCACATAACTATAAAATCATAGATTAATAGCTGGAAAAGATCATAAGGTTGACTGGCCCATTCCCTTATTTTTCATATGAAAAAACTGAGGTTCAGATAGATCTTGCCCAAACTCATTAAGCAGAGTAAATGACAACACAATTTGAATCTAGACCTCAAATCCAATTCTTCCTACCTGTATTATATTACTGTTACTCATATAATAAAATATAGGTTCTTTAAAAATTGACACAAAACACATTTCACCACAATGGTCAATACATCTTGAGGCAAACTTAAAAAAAATGTTTTGAGTAAATTTACAATGTTGCAAACCTTCTACTTTTACTCTGAAAGATTGAACACAAATGTGGAATCTAGACAAGTAAAACCTAAAACTCTAAAAGGTACATTTTGATTTAAATTGTTAAATTCTTGTAGAAAGCTAACTAAAATCATTGAAATATACCTTTAATACTTCATTATTGTGATAGGACCATTGTTACAAATGAATGTGTTAATGCTTTCTCTACTTTTTAAGGATGTTCAGTAACTATAACTTTTTGTAACAAATGCTCCTCCCCCCAATAAAAGGGATATTCCAATGAAATGTGGAAGTTGAAATGTTATAGTAATAAGAATTAATAACTTTAAGAGATGTTTTAAAAAATTTATCTTCACACAAAGTCCACAAGTCAGTGAAATTAGAGATAGGCTACTTCTACTTAAAAGACTACTTTGTTGGCTGCCTTCATATCTTTTTCCTCTTTAATAGAAACTGAATGGAAAATACAGGTTGGATATTCATTTGTACCTTCATTTTCATCCAAATAAGTAGACTTATTTTAAAAGCACTTGTGTTGATAGCTGTCAAATTGAAACTCTGGCTTTAAATGAGAATTTATATGCAACTACTAATCAGTTCAACTACCATTAAAAAAAAATATCCAATTTTGTTTGGATGATAGTGATTACAAGTATACTAAAGTTGCTAAATGAGAACTGTATAAGACGAGAGTTACTACATTATTCTTGCCTTGAGTTAACATATCTTAAATGATTTTTAAAGCAATATTTTAAAATCATATGGTGCCTTTCTCTGAGGTCAACATATTTAATTTATAGATTTTTTGTTTTAATTTGAATCTTCAATATTTTCATGAAAACAGGGAATGAGCATATACTGAATCTAATAAAAATGAGCGAAAACAAGAGAAAAAGTTAAGATACTTTCTGCAGATCATATAGCATAACAGTGGGTAATTATAATATAAAACATGAACATATTAAGTTCATTACATGATAAATAGTATTTAAATATTAGTTATATTTGAGAAAATGCCCATTTTTAAAAGATTAGAAAGAACCATTTATTTATCGCTGAGACAACTGGGGTTAAGTGACTTGCCAAGGGTCAGACAACTAGGAAGTGTTAAGTGTCTGAAGCCAGATTTGAACTCAGGTTCTCCTGACTTCAGGGCTGGTGCTCCATCCACTGTGCCACATAGCTTCCCCCAAGGGAGATTTATTAGTGCCTATCTACACTGTGAGGATATTAGAGAAGAAGCAGTATGATAACAATGGAATTATTATATATCAATAGATTACAGATTTATGAGGAAATAGGTTCAAAAAAACTCAAATGTGACTTAAAGTCATATTAATTAATATGTGCTTAAGGTGGTAAATAGAAGTCAGGATTCATTTGTAATATTTTTTCCTTCAATGAAAAATCTGATACTTAAACTGCAAATGAAGATTCTTGTGCTATAAAATAATATAGGATAACTTTACAATATGAAGGACCTCATACTTCCATTTCCTTCCACTTTCTGAGTATTATAAAAATTAGAATAAAGATTCCTATTTGTGAAAGATTTTACAAAATCCAGCAGAACACATTTCAGAGTTTCCAAAATTTTTATCATATATTACAAAATTTGGGTATTGAGATCCATGCAAAAATTTAATTTTAGAAATAAAGTTTTCTACTTCTCAGAGAAAGGCAAAACTACTATGGATTAAAAAAAAAAAAAGAAAGAAAGAAAAGAGAAAAAGTAAAAAAGACAGTTACAGCATAAAGAATAATACCTTGAGATGGCTGTGTTTTAGAAGACCTTGCATCCTGTGTAAAGGCAGACCCGACTGCACTGCTCTGGGATAAGGCAGCACTGGCTGTTGTTTCTGTCCCAAAAGATGTCAGGGAGCTACCAGCTAAAAGAGGGAGCAAAGCAAATATCTTTTAAAGGTAATTTAGTAACAGTCTTCCTAGTTTTTTATAATTGTTCAAATCAGGCTTGTGCATATTTTATGCAAATATTTGGAAAAATCAATTACATTACTTTAAAAATAATGTATTTTCACTTGTAGCTTTTCTGGCAAAATAGCTGAAATTGAGTCAACAAAGGATTGTTTTGCTGTGTGTGAAAGTCTGTTGGGGGTGGAGCATTATGAGGATAGAGAAGAGCCAAAAGAAGGAAGAGATAAAAAAAAATAATAATAATAAAGTAATTATAAGTCAATGACTAAAGGGAAGGCTACCAGAAGATTATCAAATACTAATACAGATAGAATTATTTTTATGATAAGGATTTAATATGTATTTAAAACTAATCTGTGTACTAATTTCTCATTAAATGAATGCTGGCCTTCAGTTGTGATACTGATTAGTAGGAAGTTTTAGGACCTTGAATATATAGGAGTTCTGAGAAAGGATTCACAGAGGAGCTCTGGCAAGTCATGCTAATACTCTACATCTCTGAGTTGTTAGAGCACTGATTATATCACTCATTTTGGTGCCTAATTATAATGTACTTCATAATTAGTTAACTTTCCTATCTCTTAATTGATCATCTAGACTTAAACTGCTGAAGGAAAGCATCAATGCCTGACATTGCCTTTTATGACGCCTTTATCCCACAATGCTATTCATATATAAGATGCTAAGAAATTACTTGTTGAAATGAATAAATACAAGATGTCTGTTCATTTCAAGACATTTACATGCTAGCTGGCATACCTATTACACTGTTCCATAGGTACAATGATTAAAAAGATTTGGATTTGAATCCCACCTCACACCTAGCTATGTGATCCTAAGCAAATCACTTAATCTTTTGTAAAACGGGGGCCAAAAACAGTACATACCTCCCAAGATAGCTATTAAAAAACCAAATGAAAGTATAAAAAGCATGTTGCACACATTATGCAGTCATTATACTTTTACTTAAACATTACATTGATAGGCAAACTTATCATCCTTTGAAGGTAGCCTACTGATTTTCTACAAAGGATGTCAAAATTTTCTTCCCTTAACTTTTTTTCTGATACAGTTTAAAAAGTATGTTATTATTAGGAAATGTTAGTTTATCTTTTATTACTAGTAACAATCATTTCCCCCTTCTCTAAATTTAATTTGGTAGATTAGGTTAAATAGATTCAAAGCTTACAAAATACTGATAAGGAACTTTCTGTTCAAATGTGTAAGTTACTTTATACAGGATAACTATCTTAATTGGACCCTGAACAAGGCTCATATAGTTAGTCAGTTCACACTCTCTTTTACTTTAAACTAGTAAATCAGCCAGTTCTTATACAATAAGCTTTTAATTATAGATGGCAGAAATACTTCTTAAGGTTTGTCTGTTTCATTTGTAAAATTCAATCATTTGTTTACTTATTTGTACAATATATATAAGGGAGCAATCTTAGTTCCAAATGAAAAAGACCAATCCTTAATTGATATTACAGATCTTATACTTAAAGAATTCAAAGTGGAAAAAAAAATCTAAAAATGATAAAAAAAAATGGTGGTGATAATATCATATACACAATCCTGTGCTAAACAAAGAGGTAAGAATATGAAACAGAAACACATCTATCTGATTTCAGTCTAGGACCTGGTTAAAACTGAGGAGACAAATGAATTCAAATTTCTAGAGTGAAGACTGAACAGTTTTGGAAAATTCACATGACACATTAGTTTGCCCTTTCTATAGAAATTAAGATTAATGTTCAATTCTAAAGATTTATGTAAAACAATGTCATTATATCATATTTTTTTCTTATACAAATAAAAATTTAAAAAATACTAAGTGGTCATAGTAATACAGTATATAGTTTAGTATATAGTATATAGTTAAGTTTAAAATGCAAAGTACAGAATTTTATATCTACAAAGAAACCTAAGACATTTTCTCAACTAAATTCCAGCCCTCCCCCCCTTTAAGAGGAAAGGAAGCCAAATCATTTACTGATTTGTTTATAGTCACATGGATAACTATTTACATGTCAAAATTAGAACCCAACTCTTCTGACTAGGTCCATTATTCTTTCCACTGCGTTTATTTTATATTATAATGAATATTTATCTTACAGTAATTTGAGTTATATTTCTTTCCCTATCCACAAACTGACTGACCCTACCATAATTTCTGCTAGCTCTCATCCCTTAACTTTCCTTTTCTTCTTGATTAAATTCTTTCCCTTTGCTCTAAAACTTCAGTAATCTTGCTTCTAAATGTTCTCTACAGTTAGAAAGGATTCACTATCTTTTCTCTACAATTCTCCTCTGTTCTCAATTTCCCTATTACTGTTGAGGGCACCAATTATTGTCTAGGCTTGAATCTTTGGTGTCATTTCCAAATTTTTACTCACATTGGACCAAATTACACAATTTTTTTTCTATCATAACAACATTTCTTGTATATATCTCTTTCCCTTCCCTTATACAGGTATCACCTTAGTAACTGCCTTCATTATTTCTTACCTGGATTATTTAAAAAAATCTTATAATTAATATTCTTGCTTCAAGTCTTTCTGTAGTGGATACTTGTCTTAGTTGTCAAAGTTATTTTGATGATCTTCTGATCTTGTCACCCCAATACTCAAATTCTGGCAGTTCCTTATTCCCTCCATGAACAAATATAAAATCCCATTTCTTTAGCTTTTTAAAATCCTTCACAATCAGGCCACTTCCTACCTTTCTACCCCTTACTACCCCTCTCCACATAAGCTACATACAACACCAAACATCCCAACACTTTTATTGGCTGTTGCCTGGAATACTCTCCCTCTTCACCTTTGCATACTGGTTTTGCTGGCTTCCTTGAAGAATTATTTCAAATCCTACTTTGTGAAGGAGGCTTTTCCTAGGTCCCTTACTGCTAATGCTTTCCCTCTGAGACCTAATATCACCTCTCTCTTTATATTTTGATGCAGACAGTTACTTGCATATTGTCTTTCCTATTAGAAAATATAGTCTTTGATATCAGGTACTGTTTTTATCTTTTTTATTTTCCCAGTGCTCATTACCACTGTGTCTGGCACATATAAAACTCAATCTAGATTGAGGGGGGGAGGGGGGAAGGAAAAAACTTTAATTTAAAAACAAAAAGCCTTTAATATCAAGATTATCTACACACTCATTACTTAGTGTTGAAAATTCCCTTTAATGTGTTGTCTCAACTTGTACATGTATATCACTGAGACCTCAAGAAATGTAGGAGATTCAGAAAATTCTTAGGCCCAAGGATCTCTCCCCTAAGAATCTTAGCATAGTTTTTTATTTTTAAAATTTATTTTCAATTCTAAGGATAAACTTTTTTAGCACCCTCACACCTATTTTCATAGTTCTATCCTTAAAAAAGGAAAAAGTGATTTTTGCAGCCTTTCAGGAAAATAATGTCAAATTATTAAGAATATAGTTGGATATATAGCGTGTGATTGTGACAGGAACAATCAGGGAAATAATAGCTGTACTTTTGAAATTTTCTTCCTTCCTTTCCTTTGTTTCCTCTCTTGCAAAATGGTCCTTTAGCTCAAATAAAATGCCCCAAACTAGGCAATGACAAGTTGGAAATATAATTCCTCTAGTTTAATTTTGAAGCTACAAGAATTACCTATAAAACTAAATAAAGAGTTAGATAATGTTCCTTTTATTACACTAACTCTATAGATATTTAGCCTTGATTTAACTGGTTCTCTGCCTCATATAAAAAAAACTAAGGTCACAGGGAGCAAAAATTAAAACTAAGTCCAGGCTTATAACCTGGCCAAGACAATTTGAGTAATACACATAATATTTCAATTAGTTTCTACCTTCATTTTCCAAAAACAATGGCGCTATCCTGAATCCAGAGAAAGCTATGGTTTTTCTCATTATTTAAAAAGTGAGGCTTTTAATAGTTCTATGCTCTCAGAATATATAATCTATTACCTAATATCTCAGGATGATAAGTTGCTTTTATACTTATTCATTTATTAAAATTAAGACAGCAAAAAAAAAAAAAATAATAATAACAATAATAATAATTAAAAAAAAATTTAAAAAATTAACCTTTCTTTCCTGTCACATTTAAGTATGATAAAATGTTTAAATAAAGCAAATTTAGGGAAAAGATTCTCTAAATGTAAGCTATTGTAAAATAATAAATATTTTGGTAGTTAAGCAAATCTTTAAAAGTAGCAGATGAAATGTTTTGCCCTCTATATAAAATTTTACTTAAAATAGTTGAAAGGTCATCCTTTTATTTGATTTGCAAGCTTGGTACCATTTTATTGTCAGGGTCTTATTTTGAAATAGAGTAAGATAGTGTAATTAAATTATGCTAAGTGAGATTCTATTAAAAAAAAAAAAAAAGTATCAGAAGATTAGCATTGCTTTGCAATGAGCCAAATTGTTACATGACTTAGTTTTCAATATTCACATGAAATCAAGAGTTCCAAAATAATATGATCATAAGATTTGAAAACTTATAATATAAAATTAAACTGTTCTGTGTTATCATTAAACAAAAAAGTGCTGGATTAAAGTATTAAAGTCACCATACTTTCTTTCTTTACTTGTTTAGCATATATTCAAATAAATCTGGAATTTGGACATAAAAATGTAATTGTACCAAATAAGGTTTACATAGTTATATAAGAAAATTTATAAGTTTAGCATCTATGTGATATAACAGGAAAAATGTTAATGTCAATAAAATTATTAAGTAGATAAATTAAATAAAATATGTTTTAGAAATCACATACAATGTAGTTAAAAATGATTTCATAATTATATCAAGAATGTAGGGGAAATTAAACATATTAACATAAAAAAGCACAAGCATGGTTTCTGAATGTGGATTTTAGACAAAAAAAAAAATCTAATTGTATTTTTTTAATCTTCATAAGAAAGAAAATTAAAAGAAAACAAAAACAAAAAACACACCACATACCAACACCAACAGCACCAAACTGCTGCCCGACTAATGGACTTGGGCTGAACTGACTATATGCTGGCATCCTACCAAAAGGACCATAGGAACCCACTGACTGGAATGAAGAAGTAGATGATCCTAGTGAAGACTGAAGGAAAAAAAAAGTTATTCTTTTATTTCATAATTAGAACTGTTAAAAGAAAAATTTTGTTTTCTACAATTAAAAAAAAAAATGGCAACTATTAAAATTTTAATAATGCAATGAAAAGGTCAGAATGTCCAGAACACACATTTAATATGAAAATGGTGAACCATTGAGCAATCTTCTCATTTCATTAATGGCAAACCTTTACAAACAAGTTTTGTGCAATAACATCTATTTTTTATGAGTAGCACAATACCTAGTTTATATAGGGGAATGAATTAAGGTAAAGGTATTTATGTTAGGTACCTCATACAAAATCTCTATAACTTAGAATGACTTATTTTAGCATACTGGCAGAGAGAAATTAAACAAAAATTTATTATACTTAATCAGACAACAAAGGCCAAGATTTTCAATAATCGTAGTGAAAAGAAAAAGGATTTTCTGAAATAACCTCTTTAGGATCTCACCCAAAAATGTATTCTGCAGATAAATTTGTGTGTTTGAATCCTTTTTTACATTTCACAGCAAAAATTCAAGAATTACTTAACATTTCCACATATTTTATTCAACATTTATAGTATGCTTACTGTTGATGGACACCCCTAAATCCAGGATTAGGATTTTTACATAACAAGTTAAGGTTTTCTCCTCCATTGAATATAAACTACTTAGGGTCAGGGACCATTTTCCATGTATTTTTATCATGTGCCTGGCACATAACTGAGTATTTAATAAATGTTGCTTCTTTGTTTTTGAAAGACTGAGTTACATGATATCATTTTGCTTATTTCCTCACTAAATAAGATTAAGCAAAAAAAAAAAAAACAACAAAAAAAAACACCCCCCCAAACTTAAAGCTACATATTATTTTATGTGTATGTGTACATAACACATGTAAATAGGTTTTATTGAAGGGAAATGGTAGATAGCTTTAGTAGGAGATCCATTTTTTTTCCTCCATTAAGCAATGGTTTCAATATAAAGACATCTATTTTGTCAGATTTTCTTTAATTCATGTGGTAGTTAGTAATCAGCTTATCTCCATAAGAATAAGACTTAAAACTATGGCAATTCTCTTCTTAGATGAAAGTGCCTAAATGGGTAGGGGAAATTTATTTTTTAAAAATTCCCTTTCTTCTTTTCTTTTAGAAAATCTAACCTTACAACTCTATGTTATATTTATTTTGGAAAACTTCAGAGCTCAGAAAGATAATATGGCTTTGTTCTAGGTCACAGTGAGTTAAAACAGTTAAAGCTTACTCTAGAATCCAGGTCTCTATAGATATACAAATATTTCTATTATTAAAAAAATGTAAAATGATCAAATTGATGAAAACTAAAAAATAGGCAAATGTTAGTTTATAGCACAGAATGGTGAATTTTAAAGAAAAGAAAAAAAAAAAAAAAAAAAAAAAAAAAAAAGCTATGTATTACAGAGATAGATCCAACTGAAAGTGTTTTTTATACTAAGTGAATATCCTGTTTAAGTAACTGGTTCTGTTGCTATGTTATGCCTGAGATTCAGCAATTTACTATATATGTGTAGTAATCTTTAGTTTGCAATCAAATGAAATGTAAATGTAAAATGAAGTAGTACTAATTTAAAACTTGTCATCATTCAGATTTAACATATTTGACTTTTGGATTCCTAAAATAAAGGAGATGTTTAAAAATCCTTAATTCCTTGAATTGTTAATTGTTAGCAATTTTAAAACAGATCCCCCTTATTTTATAGTATGACGACATGAAGAGTAAGAAATATATTGCGAATATTTTTGTTTGCTTAAATATGTTCATATTTTAAGACATTACATATTATAACTTTTTGGGACTATTTTTTCCCATTGTCTTATGCAATTTCCCTTAATATCCACTATATTTTAATTTATAGTATATATTTAAAAATGAAACTCCATTACCTTTAAAATATTCTGTAATTTTAAAGGTACTAACTATTATAGTATGAAACACTAATTGTTTAACTGTCACAAGTTTTACCTGAACAATAGCTGGGTCCTGAGGCAAAGAGCACTGTGGTTTTGGTGGTTCACAAACAGTGAGGTCTTTAATGTCACTACCACGGAAGATAATGTATTCAAAAACTTCATCACGAGGTGGTATTGGTCGATCTGTTGGTCTGTCTTCTGTACCAAAGGAACGAACTGTCAGGAGAAGAAAACAAGTATAAGATGTCATTTAGATTACATTTAATCATGAGAATATATTGCTATTCATCTGTTAACTGGGAAATGAAGCAAAGTTAGCAAAGTTCCCAACACTAGGCCTATTTTTCAAGTTCTATGTCTTTTAGTTAATCAAACATTTAAGTGCTCACCAGAAGTTGTACAAGATAATGGGGACATAAATACAAAGTATGAAATAATCCCTATTAGCAAAGAACTTATAGAACTCAAGAAATGGAACAGAATATATATTATGATTATGACATGAAATAAAAATTATCTATTAACAAAAAAGTGCCTTTCTTAAAAATTTAAAGAGCTTAACAGGAATAACTGTCTACATAATGGTTCAAAATACAAATACAAAATAAGAGACAAAGTTCACAGTGGCTTACAGAGCTAACCTTATAATTTCATGCACAAGTGATTCTCAGCACCCTAAGCAACACAAGGCAGAAGAGTAACTGTTCTGCAAGTACCAAAGGGCATTTCCACAGTGAGAGATCCCTTTATCAATGAAATCACAGGTCTACATCTTACTTCTAAGAAATAAATACCATAGTGAATTAAATGGCGGTGGTTTTATTATAATGCCAAGCATACAGCAGATGGGAATTGTTTTAGTTAGCATTCTGTAAATATATATCAGAGTTATTTCAGGCTGTCACACCTGTGACATACCTCTTAAATCCATCCCCCCCCCCCTTTCATTTGCTCTACCATTTTATAGTTTGAAGGAAGTTGCCTAGAATAATGAAATAATCAATACTCTCTACATCCTTTTAATTTGTCCTTTACCCCACCAGTTGAGAACAAATGACTTTTTTTCCATTAAAGACTTCACACAAAAGCAATTTCCTTACCCCTTTCCAATATACTTTTGGGATTCTGTGTTATTTGCATATGTGACTTACATAACTACGTGGCTATAAATTCCATGAGGTCAAAGGCTCTCTTCTTCAAATTTTGAATCCCTCTCCCTATAGCAGTGTCTTGTATACAGCAATTAACAAATTTCTGTTGTATTAAAAATTATTAATAGTATTCCTCACAACAAAAGAATCTACGAAGTATATAATGATTACCAAATTATAAAAATGAGATAAAAACGCAAGGAATCGTTACCTTGATATGGTTTCCTTGTTAAGAACACATTCAAGATTTGTAAATAACTACACATCTACACTACCTTACCATTTAGACTCATTTAGAAAATAAGGTTGCCCTAGAAGAAAAAGAAAAATGTAAATGCTAATTTGCTATAAATTCCCCCTTTTTCTTGTTACCTAGCCTATATAACTAAGTCTTTATTATTTTCACTAACCAATGACTTCATC
Organism: Sminthopsis crassicaudata; assembly: GCF_048593235.1. Lineage (NCBI taxonomy): Eukaryota > Metazoa > Chordata > Mammalia > Dasyuromorphia > Dasyuridae > Sminthopsis > Sminthopsis crassicaudata. Next base: position 472,661,616 of record NC_133618.1, read on the forward strand.
TTACAACTTCAGTTCTTCTGAATCTGGTTTCTACAATTTAAAAGCTATTACTATAATAAAGCTGATGGCTAAGTGGCTAGAGCTAATATCTTCTCAAAGCGGTAAAATCAGTTTTACTCTTTAACATTATATTATTCTTCAGATGATGAAAAGAAGAGCTCAAATTTTTGACTTTATTTCAGAGAAGAAAAGATTTCCCCAACATAGCTTTTATTCTTAAGTTCTTTGGTCAGTCTTATTTTAGGACATTTAGCCAACTTGTTATCTATCTATAATTGTGCATCCAATAGACACTTTATATTCATTTGTTGAATGAATAAAACAATGATGCTAGTGAGGTGATTCTTGCTTAATTATAGCTGAGGCTAGTATGTGCCAAAATGTTTGTGGCAGCCCTTTTTGTAGTGGCTAGAAACTAGAAAATGAATGGATGTCCATTAATTGGAGAATGGTTGGGTAAATTATGGTATATGAATGTTATGGAATATTATCGTTTGTAAGAAATGACCAACAGGATGAATACAGAGAAGCTTGGAGAGACTTACATCAACTGATGCTGAGTGAAATGAGCAGAACTAGGAGATCATTATACACTTCAACAAGAATACTATATGAGGATAAATTCTGATGGAAGTGGGTATCTTCAACATAGAGAAGAGCTAATCCAATTCCAATTGATCAATGATGGACAGAATCAGCTACACCCAGAGAAGGAACACTGGGAAATGAGTGTAAACTGCTAGCATTTTTTTGTTTTTCTCCCCAGGTTATTTTTACCTTCCAAATTCAATTCTTCCTTTGCAACAACAACAAAATTCAGTTCTGCACATATATATTGTACCTAGCATATACTATAACATATTTAATATGTGTGGGAATGCCTGCCATTTAGGGGAGGGAGTAGAGGGAAGGAGGGGAAAAATTCGGAACAGAAGGAGTACAAGGGATAATCTTGTAAAAAATTACCTATACATATGTACTGTCAAAAAATGTTATAATTATAAAATTAATAAAAAAAGTTATAGCTGAGGCTAGAAGACTTTTGAGTTCCCTTGTAATCCTTAAGATCCTAAAAAGAAAATAGTTTATTTTCTTAAGAGTACTGATAAAATGCATTTATAGTTGAGAACTGGCTAGGATAAGGAGAGGAAATCTTCCTTATGATTTTTACACATTCCTAACATGAATTCCTATATTTTCAGACTGTATGTCTTAAAGATTACATTCTATATTAACTCATTACTGGTATTTAAAAAAAATTAGCATCTACCAAGGTTAATTCCAACCACACTATTTATCCAACAATAAAGTGGGCTAAAAGTTTCATGTTTTTCTCGTAGTCAGTATTTAAATACAAATTTCATTGCTAAGTTAAGAGCTTTAAGGAAGAAATTATTCTTCTGAAACTAACAAGAGATCATCAGTAATCACATTCTTTCAATAAATGCTTTCAACATTAGAACATAAAAGTACTGTGAAAAATTCAGTTTGAGAGGAAAAGAGACAAACTGAAAACTCCAATAAAAATATCTTGTAGACTTCCAAATTAATTACAAATATAAATTGTATGTACATAGAATATATATATACACATACACACCAAAATGAAATTTCACATAAATTGAGTATGTATGTGTGTGTGTGTTTATGTATACATATATGTGTATGGAGAGAGAGAGAGAATGAAGCATGAAGGGCACAGGGTAATGTAGATTCTAAACAAAAAGCCTTTGTGCTAATTATCGAGTGTTTACTACACACTTTTTATAAAACTGAGAAAAAATTTACGTTGAGTCAAATTTAGCAACCTATAAAGTTAAATTATTTTTATTAGTAAATCTACTTTCCTTTCAAAGAGTTGTTTTAGCAAAGTCCAACTTATATAAGAGCAGTAAAATCTTAATGTGAAATGATCATCCTGTAATAGATAAATAATTCATTCCTTAAAATTAAGAACCCTAAGATTTTATTGCAGTGGAGTAATGTATTTCATTCATGTTTTTCTTATCAGTCTGGGCCAATTGTTAACTCTATATTAGAATTTTCTTCAAGTAAGAAATTGAAAAATGACATTTCCTGATTCTATTTTATTTCAGTTTATTTCCTTTTTGTTTGTTTGTTTTTTGGTCCTATGATAATACAATGAATATCACAAATGGCTACAGTTGGAAGGGCTCTTTAGAGGTAACCCAAAATAACCTCCTTGTTTATAGATGAGGAAATTTTGAGGCCCCAAAGTTAAATGATTTGTCTAGGATCACAGAGATAATCAGAGCTGGGTTTTGAACCCAGAATTCTGGAATTGACTCCAGAACCACTGCTCATTCCCTTGTACCCCATGGCCTCTAATGTACTACCTTAGTTTCACAAGTTAAAAAAAATAAAAGAGGCAACTGAAGAAAATGCAAGTAGCTAATTACTTATTTAACAAAGTTCAGAAGGGGGAAATTATATATATACACACACACACACACACACACACATACATACACACACTTCATTCTTCCTAATATGTAAACTGAGGTTACAAAACAGCTGGCACAAATAACACTAATTCTATGGTCAGCTTTAGCTCATTTCCCCCCTTAGTTATGTTTCTTTTCTCTCCCTATCTCCTTCCCCAATCTCTTTATTCTGCCTGTTACTTTTTCTGTTGAACTAATGTGGTATTTCACTAAGTAACAAGAAAAAAAAAAAAAAAATGAGGTTGCTGCCTCAGTCCTATGCTATAAACATACTATTGGCTCTTTTTGAAAATGTCTAATATCTCTTAGATGATGATAGATTCATTTCCCAAGTAGGGAAGATGAGGCTGCTGGGTCCATGTCAAATATTGGAAAGGCTGAATTTTCTACTTTAATTTTTTTTACTTCACCATCTTTCTTCTGATTGTCCTTAGATAATAATACTTTGATACTCTGTAATACTAGAGAAACACTGATTTGATGGATCTAATCTTCTTGAAGCTCAGAAAATATTTCTTTTAACTATTGCTGCTCTGGATACCTGACTCCAGAGCAGGGAGCAAAGCAGATCTAAGGATTTAAATAGTAGAAGAGCAGTGACAGTTTTTCAAGGAGTAATAATTAAATAGTGCAAATTTAATTTCTTTTTTTTCCCCCCTGAGGCTGGGGTTAAGTGACTTGTCCAAGGTCACACAGCTAGGACGAGGTAAGTGTCTGAGAACACATTTGAACTCGGGTCCTCCTGAATTCAAGGCTGGTGCTCTATCCACTGCGCCACCTAGCTGTCCCACAAATTTAATTTCAATCAATACTTCAAATGACTGACTTCCACTACTTATATTTGGTACCTAATACAACTTAGATGTAGTGTGTATATTATTTGTAGCTATAAAGAACCTTGTAGGCTAGCTCTGTCATTTTATAGTTAAGGAAACTAAGACCTGGAAAAAGTAACCAAACAAGGTTGCAGAGACAGACATGGGATTTCAAATCAGGTCCCTAGATTCCAAGTTCAGTGCTTTAATTCTCACCAAGATGCTTGACTGGTTTGTTTTCACTCCCAACAGATTTTTTTTTTTTAAATCTCTATTTCACAGTGTGAAAGTGAGAAAGGAATCCTCATTTGCATTTCACAGCCATCACTTCCCCAAATTATCTGATTAGTAAAAAACAAAACAATGTGAATTTAAAGACCTCAGGAAAAAATGCACATGTGAACAGAACACTTCACTTTAAATGGCTAAATTACTTAATCCATTTCCTCTGCAGTTATCAAAAGTGATGCAGGGAAGTAGATTTTAAAATGGGCTTAAACATACACAAACTCTCAGTTTCTCTTTCTCCTCCCTTCCCCCCAGCCATTCGTTCAGGAAAAGTCAATCAAATATAGAAAAAAAGAGAATAAGATTCTAGTTCCTAAAAAGGCACCTGCAAATTCTTGGTGTGACTCGTTCCTATTTGAATGAGCTCTAGAAGTGGAAGGGGAATCCATACCAAATTGTTTGGCTGACCAGTCTGGCATCAAAGTTGAGTGCCTCAGAAACTAGCTGGAGCCCTGGGGAAGTCACTTAACCTTGTTTGCCTCAGTTTCCTCATTGGCAAAATGAGTTGGAGAAGGAAATGGCAAACCATTACATTATCTATTATGCTGAGAAAACCCCAAATGGGATCATGTAGAATAGGACCCTACTGAAAAATTACTGAAATTCTGAACTTATTGGAAAAAAAAAACCCAAAAACAAACAAAAAAAGAAACAGGCAATTTCCCCCCTCTTCGTTTTAGATTGGAATTGCATATAAAAAATTACTGTGCTGTGTATCCCATAAATTCAGTTCCTTTTAAGATAAATTTTGCAGAGTGGTATATTTGTTTTATGATCAAATCCTGTAAGCATTTGCAATGAGGTTAATAAGAAATACAGTCTTGGCATCACTGAATGCTGGTTAGTAGGAGAAAAAAGTTCTCTTTTGTTGTTGCACTTTAAGTAGACCAACATTGCTTGCCTTACTATGACATGCCCTCTAAGTCCAAAGGGTAAGGTTTGCTTGCTTGTTTGGAAACCTCAAGTAATCTACTTAAGTGTTTAATCCTCTTTCTTGGGAAATGCCCTCATTTAGGACTTATTTGACCTGAGTTTACTTGTCCTGTTATTCAATGAGTTTGGAATTCCAGGAGTATTACTTGCAGTAGTAGGGATCCATTGAGGGAAAATTGGGGGGCCTATTAGAATATCCAGAGAAAAAATGCCCAGATTTCTAAGAGAATCATCTATGATACAGGGATTCTACAGAAAATTTGGAGTACCCTATATAGAAAATTACCCAGTATTTTTGCACCCATATAATTAGAACCTACAGCAAAAAGGAAAAAAATGCCAATTTTTCTTTAGCAGATTCAGAAATTCCAGTTGTTTTTCCAATAATGTCTGATTTTTCATGACCCCCTTGGGATTTTCTTGTTATAAATACTAGTGGTTTGAGGCAGCCACATGGCACAGTGGATGGAGCACTGGTCTTGAAATCAGGGAGACCCAAGTTCAAATCTGACCTCAGACACTTACCATGCTACTTGTATGACCCTAGGCAAGTCACTTAATTATATGGGTGCAAAAATACTGGGTATTAATTTCTTTTTCTAACTCATTTTACCAATGACATTTAGAAAAATTTATCCAGACCCCAGGTAATTGAAATATGTTACTCAGGACAATTGGTCCTTCTTTGGGAAAGACTCAGGTATTTTGGCATTATCTGGTATTATTTAGATACTCGACTTTTCTTCTGAGGTGACAAGCTTAATTTTCTTTTCTTTTATATGTCCTCTATAATCGAACCCATTATATAAGTTGAGAGATAGGAGGTTGAGAATAAGGGGCCAACTAAGAAAGGTCTTATTTAGTATTAAATAAACAATTACCTTTGGCAAATTTTATAAAATGTTATTTGTTAGATCTGCATAATTTTATATTTGGGGAAACATGTTTTTGCATGTATATGGGAACTGTATTTGACTGTGTCATATTAATTGTTTTGAGACTGCCTGTATGGCACTGGAAATTCTGGGACCTCAGAGGGCTGTTTTGGATTGGAGACATAGTCAATGTATTCAAAACACTCCTGACTCTCTCTTTCCTCACTGTAGCCAGGAAGAAAAGATAAGTTAGATCAAGAACCCTAGTACATTAGTATCTTTTGATCCGCCCCAGTTTTGACTACACTGCCACTCAAGGGCTTTTCTTCACAACATTGTTACCAGACTGGATGTCTATATGCATGCTCCATATTTCTCCAAAGTACTTATATTGAACTTTTAATGACTTTCCATAAACAGGCTGCTGGGATCTCTTCTATATAATGGATTACTTCAGCCAAACTTGTTGATACCTGTTCACCAGCCACCTATTCTCCCCCATTCTAAAAAATTATCATCAGTAAATTGTTTAGGAGTGTTTTGAATACACTGACTGTGTCTCCACCCAAATATCCTGAGTTTGAACCTCACTCTCACTGAAATTGATTGAAAGAGGAAAGAAAATATAGATATACACATATTCGAGTATAGAAATTTTTCTTATCAGAGAAATAAATGAAGAAAGGAGCAAGCAAAAGAAGGTTGGGTATGATAAAAAGGTGGGTCAATTAAAGAAGGCAGTGGTCAGAAGCAAAACAGACCTTTGAGAATAGACCTTGTAAAAAGAAAGAAGGATAAAATGAAGAAAATCAGATAGAGGGAAACACATAGTAACCAAAACTCTGAATATTAGTAGATGAGTTCACCACAAAACAGAACTTAATAATAAAATAGATTAGCAATTAGAATCCAACAGTGTTATGTACAAAACACACACTTGAAACAGAAACAGTTTAAATAAGGGGCTAAATATAGAAGAATCTATTATGCCTCAGTTGAAGTAAGAAAAGCAGGGGTAACAATCATGATCTCAAGCAAAAGCAAAAGTAAAAATAGAGCTAATTAAAATAAACGTGGAAACTACATTTTGCTAAAATATACCACAGACAATATATAAAAAAAAATTTACAGCAAGTTTCTCTGATAAAGCCCTCATTTTTCAAATATATAGGAAACCAAGTTAAATTCACTATGGTTTCGAGAAATGAAAATTAAAACAACTAAGTTATCACTTCACATTTATCAGAAATCACAAATGTTGGAGGGGATATAGGGAAATAGATACATTAATGAAACATATATGCAATTGTGAACGGACTCTAGCCGGTTTTTTTTTGAGGAGAATAATTTGGAGCCACGCCCAAAGAATTATAAAACTACGAATACTCTTTAACATTGTAATACCACTACTACCCCAAAGAGATCAAAAAAGGAAAGGACATGAACAAAAATATTTATAGAAGCTCTTTTTGTAATGGTAAAGAATTGGAGAGGATGACCAATGGCTAAACAAGTTATAGTATACAAGTAATGGGAATACTATTGCGCTAAAAGGAATAACTAGCAGAATGGTTTTAGAAAAATCTGCAAAGACTTGATGCAAGGTGAAGTGAGCGAACCAGATCATTCATCATACACAGTAAATGCAATATTATAATGATGAGCAGTTGTAAGAGACTTAGCTACAATGATCAATACAATTATTCAAGGCAATTCCAAAGGACTCAAGGTGAAAATGCCATCTACTTCCAGGGATAGTGCTTACTTTTTAATTGCTTTTTTGTGACATAGCTAATATGGAAATATGTTTTGGATGATTTCATACATAACTGATATATGCTTACCTTCTCAGTGCCTGGGGGAGGAGCTGAAGGGAGGGAGAGAATTTGGAACTTAAAAAAAAAAAAAAAAAAAGTGCCAAAAATAAAAAAAAAAAAAGTATTTTAAAGACACAAAGGAAAAAAGTGGCAAGGGCAGGGCAGAAACTTACCCTTCTATTTACAATCCTTCTTACCTCAATGATAGGGGATCAGCTTAGGTTAAGATAAAGCTGGGCTCAACTAATCTGTTTTGGCTCTAGAGGGTCAGATGAATTTATCAAATAAGTGAAGTTAAATGGTGTCTTCAAGTATTTATTTTTTTAAATGGCATCTCTCCACTATGTATATCACTAAATGAGAAAAGAGAATAGTTTTCAGTAAAACCTAACTCTAACTTTGAAAAAAAGACCAGGTCTTTCCCGTAAATAGAAAAGATTTGATATTTTTCCAAAGAGGAATTTGACAAGGATTAATTGATGTTCCCCTTCACCATTTTTTGCTCAGGCTAAATAAGCAAATTAGATGAGAACACTGGTGATAGTATAATCTGATAAGAATGGTGGAATCAGAAAGACTGGGATTCAAATCCCCATCCCATCAAATCCCAGCATTGATTATTACTAGCTTTGTGACCAAAGATAAAGGATCATTTCTGAGACCTCACTTTTCTCATAGTGTAAAATGGGGATTAAAAATTTCCACAGCACCTATCTCATTGGATGTTGTAAGGCTCAAATGAGATAATGTAAAATTTAAAACACTACATAAATGTCTAGTTACAATTAACAAGCCAAACAGCTTCCTCTGTCATCTTTGACAAAGTCTGTCTCCTTCTGAGTAGCCCAAGTCTGGAGAAAAATGATTTATTACTGTTTTATAGAATATTCTACCTTCATATTTCCAAGTTTTCAGATCCTCTTCTGATTCTTGGGGGGGGAAAATGAAGTCTTTTCTTTATTTGTGTGCGATTTTATTCTCTTTATAAACTCCTTGAAGATAGGGATGATCTTATTTAAGTGTATGCATTTAAGTAAGCAATTGGGGTTAAATGACTTGCCTAAGGTCAACACTGCTAAAAAAGTGTCAGAGACTGAATCTGAATTCAAGACTTGAATCAGTGCTCTATATACTGAGATCTACCTGCTTCTCTTTTGTATCTTTTTTCCTCCTCAACCTAACATAGTGAACTGTATATGGTCATTAATTTTTCTTCAATGAATGAATCAAATAGCAGAAAGGGAGATAGGAAGATAATTTTCATCCTTTGATTAATTTCACCCATTATCCAGAACTCCTAAGCTCTATGTAATTCTTAATAAAAACTCAAACATCTCTGTAATAACTTTCAAACATAATTTTTTTATTAAAAGTTTTTCTCCTAGACTTACATCAACTGATGCTGAGTGAAATGAGCAGAACCAGAAGATCACTGTACACTGCAATAACAATACTGTATGAGGATGTATTCTGATGGAAGTGGAAATCTTCAACATAAAGAGCCAACTCACTTCCAGTTGATCAATGATGGACAGAGGTAGCTACACCCAGAGAAGAAACACTGGGAAGTGAATGTAAATTGTTAGCACTAATATATGTCTGCCCAGGTTACATGTACCTTCGGAATCTAATGCTTATTGTGCAACAAGAAAATGGTATTTACACATATGTATTGTATCTAGGTTATATTGTAACACATGTAAAATGTATGGGATTGCCTGTCATTGGGGGGAGGGAGGGATAATTTGGAAAAATGAATACAAGGGATAATATTATAAAAAAATATATAATAAAAAAAAAAAAAAGTTTTTCTCCTTGCATGTGTCTCCAACAGCTCTGTTCTCTCCACCTTGTTGCCTTGTTTCTTTCCTCTACTTCAATAGACTGCACACATGAAGAAATAAATGTATTTTACAGCATTTGTTAAACAACTTTATTAGTCTTAAACTTAAAAAGCAGATGAGATGAATGTTTTGTATTTAATTTTAAAATACTTTTTACTACTTTTGACCCTTGCTTGCTTGATTTTCCCATCTCATAGGTTAGTGGACTTTGATATTATTTTATGCCTCAATCATCCAGAGAACGTAAAGTTATAAGGTAATTTATAGGTGATCTAGCTCTTTACTCAATGCTGCAATTATCTCTATAAAATCCCTGACAGCTAATATTCCAGGGCCTGTTTAAATACCCTATGCAATCTTGGGACACATTTTTTATTGTAGAAATGCTTCTTTGAAGGACAAACTATTTATAATAGTACTTTTTGTAGGCAACAACTTGAAAAAAAGTAGATGTCAAATAAATGGAAAGTGGCAAAACAAGTTGAGATATATGAATGTTACTCAATAAGCATTTATTAAACACGATGTACCAAACACTGTGCACTAAAGATAGAAGGGAAGACAACAACATGTTTCTTGTCATCAAGGAGCTCACATTTTAACAGAAAAATATGCAATAACTATGTACATATGAAATATTATTCAGACTAAATAGCAGGTATTTTTTTAAGCCATTAGCAGGGAAGAAAATTCTGGGAAGATCGACTCCCAATGAAAAGTCAGAGCTGGTAAACTAGTATGTAGATAAGGAAGTATGGATGTAAGTATATGAAACAATAAAAAGGCTAGTGTCATTGGCTCAAAGAGTATGTGAAGTAGACTAAAGAATAAGAATAAAGGAAAAGTAGGATTTCATATTTGATCCTGGAAACAACAAGAGTTGAATGAATAGGGAGTAACAAGGTCAGACATGCATTTGAGGTGCTTTGGCAGCTGAATGGAGAAGAGGTTGGGGTTGGGAGAGAGTTGAGGAAGAGAGACCAATAATGAGGTGCAAAAGATCAGGCAAAAGGTTATGAAGACCTGTATGGTAGATATGCAAAAACGGAAGGGAATGGAGATGGAAAACATTGTGGAGATAGAATGGGCAGGATATGGCAAACATAGTGAGAAGATTAGTGACAGACCGGAAATTATCAACAGAGGGTACAATCTGTTCAAGAATTAAAAATGGGAGAAAAAAAAAAAAATTTCTGAATGCTATGATTAGAAGACGAGTTCTTGGAACAATAGTCTCAATTTGTTTGATGAAAGGTGAGGAAAGGCTCTCAAGTAAGAGGAAGAAACAAAAAAATGAGAAATGTTATATGAGATGAGAAGAGATGAAAAGGTTTGGAACAGCTACTGAGGTGAATGGGAGTCAATCAATTAGGGAGGTGTTAAAAAAATTGCCTTGTTGCAGTAATGGCCTAGATGATATTATGTGATAATTTTGTAATAGACACTATTAGCCTGATTTTATGACTTTTTCCAGTATGGTTCTGAATCACATGAATAAGAGGAAAGGAGCTAGATAGTGGGAGAAATCCAAAGTTGGGGGTGGGGTAGTAGGTAAGGCCTAAGTGGTGATAGGATAAATGGGCAAGGAATTCAGATATAGAATTGAACTGATTTACGAAGAAATGATGAGAGAAATGAATGTAGCTAGTGGAATGATGTGAGGCTTGGGAAAAAAAAGATGAAAAGGAGAAAAAATAGATTGTAGTTATAGTTGTAGGCCACATAAAATTTGTGACTAAACAAAATATGGAGTTAATGGATATGGAACGTACACTGGCAGGCAATGACAAGATCAAGGGTTATGAACTTCTCTAGCTGCAGATAAGGTAAACTGAGATAAGGTTGACTGAGGAACTGGGAAGTCTGAATACTAGAGGGAGCATGGATAGAAATCCCTTTGTCTGAGGGCAGGATTAGGGTAGAGAAAGATTATGAGCCAAATACTGAACACATAGAGAAAGGAAGGATAATATCCTGGGGGTAGAGATTAGATACTAGATTCCGGATTAGGTGAAAAATATGGATTAAATAAATTTTAAAAGAGAATAAATTCCTAAGTGAAGATGGCAGAAGAAATATAAATATTAATGCTTTGTAAGAAATGATGAATAGAATGACTTCAAAGATTGGGAAGATTTAGATAAAACTGAGGCAAAATTAAGTACATAAACCAAGAATGCATTTTACACAATGACAACAATGTAAACAAAAAGAGAAACCATCACAACAAAGTAACTTAAATTGAATGCTGTGAAATTATAATGACTAAGCTTGGTTCCAAAAAAGATACATGAGAGTATATTATACTCTCTTCTTTATAAGTGTATTACACAGTACATGATGTTAGACTTTTTCAATATGCTGATTATGTTTGATGAACTGTTTTTCTTTTACTCTTTGATTTCTGTCTACGTGGGGATGACAGAGAACTGTCACATTGGGATATGGAGGTGATATACAAAAGACAACTATGGTCAAAAATATTAAGCCAAGAACTTTCAGTTGTTAATATTCAAAGCAGGTAAAATGAATAAGATTTGGACAAATTTTTAAAAGATAAATTACTAAAAAAATGGAGCACAATGATTGTTTCCCAATCTCTTTTTCTAAAAGGGATTTTATTATATTCATATTTTTAAAAAAAGATTCATTATGGAAGTTTGTTTGCTATTAGTCATTAACCAATTGCTTTAATTAGTTAAGTAAATTAATTTTTTTTGTTTTTTTTTAAAATAAAGAGCTACCAAATAAATTGTCCTGTTGGATGTTCCATACTCATGCATCACAATTCCAATTTCTGGTTAAATGTAAATATTATTATTAAAGAAGGGAAAGGGGCCTATATGTGCAAAAATGTTTGTGGCAGCCCTTTTTATAGTTGCTAGAAACTGGAAATTGAATGGATGCCCATCAAGTAGATTGATTTACCTCTTTCTGTTGTTTTCTTGCATTTTTGTTTTTCTTCCCAAATTATTTTTACCTTCTTTTAAAATCAAATTTTTCTTGTGTAGCAAGACAATTGTATAAATATGTATACATATATTGTATTCAACATATACTTTAGCATATTTAACATGTATGGGACTACCTGCCATCTAGGGGAGGGGATGGAGAGAAAAGGTTGGAACAGAAGTTTTTGCAAGGATCAATGTTGAAAAATTACCCCCGCATATGTTTTGTCAATAAAAAGCTATAATTGTTTGTGGCAGCTCTTTTCGTAGTGGCTAAAAACTGGAAGATGAATGGATGTCCATCAATTGGAGAATTGGGTAAATTATGGTATATGAAGGTTATGGAATATTACTGCTCTGTAAGAAATGACCAGCAGGAGGAATACAGAGAGGTTTGGAAAGACTTACATCAACTGATGCTGAGTGAAATGAATAGAACCAGAAGATCACTGTACACTTCAATGTTGTATGAAGATGTATTCTGATGAAAGTGGATTATCTTCAACATAAAGAAGATCCAACTCACTTCTAGTTGATCAATAATGGACAGAAACAACTACACCCAGAGAAGGAACACTGGGAAGTGAATGTAAATTGTTAGCACTACTGTCTATCTACCCAGGTTACTTATACCTTCGGAATCTAATACTTAACGTGCAACAAGAAAATTGGATTTACACACATATATTGTATCTAGGTTATATTGTAACACATGTAAAATGTATGGGATTGCCTGTCATCTAGGGGAGGAAGTAGAGAGAGGGAGGGGATAATTTGGAAAAATGATTATAAGGGATAATGTTATATAAAAAAATTACTCATGCATATATACTGTCAAAATTTTTATAATAAAGTGACTTTGTTTTCAATAAAAAAAATAAAAAGCTATAATTAAAAAAATGTAAATATCATTTAAAATAAGAATCTTTCTAGACTCCAGAAATCTAAGGTTTTTAACAAAATGAAACTTCAAGAACATACAGTTCCTAAATCATAATTTTTACAGATGAAGAAATCTAGAGTCAGAGAAGAGAATTATTCAGGTTGAATTGCTTATTAGTGGATCAGCTTCTAGCCAAGGCATTTTGTATCTTGTTTCTGTTTTTTCTACTCTAGTCAGCTGCATATCAAATCTCTCCCATCTCATAACTGTCATTATACTGTTACCTTTTTTGCACACATTTCATTTTGTATTATAATTACCTTACATCTTCTGGGTTTAAAACTCCATGAGGTCAGAAGCTGTTTTTCCTCCCCACCCCCCAATTTTTATTTTATGTCTCTGGTGCTGAGTTTAGTGATTTTCATATAGCTTAATAAATATTAGGAATGGAATTGAAAAGGTATAAATTAATCTATGCAATGAAGGAAAAATTGTGATTGAAATGGATTTTTATAAATTCCATAGGCAAGATAAATTTGTATTCAGTGAAGTTTTGTTGTTGGATCACTTTCAGTTATATCTGATTCCTTTGGAGACTTGCTGGCCAAGATACTGGAAAGGTTTGTTATTTACTTCTTTAGTTCATTTTACAGATAAAGAAACTGAAGTAGATAGGATGATGAGATTAAGTGACTTGTCCAAGTTCACAAAGCTAGTAAAAGTCTGAGATCAATTCAGCAAGATGAGTTTTCCTGACTCCAAAGTTAGTACTCTGTCCACTGTACCACTTTTTTGCTCAGATAAAATTTTATTTATTATTACACACAAAAAAATGCCACCCTAAACTCAAAAACACAGTTCTTTACCCTAATTATAGAATATAAGGAAAAGAGAAGCAATATTGGTATCAATTTTATTTTGTTACAAAATGCTAAAATTGATTAAAGTGCTTCTTAAGTAAAAATTATCTTGTCAGGAAAAAATCTGAGTTAAGTTCTACTTCAGATACATTTGATTATGGGCAAAGTCACAACTTCTCAATGCTTCCATGAATTTCTAAGTTGCAAAGCATTTTTTGGTATTGGTTCCCTATATAAATGAAATCATGGTTTAGAAAATTTTTCAAAAGGAAATGATATAGTTAAAGAAACCAAGTCACTAATATTTAACATTTCCCTAAGTTATAACTTCTTTGTGGTAAACAAAAGGGCAGTTGCCTATAGAAATTAAGAGCAGATACTATAGTAGGAAAAAGAAAGAAAAAACTCAAATTGCAAAAACATGTTTCTTCATGTTGAAATTAGTGGCAGAGTTCCGATGGTCTTGTGATGGAGAGATGTATTTGCACCCAGAGAAAAGACTGTAGGGACTAGGTATCTATAGATCATAGCATAAGATTTTTACTTTTTTGAGTTGCTGTTATTTGTTTGCATTTTGTTTTCTCTTATATTTTTTCCTTTTTGATTTGATTTTTCTTGTGCCAGCATGATAATGATGAAAATATGTATAGAAGAACTGTACACGTTTAACATATTTTAGATTACTTGACAGAGGTGGGGGGAAGGGAGGGAGAAAAAAGTTTGGAACAAAGTTTTGCTAAGAGTGAATGTTGTAAAGAAGATCCAACTCACTTCCAGTTGATCAATGATGGCCAGAAATAACTACACCCAGAGAAGGAACACTGGGAAGTGAATGTAAATTGTTAGCACTACTGTCTATCTACCCAGGTTACTTATAACTTCTGAATCTAATACTTAACGTGCAACAAGAAAATTAGATTTACATACATATATTGTATCTAGGTTTTATTGTAACACATGTAAAATGTATGGGATTGCCTGTCATCGGGGGGAGGGAGTGGAGGGAAGGGGGGGGATAATTTGGAAAAATGAATACAAGGGATAATATTATTAAAAAAAATTACTCATGCATATATACTGTGGAAAAAAATTCTAAAAAAAAAAAAAAAGAGTGAATGTTGAAAACTATGCATGTGTTTTGGAAACAAACAAACAAAAAAAAAAAAACACCCTTAATTTAATTAAGCATGGCATTATTCCACTAAGAGCAAGGAGGGAAAAGCAATTATATAACTGATAAGGATGAAGAAAATGAGCAAATGAACAGATGTCAAACTTTTCTCATGACTATTTTTGAAAAGTATTTGCATTAGGTATATATCTCACAAGGCACTCAATACAAAACACTTAATACGACTTTCTGAAAATGAAGCAAAATTTGGTATAAGCTCCTATTTAACTACCATCCAAGGAAGATTAGTAATTTAAACATCAAAATGACTCTATTATAAGGAAAGGAAAAAAAGGCTTTAGTATATGATAAAAGTGTAACAGTAAAAAAGACAAGTGACATTACAACCAAAAGTTTAAGAACAAGCATCAGTTAATAAGCACAGTAACATAATAATAAACACATAAGCATCTAAGTTTAAAGATCTTTATAATTGTTCCAAAAATAGAGGCAATGAGGTGGTAAGGTGGATAAAGCATGGGAATCAGTTAGAAGAGAGTTCAAATTATGTCTGATTAGCTGTGTAAACTTCTTGTTCTCAGTTTCATCACCTGTAAAATGGGGATAATAACAGTATCAACTTCACAGAGTTCTGTAGAGACGGAATGAGATGACACCTATAAAATATCTTACAAACTTTAAATATTAGCTATGAAATATATAGTAAGTTTAAGAGAAACAGAAAGATACACAGCAAAGAACACTAGAATTAATGATTTTCTAATCAACTCTAACAAACATTTATTAAATGGTTAATTTATTAGTTTTTCTCATACTTAGAGCTATTAGATGACTACTACTAGATTATATTGTACATATTATCACTTATAACAGATAAGCAGGTCCTTAAGTTTCTATGTCTTAGTCACATTTATAATTGAGAAATTACATAACTCTTTCAACAATTCCAAATTGCTTCTTGAAACTAAACTTAACCTCTAAAGCATCTATATTTTCCTAATGACATTATATGGTTGCAAAATGTAGAATATAAAAATCTCAGGTTATCTAAAGAGCAGAAAGATGAATAGTGCATGCAAATAAGCATGATATTACCAATGACAAATTGTATAAAAAATGACAATATCAAAGTGATATATGATTATTAAGTACATGGGTCATTCAAGTAAAAGGAATGATGGATAAAGTGTACCTGCTACACTTTCACCTATTTAACATTAAGAGATGTGGAGGAAAGTCTCCTTGGGTTTACCTTTAGTGGAAAATTTCCTAGCAAACACATGGATGAGAATACCAAGTGAACAGAAAATTTCCACATCAAAGAGATCAGAAATCTAATCATTAAAAAAACATATATTACAATACCTGCTCTAAGCCAGGCCCTGGGGAAAAAAGAAGCTTATATTTCACTGGGACAAATAACACATACACTACAAATAAAAGATATACAAACTAAAAACTATGGAAGAGGAGAACTTATATTTTATTTTAGAGGCAATTAGGAACCACTGGACTCACTAATAAAGGAAACATATGTGCACAGACCTGTGCTTCAAGAATATCATTTTGATAGTTGTGTATGTAGAGAATGGATAGAAGCTAAAAGACTATTGTTGCAATAATTAGGATGTATTCCAAAAAACCAGAGCTAAAGAAGCAATCAGGTTACCAATACTTCTCAACATCATTTTGGAATAGCTTTATTAAAAAATCATTACTTAAACCATACAATTTGATACAAAGAATTTTTCCTATCTGAACGTTTTTCTTCTTATCCTAGATTTAGTAATTGTGCTTGTGTATTAACTTTTCAACTTCATGTAACCAAAATTATGTTTTTTCTTTTGTAATAGCCTCTATCCTTGTTAAGAAAATATTTCCGACTGATATACCTGTAAAAAGCAAATGCTCTGAAAAGAAGTTTTTGCAAGGGTCAATGTTAAAAAATTACCCATGCATGTTGTCAATAAAAAGCTATTTTTAAAAAAAAAGCAAATGATCTGCTTCTCATCATATTTTAAATATTATAAACTTCTTTATTAAGATAACACCCATTGACACTGATGCATTGTTGGTGGAGTTGTGAAAGAATCCAGCCATTCTGGAGAGCAATTTGGAACTATGCCCCAAAAGTTATCAAATTGTGCATACCCTTTGATCTAGCAGTGCTACTACTGGGCTTATATCCCAAAGAAATACTATAGAAGGGAAAGGGACCTGTATGTGCCAAAATGTTTGTGGCAGCTCTTTTTGCAGTGGCTAGAAACTGGAAAATGAATGGATGTCCATCAATTGGAGAATGGTTGAGTAAATTATGGTATATGAATGTTAGGGAATATTATTGTTCTGTAAGAAATGACCAGCAGGAGGAATACAGAGAGGCTTGGAAAGACTTACATCAACTGATGCTGAGTGAAATGAATAGAACCAGAAGATCACTGTACACTTCAATGTTGTATGAAGATGTATTCTGATGGAAGTGGATATCTTCAACATAAAGAAGATCCAACTCACTTCTAGTTGATCAATGATGGACAGAAATAATACACTCAGAGAAGGAACACTGGGAAGTGAATATAAATTGTTAGCACTACTCTCTATCTACATAGGTTACTTATACCTTCGGAATCTAATACTTAATGTGCAACAAGAAAATGGTATTTACACACATATATTGTATCTAGGTTATATTGTAACATATGTAAAATGTATGGGATTGCCTGTCATCAAGGGGAGGGAGTAGAGGGAGGGAGGGGATAATTTGGAAAAATGAATACAAGGGATAATATTATAAAAAAAAAAAATTACTCATACATAATACTGTGATAAGCAAAATTAAAAGAATGTTTAAAAAAAACCAAACAAACCAAAAAACAACAGAAAACAATTTAGATACAACTTTACCTTTAAGTAAGGCAGTAGTATAAAGGAAGAAAAGAAAAAAACACCTATAATGCTTTAGGCACTATATTAATTCAATTTGACCTTCACAACAACCCCTGAGAGGTAGATGCTATTATAAGCATCTCCATTTGATTCCATGGCAGAGGTTAAGTGACTTGCTCAGGGTCACAAACTTAGCAAGTGTGTGAAACCACATTTAAACTCTGATCTTTCTGATTACAGGTCCAGTACTCCATTCACTAGGCTGCATAGTTGCCTCAAGGAAAATCCAATTAGACACCAAATTCCTTGATTTCTCCCATTCTTTCTTCCTCTCTCTCTCTTAATCCTTCAAATTTGATAAAGTTTAGAAATATTTATGCTCTCATATTTTGCTGCACTTTTATAGCTACCATTTCAAGTCACAACATGCTCCAATAATGCAGAGCAAACACACTGACCTCAACAACCTCCCCTCCATTTGGGGCCCTGACACTGAATGCTTCATTTAAGCACCAGAAAATTAAATTCATTAATGTAAATCGATGATTACTTTCACCAGGCATCAAGTAGGGAACATTGATTATTACTACTGCTTTCTAGCAATAGATTAGTATAGCTTGTTTGTTTTTAAATTATAAAAGAAATTCAAATCAGAATTACTGAGTCAACGTTGTTTTTCTTTAAAACATTGGAACAAACAGATGATCCTTTTCTTCATTTTTCTATTGCCTTGGGATTATGAGTTGCTGGTCAAAATACTATGAAAAGCTGAGTAGCCTTTGGGACATAGTTCCAAAATGCTCTCCAAAACCACTGAACTAATTCATAGCTCTATCAAAAGTACATCAGTGAACCTGTCCTCCCATAACCTCTGCAACAATGATCAGTTTCTTTTGTCTTTGCTGATCTGGTGTACAACAAGTGGAACCTCAGCACTGATATAATTTGCATTTCATTCATTATCATTATTATTTTGAAGGATTTTTTTTAATGGTTTTTATGGTTTCAACTTTTTCCTTTAAGAACTGCCTCTCATATCCTTTGACCATTTATTTATTGAGGAATGGATTTTGTGTTTTATATATATATATATATATAAATCAGTTCAAATAAAAAACAAGAGTCTACAGATCTTGGATATTAATTCTGTATCAGAAAAACTTGCTCCAAAGATTTTTTTCCCCAAATATTCTAAATTACTATTGATTAGAGAAATGAAAATTAAGACAACTCTTAATTATTAAATGTTGTCTTAACACTTGCCCCTTCTAAGATGGGCTAAGATGATGATAAATATTGGAGGGGATATGGGAAAACTGGGACACTAATGAATTGATGATGGTGGAGTTGTGAACTGATCCAACCATTCTGGAGAGCAATTTGGAACTATGCTCAAAGGATTATCAAACTGTACCTACCCTTTGATCCATCAGTCTCACTACTGGGTCTGTATCTCAAAGAGATACTTTTTTAAAAAAGAGAAAAAAGGACCCACATGTGCAAAAATATTTGTAGCAGCTCTTTTTATAGAGGCAACAAACTGGACATTGACTGGATACCTATCAGTTGGAGAATGGCTGAATTAAGTTATAGGATATTAAGGTAATAGAACATTGTTGTTCTATAAGAAATTATAAGTTGGCTGATTTCAGAAAACTCTGGAAAGACCCTGAATTCGATGCTTAGTGAAGTGAGCAGACCCAAGAGAACACTGTATACAAGAGAACATAGTAACAACAAGATTAAGTGACAATCAACTGTGATGAATTTAACTCTCTTCAACAATGCAGTGATTCAAGGCAATTCCAATAGACTTGAAATATAATATGCTAATCACACCCAGAGAAAGATGGAGACTCAATGTAGAGTGAAACAGAATGCTCACTTTTTTTTTTTAAACCTTTCTCATGATTTCTTTTCTTTTTTGGTCTGATATTTCTTACAGAATATGACATATGGAAATATGTTTAAAAGACTGCACAAGAAACTAGGCATTGACCCACACTTAACACCGATACACCAAGATAAGGTCAAAATGGGTTCATAACCTAGGCATAAAAAATTAGATTATAAACAAATTAGAGGAACATAGGATAGTTTACCTCTCAGACCTGTGGAATAGGAAGGAATTTATGACCAAAGAACTAGAGATCATTATTGATCACAAAATAGAAAAATTTGATTATATCAAATTGAAAAGTTTTTGTACAAACAAAACTAATGCAGACAAGATTAGAAGGGAACCAATAAGAAGGGAAAACATTTTTACAATCAAAGGTTCTGAAAAAGGCCTAATTTCCAAAATATATAAAGAATTGACTCTATAAGAAAGCAAGCTATTCTCCAATTGATAAATGGTCAAAGGATACGAACAATTATCAGACGAAGAAATCGAAACTATTTCTAGCCATATGAAAAGATGCTCCAAGTCATTATTAATCAGAGAAATGCAAATTAAAACAACTCTGAGATACCACTACACACTTGTCAGATTGGCTAGAATGACAGGGAAAGATAATGCGCAATGTTGGAGGGGATGTGGGAAAACAGGGACACTGATACATTGTTAGTGGAATTGTGAATACATCCAGCCATTCTGGAGAGCAATTTGGAACTATGCTCAAAAAATTATCAAACTGTGCATATCCTTTGAGCCAGCAGTGCTACTATTGGGCTTATATCCCAAAGAGATTTTAAAGAAGGGCAAGGAACCTGTATGTGCAAGAATGTCTGTGGCAGCCTTCTTTGTAGTGGTATATGAATATTATGGAATATTATTATTCTATAAGAAATGACCGTGGGATGATTTCAAAAAGGACCGGAGAAACTTGCATGAACTGATGCAGAGTAAAATGAGCAGAACCAGGAGATCATTATATACTTCAACAATACTATATGGTGATCAATTCTGATGGATGTGGCCCAACAATGAGATGAAACAAATCAGCTCCAATAGAGCAGTAATGAATTGAACCAGCTACACCCAGCGAAAGAACACTGGGAGATGACTATGAACCACTACATAGAATTCCCAATCCTTCTACCTTTGTCCGCCTGCATTTTTGATTTTCTTCACAGGCTAATGGTACACTATTTCAAAGTCTGATTCTTTTTGAACAGAATAACTGTTTGGACATGTATAATAATATTGTATTTAATATATACTTTAACATATTTAACATGTATTGGTCAACCTGCCATCTGGGGGAGAGGAAGGAGGGAAAAAATTGTAACAAAAGGTTTGGCAATTGTCAATGTTGTAAAATTACCCATGCAAATATCTTACAAATAAAAAGCTATAATAAATTATATATAAAAAAAAAATCAAAGGACTGCACATATTTAACCTATAACAGATTGCTTGCTGTCTTGGAGAGGGGGGAAGTAAGGAAAGGAGGGAGAAAACTTTAGAACCAAAGTTTTACAAAATCGAATGTTGAAAACTATATATGTATTTGGAAAAATAAAATGCTATTGAGGGAAAAAAAAATTTCCCCTCCTAAACTGTTTCCCTTTTAATTTTAACTATACTTGTGCTGAAGCTTTTCAATCTTATGTAATCAAAATTGTCCATCTCATCTCCCACAATTCTCTCATCTTTTATTTATTCAAGAATTCCTCTCTTAGCTTGTGAAGGTTACTTCCTTCCTTTTCCCTCCAAATTTGTGACTTTATATGGTCATGCATCCATTTAGAGTTTATTGTGTTATATGTGAGGTACTAATCTAAATCTGATTTCTTTCTGATTATTTTCCAGTTTTTACAGAACAGTGACCCCTTATCCAAAAGCTTGAGTTTGAATGATCACATTTACTTTTGCATGCTGTTTCACAGATAGGCTGCTAGGTGGCACAGCTGGGCCTGAAGACACCTTCCTGAGTTCAAAACATCCCTCAGACATTTACTAGCTATGTGACTCTGGGCAAGTCACTTAATCCTGCTTGCTTCAGTTTCTGTATCTACACAATTATCTGGAGAAGAAAATAGCAAACCACTCCAGTGCCAATAAAACTTCAAATGGGGTCACAGAGAGCAGGAAATGATTGAACAAAAGCTATTCCACAGATCAACTTTTCTGTTTTTTAAACCAGTACCAAATTGTTTTTATGATCACTCATTCTTCCTTCAGGTTCAGGAAGCTTATTTTGCTTGTCAATTTCCTTCTTTATTATTCTAAGTGTTCCCTATCCTCCCAAATCCTCCCTAGTTCTCTATGAATTCTCATGGATTCCTATAAAATCTTTGTGTTCAATTCTTCTTTGTCCTTTTCATGTAAGACTAAGGCTTATTTAATAACAGCTCCTCTCACCTTTTCATCTATTTTGTTTTCTAACACATTTTTTTTCCTCCTAAATAGGTCTATTCTAATTTCCAGGGATTCTACTACTTAGTCAAGGTTTTCCACCTTTTGTTCTAAGCTTTTTTTTTCTGGAACAGGAATGCCTCCCCCATTCCTCATAGACTTGTGAATAGATTTTAAGGAGTTTAAGAAGTCTGCACACTTGAGGAAGAAAGGGGTATGAATCCACATCCTTATTTTTAGTTACCTCTCACTGAAAGTTTCCTTTAGTTATGAATACAAGCATCAAAATATTCTGAGAAGGGATTTATAGACTTCACTAGATGCAAAAGATTCCATGAAATAAAATTGGTAAAGAATTGGTACTCTAGAACTCATACTATTTTAAATTTCTTGCTTTTCTTTGAGATCTTTTCAACCAAACCTTTAAGTTTGGTTTAGTTTTCTCTTGAGGCTGCTTGACTCATAATTGTTTTCTTATGGCTTTTCCTCATGAGTCATACTACATATATGTAGTGTTTGGTGTCCTCTTCTGTTTATTCATACTTCCAGACTCAGTTCCTGATTTGGTATTCTGGGAGGGGGTTAAGTGTTGTCTCACCCCCCTTTTTTTTTTTACTCTTTCTTGGATAGGGAAGTAAGGTCCTAACTATTCTGAGTTCTTGCTACTGGCTTTACATCCCACATACTATACATTCTAGACTTAGAATCCTGGCTATCTCTGAATGAGGCAGTGTCAGACTTCCATCTTTCCTGGACTTTTCCAGGTCTGATCAATATTTCAATTTTTTAACCTGTCCATCTGAGAATGCCAGCTGTCTTGTCTGGATCTCTCTTGTAGTGCTAATTCTTTTAGTTTTTTGTTTGTTTGTTTTTGGTGGGAAGAAACCTTTGGCAGGAGGTGCTTACAAATGTTTTGTCTTTGTATTTCCTGATCAGATGCTTCCTATATAGCATTACTGAAGTATATTGTTGGAAAACTAAATTCTTTGCATCTTTTTATACTGCCATCTTAAATGCAACTCAATTCAATTAAATTTAAAATTTACCTACTATATGCAAGGCTCTTCTAAACTATTAGTTTTCCCCCACTCTAAACTGTACCATATTCACTTGGTACATGTTTATGGGTATACAATTTGTTTTTCCGATATAATATAATTCCTTGAGGGAAGAGACTATTTTATTTTTATCTTTGGATCTTCATCATCTACTATGCTGTCTGGCATATAAAACTAGTTAATGCTTAGCTGATGATTAGTTAACGGTTAGTTTATTTTTTATTAATAAACACTTATTGACTGACTCAAAATCCTATAATAGGTATGAAACAATAATGCAAAACGGCAGTCCCTGACCTCAAAGATCTTACAATATACTTTTTAGGATATGTATAAACCACTCCCCCCCCATACACATAGTATAGTGAAGGGAATTAGGGTCATAGATTTAGATCTGAAAGGACTTTAGGGGGTCACTTAATTCAATCCCCTCATTTCACAAATGAGCATCTAAGCCCCAGGAAAATTAAGTGACTTGTCCAAGATCATTTAAGTAGTATGTAGCAGAGCTGGAATTTGAACCCAGATGTTTAATTCCAAATCCAGTACTCTTAACTATAGCATGTTTCCATTTTGTAATGAGTAATGTGAAATAAAATTGGAAAAGTAGGTTTGTGCCAGATTGTGGAAGGCCTTAACAGCATATTCTTGTATTTTATCAAGGAGGCAAGAAGAAATCACTAAAGATTTTTAAACAGGAATATGACACATTTAGACCTGTGTACTATGAAGATTGTTTTGACAGCTATGTGAAGAATAGATAGTAACTAGTTGGGAAATTCTTATACAAGGAAGGATATATGAGATGAGACGTTGTAGAGGGAAAATTCAACAAGGCAAACTGATTAGATGTGGAAGACTAATGGAAAGGAAGAGTAAAACAAATTCCAAAATTTCTAGCCTAAGAGATGGATGATGGTATTATCAACAGCAACATCTAAGTTGGGAGGATGACAGCAGGTTTAAGAAGGAAGATGAGTTCAATTTTGGACATGTTGAATTCATGATACCATGGGATATCGAGGTAGAGATGTCCAGTTGGAGGCGCAACTCTAGGAGAGATGATGGGCAAGATATAAATTTGGGATGCAATTACCTACAGAGGTGCTAACTGGATTCATGGGAACAGGGAACACCAAGGAAGAAGTGAATATAGAGATAAGAAAACTGGATTAAGGTCAAAATTTGAAGGTAGTACTAAAGGGAAAGAAAGAAGAAAATGAACTACACTAGAAAGAGTAACTAAGAGAAGAGAGTAGAGCAGGTAGTTGGCATGGACTCTAAAAGAGAAAGGAATATCCAGTAGAGGGGAGCAGTCAACAGTATCAGATGAAACAAAATCATTTAAAAACTGAGAAAAATCCAGAAATTCAGCAATTGAAGCCACTTATTTTTTTTCTACACATAAGAAAATTATAATGTTTGATATCAAATACAAAACAAAACAAAAAAAATTTGGTGACCTCAGAGAGACCAATTTCAGTAAAGCAGTAAAGTTACAAAACAGATTTCAAGGGATGAAAAGAAATGGAGAAAGCAAGTAGAGACTAAACTCATATATCACAGATTCAGATTAAAATCTAGTCCTCTATCCACTACACCTATGTTACCATGAGGAGATGGAAGGGTCAGATACATACTGTTACAAAGAATACTAACTTGATTAAAATATTTCAAACCTGAAAAAACCATGTAAACATCCCATTTCAAAAACTTCTAGTTAAATTTTATTTTATTTTATTTTTTTGAGGGTGGGGTTAAGTGACTTGCCCAGGTCACACAGCTAGGAAGTGTTAAGTGTCTGAGATCATATTTGAACTTGGGTTCTCCTGAATTCAGGGCTGGTGCTCTACCCACTGCGCCACCTAGCTGCGCCACATTTTAAATTTGTAACTATTCTTTAAAACTCAACTCAAATGCCACCTCTTCTCTGAAACTTTGTTTTATAACTCTCTAGTGAATTTTTCCATGTAATTACGTGAAACTATATGTTTGCAACTTATTCCTCTATGAAACTGAGGATCTTTTTCAGTAGAGATTGCATCTTTATATTTTGCATTTTACCAGTGCTCTTGCACAAGATATGCAATAAATGTTTGTTGTCTTATATTGTATATGTATGTCTAAAGGCCCTTTGCTAAGAGAATAAATTTGCTTAAAACTGCATATTTTGTTTTGTTTGGGGGGGAAAGGCGGACAGTAAATATGTTCATTCCAGAGTGAGACACACACTATCTTTTGAAAGTAAAATAACCATCTGTTAAACTTCTCTTACTTACTCTTGGTTCTAAATTAAAGATTATCCTAATGGAATGATGAACACTTTGTAGAAGCTCTGACTCAAAAGA
Source organism: Sminthopsis crassicaudata (assembly GCF_048593235.1). Classification (NCBI taxonomy): domain Eukaryota; kingdom Metazoa; phylum Chordata; class Mammalia; order Dasyuromorphia; family Dasyuridae; genus Sminthopsis; species Sminthopsis crassicaudata. Next base: position 472,687,074 of record NC_133618.1, read on the forward strand.
TTTTTACGGATAAAATTAAACAATAAGAAAACTTCTATGGTATCCTAAGTTCTGGTAGACTACTAAAATACAGAAGATGCTACAGTCAGAGTCTGTACTAGTGTTCTACAGTCATTTCAACTCCAAGATGTTGGCTTCCAAGTCAGTTAGCAAGAATAGAAGAGCATCTTCCTAATGCATCAAGCTACCTAAAGCAGCTGGTGCCAAAATTACAGTAATGCTGCAGGAGATTTGAATCTAGATCTTCCTAACTCTGAAGTCAACTATCTCTATTTACAATTTTGCCTTGTTTTATTTAGAAGATTATAATATAACGATTTTAGAATTGTAGAAACAACAGTGTCAGGGTACTGCTAAAGCTCAAGGTTAATGCCAAAGATATTTTCTCTTACTGTGTTTCAGCGTGGATGAATCTGCTCTCATGAAATTCTAGTTTTGATTTTTTGGGAGGAATGGAGATTAAGAAGCTTTAGGATTAATAAGAGCTGAAATTTATATGATGCTTTAAGACTTGTATCTAACTTTACATACAATATTTAATTTAGTATTCACAAAGAACAATTTAAAAAAGGCACTACACAACAGGAAACTGAAGCTGAAGACTGATTTTTTTCATGATCACCAAGCTAATAAGTGTTGGACCAGGTTATGAATCCAAGATTATCTTGACTCCAAGGTCAGCATTTTCCACTACACTAGCCTGACTTATTGTACCATGATGTCTCTCAATAAAACATTAGAAAGATAAAACAAAAGGGCAAGTGTCACTCAGTCAAGTAACCATAGAAAGTGTTGTCTTAAAAGGAATTCTAAGCTGTTTTTCTGGAAGTGTTTTTTATGATCTTTGATATATGCTGATAGTAAATTAAACAAATCATATAATAAGCCCACACAGATTAAGTGATTTCCTAAGAGTAAGACACCTGCTAAAGAACAGACTTCCTTTTCCACTAGAAGTGCTACATTCCAATTTCCCCTATTTTCATTATTTTCCTTGAAATTTTGATCCTTTAGAACAAAAATGGAGAGGTTGCCAAAATACAAAGCAGAGGAGCCGTGAACTGGCTAAACCTTTCTGGAAAGAAACCTCAAACTATACTAACAAAGATCATAAATTGCTCGTATTTTTTGATTCAATGATCCCACTGCTAAGCACATAAAAAATTGAAATTCAAAAAACCCAAAAAAGATACATAAGGGCAATGTCAATGGAAAGAACAAAACCAAAAAAGAATGCTGTATAACTATAAAAGCCAACTTTGGAACAGGAACAAGGATTCAAGAATACATCTTCCCACCTTAGTTGGAAAGACTATGGAAAGGGATGTCAATGTTTAACAATTGGCTCTCCAGGAAAAAGAAAGTGTATGGGAAACACTTTAAAATCTTCTCCTTTGCTTTAAGTCCAGATAATCAACAAAACAAAAACTAATTTCCAAGGGATAAATATTCACGCTGAAAATTTAATAATCAGGTTGCATGGAGGAACTGACTTCAAAATACTGTGGGGAAGGAATACTGCATAAGTTAGTGTAGTTGCTGTGTTGTTTTACTGAATTGACTTTTTTTTTTATTTGTTATAAAAGCAAGGCTCTTTACTCAAGAGAGGGATAGATTTAGAAATTAAGGTAACATAAAAACAAAAGATAGGAATATGTACATTTTTAAAAGTAAAATATTTTAACATCTGGTTTCTAGTTACACTCCTGATGCTAATAAACTGTGTGACCTTAAGCAAAAAGCTTTCTCTTTGAGAGCTTCCACACCTGTAAAATGAAGCCACAGGTAAATTAAGTGATCTTTTTAAGGGCCTCTTTCAGTTCTAAAATTCCATCATTATTTATAAGGGAGGGTGGACACTACTTAAACAATCTTACAGCTGACATCAATGTTTAAACCATTACAAATGTCTTGATTTTGAAAACTAATAATTTTTTTGGGGGGGAGGAGTAAATAGTAATTAATTTTTTCCAATTGCATGTAAAGATAGTTTTCAACATTCATTTTTTAAGATCGAGAGTTTCAATTTTTTTTTGGTCTCCTCTATCTTCCTGTTCCCATGAAGACAGCAAGCAATTTGATATAGGTTATACATGTGCAATCATGTAAACATATTTCTATCCTAGTCATGTTATACAAGAAGAAACAGAATAAAAGAGAAAAGCCACAAAAACACAAAAATATTTTAAAATGTGAAAATAGCATATCCTTTGATCTATATTTAAGCTCTATAATTCTTTCTCTAGATGTGGATAGCATTTTCCATCAGATGTCTTTTGGAATTGTCTTAGATCATTGCATTGTTGAGAAGAGCTAAATCAATCATAGTTGAGCATCCAGGTTTTGTTTTGTTTTTTTGGTTTTTTTTTGCCTGCATAATTTCTTAGAACACAATTAGGAAGACCTGCATTCAAATTTGGCTTCAGACACCTAATTAGATCTGTGACCATGGACAAATTACTTGGACAAATTATCTCTGTTGGCCTCATTTTTTCATCTGTAAAATGGGGAAAGGAAATAGCACCTCTCTTTTAAGAATGATGTGAGAATAAAATTAGAGCGCATTTGTAAAATACTTCTCAAACCATAAAACACTACATACATGATGATTATAAATATTATTATCATTACCCCTATGTTACAGATAAGAAAACTGTGGCAGACAGAGGTTAAGAGTCTTTGCTCAGAGTTACACAGCTAATAAGTTTGAGTATGGACTTCAAGTAAGGTCTTATTGAGTCCAGATCAATTAAGACTTTTATCTACTGTGAAACTTAACTGGCTCTCTCTTATTTTTCCATGAAATGGCAACCTAACATTTAACAAAGTGTTTTACCAGAGTAAAAATTAATTACACTGACTTTACCCATAAAAACACTTCAAACTAAGAGTCTGTATTTTGGCTAGGAGAATCTTAAAGTTATTTTAATTGATTGGGTGGTCTAATCTCTAAACTTCACTTATGTGCTAATGACTGCAAACTTCCCCTTATCCTTATTATAATGCTTACAGGAAATATATTCCCCATTAGTAGTATTCTATGATTGGAAGTATTTAGTAATTATAACTGTCCCATGTGTGCTCAATCTTCTCATACTAAATCACAGCTGGAAGAGATCGTCTTTAAAATACTTTTTTTGGTACTAAAATTACATGCTATTATTGATGAAAGGAAGGGGGTCACTATTTAAAAAACTTTTCAGGGAACATCATGTTTAAACTCTTTCAACAAATGCCTTAATTTGGGGAATTGATAACTTCTAAGGATAAGAAATAAAACAATGAGACTGATTTTATGTCAAAAACATTAAATCTTGTCACTATCTTGAATTTTCTGGACAAAATAGTAAGAGTTTAGTCTTTAAAACTGAAACATAATTCAAATCCAAATCATATGGAAGTTATAAACTCTCTAACCTTATTTCCTCACTTTTCAAAATGAGAATAATAGTATTTGCAAAAGGTTATCACAGAAAAGCTTTATGAACCATAAAAGTGCCATGTGAATTATGACAATTGACATATAGTACTTTTTAAGAATGAGACATTTCATTTGAGCCTCAGAACAACCCTATGTGTAGTGTAGGTATTATAGTATTCAGTTTTACAGATGAGAAAACCAAGGCATAGAGAGATCAAGTGACCTGCCTATGGTCATGCTGTTAGTGAAGATCACAGGTATGCAGAAGCTGGTAATATGTAATTTGTGCAGAGGTTGGAGCTATTAGAGATCTGAGTCTAATGGTTGCTTTCAAAGTCAAGAAATAATGAAGATAGCCTCTTAAAAACTTAGTTTCACTTGATATGAGAATTACAATACTTCTAATATCAAACTTATTGTTTTGAGGATTGAATATTATCTTTGTAAACCTTAAAATTTGTATAAATGAACATAAACTCCATATGACTGTCCCAGGAATATTATTACAACTACCAGTTTTACTACTTCTATACTACATGCCCTGTCCCTGCTGTTCCTCAATTAAAATCCTCCTCCTGTAAGACCATGCCAACTCTAGTAAGTTTTACTATAGTAGATGCCAGACTTCAAATAACAAAAGATTGCAAAGCTGCCTTAAGGACCAGCTTAAGTTTAGAGAGGTCATTACCATTGAGCAAGCTGGTTATTATGTAAATTTTTTTCAATACCAGTAATTCATAAAGAGATTATAATATTCATTAATGGAAGGAATGCTCATATTTATAATCATGTATCCTAGATAAAATCACATATCCTTGCATGCTATCATCTAGTCATAAAAACTGTGAACATAAAAAAACCTTTGGAAGCCTTTGAAAGTAGTATGTTAAATTTAGTGTATAGTTTGTTGGTTTCTTTAAACAAGTTGGTATGCAATAGACATACTGTTTCACATATAATTTTATTATTTTCTATTTTGTATACTGAGATGTGTTTGTTCTGGTATTTCTTAAATTCAGAAAAACAAATTTTTTTTAAAAAGGTATTTACATTTTAAGTTTAAAGTTTTAAAAATCCATTATGTCTGCCTCTCCTTTTACATTATTAAAACATTATAATTTCTATTACCTGACAACATATAAATCAAATGAAAAATATCTACCCGACTACAAAAGTTTTTTGGGTTGTCATTGAGATATTACATAACTTTTTATAAATCTTTTAAGCAGACTTAAAGCTATTATGTGAAACCTAGTCATATACCTTATATATGGACAACAAAATATCATTTACCTGGTAGTTTATCTGATGGTGAGTATTCTGAATAGAAAATGTCAAAGAAGTTTTTGGATGCTGCACAGTGAAAGGGAATGGATATTCAAAAAGGCTATGTATGCTAGGGGAGCACAAGCACTTAACCTAGAAAAGCTTCAAGTACTGATTTGGGGATGGCTTTATTTGTGTCATCTGAGAGAAAGGAGATGTCAGTCACCAGAAAAATTGACTACCTAACAGAAAATGACTGCCTAGCAACACCTCCCACCACCTCCTAAGGCATTGAGAGATTGTGATACAGGGCATAAAAGAAGTATCCAAACCACTGAAATCATGGAACTTGGAAATGTTAAAAAGATAAGATAGATCATATTTAAGGTAGCACTTTAAGAGTTTACAAAATGCTTCTCTTGGTATTAAAGTATAAAAGACTTGAAGCAATTCTGCCAAGATAAAATGTTCCTATTCTGAAAGCCTGGAAATCTCTTATAAGGTGGATTTGTTGAGGAAAAAAAAATCTTCCTCTGCTACAGACGTGTAATTGATTACACATTAGATGTAATAACTCAGTGTATAATGATCCAGGAGTAAAAAATAGAGAGGACAATATTTACTGACCTTAAAAGTACCATGAGAAACAAAACATGTTTTAAAGAAATTCCCAAATATAAACTTTAAACAAAAATTTAATTAGGTGACCTAAAATTAAACAGTACTACCCTTTATAATACAGATTAACACTGAAACAGCTTCAAATACACTTGAAGTAATAAAAAGATAAGATTGTTAACTTATGAGGGGGTATGCCTCCATGTTTGATTCAATGATTAGCAGTCACCACTTACAGGATCAAGGACCAAAGAAGCATAGCCTCATAATATGTATTACTCTTCTTCCTTTATTTTCAGGTAGGGGCAAATTGATCTCCTCTTTTTTTCACACATAGCACTGATATTTTTCAACTCAAGAACTTTGAGCACATTAACAAGAATGCACTCCCTCATCATCTCTTACCTCACAGAACCCCTCAATTCTTCAAGATGCAGAGACTGTTACTTTTTTTTCTTTTTTGTTATTTTATTCCCATCACTAAACACAGGACCTAGCACTTGGAAAATATCTTAACAAATGCTTGTTAACTTGATTGAATGCCAACACAGTACAGTAATAAATCTGATTTGAAGTCTTAAAACGACATTGTACTGTATGTTTTGATTATTAAAATTATCCTGAGTACCTAAAAATGATTCATTTTGTTAACATTCTATTAAAAACTACTAACCCCCCCCCAATTTCCTTATCCATATTCAATTATATTTGTTCTCTGGAGGGCAAAGTTATGTGCAATATGTGAAAGTTGCAAAGAAGCTGACTTAAGATTGATTTCAGGAAAAATTCCCTAGCATCTGGTGCTAACTACAGGGTAGAATGGGCTGACCTCAGAGATGATAGGTTTCTCTTCTCTGGAGTTTTCAAGCAAACGCTGAAAAAATCTGTTTTGGTGGAGAAGAGATATATATTCTGTTAGTAGTTGAACTACATGACCTTATGTCCGTTCCAACTGTGAAATTCTCTGGGATTCTGTGAAATAGGTGGAATTTCCAAATGTCAAATGATTAAACCAGCATACATTAAAATTTATTAAAATTGGAACACGCAAAAAAAGCTATTAGATTTAAAATATGAAGCTCTCTATTGGGGTTTTTTTGCTAACTAGAATTGGATTTCAATGACTCCATGAAATAGTTGCAACAAGTTGATAACTTTTTGCAAAGCTGATAAAACTGATTTCTTTTATAAAGGCAAAACCCTCTGACACACATTAAGAAATAATTTTCTTAATCATTTACTTGAGAAAAAGAATGTAGTTATATATGTAAAATGAATTTCTATTATAAAAATTTTATGCAGAACCATAAGTACAATTACAACATAATTTTAAACTATTAAAATACAGAGAAAAATTTATATGTGGGTAGGAATCTAAGTACATAAAGTTTCTAACAAAGCAACATAAAATGTATCTTTACTTTAGACAGCACAGAACCTTATCTTAGGTTTATAACTCAAGTGAATAATGATTGCTGATTCAGTGAAAATGTGGGTTGTGACAATGTAATTTTGGCATAATGCAAAAAAGTCAGTTTCAAGCTTTAACCAAATACATTGTTATAGGTAATTTTTTTTGTGGGAACTGAGAAAGGAGGAAAGGTGAAGGAAGTTGCTGATAATGAAAACTGGGAAATTTGCAATTTGCAGTGTTTCCTTTTTATTTTTAAATTCCTCAAGCCCTATTAATGTGAACACTATTTTTCAAAAGATGACATAAAGTCAGAGTAATATTCTAACTTGAAATTATTTTTCAGTTGATGTTTCTCAATTATGTATGTGATAATCAAAAAAGTGTAGAACAGTAAAATATGGAAATTGCATAAATATAAACCTGTAAATATATAGGATTCCAAACACTGAAAGTAAAAACAAAGTAAATTTATATAAGGTCAGTAGTCTTTCCAAAGAAGCAATAAATACACCATATGTGAACCAGACGGATTTCTAGCATTCTGCTGTCCAATCAGAAACTGCATTCAATGGTAGTTAATTATTATTTTCCTGAGGACCTTTTTGAAAAAGATAATTGTTCTAATAATACAATGCTTTTAATACATTTCTATTTCTTGCATTACTTTTGCTCTTGGAAGGAATTTATTTGTTTTTTAAAGAGTAACTTTAAAACACGAACATAACTAAGAATAAAAGTACAAGACTACTAAAACTAACTAAATGAACAAACTTTTGCTATCCTATGAATCTGGTTATAAACACACAGTGGGAATCAAATTGTGCTCCTTATACAGTGATATGTATTCACTGTAACAGACAAGCTCTGACAGATACTATTCTTTCAACAGTGACTAGGAAGGTATTTATATTCTGAAAAGGGACTAACTTAACTAATACTAATATTTTTACTCTTTGGTCAGTGTGAAATACAAAGTATTAACTAACAGGGTTTTTCTAAACTTCATAACTTTATTCAGCTTCTACAACTCTAAAGGCACGTTCAATTAAAAGTTAAATACACCAAGTAAATTTGTGTTCTATTTCCTCACTTAATGCCCTCTACCTCCAGGACTTGAGACAGAATGTCAGGGGGAAAAAAATCGGGATTACTACCTGCTTCATCAAGCTATTCTTTTTAGTTTACAATATTGTCACGAGAGTCTATAAGCCAAAAGACCTGACTAAATTTATTCTATTCATTTCTTTCTTCCCGTCTAAGGAGCAAAAACATGTGAAAGGAAACAAAAACCAGACATCCAGTGGCAATGCTGAACGCTACCAGTAGGACAAGTCTCATATGTGTCCCGGCTCAGAACTTCCCCCTTTTATCACAAGGCTCCACAAAGATCCACAGTATTACCACACTATCTATTCAGGTCTGCTTTTTCAACCTTTCTCTTAGACTCCACTCTTTCCATGACACAGAAATGGCTTCAGAGAGCTAGGTGAACCCCAGTCTGGTTCAGAGTACATACACACCCTAAATAGGTCACTGCATAAGCTTTTGGAACTAGTCTGGTCTAGCAGGTAAAAGTTGCGGCTTACTGTGTTATTTACAGTCGTTTTTGATCCTTTAACCTCAAGATATACACTAAATCTGAGCACACTTCACGTTCTCTTAAAATATTTCTAATTGGCAATACAAAATACACTTCTAACAAGACCGACACAAGAAACTAGAGGTAATATTAAAGTTATAAAAATAAAGGGACTAAATTTATTGTAAAGGAAAAAATTTTAAAAATCCCCACTTTTTGTTTTGTGAATTCTGTGGCCAATATCGCAGCTTTTTGAGACTGTTTGGGGCTTCGGAGATTATTTTTGACTGTTTTTTGGTGACTCTTACAGGGAGTGCCTCGAAGCCCTGCCCCCACCCTGACCCCCTGTAATTTCACAGTTTCAACGAGTGGCTTTTGTGCCTAGGCCTCGCCGGGATCGGGGGAGGGGAGGGAGCTAAGGCAACTCTTGCGCCCTCCGATTTCGCGGACTCGAACCTGCGCGTGTAAGCCCCAGTCAGCATCACATTGTGTGGGTGAGGCCGCCGGTGAGGAGGCCCCTGCAAAATCAATTAACCCCCCCCGAAGCCCGGGCGGTAGCGGCGGGCAGAGAAGTAAGGCAGGCCGGTTTCCCGGCTCCCCACCTCGAGGTCTGGGCCAAGACCCTGAGGGGCCAGGCCGAAGCGCGGAGTCCTCCCACCCTCTCATCTCCCCGCGGGAATGCAGATCCCGGCCCACCCGCGGCCCGTCGGCCCCAGCCGTACCTTTGGCAAGGGCCACAGTGGAGTTCTCTGTGTCGATGGTGTATAGGATGCCTTCGTAGCGGATCTCCGCCTTGGAGATGAGGCTGATCTTGCTGCCGATGTAGGGGGTCCCTCCACTCATGGCGCCGCCCCGGCCCCCGCCGCCCCCGGAGCCCGGGCAGGATCCTTAGAGAGGTCGATCCGCTGCCGCTGCTGCTGCTGCCGCCGCTCCACTTCCACCCCCAACTCCGTCCCACTACAAATTGGCCCTCCTGGCCTCGGCCCTGGCCCGCTCCGCCGACTACTGCAGCCGCCTCTCTCCCAACATGGCCGCCCTTCGCTCCGCTTCGCTCGCCCCGCTCCGCTCGCTCGCTCCTTCCCCCACCCCCCTTCAACCAGCCAAATAGCCTTCCCTTCCCCCTCCCACAAGCCGCGGCGGCGGCAGCGGCGGCGGCGGCGACAGCGGCGGTAGCCGAGGGGAATGCCGGGAGGAAGCAATCCCGTTCTGTCTCGCGAGATCTCTCCTGGTCGGACTTTTCTGCGTGGGGTCGTGGCTGCCAGTTCGTGAAAGAGTAGATGTCCTGCCTCGGCTTCCTGACTTCGCCGCGAGGAGCTCTAGCGCGTGTTAGCTCCGGCCCCCGGAAATGAATTACGGTAAACGAAGCCTTGGGACCCGCACCGTGCTTCTTCTCCTAGTGCCGGGCAGTCTGCGAGCCCAGAGAGCACCTTTCCGGGGGTGCCAGGTTGGCCGAAGTCGCTGAGCCCAGACCCCCGTTTGCCCGGGAAGCTCCTCGGTGGCCCCCTTCTGAGAGCATAGAAGAAAGACATTCTTAACTATTTGGTCTCATGCCCCTAACGAGGGAAAACTGGACATTTCGAAACATGCTCCAAGCTGCCTTTCTGAGCTTGTTATGCATTAGCTTCCATCCCGCTCCCCACGTCCTAGCCTGGTGGTCTCTTATTGCCTTTCTTTGCACTGGCAAAATGGCTGGAATATACTTTTTCCTAACTTGCGTTTCTTAGAAACACTTTGCTTTCGAAAGGCTCAAGTAGAGCCTTCCACAAGAAGCTTTGCCTGATGTCTCCCATCTCTAAGTGCCTCGCTACAAAACAGTGTCTCTGTGGTTTGTTATATACCTAAATGCGTAGATGTGGTGCTCTTCCTCCGCCCCACCCCCAACTGAACGTAACCTGGTGCTCAAGTGGCCTGATTGGTAGAATTTAGAACTGAAAGACACTTCCATTTTAGGGATGAGCAAACTAACAGGTTTGAGAGAACAGGTAATTTGCCTGTGCTCGAGCAAACATTTTAATTTGGGTGTTTATTAAGTGCCTGCTAAGTACATTCATTGTTAGGGGATGAGGAAGCACCAAAAAAAGGCTGCCAGTCAGGCATCACCCTGCAGAAATTTTTGTCCTCTTAGGGAGAAAACGCTTGTAATATTTATACACTCACACATATGTATGTACGTGAGGTACAGGGATCAGGAGCATTCTCCATGGGTGATAAAACTTGAAGCTTGCAGAAAGCTAAAGATTGTAAGAGATTGAGATGAGAGGATGTGCCATAAAACGTGGAGGTGGGAGAGAGAGTCATTACAAAGGCACAGAGTCTGGGAAACACCAAGTTGATCAATTTGCCAGAAACAAAGATTTGAAGGGGGAGAGATAGGAAATAAACCCAGAAAGGTAGTCTGGAACCAAATTATTCAGGGCTTAAAAGGTCAAGCTCACAATTTGTGTTTTATCTTTGGCATTAGGAAGCTTGAGAATATACTTGAACAGAACAGTGATATAATCACATCTGAGTTGTAAGAAAATTATTTTGGCAGTTGTGTGGATGATTGATTGGTTCAATCTCACTTGTTTGTTTTCTTTAGTCTTGTTTTACTTTCCCTAAGTCTCTTTTTATGAGACATTACATATAATCTACTATCCTCTGAGATTTACAAAGGAGTTTTTATCCTAAACTATTGTAGTATGCTGTCATCTTTCTTCACCTGGCAAATAGATCAAATGCTGGTCTTCTCTTTATGTCAAATAATTTATGCTTATTTGTGATTTCTTTGGTAGACTGGTAGAACTTCAAAGTGAGGAAACTAGTAATGCAGATCAGCATCTCCTCTACTTCTTGCCCAGCGAGCTGCCCAGTGTGGATTCTAAGTAGGACTTGAGCTCCTGACTGTGAGGCCAGTATTCTATCCACTAGCCCTTAGCAACACATTTAAATTAGTTAAACTTCTTTTGAAAAGTGTTATCAGTGCAGATCTCCTCTGGTCTATTTCCTATTTTTTTTTTTACATCAATAACTAATTTAAATATATAATTCTCATTGTTTAGTTGCATTTTCTCTAGTTTTTATTTCTCCTAATGGAATGTCTTTGTATAAAACTCAAGAACTATTTTAGCATGACGCTTTTCCTGATTCCCTAATATGCTGATATTTCCTCCCCCAAATTACCTTATTATTTTATGTACAGTTATAGATGTCTCTCTCTCTCTATATATATATATATGTCTGTATGTCTCTCTCTCTCTTTCTGAGCTTGAACTCTCTCTCTCTCTCTCTCTCTCTCTCTCTCTCTCTCTCTCTCTCTCTCTCAAGCTCAGAAAGAGAGAGAGAGAGAGAGAGAGAGAGAGAGATTTTTTTTTTTTTTGCTGAATCTAAGCTCTTGGAGATTTTTTTTAAACAGTCAACAAATGTTTATTAAGCATCTACTATTCCAGGCACAGTGTTAAGCACTGGAATACAAAAAGGAAAAAAAAAAAAAAGACAGTCTTTTCCTTCAAGGAGCTTACAATCTAATGACTATAGATCAAGGGTTATAATAATAATGAGCAATTATACAATACCTTACAATTCATATGGCGTGTGTATACGTACATACACACACATATACACATATGTAAACCTATATTATATATATATGTATTTGTGTATGTGTATATGTATATATATATATATGTATATATATATATATATATACACACATTTTATTTTTTTTAATTGTTTATTTAATTTTTATTTTATTTTATAATTATAACTTTTTTTTTGACAATACATATGCATGGGTAATTTTTTACAACATTATCCCTTGCACTTACTTCTGTTCAGATTTTTTCCCTTCCTCCCCCAACCCCCTCCCCCAGATGGCAGGCAGTCTTATACATGTTAAATATATTACAATATATTCTAGATACAATATATGTGTGTAGAACGGAATTTGTTGCACAGGAAGAATTGGATTCAGAAGGTAAAAATGACAGTTTACACTCATTTCCCAGTGTTCCTTTTCTGGATGTAGCTGATTCTGTCCATCATTGATCAATTGGAATTGGATTAGCTCTTCTCTATGTTGAAGATATTGGAGATAGTTCTAAACTCCAAACTCTGTTTAGCGTTGTCATCTCACACTCATGTATCAAATGGAATTGTCCTGTATCTACCCATCTCCAAAATTTCCCTATTTCTCTTGCCACATATTAGGTGCTGAATAAGTTCATATTGATTGATTGATTTGATTTGGTAGAGCAAAATTAAAACTTTCTCTTTTAACGTGTTTTATATCCATATGTCATTTCAAGATTTTTTGACATTAGAATCTTGTTGAGAATTCTCATCGCAAATATTAAGTATAAAACAGAATGACAATTCCTTGTCCAAGGTATTCATAATGGCAAGAGATCCAAATTGAAAATGGATTCTCCAGAAATAGTGATGTATTCCAGATGTCCAGTTTTAGTTGACATTTTGCTGACTGTATTAATTACAGAACATTGCAAAACCTCTTAAATGACACCCATTTTTTAAAATGAACAAATCTATCTAAGTAAGAATACCTAAGTAGAATGATTTCTACTTAGATATGAATGTTCATTTGAATGGACAGTCTATAGAACTTGTCTGTCAGTATACATATATATCTGGAGCAGACACTATAAATGGAAAATTAGCTCATGAATTGAGCAAGAGCAGAAAATTGGGTTTGTGTAGGATATTTTGCAGTGCTGTTATGATCCCCCTTCTCCCTTAAAATAACAATCTCCCTTAAATAACAATGTAGATTATAAAAAGCATATTCTTCTGGTGCTCATTATACTTTCTAAGTTATAGGATACTGTAGTCTCCAGAGATTTTTAAGTTGAGGATCACCCAAAGGATAAGGTATATGGTGAGTATGAGCAAGTTGGGGAACATTAAAACTAAGAATTATGAAGGAGAAGCCAGATGATATCAGAGAAATGTATGAGTTAGAAGATAAACTGTAGGTATAAATCATGAACTAGTGTGCCCCATTAATATTCTTTCTTTCTCTCTCTCTCTCTCTCTCTCTCTCTCTTTTTTGGCTGAGGTAATTGGGGTTAAGTGACTTGCTCACACAGCTAGGAAGTGTTAAGTGTCTGAGATCAGATTTGAACTCAGGTCCTCCTGATTTCAGGGCTGATAGGTTAGGAAGAGAAAGTATTAAATAATCCTGGCCAGAAACAGTGAAATGAGGGCCTGATTTAGATGTTGGTCATGTAAGTGAAGAATAGTAAAGAGATGTGGAGTCATCAAGATTTGGTGATTGATTGATGGAGGTAGAAGTAGGAAGTTAGTTGAAGGTGTCATGCTGAGAACAGGATTGATTAGAAAGATGGTGATTCTATTAACAGAAATGGGGAAATTTTGAGGGTGGGCAGATAGAAGATGGAAAGTAGTAAGTTCCATGTTAGACATTTGAGTTTGGGATTTCCAGCATGGCTGTGGAGTCCAGGAAAGAAATTAGGATCAAATAGCTACATTTGGAGACCATTAGCAGAGAAATGATGATTGAACTTATGAAAGCTAATGAGATCACTAAAAGAGGGGGTAAAGACATTGAGAACAGTAATGTTAAAAATAATATCACTTAAAATTTGGCAGACTTTGCTAAACACTAATGACTGATTGATTCCTCTTGTGCATCAAAATAATTATGTATATGTATACATATATTGTATTTAACATATACTTTAACATATTTAACATGTATTGGTCTACCTGCCATCTTGGGAAGGGGTAGGGGGAAGGAGGAGAAAAATTGGAACAAAAGGTTTTGTAGTTGTCAATGCTGAAAAATTACCCATGCATATATCTTGTAAATAAAAAGGTATTTTAAAAAAATTAATGACTGATCTTGCCCCTCTATGTGATAAAACACACTTCACTTTTTTTCTACCAATAGGTGGGGGACAATAAATGTGAAATATTGTATTGAATTGGTTTGAGGGATTTTGGGGTTCTTTATGTTACAAGAAAATTTTTTTTCAAGCTTTTTATTTTCAAAACTTATGCATGTATAATTTTTCAACATTGACCCTTGCAAAACCTTGTGTTCCAAATTTCTGCCCCCTTTCCCCGACACCCTCCCCTGAATGGAAAGTAATCCAATATATGTTAAACATGGTAAAATATATGTTAAATCTAATATATGTATGCATATTTATATAATTATCATGCTGCACAAGAAAAATCAGATAAAAAATTTTAAAAATGAGAAATAAAATAAAATGCAAACAACAGCAAAAATAATGAACATGCTATGTAGTGATCCACACTCAGTTCTCATAGTTCTCTCTCTGGATATAGATGGCTCTCTTCATCACAAGATCATTGGAACTGGCCTCAATCCTCTCATTGTTGAAAAGAGCCATGTCCATCAGAATTGGTCATCATATAATCTTGTTACCCTGTAGAGTGATCTACTGGTTCTGCTAATTTCACTTAGCATTAGTTCCTGTAAGTCTCTCCAAGCTTCCCTGAAATCATTCTACTAATCATTTCTAATAGAACAATAATATTCCATAACATTCATATACCATTACTTACTTAGCCATTCTCCAACTGATGGGCATCCACTTAGTTTCTTGCTACTACAAAAAGGACTGCTACAAACATTTTTGCACGTGGGGTGTTCTTATCATTTTAGCCAATCTGAGAGTTCTGTAGTGGTACCTCAGAGTTGTCTTAATTTGCATTTCTCTAATCAATAGTGATTTAGAACACCTTTTCATATGATTAGAAATAGTTTTGATTTCTTCACCTGAAAGTTCTGTTCATATCATTTGGCCATTTACCAATTGGAGAATGGCTTAAAACAAGAACATCTTTCAGAGAAGTATATTTGAAAATGATTGTGTTGCAAAAACAGAAGAGAGAAAAACAACTTTGTTAAAAAGAGAAAGGTGGAGAAAACAGAAGATTCAGGACAGAACCTTAGGGGATGCCCATAGTAAAAAGGGTAGGATATAGATATAGGCAATAAGTAAAAGGGTCAGAATTTGAACCTATTTCCTGTAATTTCATATTCTCTGCTCTTTATATTATGCCAACCTCTTTGACTGTAAAGTGTTCTGAAGCACATTCTTCATTTTTGTATGGGAGTCAGCATATTGTCCCTGTTTTATAGATGGGGAAACTGAGTCCCATATGAGAGAAGAGATTTTCTTAACCAATATGGAAAAATAAGTATATTTGAAAGCACAAAACTTGGGTTTGACTCTAGGCTCTATTATTCTCTTTGTAACAAGGGACAAGTTTCTTAACATCTTTGCATTCCAATTTCTCCTTTATAAAATTATGACTAGATTTTTGTTCATAATTTCATAGGACTATATGTAATCTGGAAGGTCCCTTGCAGTTCTAAATTCTATGAGCCTATTAAGATTTTGATTTGGGACTCAAACTCAGATTTTCTAGCTGAATTAATTGTTATTTTCACTATACCATTTTATTAGTTTAGCAGGAAATAGAATTTATTAAGCAGTAAAGTGATGATTATTAACTTTTTTTCCCACAGAAATTCAACTGTATAATTCCTCCTTGCCTTCAGTAAATATCTATATTTTCCTGAGAGATTTAATACCTGACTTGGTTGTTTTATTTATGCCAGAAGACTAGCAAGAAACTGTCTTCCTTAGGATTTTATTTGTGTCTTTTTGAAATTATGTTATTACTTGATAAAATTTTTCTTTTTTAAAAAATTGTTAATAGCTTTTTATTTTCAAAATATGAGTAAATATGGTTTTAAGCATTTACTCTAGCAAAATCTTGTGTTCCAAATTTTTCTCCCATTGTTCTCCCATCTTTCTCTCCTAAAGAGCAAGTAACTAAATATAGGTTAAAACAGGTGCGATTTTTCTAAACATATTTTCACAGATAAAATTTTTCTAGATAAAGACGTGTAGAGAGCAACAAGTTTTTAGTGCAACTATTTTTGTTTATATTTGTTGATACTTATAATAATTTAGCCTTTCTCTAAATTAGCTTTCACATAATTGCCAAAATAATATGGCTGAAACCCAGATCTGACTATGCCACATCTCTTCTAAATAATCATAAGTGTGGGGCAGCCAGGTGGTACATTGAATAGAGCACCAGCCCTAAAGTCAGGAGTATCTGAGTTCAAATCTGGCCTCAGATACTTAACACTTCCTAGCTGTGTAACCCTGGGCAAGTCAGTTAATCCCAATTGCTTCAGGAAAAAAAAAATCATCAGTGTCTCCTAATTATTGTTTTAGGATAAATGATAACTGGCATTTATGTAGTATTTTAAGTTACATTTTCTCATTTCTGCATAACAATCCCTGAGATAGGTATTACAAGTATTATTATCCCTATTTTACAAATGAAGAAATTGATGATTAGGGAGATTGTGACTTTCCCCAAATGTCAGAAAGCAGGATTTAAACCCAGGTCTCTCCTATTTTAAGTTTGGAACCTTATTCCCTGTTCTACAAATAAAAACTTCTCAAGTTGACATATAAAGCCCCTTTGCAATTTTTCCATTATAGATAAAAATATTTTCCTGTGGAATTCATTATCTTTCTCTTCTCTCCAATTCCTGTTCTTATTATACAAGAGGACTTTTACATCCACTTAATGCTCCTTCCAAATCCTTAATTTCCAAATTTCTAAATGTTCTGAAATTCAGTAGGAATGATGATACACTAGATTTGCCCATTATCCTAATGAAAAACTGTAACATTCTCCTATTATAACATATCATCATTCCATTTTTCCCTGTTCTTCACCCCTTGTCAGCCTTAATTTTTACCCTTCAGCATTTTCTCAAGGTTTGTTACCCTTGCTTTGACTTCATTTTCCAGACAGAATTCAAAGGAAATTATTCTATACACAACTTGGTTTCAAATTTGTTGGGAGTCCAGCTCCACTGAATATTGACAGTGTGAATAAATATTTTAAGCCAGGCAGAAGATATGTTTTGTAATCTTCATTTATTAATCTGAGTGACAGTGTTTTTATGCCTTTTAGGCTACTGTTACAAAACTATTAGCTACCTTCAGATGACATCATATACCTTCCAGGGTTAATGCACAATCCATACTTCAACATTTCAGTATCCAGCTTAACTATCAATACCAAAGTAGTTATCAACACAGAATTGTAAATAGCAGAGTTGTGATGCTCATCTATGCCAACAGAATAGTTGTGATTTTATCAATACCAACATACTTGTCAAAACAGTAGTAAATAGAAGAAATTATCATGCTAATGCATTTATCTCAAGTATATCTTTAATTCATTGTTAAGGGGTAAATAGTATAGTTAAAATGCCTAGTTCCTGTGGCATGCATCATCCATCAAGATTATTCTAAATTTATATGTCTTTACAATTTCATTATTAGGGAATTGGTGAGCCAATAGTTTGAATGGCTAGCCCTAACAGAGAACAGGTCTCAAGTAATACCTGGACTGGACTCTTGCTGTTCATGGACTTATTCAAGACTGGCCATTACAAACTATTTTTCTATTTTTGTTAAACATTATTCTCCCTCCCATAATTTGGCTTATTCTATTATGTTCTGTAAGAAATGACCAATAGGATGATTTCAGAAAGGCCTGGAGAGACTTACATGAACTGATGTTGTGTGAAATGAGCAGAACCAGGAGATCATTATATACTTCAACTGTTATTATATTATATACTGTTATTACACTATATGATGATCAATTCTGATGCATGTGGCCCTCTTCAACAAGGAGATGAAACAAATCAGCTCCAATAGAACAGTAATGATTTGAACCAGCTACACCCAGCGAAAGAACTCTGGAAAATGAGTGTGAACCACTACATAGAATTCCCAATCCCTCTATTTTTGTCTGCCTGCATTTTTGATTTCCCTCACAGCTTAATTGTACACTATTTCAAAGTCCGATTCTTTTTGTGCAGCAAAATAACTGTATGGACAGGTATACATATATTGTATTTAACATATACTTTAACATTTTTAACATGTATTCATCTACCTGCCATCTGGGGGAGGGGGGAGAGGGAAGGAAGGGAAAAATTGGAACAAAAGGTTTTGCAACTGTTAATGCTGAAAAATATATCTTGTAAATAAAAAGCTATAATATAAATAAATAAATAAACTACAAACTGGAAAAAAAAATTGACTTATTCTTCTCTCTTAACCTTGAGATCCCCATCTCTGCCTTTGCTCTGGCCTTTCCACATGCATAGGGTAGACATCTATCTCCTCAGCCTCATTTAGTCTCTCTCTTCCTTTAAAAACATACATTGCAAACTGAAGCTTTTGTTGATTTTCCTTACAGTTACTCTGAAACTACCTTACATTGTTACTTTGTAACAAAGTGGTTATATTTGGTTATACTTTGTATATTTGTATTTTTAAACTTTATATTGTATATATTTTTATATGTACTTAATTCCATTATACTTAAATTACGTAAGAGTAGGAATTATTTGGTTCTTGTACTCACATTCTTAGTGCCTAACTACAATACTTGATTGATTTTTTCCCCTTTATATCCTGTGTCCCTACTAAATAGGTTTTCTAGCTGCGTTGTAGACTTGACATTATAGCTCTAAGCTTTGTGTATTTTCATTTTTTAAATGTTTGAATATTTTTATTTTTCTCAGTTATATGTAAAACAATTATTTTTATTTATTATTTATATTATTATAACATAATAATATAGTATATACATTATATTAATATGTAATACAATATGTAATAAAATATGTTATAATATAAATAAAATTATTTATATAAAAACAATCTTGTTTTTAAGATTTTGAATTCCAGATTCTCTTCAATTGTCTCCACATCCCTCCTTGAGAAGGCCCATATGAAGTTGTACAAAACATTTCCATGAAAGATATGTTGCAAAAGAAAACATGTATTTTCCTCTGCCCTCTCCACCCTCCCATAAAAATCCTTGGAGAGGAGAGAAAGAAAGTTTTAAAATATGCTTCAATCTGTTTTCAGATATAATCAGTTCTTTCTCGGGGTATGAATAATATTTTTCATCATAAGTTCTTTAGAATATCTTGGATCATTCTATTGCTGGGAATAGCAAAATTATTCACAGTTGATCATCCAACAACTTTGCTATTACTATGTACACAGTACATTTCACTTTGCTTGAACTCATGGAAGACTTTGCAGGTTATTATGAGATCATTCAGCTTATTTCTTATAGAACAGTAATATTAATAATCACATAACACAGTTTATTCAGCCATTCCCTGACTGATGGGTATCCCATCAATACCTAATTCTTTACCACCAGAAAATAACTGCCATAAATATTTTTATATACCTATAAGCTCTTTTCCTTTTCTTTTAAGATCTCTTTTGCGATTCATGCCTAGTAGTGGTACTGTTAGGTCAAAGGATATGCATGATTTTATAGCCATTTAGGCAATGATAATTTCTTTTTGGTCATTTATCAGTTGAGAAACAGCTCTTGTTTTATTTTTTTTTTAAATAAATACAATTCAGGTTCCTATTCATTTGAAAAATAAGATCTTTATTCACTTCATTTTTAAAGTATTCCTCTGCTCATTAGCTTTTGTATTTCCTTTTGCATCAGTCTCAATCTCTTCTCAACTTTTCTTCTATTACTTGATTTTCAAAATCCCTTTTGAGATCTTCCATGGCCTGAACCCAATTCTTATTTTTTTTCTTGGACGCATTAGATGTAAGAACTTTGACTTTGTTTGTACTTTTATTTGTACTTTTATCTTCCTTATCACTATAGAGCTTTCTATGGTCAGAATCTTTTTCTGTTGTTTGCTCATTTTCCCTGCCTATCATTTGGCTTTTAATTCTTTGTTAAAAGTCAGGCTCTGTGGCCAGAGTGGAATGTGAAATGTCCCAAACTTCAGGAGTTTTATGCAGCCATTTTTAGAAATCCTTATAGAGACCTATACTGTGAGCCAGCACTGCTATCCAGATTTGAGTACAGGCAAAGCAAAAGAGTATGTCTCAGTGCCAACAAAAAATCCCATGAAATCTTCCTCTGACCAGATATTCTGTTCCCCCTTACCTGTGTGTTAAAATCTCTTGCTGCCACAGTTGTTAATTAGTCTCTGTTGATTCAGTGGCTCCCAAAGCCTGATCTTGTGCTGGGCCTTCCTCCATACTCTAGTATGCCAAACCTTTCCTGCTGAGTTGTCCTTGACCTCTGTGGACTGAGAAGCCTGAAGATTGTTGTCACTGCTGCCAAATTAGAGGCCTTGTGGCCTGTTCCTGGTTTCTTTGGGCCTTGGCTGTGCTGCAACAGAGCCTTCTTGCCAACCTTTTATACCATTTTTGGCTGGAAAATTGTCCTACTCTTTTTTTGTGGGTTCTGAAGCTCTAAAATTTGTTTTGAGCCATTAATTAAAGGTATTTGGAGAAGTTTGAAAGCAAGTCCCTATCTTCACTCTGTCATCTTGGGTCTGCCTTCCACCAATTCTATCCTGTGTATTTTCATGAGCTGTGCTCTTTGCTTAAGATGGACTGCTTGTACTTGCATTTCTTTGAATCCTTAGCTCCTTGTAAGGTGTGTTATACATGTTGCACATACATAGATAGTGCTTGGCAATATCAATAGAACGGCAAAAACTACTTCATTCCAGGGACTCTTGTTTTATCTTTGTACACAACAAACTTGAATCTAGTAATGTTGGTGCTCTCTGTTTGCCAAGTTGAACAGAATTGCAGCTGAGCAGTGTAGTGTTCATTGAATTATAAATCTTTAAAGAAAAAAACAAGTAAAGCAAATATTTTGCCTCTCTTCTCTTGTAAAGGGCTAGAACTGAGCAAATGCACTTAGATAATGAAGCACGTGAGACTAATTGCCAATTGGACGGTTCCCTATTAACTTGTTTGAAGGTTGACTCTTCCCAGCTATTCTGTGCTGACTTGATTGGTGGGACAAAGAGGGGGAAGTGACATGTGTAGGAGGAGGAGGAGGAGGAAGAGGAAATTGAGATGCTGACTCTAGGTCTCTTGTAGCATTGGAGGGAGGAATGTGTGTGTGAGATTGCTAGATCTAATCTCCTGACCTTGACCATAAAAGATCAAGAATAAAGACATTTAGTGATCCTGACTTCGGCTGATTTCTGGGAAGACAGAATTCCAGCATTCTCTCAATGCAGAACCCTTCCTCCAGAAAATAGCATTATTTTCTCACAGATTTCCTGTAATAAATACTAGCAAGCTATCTCTTCAGAAGTTCTTATAATATCTTTGAATACTGAAAACCATCTCTCAACTATTTTGTACCATATGTAATTGTTGCATTAAGAATCACTGCTGGAAAGAGATACAAAGAGAAATTCCATTCAAAATAACTGTTAATAGTATAAAATATTTGGGAATATATCTACCAAAGGAAAGTCAGGAATTGTATGAGCAAAATTACAAAATACTTGCCACAAAAATAAAGTCAGATTTAAATAATTGGAAAGACATTAAGTGCTCTTGGATAGGCCGAGTGAATATAATAAGATGACAGTACTTCCTAAACTAATCTATTTATTTAGTGCTATACCAATCAGACTCCCAAGAAACTATTTTAATGACCTAGAAAAAAAAAAAAAACAACAACAAAATTCATATGGAAGAACAAAATGTCAAGAATTTCAAGGGAATTAATGAAAAAAAAAAATCAAATGAAGGTGGTCTAGCTGTACCTGATCTAGAACTATATTATAAAGCAGTAGTCACCAAAACCATTTGGTATTGACTAAGAAATAGACTAGTTGATCAGTGGAATAGGTTAGGTTCACAGGACAAAATAGTGAACAACTATAGCAATCTAGTGTTTGAAAAACCCAAAGATCCCAACTTTTGGGATAAGAATTCATTATTTGACAAAAACTGCTGGGAAAACTGGAAATTAGTATGGCAGAAACTAAGCATAGACCCACACTTAACACCACATACTAAGATAAGATCAAAATGGGTCTATGATTTAGGTATAAAGAATGAGATCATAAATAAATTAGAGGAACATAGGATAATTTACCTCTCAGACTTGTGGAAGAGGAAGGAATTTGTGACCAAAGGAGAACTAGAGCTCATTATGGATCACAAAATAAAAAATTTTGATTATATCAAATTAAAAAGCTTTTGTACAAACAAAATTAATGCAAACAAGATTAGAAGAAAAGTAACAAATTGGGAAAACATTTTTAAAGTTAAAGGTTCTGATAAAGGCCTCATCTCCAAAATATACAGAGAATTGACTCTAATTTATAAGAAATCAAGCCATTCTCCAATTGATAAATGGTCAAAGGATATGAACACACAATTTTCAGATGATGAAATTGAAACTATTTCCACTTATATGAAAGAGTGTTTCAATCACTATTGATCAGAGAAATGCAAATTAAGACAACTCTGAGATACCACTACACACCTGTCAGATTGGCTAAGATGACAGGAACAAATAACGATGAATGTTGGAGGGGATGTGGGAAAACTGGGACACTGATGCATTGTTGGTGGAGTTGTGAAAGAATCCAATCATTCTGGAGAGCAATCTGGAATTATGCCCAAAAAGTTATCAAATTGTGCATACCTTTTGATCCAGCAGTGCTACTATTGGGCTTATATCCCAAGGAAATACTAAAGAAGGGAAAGGGACCTGTATGTGCCCAAATGTTTGTGGCAGCTATTTTTGTAGTGGCTAGAAACTGGAAAATGAATGGATGCCCATCAATTGGTGAATAGTTGGGTAAATTAGGGTACATGAATGTTATGGAATATTATTGTTCTGTAAGAAATGACCAGCAGGATAAATACAGAAAGGCTTGGAGAGATTTACATCAACTGAGTGAAACGAGCAGAACTAGGAGATCATTATACACTTCAACAATGATACTGTATGAGGATGTATTCTGATGGAAGTGGATATCTTCAACATAGAGAAGAGCTAATCCAATTCCAATTGATCAATGATGGGCAGAATCAGCTACACCCAGAGAAGGAACACTGGGAAATGAGTGTAAACTGCTAGCATTTTTTGTTTTTCTCCCCAGGTTATTTTTACCTTCCAAATCCAATTCTTCTTTGCAACAACAACAACAACAATAAAATTCAGTTCTGCACATATATATTGTACCTAGGATATACTATAACATATTTAATATGTATGGGAATGCTTGCCATCTAGGGGAAGGAGTGGAGGGAAGGAGGGGAAAAATTTGAAACACAAGGGAGTACAAGGGATAATGTTGTAAAAAATTACCTATGCAAATGTACTGTAAAAAATGTTATAATTATAAAATTAATTTTAAAAAATTAAAAATTAAATTTTTTTCTTAATTAAAAAAATTAAGAATCACTGCTGGAACAATGGGGAGATTGGATTAGACTTCTCTTTCTCACTCCTTAAAGGGAGGTGTAGAAAGAAGCCTTCCTTGTACAGTAAGAATCCAGTATGGGTCAGGTATTTATTTCCTACATGTAAAAGAAATGCTATACATAGAACACACAAATGTAATTGACAAAATAAACTTAAATAAATGGTAGTGCTAAGTTTTTTTTTTTTTTTTCTTCTGGGAGATTGTGGCTTAAAATTTAATCATGAAGCTACTTGCAGGATTACTGATTGCGGATTACATATTTCACTACAGATCTTCCTCTCCTTCTATGTCTTCTGATAACTGAGCTCCTTCCTTTGCTGTTATCCTTACCAAAGCAGGAATTTTCAGCTTCCAATCAGTTCTACCCAGACTTTTGGACTCAGGATTTCTGGACCTCTTAATATCTTCTCAAGATAGATTGTCCAGTTAATCATGAGGGACTAAACAATTATCAACTGCTTGCATGTGTTCTTTCAGAACCCTATCAGGAGCCATAGAAATTGTCTAATTAGACAGGAGATTTTTATTGTGTCTTGTCCTTAAAAGAAGGATGGAAAAGCAGAAGAGGTATACATTAAGGAAAAAGGGAGGGGAAGGTTGGAGAAATTATCTCAAATTATTGGGGTTTGCAAGTACAAGACTATATGAGGAAAAAGATATTGCTGATACTTGAATTTCACTCATTTGAACCGATATAATTGGGTACAGAAATATATTTTACTCAACAGGAAAATAGGAAAGAGGGAAACAAAAGAAGTAGATTAAGGGAAGCATTTTTTACCTAAAGTTATACAAAAGTATAGCTTTTTATGGTGTCAAAGAATCAGAAACTGCAGGGCTGCCTATCAATTAGAGAATGACTGAACAAGTTAATGGGTATATAAATGTGATTGAATATTGTTATATTCTAAGAAATGAAAAAGGAATGATTTCAGAGACACCAGGGAAGACTTGTATGAACTGATGCAAAGACTGATCGGTAATGCCCAATCATGATTCCAGGGGGCTAATGATAAACATAATGTTTATCATTAATAGGTGAAAAATTGAGAGTGCAAAATATATTTGTTTAGGGGGGTGTTGTATTTTTTGAGAGGAAAGGTTGGTTTTAGATATAGCCAGTATGAATATTTGCTTGGCTTGACTACACATTTTTAATGTGGTTTTATTTTTCCTTTCTTTTTCAATTAACAGGAGAAGAAATGATAGTAGATTTTTATTGATTATAAAAATATAATTAAGAAGACTAATAGATGTCATCTACTTATGAAAAAAACATACAGAGTGGAAAAGTCAGGAAGGATCCCAAGCATAAAATTGCATATTTGAGTTCCATTATTTTTTTAATTGTCAAATGAGAGTGATTACCATAGGCCTAGAGTGGGGAAAATATACCATTTCCCAACCTCTCATGCATGGGAAGTCTAAGTTTTTTGATGCTACCTTGAAAGTTGAAGGAGTCCAAACAGAAAACAGTCTCTGTTGTTAAGGAGCTCAGTTTAATGGGAAAGACATTATAAAAATAACAATATGGAGTATGTGTGTGTGTGTGTGTGTGTATGTGTGTGTATACATGTAAGCTATATACAAGAGAAATTGCAGCTAATCAACAGAAATAAGGCACTGGCTTCAAAACTTTCTTGTAGAAGGTGATACTTTACCTGAAACTTGAGGGAAGCCAGAGAAGGTAGGAGATAGAAATGAAGAGGGGGAGAATTCCAGGCATGGAGGGAAGTCAATGAAAACTTTTGGAATTGGAAGATGGAATGTCATGTGCAAGGAACCCAGTGTCCCTGGACTATAGAGTAGATGGAGAGGAATAAATATAATAAGACTGGAGAAGTAGGAAGAGAACAGAATATAGGAGCTTAAGCCAAACAGAATTTTGTATTTGGTTGTAGAGGTAATAGGAAGTTGCTGAAGTTAATTGGGAATAGAGTGACATAATAAGGTCTGTACTTTGGGAAGGTCAGTTTAATAACTGAATGGAAGATGGACTGGGATGGGGAAAGACTTAAGAAAGAGAAATCAATCAGCAGACTGGTATAACAGTCCAGATATTATTATAAAGTCATGAAGGCCTGTATCAAGGTGGTGGCAGTATTGAAATAAAGAAGGAGTATATATAAAAGATGTTATAAAGATAGAAATGATATAACTAAATATGGAGTATGAGGGGTTGAGAATAATACCTAGGTTTTGAGTCTGGATAACAGGGAAGTTGTTGTTACCCTGAATGTCACTAGGGAAGTTAGGAAAAAGAGAGTTTTGAGGAGACAGAACAAGCTCAGTTTTGTACATGCTGAGCTTTAGATGTGAACATCTAAGTTGAAATGTCCAATAGGCACTTGGAGAAATATGACTGGACGTTAGGGAAGAAATTAGAGCTGAACAAATAAATGACGCTCATTTACATAGAGATGATAGTTGGATTTATCAAAGATGATTGCATTACCAAGTGAAATATTTAATACAGAAGGAAAAGAGGGCCCAGAATAGCCTTGGTCAAGAACTTTGTTATAAAGTGCTTTAAATGCTAAATGGAAGGTTTTGTATTTCATGCTAGAGATTGTTATAGTAACTTGGAATTTATTAATTCATGGAGTTACATGATCAGATCTATACTTTAGAAAAATCATTTTCTGGAGGATGGATTACACTGGAGAGACTTGAGTCAGGTAGACTAATTAGGAGAATCTTGGAATTGTCAAAATGAGAGGGAATGAGAGCCTTGAATTGGAGTGAGTGGCTTTGTGAGAGGAAAGAAGGGAATTGATAGATGTAGAAAGAGTGGACAATACTTAGTAACTGAATTGATTGAAAATAAGGAATGAAAGAAAGTGAAGAGTAAAGAATGACTTCAAAATTACAAACTCAGATTATTTGGAGGATCATGGTTTCTTCATCAAAGATAGGGAAGTTTGCAACAGGTTCAGTTTTGAACATGTTGATTTTGAGGTGCCCATAGGACATGAAGTTTGAAATAACCAGTAAGGGATGAGGGATGTAGGACTGGAACTCAAGACAAAGATTAGGAATAGATATGTAGATATTAGTCTATAGATAACTAAACCCAGGAAATTTATGTGCTTACCAAGTGAGAGTATAGAAAAGAAAGAGATCAGGTTCAAGATAGTACTTTATGACATACCCATATTGGGAGGGGAGTGTCATATGGTTGATGATTTAGTAAAGGAGAATGAAAAGAAACATTTAGATAAGTAGGAAAACCAAGAGAGATCATTGTTACAAATTTTTTATTTCAGTGGTGATCTAGTCAACTCCCATAGTTTCATAAAGGATCATTTCCATGGAGGAAAGGATATGGCATGTTGCATATAGGTAAAGAAGAAAGAAGATTGAGAAAAAGTCTTTGAATTTGGTAATTAAGAGATCATTGGTAACTGCAAACTGTTACTTTGAGTGATGAACTTGGAAGTCAGATTTCAAAGGATCAGTAAAAAGAATTTTTATTCCTAGAATACAAAAGAAGGCAAAAGGCAATCGGCTCTAAAGAGGCTCATAATTATAATGGGCATATATGGAATGAGCTGAGATTAAGTGAAAACAATGAATAATATTTTTTTTTCCCCAAAGAACTTGACAGGGAAGAGAGCTATAGGATGATATCCTCAGAAAATGGTGTAGTCTAGTTGGGGATGGGGATTTAAAGATGAAGGAGACTTAGACATGATTATAGGTAGGAGGGAAGGACCTATAGTTAATAATTGAAGATTAGAGAGGGATTGATTGTGAAACCAACAATTCTAGAAAGTAAATAATAAACTCATAAGCAATTTAAAGACATATATGTACACATATACTTATAGATATAGATATAGACATATGTAACATTAAGGCATTTAGGTAGTACAGTGGATAGAGTGCTGGGCCTAAAATCAGGAAGACTCCTCATCCTGAATTCAAATCTGGCCACAGATACTAGCAGTGTGACCCTGGATAAGTCATTTAACTATGTATCAGTTTCCTTATCTGTAAAATAATCTGGAGAAGGAAATGGCAACCATTCCAGTATCTTTGATAAGAAAATCCTTAATGAAATCATGAAGAGTTGGACATGACTGAAATGACTAAACAAAACTAAGATTTCCAAAACAATTTCCTCAGAACAATCTTGTAGTGTAGATAATACAATATTATTCCATTAGATAGGTAAAGAAACAAAAGCCTCAAGAATCTAATTGCATGGGTAATATCAGAAATGGGTTCAGACCCAAGTCTGTTGACTCTTAGGTCCACTAGTAAATGTCTAAGGTGTATAAACATAAGTGCTATAAGATTCAGTGGAAGATCAGAACACTTCCAGCTGGGATAGTTATGAAAGGCTTCATCTAGAAGGTTGATTTTGGAACTGGATTTTGACTTAAGGATAAGATTGGAATGGTAAATAGTGGAGGATAATTAAGGTAGAGAGGAGCAACATGAAAAAGGTCTATTGATGGGAAAGAGGAGCAAGACATGTCTGAGCAAGAATGTGTAAGCCAGTCATGCAGAAGAATATTGAGAAAGAAAACAAGAAAAGCAGGTCAGGTCTTGGTTGTGTAGCTAGATAGGTTAAGGAGTTTGGACTTTATGCTTTAGGCAATAAGGAGCCATTGAATATATTGATATAATCAAAGGAAGATTAATTTGGCAGCTATTTTCAGAATGAAGTAGGTGGGAGGAGGATGAAGAGGACACAAATGACTAGTTAGGAGAGATCTCTAAACCGTTGTGTCAAGTGGAAGGCCTGAATTAGGATATTGAAAATGAAGGGAATGGAGAAGAGTAGATTAATATTAGAGCTTTAAAAAAATTCAACAAACTTTGAATACCTACAATGAACCAAGAATTCTGCTATGTGCTGAGAATTTGAAAACAAAGTATCCCCTACTCTCAAGAAGTTCATGTTTTATTGGCATTTGCATCTATGTAAAACTTATATGCAAAATATAAACAAAGTAATATTGGCTAGGGAGGAACACAGATTTACTTTGAAGCTCATTTTGTTATCAAAAGGATGGGGTTTCTGAAGGTGCCTTGTAAGGGTAGGGTAGCATAGGATGGGAATAGAAAAAATCAAGAAGTGGTGTCTGGGGAGATGAGCTTTGGATAAGGCAGGCTAGGATTCAGAATCATAGGGATTAGGGATAGAGCCATAGGGACTATAGATTGTCATGCCCCTTAGATAGTAATGTAAATGTTAATTTGGCTATCAATCTCAAACAAAAGGGAGAAAGGGTTAGGAATTTATGGGATTACAGGGTATGGATCTTTTCTTAGATATTTATGAGTTGTGTGACTTTGGGAAAACTACTTAAGTTTTCTGGGCCTCAGTTTTTTGATCTGTGAAATGAGAGGGTTGAACCCAATGATTTTTAAGATCCCTTCCAATTCTAATTCTGTGATGCTATTGTCTGAGTTAAATATGTAAGGTGTGGGTGCTAGAATTAAGATTCAATTCTCTTGATTTCTAATCACTCCTTTCTCAAAGTAAGTAGAAATGAAAACATTAATTTAATTCAATATATTAAATTCTTTTATAAGAGAAAAGGTAAAGGGATTTTACTAGTTAGAGAAAAACAAATCAGAGAAATGCTATACCTCTTCTTTGGAAATCAATAAGTATGTTTATTAAACATCTGCTATTTGCAAGACACTTTTGGAGTAAAACACTATATATAAATCTAAGAAATGTAAAGAATCTGAAGCTCTATTCAAAGATAATTTTTTTTGTGCTGTGTTCAAATACAAGTAACATTAAAGTGTCAACTGAATTGCTAAACAAAAGTTCATACTAATAAAGGAAACAAGATAGTGAAATCAAAATCTTTTTTTTAAAATTAATTTTATAATTATAACTTTTTTTTGACAGTACATGTGCATAGGTAATTTTTTACAAGATTATCCCTTGCATTCCCTTCTGTTCCGAATTTTCCCCTCCTTCCCTCCATCCCCTACCCTAGATGGCAGGCATTCCCATACATATTAAATATGTTATAGTATATCCTAGATACAATATATGTGTACAGACCAAATTTTGTTGTTGTTGTTGTTGTTGTTGTTGCAAAGGAAGAATTGGATTCAGAAGGTAAAAATAACCTGTGAAGAAAAACAAAAATGCAAACAGTTTACACTTATTTCACAGTAATCCTTCTCTGGGTGTAGCTGATTCTGTCCATCATTGATCAATTGGATCTGAGTTAGTTCTTCTCTTTGTTGAAGATATCCACTTCCATCAGAATACATCCTCATATAGTATTGTTGTTGAAGTGTATAATGATCTCCTGGTTCTGTTCTTTTCACTCAGCATCAGTTTATGTAAGTCTCTCCAGCCTCTTTGTATTCATCCTGCTGGTCATTTCTTAGAGAATAATAATATTCCATAACATTCACATACCCTAATTTACCCAACATTCTCCAATTGATGGGCATCCATTCATTTTCCAGTTTTTAGCCACTACAAAAAGGGCTGCCACAAATATTTTGGCACATACAGGTCCCTTTCCCTTCTTTAGTATTTCTTTGGGATATAAGCCCAGTAGTAGCACTGCTGGATCACAAAGTCTTTGGAGGAAGGATATTTAACTAAAATGGTGGAAGAAAATCAAGGATTCACCTGAACTCTTCCCAATTCCCCTCCAAACAACATTATTATTTTTTTTTTTTGGAGGCTGGGGTTAAGTGACTTGCCCAGGGTCACACAGTTTGGAAGTGTTAAGTGTCTGAGACCACATTTGAACTCGGGTCCTCCTGAATTCAGGGCTGGTGCTCTATCCACTGTGCCACCTAGCTGCCCCTATCAAACAACTTTAAAATAATGTCTTAAAACAGATTCTAGAACAGAACTTTATTAATCCAAGGCAATTTAGAAAATTGGCAGGAAAGATTGATCACATTTGGGTGAGAGTGGAACACAGATCTGTACAGGTAACCCTCCAGGGCAAGATAGCAGAAGGCCTTAGGGGTAACTGAATCTTTAGCAGTGCTTTTGGAACTCTTAAGTTCACAGACAGTAAGGGGTTGGACAACTGGCTAGAAAGAGATTATAGGGGTCTCTTTGTTGGCACTGGGGACAGGACTGTTGCATTGCTTGAATATAGATTCAAGTTTCATTCTGAGGGTGAGGAGAAACACTAGCACCATACCAGAGCTTGCAGACAAAGAGAAGCAAGGACCCTGATCACAATTCCAGAGTGGAAAAGAGTGCTTGTGGTCATTCACAGACCAGAGCACAGGCCAGGAGAACTTTCCTTAGATCATACCATTTTAGAAGAACCGAAAACTTACAGTTTTCTAGAACTAGCTCTGAAAAAAACTAAAACCTAAAGTTTGGAACAGTGCTACTTTTACCCCAGGAGTTGAACCCAACTTTAATATCTAATTAAAAGTCAAGAAATAGATTAGAAAAAGAAGCAAACAACAACAAAAAAACACAACCAATTACAATGGTGACACAACAAATTACAATGGTGACAGAGAAGATCAAAACATCAACTCAGAAGGTAAGGATTTTTAAAAATCAAATAAGAGGGGCATCTAGGTGGTGCAGTGGATACAGCACCAGCCTTGAAGTCAGGAGGACTTGATTTCAAATGTGATCTCAGACACTTAATACTTGCTAGCTATGTGACCCTGGCCAAGCCACTTAATCCCAATCAGGGGGGAAAAAAAAGAGAGAAAAAAGAAAAGAAAAGGTATAATTGGACAAATGAAAAAGGAGGTACAAAAACTTAAAAATTAGAATTGGGCAAGTGGAAACTTGAAATATCAAGAAATGATGAAAATGAAAATCAAAAGAATGAAAAAATAGAAGAAAATGTGAAATATTTCATTGTAAAGCCAACCTGGAAACTAGATTAAGAAGATATAATTTAAGAACTATTGGACTACCTATAAGCTATGATCAAAATAATAGCTTACATATTATTTTTCAAGAAGTTATCAAGGAAAACTGCCCTTATATTTTAGAAGCAGAGAGTAAAATAGAAATTGAAAAGAATTGCAAGAATTCACTGATCATTCTGAAAGAGATCCTGAAATGAAAACCCCTAAGAATTTTATGTTCAAATTCCAGAGCTCCAAGTCAAAGAGAAACTATTGCAAGCAGCTACAAAGAAACAATTCAAATATTATGGAGCCACATTAAGGATAACATAAAATGTAACATCTACATAAAAGGATTTGAAAGGGGGGGATATTTATAATGCAAATTATGAAAGCTTCAACTATAGCAAGATTTTTGGGACATATTGTCTATATAGAATTTGATTCAGTTCAACAAATATTAAATGTCTACTAAGTGTAAGAGTGTTGGAAGTGATGATGAAAGGCAAGTGCATAAATGAGACCTGTGAGTTACATTGAGTATATCATAAGCATTCTTTTTAATGATAAGGAGCAACATTAACTTTTAGCTTTGTATTTACTAAGCATCACACATGAGACATCACAGTGAGTGTGAGTAGAACTGTTGCCAAGCTGTATCGCTTGTACCAAATTAGAGCTGGTTTAATCTGCACAAGAAGTATTCTAAAAAATAAAGACAATTAACAAGCTAAAAGTTTTATGAAGCTCCCCCCATCTTAATTTTAATTTCTTTGGAGAAGTCTTTCCTTCTTCTCCCCTTTTCCCCTCCTCCCTTTCCTCCCTCTTGTTCTTGTTTTCTCTTCCTTCCTCCATATAAATTCACACATATACATGCATATACATCCACATGTACAGCAGAGTTATTTTTGCAGTATTTTTGATACATATTTCTTGGTGAAGAAAGCCTGTTCCATTCTGATTTGGGTTGTAAAGACTCAGTATGTGACTCATCGTTGCATTTGCCTGATAGACATGCCACATGTCAGAGAAAGAATTCCTCTTTCCATCTTGGACAAACAATTGATGCTGTAGTTAAAAGGAAACTTTACCTATTAAGCTAAAATAGATTAAATTAAGGGGAAAAATAAAAGGCTGTTATTAATAAACTAGTATTTGTGAAAATAAACTTTTAATGAGGAAAAAATAAACATTAATTGATATGCTTGAGAGAAGAACACAAAACACTTGACACTATTTATATTGATAAAAACTTTCTGATGCCTTTTCCACAAAAAAGGAATGGCAAGAGGATTGTATCTTTTTTTTTTTTTTTTTCCATTTTTCCATTTAAGTATTTCAGTCAAGCTAAGATCAGGCAAATAATTTCCTCCTGGACATTTATAATTATTTTCATTTTATTTGTGCTGCAAAAAATGTTTCAGAAAGATAGTTTCAGAAGAATAATATTAAATGTTAATTTAATGTTAAATTTAAAAGTTCTCAAACCCTGTAGAAAAAAAAAAAAACAACCACTCCTCATCACTTTACACAAAAAATATGTGAGATTTGAGAGCTCTTAAAAGGAATATACTTGTAAAAATACTAATATATTTATCTTGCACTTAAAAAATCTAACCACCTGTAGGTGCCAGAAGTTCATAATTTCATGTATAATCCTCTCCTATTCTTGATATATTGAAATATTCATGTTAAGTTGATGATGAATGAGATGAGGTGAGATCTTTCAAGACAGTTGTGAAAATCGAGTAAGGCTTCATCTACTTCAGAGTTTGAGTAGGCCTGAAGAACTCTAAACATCGAGTCAAGGGCATAATTGCGTTCCCCTCCCATGATATCATCTCCCTATTTCAGCCAAATATGGGCAACTATGTACTTATTGGTCAAGTTCAATTTCATGGGCAGATCTCACGTTTAGAAAGTAAGACTCTCAGCCAAAGAGGATGAGGGTCAGTGGTGGGAGGGGGTGTTTTGCGTTAGGGATTAAAGGGGCTGTCCTGCCCACAGGAGGCGCTTCCTCTCTTCGATTGTCTGTTCGAAGGGTGGGACGCCCTTCTCCCGAAAATGTACAATTAACTTTGCTTTTCTCTAGAGCTCTCTCCAGCTTTTTTTTATTAAATGGTGACCCCTCACCATTTCTGTACCACATAATGAGAAGTTTTTACATAAATATAAACTTTATATTTGACAATTTGAGCATACATAGCATATTTTATTTCTATTTCATATGTCTCCTTTTTTTTGGAAATAAGAAAAATAAGGATGATTTTTGTTATATTTCTGCCAGCTGAAAGATTTTTTTCTTCATTTGAAATGACATAGCTACAAAGTGATATGTTAATATATTTATGAGAAAGACAAGTTTCATATGCTGAGCATTTGAAGAAAATGTTTACTATTCAACTTTTAATATTTGTTAGTAATGCTAGTATTTTTAGTCTCATACTTTTCCCTCCTTTTATCCTATTCTTTCTTTCTTTTTTTTTTTTTTTTCTTTTTGCTGAGGCAATTGAGGTTAAATAACTTGCCCAGGGTCACACAGCTAAGAAGTGTTAAGTGCCTGAAATTAGATTTGAACTCAGGCCCCTCTAACTTCTGGCCTTGTGCTCTATCCACTGCACTTCCTCCCTGCCCCATTATCCTATTCTTTCAATTGTTGATGAAACTTTCTCTCTCCTAATTTCTTTCTTTCATCTTCTTTTCCTCTGTTTTGTATATTCATTCTTTCCCCCTTTCTCTTCCATATCCCTTCTTCCCTCTTCTTTCTTATGCCTTAAATACTTTCACATATTGCTCTGTTTTATTGGTGGTAAACTCCTAATCACCATGTATTTCATTGAGCCTGTTGCCTAATTTCTTGTATAATATCCCTCGTTTTTATTTTTTCCTTTTAAAAACAATTCTGGAAAAAACCCTGAAAGACCTAGTGGTCCAGTCCATGCCTGATTAAGAATTCCTTCCTCAATGTTTCCAACAAGTCATCTTCTAACCTCTGCTTGAAGACCTCCAGTGAATATACAAGTAATAGAGAGAATATTTTAAAATGTATGGCATATATTGGATTGCTTATCATCTAGGAGAGAAGGTGGGAGGAAGGAGAGGAAAATCTGAAACACAAGACTATGCAAGGGTCAGAGCTGAAAAATTATCCATGCATGCATATGTTTTGAAAATAAAAAGCTTTAAAAAAAGAAAAGAAAAATTACAGATCTGGAGAACATATCAAGAAGACAAAATATAACAATAATTGGACTGCTTGAAAGTTGTGACCAAAGAGAGGACTTTGACACAATAATACAAGAAATAATCCAAGAAAATTGTTTTGAGGTGATAGAACATGAGAGGAAAATAGAAACAGAAAAAGGAACTCATTGAGATCCTTTGTGGAAAACACATAGGAACATTATCGCCAAATTTTGAAACCACCAGATCAAAGAGAAACAAGAAAAAAAAAATTAAAATACATTGGAGCTACAATTAGAATTGTACAGGACTTGGCAGTAGCCACAATAAAAGATTGTAAATCCTGGAATCATATCTACAGACAATCAAAAGAATTAGGTCTGTGGCCAAAAAATATCATATCCAGCAAAATTATCCATAATACTAAATGAGAAAAAAAATGGACATTCAATGAATTTGAGGATTTTCAAGTCTTTCTCTCAAGATTATTGTAATTTTATAGCTAGTATCTTATTTAGGATTTTTGCATTCATATTCATTAATTAAATTGGTCTATAATTTTCTGATTTTACTCTTTCTGGTTTAAGTATCAATGTGATATGTTTTTCATAAAGGGAATTTGGTAGGATCCCTTTTTTATTTATTCCAAATAATTTGTTTAATATTGGAATTAAATGTTTAATACTCATAATTTTCAAAATTGATTCTTTATAATATTGCTGTTATTGCATAAATTGTTCTCTTGTTCTGCCCACTTTACTTTGTATCAGTTCAAACAAGTTTTCCTCAAGCTTTTCTGAAACCATCCATTTCATAATTCATTATATATAGTACAACACTATTCCATCACCTTTATAAATCTACAAAAATTAAAACATGTAACTTTCAGAATTGATCTGCTTCTCAGTGATTCCTTCTTATCCTTTGATTGTAGAAAACTAAACCTACCATATTTTATCA
Organism: Sminthopsis crassicaudata; assembly: GCF_048593235.1. Classification (NCBI taxonomy): domain Eukaryota; kingdom Metazoa; phylum Chordata; class Mammalia; order Dasyuromorphia; family Dasyuridae; genus Sminthopsis; species Sminthopsis crassicaudata. The sequence goes on from NC_133618.1 coordinate 472,722,691, forward strand.
TGAAATAATATGGAGAAGGAAACTGGTATACAGTTGATCATTTATAAAGTTGAGTTATGACTCCTTCATTTCCTAGTGTTTCTATGCCTGATTCAGATAGAATCACAAAATCTTAACATGGTAGAGAATCTCCAAAGGGTCATATAGTTCAACCATACCTGAACATACCTGATAATTACAGTCTAGAAGAGCTCTAGTTTAGTAGAGGGCAGGGCAGCTCATTTCATTTTCAGATATCTCTAGTTAGGAAGATTTTCCTTACATTATGGCTAAACCAACTTCCCTTCAACTTCCTCTTATTGCTGCCTTATGGAGTTAAGCAGAATGCAGGTTTAATCCCCCTTTTAAGCTGCAGTATTTTAAACATTGGAAGACAGCCATTTCTCCTCTGACCCAAAGTTTTTTCTTCTCCAAGCTAAACATCCCCAATTCTTTTCACTTGTCATCATATGACATAATCTTGAGACTCCTCATCTCTTGGATCATTTTCTTCTGAAAGTTGTTTTCTAGGTTCTCAATATCCTTCCTAAAAATGTGATATCCTAGATCTAAATCAAATATTTCATATGTAGGTTCCCTATTGTCTCTTTCAGCTCTAAATTTATGATCCTATGACTATTACTTCATAACTTCTAGACACTGTCTCTCCTGATGTAGCTTACAGAGGTTTTTTTTTTTTTTTTGGGGGGGGGTATCTTATAACATTGTTAACAGGAATTATGTTTAAGGTCCATTAAAACTCCCATGTCTTTTTCAAGTGAAATCTGTCCAATATCTTTTCCCCCTTGTACTTCTGAAACTAACAACATTATAAACTTTCAAAAAAAATTTGAGCCACATTTTCAGTTTAATAGTCTAGTCATAGTTTGTTTGTTTTCTTTTTTGAATCACGACCCTGTTATCCTGTGTTATCTGTATATTTGATAAGCATATTATCCATGAATTTATCTAAGTCATTGATAAAAATGCTGAACAGAACAAGGCTGATCATTTCTAGAGGCCTCCTTCTAAGTTGACATTGTCATTAAGCAACTCTTTTTTTGTGTGTGTAGCTGGTCATTGAGCAAGTCTTATCATATTGTCTATATCTCTACGTTTTTGTCTCTAAGAGAATAGGAACCTTGTCAAATGCTTTGCTAAAATCTAGGTAAACTATTACATTTCTCTGATCCATTAGTTTGAGGTTATTCTGACATGAACTTAGTTTAAAAGACTAGAAAATCACAATTGCATTTTTTTTTAATATATTCTACAGAGCAATACTAATTATTTAAAATCCAGGACAAGGTGTATCAAAAAATTTGAAGGGGCTTCAGAGATCTAATTTAATCCACATTTGATCCTAAGATTGACTTGATTCCTTCTAAAATCCTAGAATTGGTTATTAAGTTGATGATTTAAATGGATGAACTAGAAAAATAAACAGTTATCATATAGAACTAACATAACTTTATGAAATTCCTCATCTTTGGAAGCCCTTAAGTGAAGGTTGGACAAGGGAATCAAAGTCAATTTTACTGACCCATAAATTGCATCATCTCACTATTTAAAAAAAAATCAGGATATTTGCCCTTATTAATATTAATAGGTGCTTAATATATGTTGAATGAATTTTAGTTTTCTACACAGAAAATTAGAGGTAGATCTAAGAACAAAGAAAAATACTTTCTGATTTGCACTGGCTGGTTGCTCAGCCCACATCCGTAATCTAGAACTTCAAAATGTCTTCATCATAAAAGGTCCTACTACATTTACTCAGTGAACATAACTCATTTTAGTTAAGCATTGACACAAAATTGACTGCTTTGTCAAAGGATTCTTTTCCTAATTCCTTTTCTTGTTTTATATAATCATCTCCAAAAATGGAGCTTTCTTACTTTTATGATTAATAGTAATGGATCATTGTTGTCTAAGAATGGTCAAAGGATATGAACAGACAATTTTCAGATGATGAAATTGAAACTATTTCCACTCATATGAAAGAGTGTTCCAAATCACTATTGATTAGAGAAATGCAAATTAAGACAACTCTGAGATACCACTACACACCTGTCAGATTGGCTAAGATGACAGGAACAAATAATGATGAATGTTGGAGAGAATGTGGGAAAACTGGGACACTGATGCATTGTTGGTGGAGTTGTGAAAGAATCCAAACATTCTGGAGAGAAATCTGAAATTATGCCCAAAAAGTTATCAAACTGTGCATACCCTTTGATCCAGCAGTGCTGCTACTGGGCTTATATCCCAAGGAAATACTAAAGAAGGGAAAGGGACCTGTATGTGCCAAAATGTTTGTGGCAGCCCTTTTTGTAGTGGCTAGAAACTGGAAAATGAATGGAGAATGGTTGGGTAAATTAGAGTATATGAATGTTATGGAATATTATTGCTCTGTAAGAAATGACCAGCAGGATGAATACAGAGAGGCTTGGAGAGACTTACATCAACTGATGCTGAGTGAAATGAGCAGAACTAGGAGATCATTATACACTTCAACAAGAATACTATATGAGGATAAATTCTGATGGAAGTGGATATCTTCAACATAGAGAAGAGCTAATCCAATTCCAATTGATCAATGATGGGCAGAATCAGCTACACCCAGAGAAGGAATACTGGGAAATGAGTGTAAACTGTTAGCATTTTTTGTTTTTCTCCCCAGATTATTTTTACCTTCTGAATACAATTCCTCCTTTACAACAACAACAACAACAAAATTCGGTTCTGCACATATATATTGTACCTAGGATATACTATAACATATTTAATATGTATGGGAATGCCTGTCATCTAGGGGAGGGGGTGAAGGGAAGGAGGGGAAAAGTTCGAAACAGAAGGGATTACAAGGGATAATGTTGTAAAAAAATTACCTATGCATATGTACTATCAAAAAATGTTACAATTATAAAATTAATTTAAAAAAAAAGAAAAGATGTCAATGCCATTGGGAAGGAGCAAGAGGCTATTTGTAACCATGGGAGTAATATCATAATGAATCATCCTAAAAGCAATGTTAGTTAATAATCAGCATATATCTTCCATCATTACCAACTCTATCCCCTCTATCCCAGAAAAGTTGCTGGTTAAACATTATTGGGTCATCTCTTTCAGAAATTCTATCCAGAGGCCTAAAAGAAAACTCAGCCCACTTGATGGCCATTAGAACTTTTGATTGATTATGCAGGACTTAAATTTAGACTAGAAAATAATTTTTTTATTGTGTGTGTATATATATATATATATATAGTTTTGTAAAAAGACTAGAAATCTCAGCAAATTAACTATAGTGATACTAATTATTTAAAATCCAAGACAGGGTGAGTTAGCATCATAAAATCACAGAGTTAGAAGGGACCACTGAGGTTGTCTAGTCTAATCCTTACCTGATACAGAAGCTCCTCCTACAACACACCCTGCAATAAAGTCATCTAATCTGAAGGGCCTCCAGAAAAGGATTTAGTATTTCCCAAGGCAGTCCATTCTAGTTTAGATATCATTAATAGTTAAGAAATTCTTCCTCATATCAAATTAAAACCTGCTATTCTTTAACTTCCATAAATCAAATCTATTTCTGTCCTTCAGGAATAAATAAAAATCAGTCTAATGTTTTCTCCACATAATAGTTTTTCAATGAATTGAAGTCAGCTCTTAAGTTCTTTTCTGTCTTTTCTCCATCTTAAAACATTCTCATTTCCTTCAACCAGTCCACTTATAACATGATTTTAGGTATCTTCATCATCTGGTCATTGTCTTATACACTTTTTATCCAGTTTGTCAATATCCACCCAAAAATGTGATTCACAAAACACAGTGCTTCAGATGTGGTGACTCTGGACAGTAGGCTTCTGTTAGCCTAAGTTTTGTTTTTTGTTTTGGATTTTTGGGTTGTCATATCAGTTTTGATTTGAGCCTGTAGTCCTTTAAAATCTTTACTCTTCCTATATCCTTCGATTCCATAATGCCACTATTTGATCTATTTCCAAAGATAGTTGAAGGAAAGAAGAAGCTCTATGTTCTAAAATATTTATAGCAGTTCTCTTTGTGTTGGCAAAGAATTGAAAATTTCAAGGATGCCCATTAATTGGGGAGTAACTGAACAAGTTGTATTATATAATTATGATGGAATAATACTGTGTTATAAGAAATTATGAGCTCAGTAGTCTTGGAAACACATGGAAAGACTTACATAAAACAATGAGGAGCAAAACGAACAGAACCAAGAGAACACTATATACAGTAACAACAATCTTATTTTAAGAACAACTTTAAGGTTGTTCTTATATACTATAAATACCCAAATTAACTATAAAGGATATATAAAGGCATTATCTACATCCAGATAAAGAATTGATAAATAGAAGTATGTATAGAATAGTATATGCATGCATACATACATACATACATATACTACCTCTTTGTTTCTAATGGTAACCATCTCTGAGAAGAGATAGAGAGGCAAGAAAAAAAATTAACATGATAGTTTTTCTGTATATTTGAAAAGAGTTGTGCATAATCGATTTATAATTGTATGTTTGATTATCTTTTCTTGAGCTATGTTATGAAAATACTTGTTTTGTTTCATAAATTAAATTGAATAAAAAGTAAAATAAAGTAAAAATAATGTCTACTCCTTTTCTCATGAATTATTTTTATCATCTGCTTATATTTTATTCCTCCTACTAGAATTGCTAGAATTACTTCTTTGGTTGTTTCCATGTGTCATATAATTATTGTAAAAATTCTCTCACCAGCAGACATGGGATATATTGCAATAACCCTGTACTCTGAAAATAAATTTCTGAATATGATTGTGGCTCTTGGGGGGCCTTATAGGTCTTCTAAGGATGTTTTCACGAGTCTTAAGTACCTTGGATCACTTACCAAGCACAGAGTTTAGGGTCAGAAATTAGGATTATAATTCCTTTTGGTTGTCCTGTCATGTAACTACATATTATTTATAGGTATGCATATGTATATGATAGTAAATTGTACCTATTTATCTTATACTATACATAAGTACAATATTTTAACATTAATGTGAACATTAAATTGTAATCATCAAGGAAAGATTAAATAAAATTATATTTAGCATATTGTTTTTGTAAATCAGGGAACCATCCAGCATATATTTAAAAAGATTTTCACCAATGACTAAAAAAATAAAGTTTTAGTATATACATATATATAGTTAATATATTTCATAAATGTGTATAACCAAGGAATGTTGTTAAAATAAATAGCTGAATACTTAATAAGATAGTCTTATGTTTCTCTTTCCTTTCTCAGTGAAATTACTAGAAAAAGCTGTTTGTATTCCTTGCCTTCATTTCCTTTTATCTTACTTCTTAAGCTCTGCATCTCACTGTATTCAGATCCATTTTCACTTGTCTTGATCAATATCTTGTCACTGGACCCAGATGGCTCAGGAGGAATGACTGAACAGCCCATCCTCAATTAAATCCAATTAAGATGAGAAAGATGTTCTCAGAAAAACCTATAAAGTCCTCCATGAACTCCCCCCAAAAGTGAAATGTACAACTTACAAAGTAATAGCAATGTTGTGAGATGATAGGTTGTAATGACTGCTATTTTCAGCTATACAGTGATCCACAACTACTCTAAAGAACTTTATGATGAAAAATGCTATCCATACCTATAGAAAAAAACTGATTGGGTCTGAATACAGATTGAAACATATGCTTTTTAAAATTTTTTCTTTTAGAAATTCCATTCAAAATAACTGTTGATAATATAAAATATTTGGGAATATATCTACCAAAGGAAAGTCAGGAATTATATGAGCAAAATTACAGAACATTTGCCACAAAAATAAAGTCAGATTTAAGTAATTGGAAAGACATTAAGTGCTCTTGGATAGGCCCAGTGAATATAACAAAGACGACAGTACTTCCTAAACTAATCTATTTATTTAGTGCTATACCAATCAGACTCCCAAGAAACTATTTTAATGACCTAGAAAAAATAACAACAAAATTCATATGGAAGAACAAAAGGTCAAGAATTTCAAGGGAATTAATGAAAAAAAAATCAAATGAAGGTGGCCTAGCTTGTACCTGATCTAAAACTATATTATAAAGCAGCAGTCACCAAAACCATTTGGTATTGGCTAAGAAATATTGATCAGTGGAATAGGTTAGGTTTACAGGACAAAATAGTGAACAACTATAGCAATCTAGTGTTTGACAAACCCAAAGATCCCAACTTTTGGGATAAGAATTCATTATTTGACAAAAACTGCTGGGAAAACTGGAAATTAGTATGGCAGAAATTAGGCATGGACCCCCACTTAACACCATATACCAAGATAAGATCAAAATGGGTCCATGATTTAGGCATAAAGAACGAGATCATAAATAAATTAGAGGAACATAGGATAATTTACCTCTCAGACTTGTGGAAGAGGAAGGAATTTGTGACCAAAGGAGAACTAGAGCTCATTATGGATCACAAAATAGAAAATTTTGATTACATCAAATTAAAAAGCTTTTGTACAAACAAAACGAATGCAAACAAGAATAGAAGGGAAACAACAAACTGGGAAAACATTTTTACAGTTAAAGGTTCTAATAAAGGCCTCATTTCCAAAATATATAGAGAACTGACTCTAATTTATAAGAAATCAAACCATTCTCCAATTGATAGTCAAAGGATATGAACAGACAATTTTCAGATGATGAAATTGAAACTATTTCCACTCATATGAAAGAGTGTTTCAATCACTATTGATCAGAGAAATGCAAATTAAGACAATTCTGAGATATCACTACACACCTGTCAGATTGGCTAAGATGACAGGAACAAATAATGATGAATGTTGGAGGGGATGTGGGAAACCTGGGACACTAATACATTGTTGGTGGAGTTGTGAAAGAATCCAATCATTCTGGAGAGCAATCTGGAATTATGCCCCAAAAGTTATCAAGTTGTGCATACCCTTTGATCCAGCAGTGCTACTACTGGACTTATATCCCAAAGAAATACTAAAGAAGGGAAAGGGACCTGTATGTGCCAAAATGTTTGTGGCAGCATTTTTTTGTAGTGACTGGAAACTGGAAAATGAATGGATGCCCATCAGTTGGAGAATGGTTGGGTAAATTATGGTATATGAATGTTATGGAATATTATTGCTCTGTAAGAAATGACCAGCAGGATGAATTATAGAGAGGCTTGGAGAGACATGAACTGATGCTGAGTGAAATGAACAGAACCAGGAGATCATTATACATTTCAACAACAATACTGTATGAGGATGTATTCTGATGGAAGTGGATATCTTCAACAAAGAGAAAATCTAATTCAGATCCAATTGATCAATGATGGACAGAATTATCTACAACCAGAGAAGGAGCGCTGGGAAAGGAGTGTAAACTGTTTGCATTTTTGTTTTTCTTCCCAGGTTATTTTTCCTTCTGAATCCAATTCTTCCTGTGCAACAAGAAATTCATTTCTGCACACATATATTGTATCTAGGATATACTATAACATATTTAACATGTATGGGACCGTCTGCCATCTGGGGGGGAAAGAGGGGAAAATTTGGAACAGAAGTGAGTGCAAGAGATAATGTTGTAAAAAATTACTCATGCCTATGTACTGTCAAAAAAAGTTATAATTATAAAATTAATTTAAAAAATAAAGTTAAATTTTTTTTTCTTTTTCTTTCTTTTCTTTTTTTTTTCCTTTTCTTTTTTTTTTTTTTTTTTTTTGCAGGAAGAGGAGGAAGATCTGTGTTTCCTTTCACAATATGACTTTTATGTAAATGTTTTGCCTAATTTCACATGTGCCTTCTTAAAGGAGGGGAGGAAATGAGAGAATCTGGAATTTTGTTTTAAAAACGAATGCAAAAAAATTGTTTTACATGTAATTGTGAAAATAAAGATATTAAATATAAATATTTAAAAAAAAGTTTAAAAAATAAATTCTGTTAACTTGAAAATCATGACATAACCTCCTGAAGTTGTGATGGTCTTTCAGAAGGAAGGACAAACACCAATTACCTCTGGCAAATTGGCTTTTCAATGAAACCTGTCTCTTCAAATTACCAGTGACTGACAAATCACTTAACTGGCAAATCCAACAGCTTTTTCTTAATTCTCTTCTTGACTTCTTTGTAGCATCTGACACTTAACTGCTTTCTCCTGAGTACTCTTTTCTTTATGGATTTTCATGACATTGCTCCTTCCTGATTCTCCTACCAGTCAGATTGTTCCTTTTGTCTTTTTTGCTAGACCATCAACCCCATAACACCTCCTAATTTTGGGTATAACAAGGCTTAGTCCCAGTCCCAGATTCTTATATTTTCTTTCTTGATGATATCATTAGCTGCCATTGGTTCAATTATCATCTCTCTGATGAGAGACTGAAGACTTTCAATAATTTGATGGGAGACTTATCCCATGAAACTATGTGAATAGTTTTTTAGATCAGATGTTTACTATAATTAGGGAATAAGATGAGAGAAGGAAGGAAAAAAGGGCACCATTTTAAATCTGCTGCTTAGAAATAAGAGCTCCATTCTCTCTGCTGAGCTCTAACATCATATTACCAACTAACTTGTGAACAGTTTCAACCAGATGTCCTGTAGGCATCTTAAACTTAATATATCCAAAATAGGACACATTTTCTCACCACCCTGAGCCTGGAGAATTCATCCTTCTTCCTAATTTCTTTATTTCTGTCAAGGGGCACATATTCTTACAGTCACCCAGGTTAGCAACTTTGGAGTTATTTTTGATTGTTCACCATCTCATCTATTATAGCCAATCAGTTTCCAGGTCTTAATAATTCTACACTACTTTTGCATCTTTCCTTTGTACACAAATATTACATGAGTTTGGACCCTTGTAATTTCTCACCTCTATAATTGCAGTAGCTTTTAAGTTATCTTTCTGCTTCCAGCCTCTGTCTTTTTAAAAATATATTATTATTGAAGCTTTTTATTTTCAAAACAAAGCAGAACCTTGTGTTCCTATTTTCTTCCCCTTCTCCCTTTCTCTCCTCACCCTGTCCCCTAGATGTCAAGTAATCCAATATATGTTAAACATGGTAAAATTATATGTAAATTCAATACAGGCATACATATTTATACAATTATCTTACTGCACAAGAAAAATCAGATCAAAAAGGAAAAAATGGGAAAGAAAATAAAATTCAAGCAAACAACAAAAGAAACAAAAATGCTATATTGTGATCCATACTCAGTTCCCACAGTTCTCTCTGTAGGTGTAGATGTCTCTCATTATCACAAGATTTTTGGAACTGGTCTGAATAATCTAATTGTTGAGAAGAGTCACATACATCAGAACTGATCATCATATAAATGGTCAAGGGATATGAACAGACAATTCTCAGATAATGAAATTGAAACTATATCCACTCATATGAAAGAGTGTTCCAAATCACTACTGATCAGAGAAATGCAAATTAAGACAACTCTGAGATACCACTACACACCTGTCAGATTGGCTAAGATGACAGGAACAAATAATGATGAATGTTGGAGGGGATGTGGGAAAACTGGGACACTGATACATTGTTGGTGGAGTTGTGAAAGAATCCAGCCATTCTGGAGAGCAATTTGGAACTATGCCCAAAAAGTTATCAAACTGTGCATACCCTTTGACCCAGATTGCTGTTATTAGGATTATATCCCAAAGAAATACTAAAGAGCAGAAAGGGACCTGTATGTGCCAAAATGTTTGTGGCAGCTCTTTTTGTTGTAGCTAGAAACTGGAAGATGAATGGATGTCCATCAATTGGAGAATGGTTGGGTAAATTATGGTATATGAAGGTTATGGAATATTATTGCTCTGTAAGAAATGACCAGCAGGAGGAATACAGAGAGGCTTGGAGAGACTTACATCAACTGTTGCTGAGTGAAATGAGCAGAACCAGAAGATCACTATACACTTCAACAACAATACTGTATGAGGATGTATTCTGATGGAAGTGGAAATCTTCAACATAAAGAAGATCCAACTCACTTCCAGCTGATCAATGATGGACAGAAACAACTACACCCAGAGAAGGAACACTGGGAAGTGAATGTAAATTGTTAGCACTACTGTCTATCTACCCAGGTTACTTATACCTTCGGAAGCTAATAATTAATGTGCAACAAGAAAATGGTATTTACACACATATATTGTAACTAGGTTATATTGTAACACATGTAAAATGTATGGGATTACCTGTCATCAGGGGGAGGGAGTGGAGGGAGGGAGGGGATAATTTGGAAAAATGAATAAAATTAAAAAAAAAAAAAAAGAACTGATCATCATATAATCTTACAATTGCTGTGTACAATGATCTCCTGGTTCTGTTCATTTCACTTAGCATGAGTTCATGTAAGTCTCTCCAGGCTTCTCTGAAATCATCCTGCTGGTTGTTTCTTATAGAACAATAATATAACATTCATATATCATAAGTTATTCAGCCATTCTCCAACTGATGGGCATCCATTCAGTTTCTAGTTTCTTGTGACTACAAAAAGGGCTACCACAAACGTTTTTGCACAGGTGGGTCCTTTTCCCTCCTTTAAGATCAGCCTCTGTCTTTTATAATCCTTTCTGTTTATAGCTATTAGGGATAACTTTTTTAAAAAGTCAGATTATGTCATTCCCTTGCTGAAAAAGCTCTAGTGATTCCCTTTTGCCTATAAGATAAAATACAAATTCTTTTATTTAGTATTTAAAGCCCTTTACAATCTGGCTTTAACTCACTTTTCTAGACATCACATGTTATAGCCCTTCATATATCTTAAATCTAGAAAATTGTCCTTTTTTCTCACATACAATAGTCTACTAACCTCTGTTCTATTTTCCATTCATGGAATGTATTCTCTCTACTTTTTAGAACTTTTCAGAGCCTTTTTAAGTCCTATCATCTAAATTAGATCTTTCCTGATCCCTCTAACAAGCTATTGCTTTCCTCCTTCATTCCCAAGATTACCTTGTATTTAATTTATACTTTTGTATTTATATGTATGCCTCTGTGTGTGTGTGCGTGTACACACACATATGTAGATAGTTTTGACTTCAGTAGAATATATACTCTTTAAAGGCAGGGATTATTTAATTTTTGTCCTAGTATCCCCACAGCCTAGCACTCTGAGTATCTGGATAGTGGGCACCTAATAACTAAAACTTTTGATATCCAATATCAAATAATGAAGGTGCCAGTCAAGGGAACTTTCCAGCTAGACTTTGGTCACATGTCTAGGCCAAAAAGAAAAACAAACAAAAAGGACTTGTCATCTACAGAATGAATGCATCAAATTGATACCTGGTTACTTGTCCTATACTATATCTCTCATACTTTACTATTGGTTTTAATCCTATTTCTGCTTCATATTTTGTCTCTCATCTCTGCTTCTTTCAAATAAATTATTTGTAAGGTACTTAGCATAGGGCCTGGAACATAGTAGGCACTTAATGCTTGTTCCCACCACCTCCTTCTTCTTGCTCTGACTCATTTGTGCAATTCTTGACATTGACTTCTTCCCACACTAATTCTTAACTCTGCCTCCACTGAACTTTATGATTATTTTTTTCTTCCCAGCACTTATCAAACTAGGAAGAATTCAAACTGAACCATGAACCCATTCATTTGTAGATGTCATGGCCATGACCCCCATCATGGCTCAGGAAGTCTTGCTTCATTCCTAGCAAGATCATTACCCCTAAATGGGAGTTGGGGAGGGACTTGGCAGCTGTGGTTTCCAGCAGTAACCTTTAGAGCTACAAGCACAAGGATACCTTAGAAATTGGGCCAAGTTTTGGGCAGGGAACTAGTCTTCAATGAAGAGAATGCCTGGCTAGATGCCCATTTAGACATCTTTGTGGGGAATTTGAATGTTAAATGCTGAATATTCAAGGTTTTTTTGGCTGAGCTATGAATCTTTATCCATGGCAGTTTTTCCTCAGAGACTTTTCCTGATCTTTTGACTAAAACTTCAGGTTGTCCACTGAGACATGCCTTGACCTCTGACTATACCCCCCCACCTTTTAAAAAAGTTTTTTATTTTCAAAATATATGGATAATTTTCAACATTGAACCTTGCAAAATCTTGTGTTCTAAATTTTTTGACTATACCTTTTTAATACACTTTTGAGGGCTTCCTGCAGCAATTCCAAGAAGTTTTTGGAGATTCACCTTGTTTGGAATCTGCAAACCAAGAAATTTATCAGCTTTATCAGTGTTGTAGGTTATGACAGCCATCTCCAATGGATTGAGTGACCAATTTATGAAAGGTTTAACAGATCTTATAAACTAGCTTGATTGAAATTTTCAACCAAAACTTTAAAATTGAAAAAGAATGGAAACTTTCTTGCTTGAAGATACCCAGGTTTATATTTTTCATTTAAAGAACAAAATATAGGTGAAGACTTAAAAACTGGTAGAAAATGAGGGTTATTCATTTATTTTTAAACATTATTCTGTATTTATGCCACTATTGGTTCAAAAAGTTATTAAAACAAAATGTATACAAGAAATTGTTAATACTATTGGAAATAACTGGTCAAAGTATACAGGTAAAAATGGAACTCACAATGAGTAGTGATGTTGAGAAAGGACTAGAAAGACAAAAAAAAATCTCATGTTCATGTAAAAGTTTTTTTTTAAATTCAATAGTATTTTATTTTTCCAATTTCATTTAAAGAAAACACTCATTTTTGTAAGATTTTAAATTCTAATTTTTTTCTGCCTCCTCTTCTTCTCTTCCCTTCCTCAAGACAGCAAGAAATCTGATATAGACTATACAATCATTTTAAATATTTTGATGATATTCATGTTGTGAAAGAAAAACCAGATCAAAAAGGATAAACAATAAAAAAAGAAACAGCAAACAAATAAAAAAAAATGTGAAAATATTATGCTTTGATCCACATTCAGTCTTCATAGTTCTTTCTCTGGATGCAGATGGCATTTTCCATCCCAGTGTATTGGAATTTTCTTGTATCAATGTATTGCCAAGAAGAGCTATAATTGATCATTGTCATAATTTGTCATCATATCATCTTGCTGAAACAGTTTATTTCTAAGAGGTATATTTATTTTTGAACATGAATTTTCAGGTTAGCAACATGTAATGTGGAATCTTATCATGTGAAAAATGTAAGAATAACAAGAACTTTAAATTTTTTGAAAACTGGTTCACAGAGGCCACTGTGTCAAGCACTTTAGTATGCTTCAGGTAAAGAGAGAGAAGTTTATCAAGACTATTTTACAAAAAATCAACTATTTACAATGGGTGAGCTCAGTGATACTCAAAAGTATCCAGTATTCCTGATGAAATGATTATTTATGCAATGGCAAAGTAGAGTATTAGTATTATGGAAAGAAATGGCTGAATTGATTAGAAGCAAAGAATCTAATCCCATTTTGTCTATTTTTCTACTTTAGTATCTTACTATTTAAATATATATGTTAGCAAGAAGAATTTCTCCATGCCTAGAAGAGAAACATTATAATGGTAATTAATCTCCCTTGAATTCTTCATGATTTATTCTTTAGTGCTCTACTCTTCTATTATAGCAATTTGCCCACAGTAGAGGCTGACCTTTCCAATAATATGGTAACATTTTCATAGAGCTTTAGGATATGCAAAGTACTCTATGCTATTTCACTTGAACTGCATAAAATTCTGTTAAGTACATATGACAGGTATTATCTCTATTTTACAGAAGAGGAAATAAAATAGTGGCAATAAATCTCCCTTAACTTCTTCACAGTTTATGCTGTAGCATCACACAAATTATAGCAGCTTGCCCACAGTAGGGCAAAACCATCCCAATATTCAGTTAATACTTTTCAGTAATATTAATAACATTTCCAACATTTTAACATTTGCAAAATTCTTTATGTATATTATTTCATTTGAAAAAACAATTCTGTGAGGAAGACATCACAGGAATCTTCATTTTACACAAGAGGAAACTGAGAGATTATAAACTTACCCATATGCCCATAGGACATATACTTCCAACATAAGATTTGAACCCAGGTTTTCTTGCCTCCAAATTTAGTACTCATGCCACTACTACATGCTGTCTTTCCTTCCAAAATGTGAAGTACTTGAGAGTGAACTAAGTTAACATGCAAATATAGGTTGCCAGTTCTGTAATTTAGTGGGAAGTTTTCTGTTTCAACATGGCAGTCACCCACTGTTTCTTCATTTCCCCATCTGTCCCCCCAATATGGGATAATGACTGAGATATGTTAAAACAGAGCTAGCTGACTCTAATGGCCCACAATGTTGTTATTGCCCTTCCCATATCCAGGGTAATCATCATTATTGTATTGATGTGTCCAGCCTACGGCTTAATGGGAACACTCCAGAGTGATACAATGCAAATGGCAACAGCTTTCTACTTTTTCAAGAGTGTCAAACGAGAGAGATGAATTTAAGAATTACATTTTCTATTGCCTTGCCTTTGTTTGAACTTTGATTTCACTGACACTTTATAGAGTTGCCTGGATCCTGAGAAGTCACGTGACTTGACCCTGTGACAGAGCTAGTATAAATAAGAGATATCTGAACTCAGATTTTCCTGTCCCCAAAGTCTTATCTCTAATCTCTACATAATAAAGCCTTTGTATTACCACCTTACTTTAAAAATCCAAGTCATCACATAGTCTGCCTTGTAACCGGTTTTTTAATTGCTTTTCAAACAATGACTAAAGAATAATTTTTGAGCATGTAATTACGAATTATGTACTTTCATCTTATCTGAAAATTAAAATATTCAAGGAAGGTACACATTTCTCACTGCCTAAAATGTGCAGTTTCACTTAATTCTAAAACAACTGCATTAGGGCAGGTGGTTGGTGCAGTGGATAGACCGCCCTGGCCCTGTAGGACCTGAGTTCAATGTGACTCTGGGCAAGTCACTTCACCCTGAATGATCTCCAAAAAGGCAAAAACAGAAACAAAAACACAACTTGATTGTAGCTGAGCGCACGTGGGGGTGAAGGATCTTGAGCGGAAAAAGGACAGAAGTCGTGAATCTCAGAAGTTAAGAGTGGGAAGATAGTGAAGAGAACTGACTTTTTGGGGAAATATAATGAGCTTTGTTTTGGACAAGCTGTTGTCTGTCTACGGGACGCGCACTTTGAGACGTCCGGGAGTCAGTGGTGACGGTCCCTGGCAGTTCACGGAGGACATCGGGGCTCCCGGACGTGGCGATTCCCCTGGACACACCTAAGCCTGCACAAGCGGAGTTTT
The DNA here is from genome assembly GCF_048593235.1 of Sminthopsis crassicaudata. Classification (NCBI taxonomy): domain Eukaryota; kingdom Metazoa; phylum Chordata; class Mammalia; order Dasyuromorphia; family Dasyuridae; genus Sminthopsis; species Sminthopsis crassicaudata. The sequence continues at coordinate 472,737,938 of NC_133618.1, forward strand.
CTGCTGGGAGCAAAGAGGCGGCTGCTCATTATAGGAGTGCCTCCTCCACGCAGAAGAGCCGAGCCTGGGGAGCTGGCAGCGACCGCTTCCCTCGCTCTTCGGCCCGGGAGCCTCTCACTTCTTCCAGCTTTGAGCCTATAAGGGTGCGGGCCGCAGGCTGAGGCTCGGGGAAGATCGCCATCACAGCCTTGCTTCCCTCGGTGCACAGTTAGAGGCTGACTGCGCCAGGGAAAGGAAGGACGGGAGGGAAGACAAAACGCAGCCAGAGAAGGGAGATCGAGCTGAGACGTTTCCTCTACGTCAGAGAGGGCGGAGCCCCACAGAGCGTGAGCTAGTCTACAGTCGTCACGGGTTCCGGATTTACTGCGCGCGCAGAGAGTCCCCGCGCGGTGAGTCACGCTTGGGCAAGATGGCGGCTCCCCGAGCCCGTCGGAGGAGCTCCTCCTCTCCGATGTGGAGGAGAAAGCAGGGGTCTGGTGCACTACTGCAAGTCCTTGCCTTCTGGGCCACCTTTTCTCCAGGGGGGACGGCCCCGCCTCAGCCACTGGAGCCCCTCAGGTCACGGCGGGCTTCTGCTGCGAGCGGGCGCCTGCAGTGCCGGGGTCCCTGTTGCCTTGGCTCCTGGGCCCGAGCTCACGCACCCAGCAGCCCCGGTGGGCAGGTCCCATAGTGGTTAACATCCGACCCTCTCCACCAGCCCCAGACCACCGCCCCTCTGCCACTCCTTGGCGCCACCATGTTCGACAGCCCCCTCAGCATTCCCTTGAATCCCCTGTACGCTCCGGTCCCAAGACTGGCAGGGCCCCCCACCTCTGAACCCTGGGGATCTCGTACCCTTCTCGGGCCCAGCTGTTCCCTTGGGCAAGCAGGCCCAATTCCTTCGGGATGTGGAGGCCCCCTAGCACTGTCACTAAATCCCGAGGGAGCAGCTGCTCAGAGCCTAGTGCTCCCCCCCCCCCAGCTGTTGGTTAGGCCTCCTCTGCCAGCCACGGCGCAACGGCCTCCCGGTTTCACTATACCACCCCGTAAGTGACCTTCTGACCCCGCTTAGGTGCGCTAACAGTTTCCGGAACAAACCTCCGAGGGGCCCTAGAGAGCGGCATCCAGCCCAATCCTGTCACTCTTCTCAGGTAGTAATAAACAGCCGGAGTCCTAACTCGGGGCAGCATTATGAGTCTCTGGTCCTGCCAAGGAGGATCCTGCTCTGCTCAAGCCCTGGAACAATCCTTTTCTTGATGATAAAGAAATTGGCCTTCATTGGTTTGGAGCGCTGGGGAGTTGAGTCTGAAAGTAATAGAAGAACATGGGAAATCACCTCCAGTGGCTGAGAGACAGTTACATCTGTGTCATTTTTCAAGATGGGTCGGAGTGGGAGGATACTGACCTATCTCAGATGGTCTGTCAGAGTATGCTGAGAAACACTTTCCAGTTCCTTCAGTTCTTTCATTCCATGGGTAACTGAGGATTTACCTGATATCACACAGTCAGTAGTGGCTCCTCGCGCTGGGGCTGGAGATCCCAAGGCTGGGTTCTGCCAGTTTTGGTGGAGAGAATTATTTAAACAGCAGATTGAATTGCTTTTCATTAAGGATTTTAAAGTTATGTACAATAATAGTTACAGTTTGGGTTTTTCATATTAGCACATTGGAAGGATTCAATCTTTGTCAAAAGTGAGCATTTTCAGTTAATCACTCAGGTCTTTTGTGCTATCTAATACTTTTATAACTAGAAGTAAAAACTACACTTAATATGTATGGATGATTTATATTTCTGGTGCCAAATCTGCAGCATTTTGCTTTTATCATTGAAAAAGACATTTTCTTTTAATTGCATCCATTTCTCTCAATTATGAAAGGTTATCTACATTGTATACCTTTTTTTTTTTTTTGGATACAGTTTAAACTTTTTAATGCACTTTTGCAGGAGTAAACTCCAGCCATTTACCCACACAGATCACAAATATCAGTAACTCACAATTATACCTCGGAATCCCATCCTAACCTCACCTTCTCCTTCACAGTTTCCCTTGGAAAAGACAACAGTCTCCTGCCACTTATTAAACGTGTTACTCTGGACCGAGTCACTTTGCTTTGGGTCTCAGTTTATCTGTGAAATGATTCTCATCAAGATCCTCTCTAAATTGTCACCCATGAAAATTATAAAGGGTAGATTCACATTTTATTTGAGAAATATGTTGCTAAGAAAGTATATTACTAAATTTGCTCAAATAATTGTGCCAGTCACTGCCTTTTCTACCAATTCTCATCTGAACTGCTTTTCTAGGGGAATCACTGAATGTAGGTTCTCTATGTGATAACTTCATGTGGGAGCAGTAATTTCATGTTAAATTAAGTAAATAAAGAACATAGTTAATATTTTTGTCAAATGGTCATCTAATTTATTTTTAAGGCAATTAAGGCCTCCATAAATGAGGATCTCTGGAGGCAGCCCATTCCACTTTTGATTAGTTCTAATTGTTAATAGTATTGAATCGGAGGTTCTCCCTCATAACTTTTACTTAATTTTGCCCCCCCAAAACAAGCAAAATAAGCATAAAGTTCTATCTGGAAGCCCTTCAAATATTGGAGAGTTATGTCATGCCTTTGTCATCTTACCTAAATACCTCCTGACTAAAGTGATACTCATCAGTTTATGAATTCTTCCTAAAAATGTGTTACTGCAGATATATTCAGACCTGGGCAGAAACAGTGGGACTTGAACTATCCTGGTTAAAGTAGGAAGCAGCACGTACATGGTAAGTGCAGAAGTGTGAGACAGGAGCTTTTGCTGGCTGCAGCCAATTGTAAAAAGCCCCTTCTACTCTGAAGAGCAATGTTAGTGGCTACCTGACAAGAAGGAGATCCAGAAAGAGAAAGATCAGCGCTTGCTGGCAAAAGTCTTTTCTTTTTTGTTTTTTGTTTTTAATAGAATTGTGTACTTGATGTTGTTAGAAATACATTCCACACTGAAAATCAGACATCAAGGAAAATTTTTTAAAGAAGAATTTTAAGGAATCATCTTAATTTTTCTGTCAAGAAGCGGCTCGCTCCTCTTCAGGAAGAGGGAGTTCTGATTCCAAAAGCAAGAGAAGTTTTATCCTTGTTAAATTGTTAACTCCCTTCAGAGACTGACTTGGTCTCTATATATTTCCCTACTATATGCCCACTATATGTTTCCTCCTAAATATGTATAAACATGTTCCCCTTTCCTTTTCATGCATCCCATGTTCAAATATGGCAGAACACTCCTGGGGTGGGTTGTTTAATGTTTAATTACTCTATTAAGTAGGAGCAATAGTGATTTGGTCAAGTCAAGTCTTGACCCCAACTAGTTTCGACTGGATTGTCATGCTAGTTTGACTAAATGGGTAAGTGAATGAAAAACTGATTGATGGCAACCAGATTATGGAGAAGACTTAAGAATTTTGTATTTTTTTTTTTTTTTCATTGAGGAAACAGGGAACTGTTGCATATATCTGAGTAGGGAGGGTGACATGGTCACATCTTTATTATAGGACTATCAGTTTGGCAGCAATGTAGAGAATGGATTTGAAAGAGAAAGAGGGGTCTGTGAGGTCAGTTAAGAAGCTTTTATATCAAAAAGTTAGTGATAAGGGACTGAATAAGTGTAGAGATTATGCAAATGGTCAGAGGGGAAAGTCGCAATGTTGAACAATAAGACTTGATAACTGTGCCTGAACCTAGGGAATAAGGGAAAGGGAAGTGTCAAAGATTATTGCAAAATTTTGAACCTGGGAGACTGAAAAAACTGTGCTGTTGATGAGAGTTAGGTAAGGGGGAACCCCTTTTGGTTCAGTGCAAGGATACATAGTTAAATGCAGTGTAGTGATGGCGCAGAGTCCCCTGTAAAGGAATTTACAGGCCCCAAAACCTAGATTGATAAAAAGGTTTATTGTAGGGATTTGGAAGTAAAGTTAAAATCTAGTTAGTAAAAGGTGAAGGTAGAGATAAAAGGGCACGGGAAATGGGATTCTAGTGGACAGAGATCCTTGGCAGACAGGAGTAAGGCTGCCATGTTAGGAACCTCTGCAAAGAGAGAGCTCCAGCTTGACTCTTTTATAATGAGAGATTTAGCCAAAGAGGCCTGTGGGTGGTATCCCAAGTTGGCTCACATCTGGGTGGGGGTTATGAGAGCCCGGATCTCCTATTGGAATTCGAAGGGGTGCTTTTGACAGGATTTGTGAATCAAAGGTCCTAGCTTTTTGAACTGATACTGCATCAGATAGTTGGGGCTGAGAATCAGAAAGAATAAATCCATCTGAAAGGATTAGTTTCTTAAAGGGAGCACAACCCACATCACTGTCATCAATAGAAATGAAGTTTGAAGGTTGGGAGTATTTGGAGGAATATTTGGTTTAAAATGCCAATGAAATATCCAGGTAGAAGAAATCCACTTTGGAAGAGCTGGCTAAGTAGAGTTGAAATTTATCTACATAGAGATAATAAGTCTATGGGAGCTAAGGATATCCCCAAGGGATCTATTATAGAAAGAGAATAGAACTCTGGACAGAGTTGTTCATGCCATAGATGATGAGTTAGCAAAAGAGACTAAGGAGTGATCAGGCTGACAGTAATGCCCAGAAATGACGTCACAAAAACCAAAGGAAGAGTATTTTCAGGAGAGCAGAAATGCTTTCATAGTGTTGAAAACTGCCGAGAAATCAAGAATGAGGATTGAAAAAAGCTACTGGATTTAGCTGGTAAGGGGAGAGAGCAATTTATAACCCTCCCTTTGTAATTTAGATTGGTTTTGGACCTCAGGTTACAGTGCTAAAGAGTAAAACTTCCTTAGAAAATTTTAAAATCTATATTCTGTTCCTGATCTCATTGATGTGGGTTGTGTTCCCTTTAAGAAACTAATCCTTTTGATTTATTCCTTTCTGATTCCCAGCCCCTCCTAGCTGATGCATTATCAATTCAAGAAGCTAGGACCTTTGATTCATAAATCCTGTCAAAAGCATATTTTTGAATTCCAGTAGAAGATCCAGGCTCTCCCATCCCCCCATCAGATCTGAGCCTACTTGGGACTCCACCCATGGGCCTCTCTCATTATAAAAGAGCCAAGCTGGCATCTTCTCTTTGCAGAGGTTCCTAACATGGAAGCCTTACCCTGGCTGCCAAGGTTCTCTGTCCATTAGAATCCTATTTCCTGTGCCCTTTTATCTCTACCTTCACCTTTTACTAACCAATCTGACTGGTGTGTAGTGATATCTCAGAGTTGTCCTAATTTGCATTTCTCTGATCAATAGTCATTTGGAACACTCTTTCATATGAGTAGAAATAGTTTCAATTTCATCATCTGAAAATTACCTGTTCATATCCTTTGACCATTTATCAATTGGAGAATGGTTTGATTTCTTATAAATTAGAGTCAGTTCTCTATATATTTTGGAAATGAGGCCTTTATTAGAACCTTTAACTGTAAAAATGTTTTCCCAGTTTGTTGTTTCCCTTTTAATCTTGTTTGCATTAGTTTTGTTTGTGCAAAGGCTTTTTAATTTGATATAATCAAATTGTCTATTTTGTGATCAATAATGATCTCTAATTCTTCTTTGGACATAAATTCATTCCTCTTCCACAAGTCTGAGAGGTAAACTATCCTATGTTCCTCTAATTTATTTATAATCTTGTTCTTTATGCCTAGATCATGGACTCATTTCGAACTTATCTTGGTGTATGGTATTAAGTGTGAGTCCATGCCTAATTTCTGCCATACTAATTTCCAGTTTTCCCAGCAGTTTTTGTCAAATAATGAATTCTTATCCCAAAAGTTGGGATATTTGGGTTTGTCAAACACTATAGGACTATTTTGTCCTGTGACCCTAACCTATTTCACGGATCAACTAGTTTTTTTTCTTAGCCAATACCAAATGGTTTTGGTGACTGCTGCTTTATAAAATAGTTTTAGATCAGGTACAGCTAGGCCACTTTCTTTTGATTTTTTTTCCATTAATTACCTTGAAATTCTTGACCTTTTCTTACATATGAATTTTGTTGTTATTTTTTCTAGGTCATTAAAATAGTTTCTTGGGAGTCTCACTGGTATAGCACTAAATAAATAGATTAGTTTAGGGAGTATTGTCATCTTTATTATATTCATTCTGCCTCTCCAAGAGCACTTAATAGTTTTCCAATTATTTAAATCTGATTTTATTTGTGTGGCAAGTGTTCTGTAATTTTGCTCATATAATTCCTGACTTTCCTCTGGTAGATAGATTCCCAAATATTTTATACTATCGACATATTTTGAATGGAATTTCTCTTTGTATCTCTTGCTGTTGGATTTTGTTGGTAATGTATAAAAATGCTGAGGATTTATGTGGATTTATTTTGTATCCTGCAACTTTGCTAAAGCTGTGAATTATTTCTAATAGCTTTTTAGTGGAATCTCTGGGGTTCCCTAAATATACCTCATATCATCTGCAAAGAGTGATAATTTGGTTTCCTCATTACCTACTCTTAATTCCTTCTAAACTTCTAATAACTCTAAATAATTCCAGGCTTGATATTTACAAATGACACCTAAAAATTCACATTTCTGCATAAAGGAGGAAATAACCCATTATATATCCTTCATAATTTGTTGAAGCTCTTTTCTTTACCCAAGCATCTCACCTATGTAAGAAGTTTAGAATGTGAGTGTCAGGAGACATGTCAGGTGAAGGAAAACATCTTTCTTCATTGGACTTTTGCTTATCACATATTTTGTAACTTATGTCTAAATAGTTTTAAAATCCTAACATGCATGCCTTTTCTCTCCATAGTATAAAAAACAATGAATTGTACTTAAAGTAATCAGTTGAACTAGCAAGTGCAAAACAATGTCAAATTAAATATCACTCAGGCCTGCCTTATTGTTCTGGATAGGGCTGTTTTTCCTTTGACCACTAGGTGGTGTCCATCGTCACTTATCCCAGCAATGTCAAACTCAGAAAGTGGGTTGAGGGAAGGGAGGTGCATATTCCCTTAGTTTTAAAATATTATATTATCTATGCTTGATTGTATTTTAATTTCTTTTGCTAAACATTCCCCAATTACATTTTAATCTGGTTTGGTCCTCACTGGAGAGTATTGTGGGCCACGGATAAACTACAGATTTGATACCTCCTTACTTATCCAATCCAATGTAATTCTGAGGATCTGGATCCTGGGGTGAGTGTTCAGGACCTCATCCACCTTCAATGAGTACCTGTGGACCTTACTACTTTGCATATGTCTAGGTGTCCCTGATTTTCTGATTATTGAGACCTATTCGTCATTCTGTCTCTGTGAGCAGCAATGCCATGTTTTCAGCTAAGTAAAATTGTCTCAGCCACATCCCACTTTCCTGATATTGCCCTAGTCATGTGACTTTGGCATAAATAGAATTTTCCCTAATCAGAACTAGAAAAACATGTCTGAATATTGCACATGTCATTTACTAAGTACAGAATCAATGTGAATATAAATAGTATAATTATACATCCACTATTGCTTGCAGCCTTCCAGCTCTCCTAAACTTCGGATATAGAATTGATATGGACCCCAAAATTCTAACATGCACAGCTTGTGTGTTTAACTCTTAAAGACTGCATTCCGTGTGAGTAGACAAAGAAATGTAAATAATACTTTCTACAGAATGTTAAATTTCCATTTATAATAATAATGTGCATCAGAATTAGAGGCAGAGAGTATGGAGGAACTCTGCATCTGGCACTCAGGTCACAGATTAGTGGGTTTTAGAATGTGATACAAACTGGAACTCAGAAAAGTGGATGTTTCCCCATTATCGATTATCTGGTTGTTCCAGGGGACCACTGACTATTTACATCTCAGTTAGTCCATCAGAGAGGAGACTCAGCAGCCAGCCCTGACAAAACTGCCATGTTGGGCATTCTTCCATCTCCTAACTTGAATGATAAGGCCATCAACCAGGCCATATCAGTTCCTGCTCACAACTGTACTTTCCTTTCTTACTGCCACCATTCTTAGATAAATTCCCCATTATTTTATATAGGAGGAGGACAAAAGTGTTACATGATCTATATGTTCCTTTGCAGACACTTAAGGTACTAGAATAGGACATCTAAAAAACTAGGTGACCAGTGGAGCTGATCAGTATATGTATTATTATATATATTTTTTGTATGCCATCTGTCAAGAGATGGTCTGCCTTCCCTTAGTTCCTTCTTCCTTTGTCTCCTCCCTTGGTCAATCATCTGGACTGTATTCACTTTTCACCCAGCTTAGATGAGATGGGAGTTATCTACTCCATTGTTTCTGGTCAGATGGAGGATGACCACACCTTACCATCTGCTTTGCCATTATTCTTTACAGTTGTGTGGCAGTGTCATTTGAATTGACTTCACCTTTGAACCTCTGGACCTATTTACCCCTCTGCTTCTTCCTTAGGACTTCTAGACTTCTTTATCTGCCCTGAAGCTAAACTTTCCCTTATGTGTTGTCTTCCTCAATTAGAGTGGGAGTTCCTTCAGGGCAGGGTATTATTAGTTGTTTGTTTTTTAAATTTTATCCCACAAAGCCTGGCACAAGTAAGTATTTTTTTAAAAATTTCCCCTTTCATTAATTTAAGGTGTCTTTTATGTTTCTATTGCTTGAGATCTAAAATTGAACTTTCTAGAAAAGAAGGATGGGATCTCAGAGAGTGGCTACTTTAGTTACTCTTCTAAGAGGAAAGGAATATATATTCTAGGCTAATGAAACTTTGATCTTGGGTTTCCTGAAGCAAAGAAGCTTTAAAAGCTGAAGTGTGCATCAGGGGTAAAAGGAGACACATTGCTGGAGGTGACAACAGCATGGTAAAAATAAATAATACAACACAATCCACAAGTATGTGGATTCACGATGTGCCAAACTCTGTGCTAAAGGCTAAAGATACAAAAGGCAAAAATGGTCTTGTCAGCAAGGAGCTCACAATCTGATGGTAAAAGACAAACAGGAAATCAACTAGTTATATATAGTTAAAAACAGAGTAAATGGAAAGGAATCTGAGAGGGGGGAGCACTAGCAAATGGGAGGTCCCTGGAAAAAGCCTCTTGCAAAAGGTAATTGAATCTTTAAAAAAGAGGGGGAAGGGGTCGTGGCTCCCGGGGAGGGGGAAGATGGTAGAGTAGGTCAGCAAACTTTCAGTAGACCAAATTTTCTCCACAGAGAAAGAAAGAACATTGATTGCCTCAGAAGAAATGTAGAGTAGCAGAAATAACAAAAGTCAAGATAGAGCAGTTGTTTTATTAAGACAACCTAACATGTCTCCCAGAAAGACCTGATCTCTAGGTTCTGATGGGTAACAGAAATAAGAATTTGTAGGCTTAGACTTTCTCCAAATCAAGAAACAAAGATTTTTTTTTTTTTTTTTAAATGTCATTGACTGGCAAGCTAAGTTCCAAAAGGGAGTTTTATCGATTAACAATGGGAAAGACAGGAGCTAAGTTCCCTAGCAGAACTGACAATCAACCACAGGGAAGGCAACATTAAGGGGGAAAACACCATAAAGCAAGTAGTTTAGAAGTCAGGATCTCCTGACTTCAGGGCTGATGCTCTATCCACTGTGCCACCTAGTTGCCCCTGTATTTTACTTTCTAAAAGATTTTGGAGAGTATAAAATGTCAGTGGATTAATTTTATGGATAAACAAGAAAAGATGATTTGGAAGGAAAGAGGTTGGTACCTGGATTTATGATGTCATCAATGAAATAATTTTTCATGTAGAAACTATCTTACAAATCTACAACTCTGTAATTTAGCTAAATTGTATACCTAAGAGTGATTTGTTCATAGTCCATAGACCTGGGTCTCCTTGACTCCAAGGCCAAGAACTCCAAGGCTTCTAATCCCAGTGCCACATTCCATGATGCCTCTTACAAAATAATACTGCTGTATGAGATATAGATGGGACATCTATACAATGGAATGAGTTTGCATAATTAACTCCCCCCCCCCCCATTCTGGGAATCAAACCTTATTGGGATCTGACTTTATAAACTTTTTTCTTCATGAAAAGGTTTTTTTTTGGGGGGGGGGTGGTACAGTTTGGTTTCTCTGTAGGTACCCAAACTAGGCTTGGAGTGATATGAAAAGAAGCAAGCAAGGAAAAACCTTATTTGGAAGAAATGGGGTGTACTGGTTATTCTCTATTTGGAATGGACATATGTAAGTTTGATGTAAACAAATCAAGCATTTTCTGCATAATATAAATATCTCTAAAACTTGAATGTACACCTTTCTGGACAAATGACAATAGGATATTTTGTCTTCATCATTTTCTTTTACTGGACACATAAATCTTGGTTGGTGTAACTCTGATACTTATGTTATATATAATTTTAAATTCATACTTCTGTTGTTCTAAGTATTTGGTTATAGTCAATCTGAAAAGTGTATATTATTTTTTCTTTTAAATACATTTTATTTTTTCCCAGTTCTGTGTAGAAACAATTGTTTTTTGTTTTTTAAAAATTCATTTTATTTAAAAAAAACAATAATAAAAAAGAACTGAAAAAGGAATACCAAAACAAACAAAACAAAAGAGAACATTATCATATGTCTAGCAAAACATCAAGAAGGATTCAAAATATATAACAACAAATTAACAGTTCAAGAAAGTATATATATTAGTAGAAGAAATTATATTCATGAATGTCCATCTTTTCTTTACTTTTTTGTAAATTGTTCTCTTGTTTTCTTGCTGCGTACCTTTTTTTACTTTATTCTTTTTTCCTCTTTCATCTTCCTACTCCCTTCATTTCCCTATCCCTAAGCATTCTATAGTTAAGAAAAGATCTATTTATGTATAAATATGTAGATATTTCACACACACACACACACACACACACACACACACACACACACACACACACACACACACACACACACACACACTCCTTTCTTATCCTTGCTGACTTTTTGCTTTAATTCTGCTCCTTAACTTGCCTTGCTATTACTTGACTCTCCCCACCTGTGGATCCCTCCCTTGTCTTCTTCCCTCATCCTTTGCTTCCTCATCTGCTTATTCCTCACCCCTTATTTTTTTTTATCGATTTTGGAGGGTGCTATACCCTTCATGGTATATATGTATTGTTGCCTATTTAATCTATTTCTGATGTGAATAAGTGTTCAGAATTATAAGCCCTCTTTCCCCCTAATGCTTCTATGTCTATTCTTCTTCAGTACCTCATTTGTCCAACATAATTACTATTTTTACCTTAACTCCACCCCAGTCTTTCTTTTGACATATCTTATTATTGATGTCAATCTTAAACTTATGGTACACATTTCCCATTAAACAAAACAAAACAAAACAAAAAATACCATAAAACAATTTGTCCATGTCGAGTTCCTTGAAATTGTTTTTTCTATTAAGTTTTAGTTTGGTTGATAGAAAATTCTGAAAATCTGCAGTTTTGTTGAATGTCCATTTTTTTTCTCATTCAGTATTAAAAATAATTTTGATGGATATGATATTTTTGGTCATAAGCCTAGTTCTTTTGATTGTCTGTAGATATGATTCCAGGATCTGTGTGTGATCTTTTATTGTGGTTGCTGATAAGTCCTGTGAAATTCTAATTGTAGCTCTAGTGTATTTGAATTTTTTTTCTTGTTTCTTGCAAAATTTTCTTGTTGATCTGAGTGTTTCAAAATTTGTGTTTTCTGCAAAGGATCTAGTTGAACTGGTGATCGGTGGATTTTTTCCATTTCTACTTTGCCCTTATGTTCTGTCATTCCAGGACAGTTTTCTTGAATTGTTTCTTGCATTATTGTTTCAAGGGTCTTTTTCTTGGTCACAGCTTTCAGGAAGTCCATTTATTTTTATATTTTCTCTTCTTGATCTGTTCTCTGGATCTTTCATTTTTCTTCTAAGATGTTTCACATTCTGTTCTATTTTTTCGTTTTTTAGAATGTTTTGTTGTTTCTTGGTCTTTCATAACTTCACTGGCTTCCTTTTGCTCAATTCCAGTTTTCAAAGAATTGTTTTCATCTTTGAGACTCTGTATTTCCTTTTCTAGTTTGTTAACTTTTTTTCCCTCATAATCTTATTTTTTTTTTGGATGGTTTTTATTTGATTTTATTTTTAGTTTTTCCTCAATGTCTCACATTTGATTTTTAAATTATTTTTTGAGTTCTTCTATAAATTCTTTCTGGGCAGGTAACCATTTAACATTGTTCTTTGGGACAGTGTCTTCCTTTGAAGATGAACCCCTATTTTTCCTGTTCCCAAAGTTAAATTTTTATGGTTGAGTTCTTCTTGCCAATTCATTAAAAAAAAAAATAAATAAATAATTAGAGGTATAAGCCTCTAATCAGCTGAGGTTTAATCATTCTTCCTGCACTGAGACCCCTGACTCTTCAACTGCTCAAACTGTCTGAGAGGTGAAAGTTTCTGTAGTTCTGGCTGAGGTTCCAGCCATACCTACTTGAAGTTTCTGGGAACTAACTGGAGGTTTTTGCAATTCACAGGGGTTAATCCCAGAACTTTCTCCAGACCTTCTAGGGTTGTATCAGGAGAAACCCTGTTCTGTTCCAACTCTACTAGATTTTTCACGAATCTATGTTTGCCCTGAGGCACACATTTGTTCTATTTGTGGGGGAAATCTGGAGAGCCTGAAATGTACCAATTCATTGTCGTCTTCATAGAATCCTCCCCCAAAACAATTTTTAACATTCATTTTTTAATGCTTTAAAATCTTGAGTTTCAAATTCTTTCTTCCTCTTTTCTCTCTTTGAGAAGGCAAGGCAATTGATATAAGATATACATGTATAGTAATGTAAAACATTTCAATATTAGTCATGTTATGAAAGAAAATACAGGAACCAATATTCTCCTTCCCCCCTCAAGAAAAAAGAGAAAGTTAAAAAAAAATGCTTTGGTCTGCATTCAGACTCCACCAGCTCTTTCTCTGGATATGGATAGCTTTGGGAAATGTGAAAGTAAAATTGAATTTGAGGATAGGAATTATTAAATGGCTTGAATGTTCTTATTAGCAAGAAAAAATCCTAATTAGTAAATTAGATGCTGTATAAAAATTGTTCAGCATTCATTATAAATACATTTCACAGCTATTATTCCAAGTTACATTTTTATTTTTTTCTTTTTTTGTTGGTACTATCTCTGACACTTGGAGTCAATTACATAGGTCTTCTATTAGATAAGAGAAAACTGATGCCATCCAATATGAACTTCTTTGTTTCCTGCATTTTCTTAGCCTCATCATTATTTCTCTCCATTCTCTTTGGTTCCAGAAGAGAAAGATCCTAACTGTACACAAAGAATAGAGCAGTGAACAGAGTGCTGGGTGTGTAGGAAGACCAAACTGAGTTCAAATTTGGCTTGAGACATTTACTAGTTATGTAACCTTAGGCAAATCTCCTAACCTCTTTTTTTTTTTTTTTTTTTTTTTTTTTTGCCTCAATTTTCTCAATCGTAAAATGGGGATAATAAAAGTACTTATTTTGTAGGATGGTTGTGAAAATCAAACAAGATAATTTGTACAATGCCTATCTCATAGTAGGTGTTATATAAATATTTATTCCCTTTCCTTCCCCCTTTATTCTGATTATTTTAACTACCACTTCTATGTCCAACATCTATAATTTCAGTACTATGTCTGAACCTAAGATTTGCATATTTAATTACTCATGAGAAATCTTCACTTGAATATCTTACTACTGATCTCTTAAGCATATGTCCAAAACCAAGCTTAACATTTTTTGCCTTAAAATTGCTCTTTTTTTTTTTTTTTTTTTTTTGTGCTTCCATTTACCCGGATTCTTTTGCTCAAAAAATGAGGGATTATCTCTGGCTTTTCAATCTCTTATCTTTCACATACATTGTTACCAATACATTGTCACATACATTTGTTACAATATCATGACTTCAGTTGAAAATATTCCTCATTCTTTTTTTACTGCTTGTCCAGGCCATCATTGCCATATAATTGGACTATACCAACAGCTTCCTAAAAACCTTCCTTTCTCCATTCTTTTCCTTTCTTCCCTTCCAGTCCTCCTTTTATACTATTTCTAGATTAACCTTTATTTTCCATATTTCTAGTACTGTCACTTGTAACCACTTTGCTTAGCAATATTTAGGATTCTCTACAGGCAGCATGATAGAGTAGATAAAGCCTGAACTGGGAATCAGAAAAAACATCCACCACTTGGGTTTGAATTCTACATGGGCAAGTCACTTGTATCTTGTAATTGTAATCATTTTCTTCATCTGTAAAATGGGGATAATCCACAGCTATATTACTTATCACATAGGATTGTGGAGATAAAATAAAGTAGATAAAGCATTCTTCAGATGATGAATTGATATTTAAATATCAGTCATTGTGATGACAGTGTCTGTGGACTACATAATTTAATCAGAAATAACTTGCCTGCATGGTGTAAATCAAAAATATGACCAGAGAAACAGTCAAAAAAGCTGGATATCCCTGTAGCAAAAGCAACAAAAAAAATATGGCTTAGATGTTTTATTAGGACTCTTATGATGCTAAGAGGCCTTTCTAGCACAGGGGAGAAGACCTTTCCTTCCACTGACAATGGCATAAGAAGGCTTGGATGGGCTGTGTTGTGTATTGTTGGAAAAAGTACCCATATTGATGAGATACTATCTCATCTAGAGTATTAAAGTTTTGTTATTGCTCCTTGAATAAAGTTTAGACTCTTTTGACTAGTGTTTTGTAATTTGGTACCACTTTGCTTTTTACAGGCTTATCTCATATTACTATTAACTTTTTGATGCACTGATGATATAACTATCTGTACTGGTGTATTATCTCCTTAAATAGACTGTGCGTTCTTATTTTTTTTTTTTGATATTAATATCAGCTTGATTTTTGCATGGTACTTTTTCTTTGAGATATTCACATTTGAATAAAGATTGTCCATTGTAATGCCTCACAAAATCTCATGAACTAAAGAGATAAGTAGTAATATGCTATGAAACCAAAATAATCAGAAGAAATCATGAGGGTTGGGATGTGTCACAGTTTTCATCTCTCTCAGCATTTAGCATAATATTTGGTACATAATAGGCACTTAAGAAATTTAGAATTTGTTGAATCATTGACATTTTTTATGATTCTAAGAATATGAAACTTTAAATTCAGAAAATTTATTTGGGGATGGAAATGATTACATTTCTTAAGAAAGTTGATTGGGTCAAATAAAAGAATTTTTTTTCATCTTTTAGTTTTGAAGATAATGCTGATATTTTAGTAGCTTGATGTGACATATTTTGTTAGCTGTGAACAGTGTTCATTGTTGAACTTGTTCACTGTTGTTTTCATTTTGTCTTGAAGACCTCTTGCTGCTTTAAAAATAGCCATAGAAAACAGACTTAAAGATCTTAAAGAAGGGAAAGGGATCTGTATGTGCAAAAATGTTTGTGGCAACCCTTTTTGTAGTGGCTAGAAACTGGAAATTGAATGGTTACCCATTAATTGGAAAATGGCTGAACAAGATGTGTATGAATGTTATGGAATATTATCGTTCTGTAAGAAATGACCAGCAGGATGATTTCAGAAAAGCCTGGAGAGACTTACATGAACTGATGCTGAGTGAAATGAGCAGAACCAGGAGATCATTATATACTTCAACAACAATACTATATGATAATCAATTCTGATGGACTGGCTGTCTTCAACAATGAGTTGAACCAAATCAGTTCCATTTGTTCAATAATGAAGAGAATCAGCTACACCCAGAGAAAAAACTATGGGAAATAAGTATGAACCACAACATAGCATTTCTACTCCCTCTGTTTTTGTCTGCTTGCTTTTTTTATTTCCTTCTCAAGTTATTTTTACCTTATGTTTAAGTCCGATTTTTCTTGTGCAGCAAAATAACTAAATGGATATGTAAACATATATTGTATTTAACATAACTTTAACATATTTAACATATATGGGTCTACCTGCCATCTAGGGGAAGGAGTGAGGGGAAGGAGGGGAAAAGTTGGAACTGAAAAATTACCAATGCATATATCTTGTAAATAAAAAGTTATAATAAAAAAAAAAGAAAGAAAACAGATAAATAAATTGTAAGGTTTCAACTTCTGGATGGACTCTAAGATTGAATGGCTATTCTTTGTGTCATTTTGTGCTCAAACTAAGTGAAGATAGATATAAGCTATGAATGGAAAAAAAAAAAAAAGAAAAAAAGAGAGATTAGGCTGAAAAGCCTAATGTTCAGAAAGAAACAAAACTTTCACTGAACTGATTAAAAGTCCGAAATGCATTATTTTCTAAATCCTAACTGAAATTTGTACTTGCCTTATGACAGCCTGGTGTTTATTTTATAATGATGAGATTGCTTTATTATCTTGATCCAATTTAATTATATAACTTGGGGTTTTTGTCTCCATAGTTCTATTTTATCTTAGCTCATGTCTCTAAATGGTAATTTTATTATTGCTAATATTCAAGTATAAAATAAATCTCTTTTGGTAGCAGAGGTTAAATCAGAATTCAAAATGGGCTCAGAGTTCCCCTGACTTTTCCCTCTTTCTTTCTTACAAGCAAGAGTGACCTTAATAAAAGAGGAATTATTTAATAGTCTATCAGACACAAATCACAGTGGTTCATAAGATTTACCACATGTTAATTTTTTGGGGGGAGGTCTAATCTGACCTTTTCATTAAATTTGTTCTGGGTAGTAGCTGACTTATTGATTTTGTCCCAGATTCAAATGGTAACAGCAGTGATCTGTTGTGATGAAGGAAAATATTTAAAAGAATGTATCCACTTTAATTTCTACTTTTTGATCATTTGCTTTAGATATGGTCTTGGTTTGAACAGAAATTGGAGAGCTAAATGCCACCTCAACTGACTTTAGCTCATGCTCAAGTTCAAGCATAATCATAGGATTCCCAACATCTATTCAAGTCATTCTTTTCCCATGAGTGGTCCAGTATTTCATTTATCCACAACTAAGGTACATTTTATCATTCTGAAATTGCTATTTATGCAGTGATTATTTGTGAGTAATGATGACTTTATCCCTTTTACTTCTGTTTCCCATCCCTCATTATACATGAGTAATTTAGAGCATTAATTAAAACATTATTTTGTTTAAACTTGCTTTTTTACAAAGGTCACAGTAAAGTGCAAGGGGATGACAGATTTTATGTAAGTCAATAGTTGAGCCACACAAAATTTACATGGACTTTGAGGAGCTAGTGCTTAATGACTTCAGAGTAGATAGTGCCTTGTTGCACTCATGCTATATCACCAATAGAGGGAAGTAGAACTGTGTTGTTTAGCATTTTTTTTATGTAGCCAGATTTGATCCTGTAATAAGAAATGAGTAGCTAGTGTCAATATATGATTTTGTTTATCTATGAATTCTTCCAGTCAGAGTTTGAATACCATCAGGAGTCATGAAGACAAGTCATCCAGAAATTGCTTTAATTGTAGGTGACTTTTGATGAAGCAAATCGGAAGTCAATATCATACACTAGATCAGCGTCTTGTGCCCACTGCCTTACCCTCTAATCTAATATGTATACCATTATCAGATGAATCTATTTAAATAAAATGCTACTGTTGTACTAAAAAACTTTCATGGACTCCCTAACTATATGCAAGTTGAAATTCATATGCAACTATATGAACTATATGCAAAATTCCTAATCTGGTGTTCATTGTCATCTATAGCATGATATTCTCCTTGCCATATAGATGTATATATTTTCCCAATTATGAACCAGACAGATATACTCTCTGTATTTTGAACACAGTTTTTATTGTCATGTCTCTGCTTTTTTTTTTTTCCCCATGTTGTTTCACACACTTTGAATGTTGTATTACTTTCCCTTTTTTCTGCATGTTTCTACAGCCTTTCTATTTCTCAAGGCCTACCTCTAATCCCAACTGCTCTGGAAAACCTTTTCTGACCATTTGAACTGGAAATGATCTCTCCCCACTCTGAACTCCTATCCAGTTATTGTTTATAGAATTTATTTAATAATTATGTGCTGCCATCTGACATAAGCTTCTTTTACTGCCTTTATCTGCAGTAGAGTGCCTCAGCACAGATTCAACCCAATGTCCAATATTCTGTTTTCATATTCACAGTATATTTATACTTAGACCCACATTGCTGAAGTGACAGATCGATTTGAAAACTTAATTGTATTTTGTACTTACTTATCTTTGTATATGCCATTTCTTCCCACTATATTATTATTTCCTTTTTTTTTAACCTGTTTTTATCTTTGATAATTTTCAAGACTTAGAGAGTACCTATCACATAGGAGGAGCTTAATAAATGTTTGTGGAATTAAATTGAATGGAGTTTTCTTTCTATGCTTTTGTCATCTTATATATTCACATGACTTTATTCCCTTTCCACAGAGCTTTAATGTACCTGATTACCTCCTAAATATCTCTAATTGGATGTCCCATCAATAGTTTACATTTAACATGAATAAGTGTAATATTGTGAAAAGAGTACTAGATTTTTGACATCTAAAACCTAGGTTCAAATTTCAGCTCTCCCACTTTGGGCAAGTCACTTAAATTGTCAGTTTCGTTTTGCTCATATGTAAAACAAGATGATTGGGCTTGTTTACTTGTAAAATATCTTCTAGCTCTAAATCTGTTATCCTATGAAAATACATTTTTTGGTCTCTTTGATTTGTGAATGGGTAAAAAGCAGGTAGGTGCTGCCATCTAGTTTCTGATCTATAACTATCATCTTCACTGATATTTTAGAATCTTAATAAGAAAGTTTCTTTACTATCCAATAAAAATTTGGCTATAAGCAAAAATAATTTAACCTTTTCAGTTAGTTGAAGGAGCCTCATAATAAATTTCTGATGTAGATATTTCAGATATAAAACATTTTTTAAAAAGTCATTTTAATACAAAATGTTTTTTAATTTCCTTCCTTCTATAAAAAATTGATGGCAGGAGTGATTGCTGGTATGTGTGTGTGTGTGTGTGTGTGTGTGTGTGTGTGTGTGTGTATGTGTGTGTATGTGTATGTGAGTGAGGGGAGCCATAACTATACCCAGGAAGGTTGTCAATAGTATGACCCAACCTTGTAAATAGGGATAACCAAGAACGAAGACCAGCTTTGAAGCCAAGTTGAATTGACTTGACCTGGAGTGATTTGCACTGTCTTGTTGCTACATAATTGTGTGAGTTTTACATTGGTTTGTATGTTTAATTGTGGACAGTAAAGTGAAAAATTGTTGTTGGGGTTGTTATTACTCTTTTTCTTGTACCTCTCCCTCATGGCCCTGAGGTCAGAGTAATTTTGAAAGGAAAAAGAAGTGGCACCTTTCTCAACCCTCCTTGCCTTGCAGCACCAGCTCCTAAAGATAAGTAGACTACTCCATCATTTTGTGTTGCTGCTATGTATTGCCTATCACCTGTCTGAGTACAAAAGAATGGAATACCTTTCCCCTTGAAATCTTAAAAAAAAATCTTGAAAACTATCCAAAAACAAAGGAAAGGATTTGTTTTCATGTCAGGGATCTTCCCCCCTTAAGTAAAGGAAATTGATAAACAGTAAATGATGATGGTGAAATAACTGCAAACTTGAGACATTAGTTCTGTGTCTTTGTTATCCTATAAGTCCACTGAATTTGCCTTGCACATATAAATGCTCAATAAATATTTGAATGAATGAATGAGGAATGTATATATATTTAGGGTGACAGCCACAGGAATTTGAAAGAAAGTAAGTATAATTGTTCTTGCTAAATAAAAATTAAGTACTCATAATGTGCAAATTACTGTTCTAGGCACTAGGAATATCTTGCCAAATCCTTCTCCCCCATTCCTGCCTTCAAAGAATTTACATCTTAATGAGTTGGGGCCTGAGGAGATATGACATGGTCACAGATAAGGTTAGCTAGGTAACAAGTGAAGGAAGCAAAGGCAAGATCCAGATAAAATATTCTAAGAAAATTTGAGGGGAGAGAAAATACTTTCTATTAAAAAACCAATCAGATTTGTGGAGAAGGAATGAGTTTGTGGCAAAGAAGAACTGGAGTACATTATGGAATGCAAAATGGATAATTATATATTAAGTTAAAAAGTTTTTATGCAAAACAAAACCAATGTAGACAAGATTAGAATGGAAGCAATAAACTGGGAAATTTTTTTTTACATTCAAAGGTTCTGATAAAGGCATCATTTCTATAGGGAGAACTGACTCAAATTTATAAGAATTCAAGTCATTCTCCAATTGATAAATGGTCAAAGGATATGAACAGACAATTTTCAGATGAAGAAATTGAAACCATTTGTAGTCATATGAAAAGGTGCTTCAAATCACTAGTGATCAGAGACATGCAAATTAAGACAATTCTAAAATACCACTACACACCTCTCAGATTGGCTAAGATGATAGGAAAAGATAATGATGAATGTTGTAGAGGATGTGGGAAAACTCTGGCACTGATACATTGTTGGTGGAGTTGTGAAGTGATTCAACTATTCAGGAGAGCAATATGGAACTATGCCAAAAGGGCTACCAAACTGGCATACCCTTTGATCCAGTAATGTTTCTATTGTTCTGTATCCCAAAGAGAACATAAAGGAGAAAAAGTGACCCACATGTGCAAAAATGTTTTTGGCAGCCCTCTTTGTAGTGGGAAGAAACTGGAAATTGAGTGGATGTCCATCAGGTGGAGAATGTCTTGAGTAAATTATAGTATACGAATGTTATGGAATATTATTGTTCTATAAGAAATGACCAGCAGCATGATTTCAGAGAGACATGGAGAGACTTACATGAACTAATGCTGAGTGAAATGAGCAAAACCAGGAGAACATTGTTCATAGTAACAAGAAGATTATATGATGATCAATTCTAATGGATGTGGCTCTTCCCAACATTGAGCTGATTCAGGCTAGTTCCAATGGTCTTGTGATGAAGAGAATCATCTATATCCACAGAAAGGACTGTGGAGACAATGTGGACCACAACATTTTACTTTTACTTTTTATTGTTTGCTTGCATTTTGTTTTCTTTCTCATTCCCCCCCCCCCTTTTTGATCTGATTTTTCTTCTGCAGCATGATAATTGTGGAAATATGCATGAAAGAATTGCACATGTTTAACTTATATTGGATTACTTGCTGTCTAGGGAAAGGGGTTTGCAAAGATGAATGTTGAAAATGATATATGTTTTGAAAATAAAAAGCTTTAATTAAAAAAAAAAAAAACTATCTGAAAAGGTGAAGAGGTGAATTCTGAGTTAAGCCTGAAGGATGGGAACTGTTCTTAGGAAGGGAGTATATTCCAAGCATAATAAGATGGCCTACTTGGCGAGTCAATTTTCAGGAACTGCTGGTAGTTAGCTTGGCTTTAATGTCTAGTTTGATTTTTAAATAGAAACAAAGGCAAATAAAATTGAAAAAGTAATTTGGCACAAGATTGTGAAGGCTTTAAATACTGAAAAGTTTGTATTCTGTATTTATTGACAAAAAGGAGTTACTTAAAATTTTTGAGTAGTGATAGTATTGTGGTCAAACTTGTTTAGTAGGAAAATTTTATTATGGCAACCCTGTGCATGATGGGAGGCAGGATGATCAGTCAAAAAATTATTAAAATAATCTGAGAGAGAAGGAATGACTTAAGATAGTGGCAATATAAATGGAGGGGAAGCTGTAATAGATCTTATGTAGTAAAACCCATAGACCTTGGTAACTAAATAATTTTTTTTAATTTTAAAAATTTTATAAATTTTATTGATATTTTCTGTTTCTTATATCACCACAATTCACATGTTGCTCACCCCTTCCCTTCTCAAGAACTATCCCATAGACAAATACTATTTTTTTTAAAAGAGGGAGAAAAAATAAACTGATCAATACATTGAAAAAGTATGAAAACATGTGTAATATGTAATAGATGTGAAGCTCCCACATCCAAGAAGGATAGAAGGTGCTTTTCATACATGTATTTTAATCTCACTTGATCTTTATAATTTTGTTATGTTTATTTTTGTTGTATTATTCTTTCCATTTACATTGTTGTATAATATTATGTATATTATTTTCTTGGTTCTGCTTATTTCATTCTGCATCAGTTCATTTAGATCTTTTTATACTTCTCTGTATTCATGACACATTTCATTTCTTTTGGCACAGTAATATTCTATTACAATCATGTACCACAATTTTTTTGGCCATTCCCCAGCTGATGGGCATCTTCTTTGTTTCTAATTCTTTCCTGTTTGTTTTGCTGAGGCAGTTGGGCTTAAAAGATTTGCCCAGGGTCACACAGCTAGGAAGTGTTAAGTGTCTGAGGCCATATTTGAACTCTGGTCCTCCTGACTTCAGGGCTGGTGCTCTGTCCACTGTGCCATCCATGTAGCTGCCCACCAATTCTTAGCTATCTCAAAAAAAGTGCTGTTATAAATATTTTGGAGTATATAACAACTTTTTTTTTCTTATTGATAGATTCCTTGGAATATAAGCTTAATAACAGAGTCTCTGGTTTAGAGGGCAAGAAGGTTTCCAATTCCAAATTGCTTTCCTAAATGGTTGTACCATTTCACAGGTTCACCAATAAAGTATTAGTATGTCTATTCCTTCACAAGTCCTGCGGCACTGACTTGACATTTTTAATCATTTTTGCTAATTTTCAGGGTATGGGATGAAACCTAAGGCTTTTGATCTGCATTACTCATATTATTTGTGGTTTGTAATTTTTTCATGTGATTGTGAATACTTTACAATTCTTCTTTGAGAATTATTTGTTTATAAACTTTGACCCTTTATTTACCTATTATAGAATGACTATTGGTTTCATATATACAAAAGTACATATGTATACACATATGCATGTATATATATATATATATATAAAATTTGTATCTTGGATAAAAACTTTATAGATAAATTTGACACAAAGATTTTCCCTCTCATTCAATAATTTCCCTTATCCTTGATACATCAATATTGTCTATGAAGTTTTTTAGTTTTAAGTAATCAAATTATCTCCTTTATCTTTTATACCTTTCTCTGTTGCTTGTTGATTAAGAACACATCTTTTTCCTATAACTATGGGTTATGAGTTATATGATCTGCTTTACTTTTAATTTTTTATGGTATATTCTTTAATTAATGATCATGTATACATTTAGACTATATTGTAGAATACAATATATGCATGTAAAACAAATCTATATACAATTTATGTTATTCTCTAATACAAAAGAAACTGTAGCAAACATAGCATTAGTTTTTCTCTAGTTAGGATTTCCTGACCCTGATGTTTAGGAATAACTAGCTTTGTGAGGAGCAGTTTTATGCCACTGTAAAACAGACACAAGGTAAAGAATGGAGCTGCAACACAAGGCAAAGCCAGGAATCAGATCATCACAGTGGCATAACTGCATGATCCCTCCAGATTGAAAAAGATAAGAAATCTTAGGATATAACTGTCTTCAAATAAATTATATGTTATTATATCAAAAAGAAAGTATATTTGTTATGTTAATAAGAATTTCTTACATGAAACAGAATTGGGGATCAGGATTGATAATGGCAACTGTATTATCTGCAACTGAATATACAAGTTGTCATATAGTTCTTTGCTTCCAAATGATAAATTTTAAGTTGTAGTCTTTAAAATTTACAAGTAGTTAAATTACACGAGCTCTTGGCATACTTTCTTTTTCTTTTTCTTTTTTTTTTTAAGCTGAGGCAATTGGGATCAAGTGACTTGCCTAGGGTCATAAAATTAGGAAGTATTAAGTGTCTGAGGTCACATTTGAACTCTGCTCCTCCTGATTTCAGGGCTGATGCTCAGATCCACTGCGCCACCTAGCTGCCCTTGTATACTGTCATAGTATAACCTAGTGAAACTTGGGATGTGACTTTATTCTTAAGCATATTATAAGATTTATCTTCTTACATGAAAATAGAACATTAAAAATAAAAGGTTTTATGTGTGCTCAGGACAATTTTTATTCTATGTCATGACTAAAGTATATAGCAGAAGGAAAGGTTATGAAGAAGAAATAAGAATTTATTATATATGAGTCTGATTTTATTCATATGCAGTGAATAGCCATTTATAGTTTTTACAGTAGATAGCAGATACAGATTGTCCCAAAAATGTTAATGCCATTTTTAAGCTGTTAAAGCTTATTACATCTTGTATAATATAAAAAGCAAAATGACTCTTTTTTGCTAAAAAGAGTATGGTAATAATCTCTAAAAATTGCTACATTTCTCTAGTTAGAAGTTTTGGGGAAACAGCTATAAACTTCATGTAGTTAATTAATCACTAACAAAATCTAAGGCTTGTTTTGGTATTTTGTCTGGAGAACCTTTTTATGTTTGTATATATTTATTGGAGAATACTTTTTATGCTATAGCCCAAACATTTAGGTTAGCTTTAGTTCTATGAAATTGATGATGGCTTTCTTAGGCATTAGATTCAGCAATTCCTTGCTTTTCTAGTAAGATTTCACTGTTAAGTATGAAAATGCTAGGCACATGCTTAGAGAGTTTCATTTTCACTTCATGTGCTTTCAAAAAGTTTTTGTTCACATCTGAGTAACTATCTTCCAACATCGACTCCTATCATAGAGATTGATTGTTACAACTTGATGGTAGGGCTAAATATCACCATTTGTCTTAGGCTGTGCATAAGCCTCAGGTACATGGGTATCCTAAATGATGACTGTGTGATACTTCTGGGGGCAGTGTTTCCTTTTCATTTAAAAAAGCAAATTCCAGATCAACTTGAAAGAACAAAATTGGAGAACTGGCCTCCATATCTATATTTTTAGCATTACATATTACAATAAACTCTAAAATTGAAATGAGATTAATATTAATATTAAAAATCTCTATTATGGAAAGTTTAATTATTGACCAGAAATAGATACTACATTTTAAATTAACTTAGGAAAATGGATTGTATTACTCCAAATCTAGCATTTAATAGCTGAGGAAACTGAGATAAAAAAAAAGTTAAATAACTTGCACAAAATGACACAAAGGGAGAGTGGGGACATGACTCCATGTTCTCAAACACTAAATCCAACACTCTTATTATATTATACTGCTTTTTAGTTTTTGTTCTTGCAGACAGAACTAAAGAGCAAAATGCAAAAACTTCCACTAACCTAAGTTATTTAATATTCATTAACATTTTGTTATTTTTGTTAGTTTGATATCCTAAATAGTTCAGGCTCTTCAGGCTGATTTTCTTTACAATTTCTTTACAATGTATATAAATTGTGATTTATATACATTAGCTCAGGGGTTCTTAACCTAGGTTGGGAAAAATATTTTTATAGTTGTACTTTAATATAATTAGTTTTCTTTGTAATCCTCTGTGTATATATACATACACACACACACACACACACACACACACACACACACACACACACACACACACACACATATATATATATATATATATATATATATATATTTTTTTTTTTTTTTTTTTTTTCCTGAGGTGTTTATAGGCTTTACCAGTTTTGGGGGAATGCTCATTAACGACCAACTATGTATAGAATTGTTCCAGGTGCAAACAATTAAATTGGTACCTAAACTCAAGTAACATTCTGACAAAGGATTCAGGAGATAATTAACTAATAATAATTCATCATTTCTAAGTATGTGACATAAGTTTAAGGGTTGAGCTGAAGTCTGTGTTCTATCATTGTCAGCTAATATTAAGTACCAGAGATATAAAATGAAGTAAGATAGAATTTTTACCCTGAAAGAACTTACATCCTTGTTGGGGAACCAGGATATATATACACACAGGCATATGTGTACATAGGAACCTGGACTGATGATCTCATTGGTACAGAAAAATATGGCCCCTGAGCCATATTTATTGTCTCTCAGCTTCAATTGGGATAATAATATACCTATCTCACAGAGCTGTTGTCAAGATCAAATGAAATAATATATTTAAAGTCCTTTGCAAATCTAAAAGTGTTGCACATATAAAGGTATTCCATACCCAATTCCTTTTAATTCTTTTTTGAAAATAGTATACATGAGATATAGGTATGAGGTATATGGTATATATATATGGTTGGCAAATCTTTGGAATTTGTCATTCTTCTTAAATGAGATATTCCAACATATTTCTTACTGACTTCTATTTCCCTCTTCCCACCTGGTATCAAAATATTTACTGATTAAATTTGGATGACATTATTGAATTCTCTGTAGAATTATTCTACCTCTTCATTCTATGGAATAAATGTTGGGACATAAGCTTAAATATCTTTCATGATGGTCTTTTTGCAAATACTTTTCATGAGCACTGAATGAAATAACCAAATGTTGCATAAAATAGTTTAACTAATTGTCTTTGGACACTTAATAAAAGTAATTCCACCAACTCCTAGATTTGCCCGTCCAAGAAGAAGTTGTAAAAAGAAAGAGAAATAGAAATCAGAATAGGGAATGATGTAATAAAACTATCTTTTTTTGTAGGTAATATGATGATAGACTTATAAAATCCCAAAGACTCAACTAAAAAGCTAATTGGAGCAATTTATAATTTCAGCATAGTAGGAGGAAATAAAAGTAAATCTACATAAATCATCAGCATTCCTATATATCACACACAAAACTCTGCAAAAAGAGATAGTAAAAGATGTCCCATTTAAAATAACTCTACCCATCATAAAATACCTAGGAGTATAATTGCCAAAACAAACCTGTAAACTATATATACAAAATTATAAAATAAACTTATATCAATAAAATAAGATTTAAATAATTGGATAAGTATTGTTTATGGGTTGACAGGGCCAATATAAAAACAATTTTACCTAAACTAACATATATTCAGTGCCATCCTAACTGAATTACTGAAAAATTATTTTATTGAATTAGAAAAGATAATAAAATTCATTTGGAAGAACAAAAAGCCAAGAATCTCAAAAGAACTAATTTTTATTTTTATTATAACTCTTTATTGACAAAACATATGCCTGGGTAATTTTTTTTTAGACAATACATTGATAATTTTAATTATATTAAATTTTTTAAAATTGGAAAAATAAATGTGCCCATGATCAGGAAAACAGAAAATTTGTGAGAAATTTCATATGAAATGTATCAGATTAAGGTCTCATATCAAACATATAGAGAACTTTGTTAAATAAAAAAGAATATGAATTATTCCCCATTGAAAAATGGTTAAATGATATAAACTGGTTGATTTCTTTTTTTTTTTTTTACATTTTTAAAATTAATTTTATAATTATAACTTTTTTTTGACAGTATATATGCATGGGTAATATTTTAAATTATCCCTTGCACTCACATCTATTCCAAATTTTCCCTCCTTCTCTCCACCCCATCCCCTAGATGGCAGGCAGTCCCATACATGTTAAATGTGTTATAGTATATCCTAGATACAACATATGTGTGCAGAACCGAATTTCTTATTGCACAAGAAGAATTGGATTCAGAAGGCAAAAATAACCTGGAAAAAAAACCAAAATGCAAACAATTTACACTCATCTCCCAGTGTTCCTTCTCTGGGTGTAGCTGATTCAGTCCATCAATTGGAACTGAAATAGATCCTCTCTTTGTTGAAGATATCCAGTTCCATCAGAATACATCCTCATACAATATCGTTGTTGAAGTGTACAATGATCTCCTGATTCTGCTCATTTCACTCAGCATCAGTTCATATAAGTCTCTCCAATCCTCTCTGTACTCATCCTGATGGTCATTTCTTACAGAACAATAGTATTCCATAGCATTCATATGCCATAATTTACCTGGGTAATTTTTTACAACATTATCCCTTGCACTCACTTCTGTTCTGACATTTTCCTTCCCTTTCTCCACCTTCTCCCCTAGATGGCAAGCAGTCTTATACATGTTAAATATGTTATAGTATATCCTAATACAATATATGTGTGCAGAACCGAACAGTTCTCTTGTTGCACAGGGAGAATTGGATTCAGAAGATAAAAATAATCTAGGAAGAAAAAAATGCCAACAGTTCACACTCATTTCCCAATGTTTCTTCTCTGGATGTAGCTGATTCTGTCCATCATTGATCAATTGGAACTGAATTAGATCTTCTCTTTGTCAAAAATATCCATTTCCATCAGAATATATCCTCATACAATATCGTTGTTGAAGTGTACAATGATCTCCTGGTTCTGCTCATTTCACTTAGCATCAGTTCATGTAAGTCTCTCCAAACATCTCTGTATTAATCCTGCTGGTCATTTCTTACAGAACAGTAATATTCCATAATATTTATATACCAAAATTTACCTAACCATTCTCCAATTGATGGGCATCTATTCATTTTCCAGTTTCTAGCCACTACGAAAAGAGCTGCCACAAACATTTTGGCTGTATGCTCCCTTTCCCTTCTTTAGTATTTCTTTGGGATATAAGCCCAGGAGGAGCACTGCTGGATCAGAGGGTATGCACAGTTTGATAGCTTTTGGGGCATAATTCCAGATTGCTCTCCAGAATGGTTGGATTCTTTCACAACTCCATCAACAATGCATCAGTGTCCCAGTTTTCCCACATCCCCTCCAACATTCATCATTATTTTTTTCTGTTATCTTGGTCAATCTGACAGGTGTGTGTAGTGGTATCTCAGAGTTGTCTTAATTTGCATTTCTCTGATCAATAGTGATTTGGAACACTCATATGAGTGGAAATTGTTTCAATTTCATCATCTAAAATTGTTCATATCCCAAAAGAATTATTAAAAAATATAAAAGGAGACTCAGCAGTTCTGGACCTTAAACTCTATTATAAAGCAATAAGTATCAAAATTATCTGGTACTGACTAAGAAATAGAAAGCTAGATCAGTGAAATGGAGTAGACATACAATTTATGGCAGCAAATAAATAAAGAAACTTGGTATTTAACAAGTATAAAGACTTAAGATTTGGGGCTAAAAATTCATTATTTGGTAGAAAAAAATTGTTGGGAAAGCAGTATGACAGAAATTGGGAATAGACCAACATCTTATATTATTTACCAAGATAAGGTCAAAGACATACATATCCTAGATATAGAAGGAAATATTACAAGAAAATTTGAATAACATGGAACATATTACTTATCAGACTTATGAATAGGTGAATACTTTATGAATAAATAAGAGATAGAATGAGGTATAAAATTGATAATTTTGATTACATTAGATTAAGAGGACTTTATACAACTAAAATAATTGTAGCCAAGATCAAAATGAAAAAAGAAAACTGGGAGAAATTTTTATTGGCAGATTCTCAGATAAAGGTCTCATATCTTAGATTTATGAAGGAAGACACTCTCTTCTTTATCCAGAGAAAGAAGTGATACAGAGAAATATATATAGAATGATTACACACACACACACACACACACACACACACACACACACACATTGATGTCTGATGGTAGTTATCTCTAGTGAGGGGAGGTGGGAAGGAAAAAACCCAAATTTACATGATAACTATTATATATTTAAAAGGAATATCAAATTGTATAATAGATTTATAGTTTGATGTGCAATCATATTTTTCTTTTTGAATCCTGGAAGGATTTTATTTTACATTCTTGCAAAAAGGGATGTCTAAGATAGTAGATATGTTTTTGAAAGTATAAAAAAAATTATTTCCTAATTTGAAGAGCAAGTCCTTCTCAGAATTGTCCATTAATTAGGTATTATGGAAATTATGGAGTATGAATCTCCACTCTCATTACAATAATCATCTTTTTAAAACTATTATGCTATATTATAGATGTGATGATCACATACACTCACACAAACACACAGACATGGAGAGAAAAATGTTTCACATCAATAATCTCCTTACTCTTTGCTGTGAGGAAAGAGCTACATTTCTTTTATATTTAATATTTTTATTGTCCAGTTACACATAAATCACATTTTTGTTTAAAACTTTGGGCTCAAGATTCTTTCCCTTCCTTCTCACACCTTCTCCCATTGAGAAGGCATATTTAAAGTTATGCAAAATATTTCCATGAAAGTCATGTTGCAAAAGAAAGTACAGATTCCCCTCCCCAAAAAAATTCTCAAGAAAAATGAAATTTAGAAAGGTATGCTTCAATCTGTATTCAGATGTGATCAATTCTTTCTCTAGCTGTGAATAGCATTTTTCATCGTAAGTCTTTCAGAGTAGTCTTGGATCATTGTATTGCTGAGAATAGTGAAGTCATTCATAGCTGATCATGCTGCAACATTGTTATTACTTTGTACACAGTGTATTTCACTTTGCTTGAGTTCATGGAGGAATTTCCATGTTTTTCCGAGAGTATCCTGCTCATCATTTCCTTTAGAACAATAATATTCCATCATAAACACATACCACTCTTTATTCAGCTATTCCCAATTCATGGAGAACTCCTCAATTTCTAAGTCTTTGTCTTGAAAAAAGAGCTGCTATAAATATTTTTGTGCATATAGGTCTTTTCCCTTTTTTTCCTGATCTCTTTTGGGATATTGTTAGATCAAAGACTATAGGTGATTTTATAGTCCTTTGGGCACAGATAATATCTTTTGATCATTTATCAATTGAGAAATGGCTCTTATTTTTTAAAAATAAATTTGATTCAGTTCCTTATACATTTGTGAAATGAGGCCTTCATCAGAGAAACTTGCTTCAAAATTCTTTTCCCAGTTATTATTGCTAATTATATTCCCCCTGGTTATTATCTCCCTCCTTTTACCTTGTCCCTCTTCAAAAGTGTTTTGTTACTGACTACCCCTTTCCCCAATATATTCTCCCTTTATCACTCTCCTCCCTTTTCATATCTCCTTCCCCTTCTATTTTCCTGAGGGGTAAGATAGATTTTTATGAGTATAGAAATCTTATCTTACTCTGCAGAAGAGATATGCTTCTTTTTGTCTTTTGTGGGCCCATTACTAGTTTTTCCATTTGTTGAGTCTTTGCCTTTTAGTGATCTTTTAATTTACTTCATTGTAATCATATCTATTATTCTTTTGGTTTTTCTTATTTCACCTAATATCACTTCTTATGAATCTCACATTTTCTGAATTTCTCATATTAATCATTAATTACTTTGTATTTATATTTCATTATAATATTCATATATTATAGCCAAAATTTTTAAAATGAAAAACTTTTTAATCCATTAAAGACAGTGGATCCATCATCACATTTGAATTCTATTACAGTTCTATATAGGTTTTTTTGAGAAAGTTGAAATAGCAATTAAAAACAACAACAATCTGAATATAGGATAAGCAGCTGAACTAGACTAAGTGTACATAAAGTCTGTCAATCAACAAACATTAAGTACCTAGACACTCAATATGCAATACTAGGGACTAAAAGGAAGGCAAAGAGACAGCCCATTCTCAAAAGGAGCTAAATGGAAAAGACAACATGAAAAGAATTCAATACAAACAAGATATATGTAGAATAAATTGGAAAATAATTAACAGAAGGAAGAGACTATGATTAAAGAGCATCATATGCCTGGGCTACTGCAATAGTCTGCTGGTGGGTCTGCCTGCTTTTTTGTAGGGGAGACAAAAGGGACAACCAATGAAAATGCCCATAGTCAGGAGGTGGAATATTTTGTGGGAAGAGCATCAAGAAGCCCAGTATCACTATATCATAGACTATGAGAGGTAAGATAAAGTGTGAGAAGACTAGAAAGGGTGGGGCTGATTATGAGGGGCATTGATACCAGATTTTATATTTGATCTGGAGGTGATAGGGATTCACTGGAATTTGCTGAGTAAGGCAAGTGATGTGGGTAGATCTATGCTTTAGGAATATTATTTTGGAAGCTGAGTTGAAGATAGATTGCAGTGGGTAGAGACTTATGGCAGGCAGACCCACCAGCAGACTATTGCAATAGCCCAAGCATAAGGTGATAAGGTCCAAGAGGAGGTGTTTGGGGGGAAATTATGTATTTTGTTTTGGATCTGTTAAATTTTAAGTATAGGACATCTCATTCTAGATATCCAATAGGTAGATGGAGATATAAAAGGAGGAGGCCAGGAGAGAGGTTGTCTTTGGATAAATAGCTCTGAGGATCATCAGCCTCAGAGTTTATTAGCAATGAGACCCTAGGCAAGTCACTTTAACTTTGTTTACTTCAGTTTTTTCAACTATAAGATGGAAATAATAATAGTACCTCTCTCCCAGGGTTGTTGTGAAGATGAAGAGAGATATTTGTAAAAAGTGCTTAGCAAAGTGCCTGGCACATAAAAGAAGCTATATAAATGTTTGTTCCTTTCTCCTCCTCACCTCATTGTAAAAAGGAACAGATTCCAAAAGACTTAAGAACTCTGATCAACATAGTGATCAACTATGATTCCAGAAGACTAGTGATGATGAATCTTACCAATCTCTTGACAGAAGTGACTCAAGATGCATGAGATACTTGTTTTTGGACATGGCCAACTGAACAGGGGAATTTATTTTACTTGACTATGGTTGTTTCTTTTAAAAGGTGGGTTTTTTTTTTTTTTTTGTGTGTGTGTGAGTATGTATGTGGGGGGAGTGAGAAAGGGGAGTTTGGAGGGAGAAAAATGCTTGTAATGGAAAAAATTTATTTTTAAAAAAGTATAGGTAGTATAAGATTATATGGTTCCCAGAGTTCCTTGACTATAACATATTTGATCTGATAGAGCAAAATACCTCTAACTAGATGTTTCTCCTCTAGCTAGTTGTCTTTCATTCATTTGGTAGAATCATATAAAAATATTTGAAATCTATAACAACAGAGACAGCCCTGGTGGTTTACCTTATAATACAAGTTTTTTTTTTTTTTTTTTACTTTCTTTGTATAATGAAACCTTTTATCAGCAGTCTGGCAAAGCTTTCAACTCATCAGAATGATGTTTTTAACTGCCTAAAATAAAATACTTAGTATTACAAAAGAAGCCAATGACTTTGAAGTAGTTATCAAAATATTTTAAAAAACCCAACCCAACATGGTCCCAATCTAAGAACCTTTGCTTTAATAGTTGACTCCAGGGGACACCCAAACCAGTGGTACTTTCATTGCATTAAAGAAATTCAGTTCAGAGTGCAAATGGAAGAGAAATTCCCTGTGGGTCAGATGTTCTTGATTTGGAATTTCTGAACTTGTTTAACAGAGAGATAGATATAGCTATATTTTGATATAATTTATTTCCTCATAATACTATGTATTTTATTCCATTCATTTGAAAACATAATTCTGAGGAGTCTCTGGGTTTCATTAGGCTGGCAGAGGGGTACATGGCCTTCCAAAAAGTTCAGAACTCTTTAAAAAATTTTTTTATTAAAGCTTTTATTTACAAAACATATGCATGGGTAATTTTTCAACATTGATCCTTGCAAAACCTTCTAGAACCCTTTCTTATAGTATATTGATAAAACATTTATAAATGCCAGCTATTGTGATGAATGAAATGAATGAATGAAAATACAAACAAAAAGAAAAGTCTCTAGTCTCTAGGAGAAATGACATATAAAAACTTGGAGGAGGTGCAAGAGATGATTACACCAAAGTAAAGTTAAAAAATAGGAGCAGAGCCGGGGAAAGAGGTGAGTACAAGTGGCCTTGGATACTTCGAATGGAGATTTTTGGGGAGGCCACAGGAATGAAAGTATCTTGAAGATTAGATACCTGTTGAGATGGAGATAAACAAGTCTGAAAAATCTGCATGGAATCTTGAGAGAAGTGATCTTGGCTGGGCTAGGCATGTCCTCAAATGGAGATTCTGGGGAGGAATTCACTGATCTTGAAATGCTTCCCCTGCTCTCTTTGAGGATGATATTCCTGGAGTCCAAGAGGACCAAGTGGAGTGGGAGGAGATTAAGGCCCTTAGGTCTTCTTTATTTGATTCTTGGAATAATCTTGCCCACTTGCTTGAATCTTTTGAAATGTTTGTTTGTTTGTTTGTTTTTTACAGATCCCACAGGGCTTTGCCCTATTTCCTGAGCCAATCTAATCATACTTCCCATGCAAATGAAGGGCTTTTTATCAAAGGCTTTCTCTGTACTTGGTCTAAAACCTATTGATTGATTCATCGAGACTTATTCTGATTTGATTAAAACATTGCTGTAGATGTTTAGAGTAATTTTCTCTTTCTACATCTGGATGTTGAGTGTCTCTGCCACCATATTAACTCATGGTATGGTTCTTTTTTGTTTGTCCATTCTTCCAATCTTTTTCCTGATTTCAAACTTGATTTTAGGGGTGGGCTTTGATACACTTCTGGAAAAAAGTTGTGAGCTGAGCTAGTTCTGTTGCTACTTTCTGGGGACATTGAATATTACATTATTTCAGGATCTCAGAGACAGGCTGGGAACGTGTAAGCTTTAAGTGCTCCCAAGATAGTCTGATTTAGAACAAAACCTGATTGCTATCACCCTCACTTGTTCTTGGCCTGAGTTTGAGTTTGAGCAAGACTGGAATGCTGCTGGACTTTGCCTCTAGCAATCAATTTGGAAAGCTCTATTGGCTCAGAATGGCAGAGCTTTAGACTCTCTTTTGGTCTAGGATTCCTGACCTTGTTATTTCTCTGCAATATAGTCTAGATAAAAACTAATTAAACTATGAGTCACAATCAGTCAGTGTTTAATTTGTATAACTGTTTTATATACCTGTATATGTGGAATTGCATAAAAATTTCTCAGAGTTGCAAATGAAAAAAGTTTAAGAATCCCTGGACTACATATTGGAAATGAAAACCTGCTTTGTATCTGTGGTTGAAGCCATATTATTATAATTGCTGCTGCTGGCTTCTGAACTTCATCTTTTCTTCAAAGACTGCTCAGGGCCCCCCTACTGAGAATGTCCCTGCAGTAAGCAGGTCCTAAGACTCCTTGTCACTCTGCTCCAGACATGTAAACTGGGATGGGGTAGTAGGTGACAAAACTGTGATGACAAAACTGTCATTGGTACCGTCCTGTAGCAGTGCTCTGGTATGAGTCTGTTGTTTTTTCTGCATGGGTCCAAGACGACCTCCTGTTCTGGTATGCAGCCTCTCTGTTTATTGGAGGGCTCTACCTGCTTCATGCTCTTGCCTGTTTCCTTCTCCAGTTCCTACAGGCTTCTCTGTCCATCTAAGATGGTTGCACAAGGATTCATTGCAACTTTTCTCTGTATTTCTCCATCAGGATATGGTCGTGTATTTTCTAGATTTGTTAGGAGAAGTTTGTAGAGAGTTACTCATTGTATTGCTTCCCATCATTCTGGCATCTTGCTTCTGCAAGCCCCAAACCCTACTCTCCATTGTAAAATTCCATTATATTCATATAACATTTACTTAACTGTTCCTCAATTGATGAGCACTTTTTTATTTTCAGTTCTTTGGAACTACAAAATGTGCTGAATTTTCTGGTGTATCTAAAAATCTGTCTTTGAACTCTTGGGGATATATGTCTATCAATGAGATCTCTGTATCAAAGGATATGTATGGACATTGTAGTCACTCTTTTTGTATAATTCCAAATTGCTTTCCAGAATGGCTGTACTAATTTCAAATCTCTACCAGCAGTATATTTGTCTTCCTATAGTCCTTCCATCAATGATTATTTTCATTTTATATTAACTTTTGGCAATTTTTCTGGGTATGAGGTCTCAGTTTCAAAATTTTCACTTCTCTTATAAATAGTAATTTGTAAAAAGTTTTCCTATGATTGTTAATTATTTGTGAATCTTTTGAGAGCTATTTATTCATATACTTTGACCAATTACCTATTGTAAATAGTTATTGAATTTATAGACTGTATTTGTGTTTATTGTCTACATATCTTGGATAAAAGACTCTTAGAAATATTTTGATGACAAACTTCTTTCCCCATTCTCTATAGGAGTTCAAAGGGAAGAGAGAATGGTGAAAGTTAGTATAGTTAGGAGATAATTTCTGTAAAAAGCTGAATTTTGAAAAAAAAGTGTAGAGTTAAAATATATGGTAGGGAGAGAAGACAGAATTCCAGAAGAGGAGAATATCTGGAGCAAAGGCATGAAAACAAAATGAATGTAGTATATTTTAGAAATGGGAAGGCTAATCAAAGCAACAATAATTAGGGGCATTTTATTTAGGAATCAATGAGAAATAAGCTTGGTTAGGAGAGGTAAGGCTCAGGTTATGGAGGGACTTGAAAACCAGGAAGACTTTATATTTATAGGGATAGCAATTGGACTTGTGATTTCATTGGTACAGGGAATAAAATTAGGACTTAAAACTTTTTTTTGAACATGGAAGTGGCACAATGAAATAAATCAATGTGTTGGGAAGATTAACTTGTAGTTGTGAAGGATAAATGGAATAGTCAGATAAATCAGTCGGGAAATTTGAATGAAGAAGTTCTTATAAGGGAAGGTTTTTTTATTATAGCTTTTTATTTACAAGATATATATATATATGGGTAATTTTTCAGCATTGACAATAGCAATTGCAAACTTTTTGTTTCAACCTTTACCCTCCTTCCCTCCACCCCTTCTAGGGGAAGTTTTTGTAGAAAACCAGTTGTGATTTGACTGGGCTAGGTTGGTAGTAGTAGGAATAAAAAGGAAGATAAGAGATCCTTGAGGGCAGGGATTATTTCATATTAGTCTTTATATCCCTATTGTCCAACATATTGCCTGGAACATAGTAGGGAGGAAAGGGGGAAAAGAATAAGTATTTATTTAAGCTATGAATTTCCAGACACAGTGCTAAACACTTTATAAATATTACTTCATTTGATCTTCTCAATAACCTTGGGAGGTAGGAGCCATTACTATCTCTTTTATAGTTGAGGAAACTGAGGCAGATGGCAGTTAAGTGACCTATCTGAGGTCATATTTGAATTTGAGTTTTTCTGCCTCTAAGTCTACTTCTTAGCTGCTTACTGGATGCTTAACAAAGGCTCATTGATTTATCACATAAGCCTGGGGGACATGTTGATGCAAAATTAACTGCACATGAAGTCATGAGAAAAATAAAAAACTTATGATTTGATCACTTTCTTGACTTTTAAAAGCAGATTTCAGTTACTACCACAGGTATCCTTAGTTTAAGAGAATCAGAGGGAGCCTTTAGAAAAACAGCTTCTTGGCCATTATCACTAATTTCTGGAGAGAAAACCCAAACTTCAGCAAAGACTTGCAGCCATCTACCATCACTCTATCCTCCCAGTATCATTTGTACAGACATCAATAAAAGCCCAGGCTTTTTCTGTCTCTCCTCTAGTAGGTACTATACTTTTGTCAGAAGTCAGTTCTCAGGGGTAGAAACCATTATTCCTTGAGTATAAAAATCTTACTTTTCTTTGGTGAAGCATCTAGACCATACTTTTTAAGAATATGGGTAAGCATCAGATCCATCAGGAATTTTGTTATTGTGCAATTCTGGGTAGTAACTGGATTGAATCAATGATTTATCAAAGGGTTTAAAATGTAAGAATGATCTTTTTTTTTTTCTAAAAATTTTAAGGAATTTTAATATTTAATGTTACCTTTTTTCCTTATTGTGTCCTGATTCACATTCCATTAAGTATTACTTTTTGTTCATTTCCCTGCATGGGTAACCCCTTGATTTCTTCCCAAAATGAGAATATTAATAATTGGACGTGGAGAGTAATGTTAGGAACACCTAGAAAGGATAGAGCATAGCTCATTTATATATGAAGCTTAGAAAGAACCTTGTCATTGAATTTATTTTTTCTTTAAATGAACTGGTCATGATTAAATAGTATGTGAATATGACATAAAATTATTTTCTTAAAGGTAGTTCAAGAGAGTGTGGAAAAATGCAAAAACTTTTAAGCTACTTTTATTAAACTCACCTCCCACAATTGTCTTTTCTCAAAAACACCTTGAAATGTGAAAGCTCTGATTCAAGATTTTCTGGTAAATAAAAATGGTAATATGTTTATTGTTTTGTCTAGCCCTGTAGCAAATATTAGAATGCCAAAAATTTAAACAATTTATTATCTTTAATTCTTATAATGATTTGTTATTCTATTTATCTGTGAAGTTTTAAATTTGGGGTCGTCCGAGTGATGATTTGAGTCTTCCATCAATGAATCAGGATATGTTTTGTATAATTAAAAAAATTTTTTTTGAGGGGCAGCTCTGATTTTAGTAGATCTGTACATTGTAAATGTAATTATTTGTAATTTATATGGGATTTTCACTTATGAATACTTTACACGAGATTTTAAAATGTTAGACCCTTAATCATCAAGCTACTAAATTATGTGATTAATGATTAAAAAAAAGATATATGCTCAAATATGTTGGAACTAGGAATAATCAGACTATCTACAAGTTGGAAGATGTGTCTTGGAACTTTCTGCTCTTTGATTTTGTAAGTTTAAATGAGGTATTTATAGATAGCCTATAATTTTCTATAATTAACTCTTGTTAAAATATAAATTTTTTGAGAGCAGGGATCATTTCTTTCTTTTTTTTTTTTTTTTTTGCATTTGAATCCCTCATGCCAAGCAGTCTTTATTTTTTTCCCCCTTTCCTCTTTTATTTATTTATTTATTTTTTTATTATAGCTTTTTATTTACAAGATATATGCATGGGTAATTTTTCAGCGTTGACAATTGCAAAACTTTTTGTTCTGATTTTTTCCCTCCTTCCCCTTATCCCCTCCCCCACATGGCAGGTAGACCAATACATGTTAAATATGTTAAATACAGTATATGTATACATATCCACACAATTATTTTCCAGCACAGTCTTTAGTATAAAGTGAGTATTTAATTAATTCTTATTGATTAATTGAATTAGCAGAAATGTAGCTGTGCAAAAGTTTGTCCTTTGGAATACTAAACTCTTCTGCTATCATTTCCATAATTCAGAGATAAATGGACTTTGTAAATTCTGTTTTTGTAGAGCCTTAGAAATCTGCTTATAGTTTGCTCATGGACGATCTAGGCATAAAAGAAAAATATACCTATATAAATGAATTATATGTAGAAAGAATGTACATGAACAGATAGATAAAACATTGTGGTATACTGAAAATTTGAACTTTAAATAACATGATGTAAATATTGAAATAGATGAATAATTTTTTCATAATAGTTAAGATTGAGGAATTAGATGTAATCCATTCTTTCTTCCCTTAAAGTAGTTAAAAGAAGAGAACTTTACTAAACTCTGATGTTTTAATTTTTCTAGGATGCTAAGGCCAATCCAGAAGAATTTACTGTTCTTGTTCAGTTAGAATTTGTCATCTTCCCAACCACATTTAGTACTTTTCTTTAAGGTGAATATAACTATAATTTTTGATGACTAAATATGAAAGTTTATGGAGCAAATTGTTAAATTGACTTCATTTTATAATGTATTACATTATTTAATTATTTTAGACAATTATATACCTGACTATGAATGTCATTCTTTCACCAGAAAATCATTATGTTCTAGCTAAAAGACTATCAGAGTAAAAGTCACTTTCTTTGAATGAAGTGAATCCATATTTATGAATCAAAAATATTTATTGTTTTACAATTCTGCTTTGATGAAATATTTTGTTATTTTATTTTATTTTTTATAATAGTTTTTTTATTTTCAAAATGCATAGTTTTCAACATTCACTTTTGCAAAACCTTGTGCTCCAAATTTTTCTCCCTCCTTCCCCCCACTTTCTTCCCTAAATAGATATGTTAAACATGTATAGTTCTTCTATATATATTTCCATATTTATCACTCTGCGCAAGAAAAGTCAGGTCAAAAAGGAAAAAAAAAAAAAGAAAAAAAGCAATCAACAACTAAAAAGGTGAAAATACTATGCTCTTTCTGGATGCTGATGGCTCTCTCCATCACAAATCTATTGGAATTGGCATGAATCATCTCATTGTGGAAAAGAGCCAAGTCTGTTACAATTGATCATCATATAATATTGTTGTTGAGTATACAATGTTCTCTTCATTCTGCTCACTTCATTTAGCATCAGTTCATGTAAGTCTCTCCAAGTCTTGGAGATATTTATTAAGTGAGATGGGAATATGCTAGATTTTAAAGGTAAATATAATGCACAGTCTATACACAAGGAAGTATTGTGATAGAATTTCATAGACTGTCTTATTTTTCTTAAAATATACAGACAATGACAATTTATCCCAGTAAACTGGCCCTCTGACAGATCCTTGAAATATCTGAAGAAGGTTCTCTGGAAGATACAATAACTTTATTCATGGTAATTACTCTAAATGTACAAGTTAACATATAGGAATTAGAGAGTTAATTAATTTTGGTTTAATTAGTTTTGGTTCCCTGTTTAGATTATAGTAAAGAAAACTTTTTATAAACTTTCATTGTTATATACATTTTGTGCTATTACTATTATTTCAAGTCTTGTCCTTGTGGAAAGAAACATAAAGGTCACAAAACAATATTATTTAGACATTTTTATACATTCTAATATCATTAAATTCTTTCCTCCATGATTGGGACCAGAGTTTTTTCTTTTTTGTCATGTTTAGCTTTTTTGAGATATTGTTTATTGAAAAGATATAGCAGGGGCATCTAGGTGACCCAGTGGCTAGAGCATCAGCCCTGAAATCAGGAGGACCTGAGTTCAAATCTGGTCTCAGACACTTAACACTTCCTAGCTGTGTGACCCTGGGCAAGTCACTTAACCCCAATTGCCTCAAAAAAAAAAAAAAAAAAAAAAGGCAATGATAAAAGTTACCAAATATCCTCCAAATTGGGAATGTACTTTTATCTCTTCACACACATGGCACCCAGGGAAAGTGGGCTCATAGTTAAAGCCCAAAGGTAGTAAGGCCCATAGGTAGGTTACATATGGTATAAGGATACTATGCTGTTCTTGGCCTTAGGAGTTCTTTTCTCTTTTCCTGGAGTCCTTACCAAATTCACCATGAAATAGAATAGTCCAAGAATTATTTCCTTACTCAGTTGGGTTGGTTCTTTGAGGAGCAAAATGTCACGTTAATGGGTCAGTCCTCTGAGTCAAGCAAGTCATTGGGCTCCAATATGGAGTTGTCACTGGATCTTATTGCTGTCAACCATAGTTGTTAGTTGGATCTCTGATTAGCTTTGGTAAATCTCTGTTGGAATACCCCTTCCCCCAAAATCAAGAAAAAATAAACAGAAAAGACACAGAGTTATGTGCATGAATGGGCACATGGTGGGCTGATAAGATAAGAGTAAGAGAGACACTACTCTTTCCTTAACCTGGAAGCTCACAATAGTTCTTGCTTTGCTCATAAACAGGAAGGAAAAGAATCTAATGGTGATAACAGGATATTTTTCACAGCATACAGTGAGGTCTGTTATCAATATTATCTCTATCTTTAAGAGGAAACAATACAAGATATTGGACAGCTTTCTTCTGAGAACAGACCTTAATGTGATTATTTGGCAGGGGTGAGAAATGGGAGGAGTGGGAAGGTTTTTGCTATTTATTGCTGCAAACTAGGTCCTTATCAGATAGTTTTCCAATTTGGTAAAGAATCTCATATGTGCATTGAAAGATCACATCAATTTGGAAATTGTCCTAGAAATAGCTGGTAGGGACAGTTCTTTCTAACACAGTATCAGAAAACATAATATTATGTCTTCCCACTTAAATTTTCTAGCCTGATTTTGGGAGAAACTCAATGTACTTACTATTGTTTACACATCTGTAAGAAATGCTGGGAGGTAAATCTATATTCTTTAACTTATGTGACTAAATGAACTGAGAAGTGAAAGAAATATCTTCACTTAACTGCTAGGATTCCCCCCTCCCCGTTCCCCCAACCCTGTCACTGAGTCCAGGTGACTTCCTAGCCCTGTGCAAGGTTTTGTCATAACTTCTATATTTTCTTTGATTGATATATTCCATCTTGTTTAAGTTTGCAATAACTGGGGTAGAGTTTGCAGTGATCTAACTTATGAAATACAAAGTGAGCTGTGAAGGCTTTTGGTAAGTGTAGACATGGGGCAAATAAGTTACCCAGGATTGAGGGATGTGATGAATATAAACGTAGAGAAAATGACTTGCCTAGTGCCCCTAGGCAAGGATTAGCACAAAACACATTTGGGCTGTTAGAGAAACCATGAAAATTGTCAACAGGACATATAGAATTTTACTGTATGCAAAATATGATAAATATATAGGTTTTTCCTCATTTTTATTTTCAAGGCTCTGGAGTCTGTCCTCCCTTTCTATCTTTAATGATTTTCTTCTCTTGCTTTTTCCCTTTCACCTCTTTCTTATATTACATCATTAACCCTTTCTTTTCTTAATTTTCCTACTTTCTTTCCCCACTAACCTCTGGCATAAAGTATTAATTTTGAATTTTTTTCTTTCTTTGAAGTACTCCTTCTGGCAACAAAAACTTCCAATTAAGTTTTTTAAATAAAAGATAGAAGTTAAAAGCAGCTGTTGCCTGGGGTTAGCACTGTGGAAACCTGAAGTTGCCTGGAGCTGTACTTCAAAAGGAGAAAAACTCCATTTAAAAAGTATAGAAGTTTATTCATAAAATACATTGTGCTTAAAAAAAAAAATGATCCTGTGGATAAACTGGGAGGTGGATGAGACACCTTGTAGGTCAGCTCTCTAAACTACTGTATTTATTTGCATAATTTTTTCCCTTTCTTCCCTTGATATTTCATTCTAATCCATGGATAGGAAAAATTATACAAGGACCTGGATTCTGATCAGTTGATATTCTTGGCAACCTTCATGAACCTGCCTGACTCTCATCCTCATTTACTACAGAATCTTTTCTGAGCTAATTGGAATCTAGATTGTCTAAAACTTCTTGATTTCAGCCATTTTTCTTGTAGCTAGGGGCCTCTTGGAATTGTCCAATAATTACGCTATATCAGTGGTGTTTGAAAGGTAATTTCAAAAAAATTACATTTAGGGAGTATCTTTTGTTTTCAGGTTTCAGAATATGACTGGAAGCAACTCTAATTATAGAGGAAAGGAAGTCCCAGCAACTGCTTATTGAACTTCTTGCTCAGGGTCAGAGAGTCAAATGGTCAGAGATGGGGAGGTATGAAGTGAGGTGAGTTGATAAATTGTGGAAGATAGAAATAAACAGTGAGAGTTATCTGGTTGAGGGTGTGAGCATGAGAAAGAGATAGGTATTAACAAAGTGCCTCTTATGTGCCAACACTGTACTAATTATTTCATTTGATAAACTTCATCTCCTTTGATCTTCATAACCCTGGGAGGTAGATGCTGTTATGATTCCCATTTTAAAGTTGAGAAAATTTAAGCAGATGGATGTTAAATGACTTGCCTAGCATCACAGCTAATAGGTGTCTGAAGCTAGATTTGAAATCAACTCTCTTCCTGTCTTTAGGTCTAATACTTTATCCATTAAACCATCTAAGCTGCCCCTCATAAAGATGGGGGAAATGGAGAGGGTAGTTAAATAATTTCCCTCAACCTAGAAGGTGGCTTTCTATTTCTCCTATCAAAAAATAAACATGTTCTCCTTAGAGAAGCCTATGCTTGTAAGTGAGGCTATTTTTTTCCCCTAAATCAAAAACTTAAAACCAATTACCAAAAATTATTCGAGTAAGTTTTTTTCCTTTATTTTCTCAATGTATGGGGAAATGTTTGAGAAGGGAAAAAAATATGAGTAGTAGGATAATAATAACAATAACTAACATTTATATTGCCTTTACTAGAAGTGAGGTATTATGATAAGAGCCTTAAAATTATCATCTTATTTGATCCTCACAACATTTCTGGGAGGTAAGTACTATTATTATCCTCATGTTAC
The DNA here is from genome assembly GCF_048593235.1 of Sminthopsis crassicaudata. Classification (NCBI taxonomy): domain Eukaryota; kingdom Metazoa; phylum Chordata; class Mammalia; order Dasyuromorphia; family Dasyuridae; genus Sminthopsis; species Sminthopsis crassicaudata. The sequence continues at coordinate 472,781,623 of NC_133618.1, forward strand.
AGATGAGGAAATTAAAGCAAACAGAAATTTAATGTTCATATAGCTAGTAGATTTAGAGCTTGAAGGGACCTTAGCGATTATCTAGTCTAATGGTCTCCAACTCTGATTAAAAAAATCAGGTCACTAAACCTTTCATTAGAAGGGTCTCTATGTGCTACATATTCCCTTAGAAAACCATATATTAACATTACCTGGGTTCTGTTATATTTTCACTTATCTTGTTAAATATTTCCCAATTACAGTTTAATCTTATTCCTTCAGACAAGGGGATGGTCCTCACGGGGCATCTCTGATTTTTCTGAGCTAGTCTAACTTCTTTTGAGGAGCTGGATTGTAACCCTGTATGAGGTTGGGCAAGTTACTTGAAACAGAAAGAAACTGACAGAAAGTCAATTTCTTCAACTTTAAAATGAACACAATAATAGTATTTATCTAGTAGGGTTGTTATGAGAATCAAACGAAATAATATTGGGAAAAGAAAAGAAAAAACAGCACAGTGTCTGGCACATAGGAGGTGCTATATAAATGCTATTGTTGTTATTATTATTTCCCATTCTCTTACCCTCTTCATCTTTGACATGAGGAAAACTGAAGCACAGACATGCTAACTACGGCCAGAGTTACCCAAACAGTGAGAGGCAGATCTGGCATTTGAACCCTATCCTCTGACTCCAAATCCAGGCCTTTTACCCTAATAGCATGTTTCTGAATAATCTGAGATAGTAGTGGTACTGATATCTCACATTACTTAACACAGCACAAGATTTGCAAAATATTTTTAAAAGTTTAAAAATATTTATAAAATAATTATAAAATACTTTGTAAATCTTGCGTTTTATACCAAAGCTCAAAGATATCCAGAACACTGTCCTTATGACAACCCTGTTAGGTTGATGGTGAAAACAATTGCTTTCCCCTTCCCCCCATTTTGTTAATAAGGAGAAGACATAAGAGCTTAAGTGATGAGAGTGATCAATTTTCATCCAAGATTTGAACCTGGATGTTTTGATTCTAAATTTAGTACTCTTTCCATTCCATCAAAAAACATCACAAGTGAGCAAGTGGTTGCCCTTACTATAATTATATTATTCCTCTCCAATCCCCCACTCCCACCCCAATCTTCTTCAGTACTAGTGTTTTTCTTTGTTCATTTGGTTTGCTGTGATGAACTTAATCGCTTTGACAGTGTGTTGTTTGAGGTATACATTTCAAAAACCTCAGTCTTAATTATAAAATTAATATAGCCACAACATCTCTGAATTATATGAAATCCCTTTAAAGTGAGCCCCAGTTCCATTTATTTATTTTTATTTCACAATAGAGTACTGCTACATTATGGTTAACAAATTAAAATGAAATAATTGCAAATTATAAGCAGAGCCTTTTTGGTTCTGGAAGCATATGGAAGGTATTAAACATTTGCTTGAATTTTCAGAAAGGATGTGCAACTGGTTTCAGTGATTTTGGTTTTTGAAGTTGTTGTTTTGTTTTTTAATTTCAAAAGCTGAAATCTTCCTCCACCCCAATGTTTTAATATATGTATTTCCTTATTTTCCTTTAAAAAGAGTCTACCACTATTGAGACAGCCTTTTTTGAATAGCTAGTACTCTGTTGTACAAGGGCAGCAGTCATTTCAGCTACTGAAAGTTATATTGCCTCTGGAAATGTTCCCTCTCTTGTTCTGAGCCATTGTGGGAACAAGGCAATCCAACAATATGTGTCCAGCCATCAGTTCAAATACAGCCCAGCCTTCTTGGGCAAAGATGACACAGTCACACCAGAATTCTGGTACGTATTGTGATTTGGGAAGACAGTTGTCATTCAGAATGTTGTGCTTTCTGATGTTTCTTCTGATGTTATATGTTCACATATAAGAGGTCATGTCTAGATATACTGGGTTTTGTAAGTGTCACAGTCATTTAGTATAGCATGGACTCTTTAATGAGCATAATAGAATAGACTTTTGGAAACTGGCAAAAAAAAAAAAGAAAAACTTGAACTTGATTAAATAATTTGGGAATAATAACCATAAATCAAATTACTTGGTTTTAAATTTGACGAAAAAAGACCATATTCTTGATTGAGTTTTATACCCTGTAAATTTTTTAATTTGAAAATTCTAAAGCTTTTAATATAATGTTGTAGAACATTTTTGTCATATGAAAATGTAGAACAGTTATAACCATTTTCATAATTTTATGATTCCTTCAAAGGCCAAATATAATTTTTGTTACTTAATAGTGTTCAGAGAACAGTGAAAAGTTTTCATTTGTATTTGGTTTGCATACATGTGCAAATAGATCTATTTACTTTAAAGGTGAAATTCTGCAAAAAATTGATATGGCTGTTTGGAAAAGCAAGTTCTAAACTTGTGTGTCACTGACACATAGGCTTAAATTTTCTAGTTCTCTTTTCTCAAACTAGGTTGAACAGAAACAAGGGGAAAAATCTACAGGGAAATGGGGGGTATCTGCCATTTAAAAAAGTATACTTATTTCATTAAATTTTTTTTATTAAAAATGCAGATTTTAATAGAATTTTTTTGGGGGTGTGGAGTATCATGCTTTGCAAGATGCATGTTCTCTTTCTAGCATGCTGCTGATTGTGGCTTTTTGTCAAAGTTTGGTTAGAAAAAGGACTAATTGTCCTAATTGAGAAAAAAAAAAAAAAAAACTCCTAGTAGTTCTTTGCAGGTTTCACTGCTTGCGACTCTTGACCCAGAGAAACAGATGGCCAAATTTTTGATCTATTAATATGTTAGTTTGTCAGTCAGTCAACAAGCTATTATTTGACACCTGCTATGTGTCAGGCACTGTGCTAAGTGTTGGGGATACTAAAACAAGGCAGAAATAGTATTTACTTTTAAGGAGCTCATAGTCTCATGGTAGACACAGCTTTCGGACAACTATGTACAAATTCTGCAAGGAAAGGCACTAGCTTTAAGGGAAATCAGGACAGACTTCTTGCAGAAGCAGATTTTAGCTATGACTTGAACTCTGAAGCTAGGAGATAGAGATGAAGGAGGAAATTCCAGGTACACAGATTGTAGATGGAGTGCCTTGTTTGAGAAATCTCTGTGTCACTGGATCCTAGACTAGGTAGAGAGAGTAATATGTAAAAAAACTGAAAACATAGGAAGGAGCTAGCTTTTGAAGGGCTTTAAAAGTCAAATAGGATTTTTATGTTTGATCCTGATATATTGTCCTAAACTATTTCTGCTATTATTCTTTAGTGGTCTTTTAAGTTTTATAAATATGGTGCCATTAAATGGCAGAGTTAATAAATGATAAGATATATATATATATACACACACACACACATTCATTCATTCATTTGCGTATTTATTTTTTGGGGGGAGGGGACTAGGTGAAAGAGGAGATTCTTTGCCTCAGTTGCTACCCAGTCTTAATCACTGAATGGGTGTGGCCTCAGTCAAATTGAGACCTTTTGAGGACCTGAGCTTAAAAAGACCAAGGTCTCCCATTTCATCTAGGCCTTCTCCAATCATTCTAATTTATATCTTACCACTGGACCCAGATGGCTCTGGAGGAAAAAGTGAGACTGGTGACCTTGCCCAGCCTCCCTCACTAAATCCAATTCACTTGGATGTCATGACATCACCTCCCTTTAAGAAGGAAGAACAAACAAACAACTATATATCTACATCTACGTCTATATCTATATCTATATCTATACACACATTCATATGTGTGCATATATACATAAATACACACATGTATATATATATACACACATGTATATATAATATATATATATATACACACATGTATAATATATATATATATATATATATATATATATAATGGGAGTTTTATTAATTTTGTTATTGGAGAGTGGTAATTAAACTTTGTAGCAATTAAAAAGAATATAGCTAGTCTCCAAATGCAAGTTTTGCTTGTTCAATATCTATCCATTTTTTATATTCTGTGCATTCTTAGTAAACCTACCCCCAATCATTTTTGTGTGTTTTAAATTAGTCTTTTAAAAAGATTAAAGTCAGATTCATTTTTATTGGTAATTAAAGTACTTGTAAATTAGGCTTTTTCTGTATGTGTGTGTGTATGTGTGTATATTTAGTATTCATTTTCTTTTGGGTTTTATATGTGTAATTTAATTCATTTTATGACATATAACACAAAGCCTGAAGGCAGGAAAACCTTTCTGAATGTTATCTTTGTGAGGTGAATGCTCAATTTTGACCTTAGATTCTTGGAATTGTAGGCAAGTCACTTAACCTTTGCCTCAGTTTCCCCAACTATAAAATGAGGATAATAATAATAAACAGAGTTGGTCATGCAGATCAAATCAATTGCTTAACAGGTTCCTGGAAGATAGTAGATAATTAATAAATGCTTGTTTTCTTTCTTTCTTTCTTTCTCTCTCTCTCTCTTCCTTCCTTCCTTCCTTCCTTCCTTCCTTCCTTCCCTTCCTTCCTTCCTTCCTTCTTTCTTTCCTTCCTTCCTTCTTTCTTCCTTCTTTCTTTCTTTCTTTCTTTCTTCTTTCTTTCTTTCTTTCTTTCTTCTTTCTTCTTTCTTTCTTTCTTTCTTTCTTTCTTTTCTTCTTCTTTCTTCTTTCTTTCTTTCTTTCTTTCTTTCTTTCTTCTTTCTTTCTTTCTTTCTTTCTTTTCTTTCTTCTTTCTTTCTTTCTTCTTTCTTTCTTTCTTTCTTTCTTTCTTTCTTTCTTTCTTTCTTCTTCTTCTTTCCTTCTTCCTTCCTTCCTTCCTTCCTTCCTTCCTTCCTTCTTCCTTCCTTCCTTCCTTTCTTCCTTTCTTTCTTTTCCTTTCTTTCTTTCTTTCTTTCTTTCTTTCTTTCTTTCTTTCTTTCTTTCTTTCTTTCTTCTTTCTTTCTTTCTTTCTTTCTTTCTTTCTTTCTTTCTTTCTTTTCTTTCTTTCTTTCTTTCTTCTTTCTTTCTTTTTTTCTTTCTTCTTTTCACCTTCCTTCCTTCCTTCCTTCCTTCCTATGAGGATACAATTTGGAAAATTAATTTTTAGGCATGAAAATCTTAGCTTAAATTGGTTTCAGTCATGTTCTACATTTTAGGAAGTGTTATTTTCTTCATACAACAGGATTCAGTATAGGTTTTATTTAAATAACATTCCCTACTCACATTCCCTACTCCCTTAGTAAATTTGAAATATGATTGGATTTACATAAATTCATTTTACTCACAACTATTCAAGAACATATCCAGTATGTATTATACAGTACTGTATTATAGTTTTCACCTAAATCTCATGATATGCTCAGAAACATAAATTATATAAGTTGCTTAATCATGAAATAAAATGTTAATACTGAAATATATAAAACTTAAATGTCCTATTTCCTTGAAAATAACTCTTTTTAAAAATAGTTCAAAATATTGTTTCCTGGGAGGAAAAAATTGAATGAATCTTTATAATGAATATAAACTTTCAACTAGCCTTATTTAGCTTGAGGTTTCTTAGAGTATTAGAGGGCTATTTTTAAGCACACAGTCCAAAATGTTCATTTGTCATCCTGTTCCATACATAAGACCTTTGCTTAATAATCAGACCTAATATGCATCTTCATTAAGCAGCCTTGGAATGCTTAGAACTCTACTACTAAGAATGATGCACTTTTCACAAATAGCCTTCATTGTATGAAATTAATTTTTTTGGTCTTTTTAAAAACACTTTCAGTTTTATTGACATATTTTGTTTTTATATTACAAATATTTGCAGTTAACCCTGCTTTCTGAAAGATTCCCTTATATAACAATAAAATAGTAAGGTAAAATTAATAATATAGTGATCTCATCTGAAATGTGAGAGGAAAAACTTATTTTTTCCCCTCAACAGTATTATATTTTTCTAAATACATGTAAAGATAGTTTTCAACATTCATTTTTGTAAGACTTTGTGTTCCAAATTTTTATCCCTCCCTTTCTTATTCCCCCTCTTCCCAAGACAGCAATCAATCTCATATAGGTTAAACATGCGCAATCCTTTTAGACATATTTCCCTATTTGTCACATGAAAATAATCAGACCAAAAGGGGAAAAAAAAACTCAAGAAAGAAAAAGCAAACAGACAAAAAATGTGAAAATACTATACTTTGATTCACATTCAGGTTCCATGGTTTTCTCTCTGGATGCAGATGGCATTTTTCATCTTAAGTCTATTGTTTTGAAACACCACACTGTTGAGAAGATTAAAGTCCATCATAGTAGATCATTACATATAATCTTGCTATTATTGTGTGCAATTTTCTCTTGTTCTGCTCACTGCACTCAGCATCAGTTTTATCTAAGTTTTTCCAGGCTTTTCTGAAAGGCCTGCTTATCATTTCTTATATATACCATAACTTATTCAGCCCATTCCCCAACTGGTGGGTATCCACTCAATTTCCAGTTCATGTCACTACAAAAAGGGTTGTTACAAACATTTTTTGTACATATACATAGTCATTTCCCTCTTTTATGATCTCTTTGGGATACAGACCCAGTAGTGATATGCAACAAGGATATGCAACAGTTTGCCCTTTGGGCATAGTTTCAAATTGCTCTCCAGAATGGTTGGATTCTTTCTTTCTTTCTTTCTTTCTTTCTTTCTTTCTTTCTTTCTTTCTTTCTTTCTTTCTTTCTTTCTTTCTTTCTTTCTTTCTTTCTTTCTTTCTTTCTTTCTTTCTTTCTTTCTTTCTTTCTTTCTTTCTTTCTTTCTTTCTTTCTTTCTTTCTTTCTTTCTTTCTTTCTTTCTTTCTTTCTTTCTTTCTTTCTTTCTTTCTCTTCCTTTCTTTCTTTCTTTCTTTCTTTCTTTCTTTCTTTCTTTCTTTCTTTCTTTCTTTCTTTCTTTCTTTCTTTCTTTCTTTCTTTCTTTCTTTCTTTCTTTCTTTCTTTCTTTCTTTCTTTCTTTCTTTCTTTCTTTCTTTCTTTCTTTCTTCTTTCTTTCTTTCTCTTTCTTTCTCCTTTTCGGGACACAGTTTTCTTATGTGTAAAATGAGAGGGACTAGTTCTGTGAAATATGATATTATATGATTTATAAATAAATAAATAAATAAATATATAAATAAATTTATAAAATTTATAAATAATATTAAAATATATTGATAAGTATATTTATATTAATATTATTTATAAAGAGGAATTTAAAAGGAAAAATAAGAAAGAATAAGAATGTGTGATTAAAAATAGATGGTTTGCAGAGAGAAAATATTGTAAGAGAATAGGATTTAGGGAAACACATAATTACTGATCATTACTATGAATGTGAATGAGATGAAGTCTCCCACAAAATAGAAAAGGATATCAGAATGATTAGAAAGTAGTATTCAATAATAAGTTATTTATAAGAAACATTTAAAATATAAAAATCTATACAAGGTTAAAATAAGAGGTTGGAGCAAAATCTATCATGTGTTAACTCTCAAAAGAAGCAAGGGGCAATTATTTTAGACAAGGCAACAACAGAAATAGACTTAATTAAATGAAATAAACAGCATTTTGCTGAAAATTAACATAGATAATGGATTTATTTCAATAATATTTTTGGCAACAAAATATATAAGGAAAAGCTAAATGTTGGAGACTCAATATACCCCTTTCATAGCTATACAAATTTTAAACAATTACAACAACAACAAAATCCAATCTCCCAAATTCAAGAAAGACATTAAGGACCTGAATCAAATTTTACAAAAATGATACACTTCTGGAGATTGTTGGTAGGGACCAGAAGAGACTGTACATGTATCCTATTTATGTATGCCATCTTTATACAGTCTTCCAAAATTGCTTTGAAAACTTTACACATGAAGAAAAACAGTAATATTAAGTATATCCTTTACTGATCAATCAGGGCTATTGAAGAAAGGATTAAAAGTCAATTTAATGCAAAAGAATTAGTGAATCAAAGAACAAATCATAGAAATAATAATTTCATTAGAAATGACAATGATGAGACAAAAATGGAAGGAGACAAGCATTTATTCATTTATTTATTCATTCATTTGTTTGTTTATTTATCTCTCCCCTTCCCCAGATAAGCATTTATTAAACACTTATTAGGTGCAAGGCACGATGCTAGGTGATTTATCAATATTATTTGATTCTCACAACAATCCTGGGAGATAGGTGCTATTATTATCTCCATTTTATAGTTGAAGAAATGTAGGTAAACTGAGGTTAAACAGCTTGCTTGGGCGTCACACAACTAGTAAGTGTCTGAAACTGGCAGGTCAGGGTCCAGCACTGTACACCTAATTATTCAAAAGTTTGGGGTTATAGCCAAAGTAATGCTTAGGGGAAATTTATTCCTCTAAACACTTTCAACAAACAAAATAGAGAAAGAATAGATCAACATATTGGGAATGTAACTAAAAAAAAAAACAAACAGAAAACTATGAGATTTTAAAATGTCAAACACAAAAATAAAAATTCTTAATATAAAAGAAGAAAATACAATTTTGAAAGCAAAAACATCATTGAATTAATAAAATTATGAGTTCTTAAAAATAAAATAGTTAAATTATTAGATAATTTAGTTTATAATGAAGAAAATTCAATTATTCAATTCAAAAATTAAAGAGTTCACAGCAAATAAAGAATAAGGCATATTGTTACAAACTTTTTTGTCTATTTGTTATTAAAACTTGTAATATAAATGAAATTTAAATGTAAATTAAGGGAATATTTTTTAAAATATGAAATAATCAATTTAGCAAAACAAGAAATTGAACAAACCATTAGTAGACTCCCAAAGGAAAAGAAAAACCTTGGGACATTCACAAGTGAGTTCTATCAAAGAATAATTAATCTCATTATTGCACGAATTGGTTACAAAAATACCAAGAGAGGAATACAAAATTCTTTCTCTGATAAAACATAGTAAATGGTATATATCTAAAGCAGAATAAGTATATTAATGGCAATAGTCCTTTCCAAAAAAAAAAATTAGGAATGAAGGAAGATATCAATTATCACTATTTCTTTGATATAATGTTAGAAATTGTAGCTCGTGTAATAAGAGAAGACAAAGAAATTGAGGGAATAGGCATAGGCAAAGAAGAAATGACTGCTTTTTGAAAATGATATAATGGTCTACTTAGAAACTCCTTGACATTCAACTAAAAATTAATTGAAATAATAACTTTAGCATAAATGAAAGATATAAATAAAAGATAAATCCACATAAATCATCAGTATTTTGTATGTTACCAATGAAATCTAGCAGAAAGATACAAGGGGAAATTCCATTTTAAAATAACTATACAATGTATAAAATACTTGAGAGTCTACGTACCAACATACTAACAGAAACTTATCTGAATTAACTGTAAAATGTTTTCCAGAAATACAGATCCAAATATTTGGAGAAATATCAATTACTCATGAGTAGGTCGAGTCAATAAAATATAAATGGATTACTGTATAAAATTAGAAAAAATAGCAACAAAATTCATTTGTAGTAATAATAGAAGGTTAAAAACCTTAAGGGAAATAATGAAAAAAAGAAGTGTGAAGCAAAGGGGATCTAGCAGTGCCAGATCTCAGACTATGCTAAAAAGCAATAATCATCATTGCAGTTTAAAAAGTAGAGACAATAGTCAGTGAGTTTTCCTTTTCTTGCCTTCTCAAGGTTGGAGAGAGGGTGGGGAAGGGAAAGAGTTCAGAACTGAAAGTACAGTTGAATTTAAAAAAAGAAAAGAAGGGGGAAAGGAAAAATGCTGCTATAAACATTTTTATACATATAGGACATTCCCTTTTTCTTTTATCTCTTTGAAGTATAAATTTGAAAACCCCAGATACTGGGATAAAGACACACAATTTGGCCAAAACTTCTGGGAAAACTGGATGGCAGTATGACAAAATCAGGTTTTGATGAATACCCCACATTAAATACCAAAATATACTCCAAATGAATATGTAACCTAGATATGAAATAATCACATCATAAATAAAACAGAGGAAAACGAAATTATCTTTCAGATATGTTTATGGGAAGTTCATTATAAAAAAAAGGATAGAGATGATCACAAAAGATAAACAATTTTGATTACATGGAACTAAAAAGTTTTTGCACAAACATTCAATACAACTAAGATTAAAACTGAAACATTTAGTTGGGGAGGAAAGATCAGAGATCTATGTAGTGATCAACCATGATTCCAAAGATCCTATATATTTATTTTCTGAGACAATAATATGTAATAGATTCAGGATTTAGAAAGAGACATATATTATATGTACATTTGCTATGTTGATTTCTATTCATTAAAAAATTCAAGTTTTATTTTAAAAGGAAATTTACAAAACAAACAAAAAAACACCTCTAATAATTCAGAACCTTTTTATGGCAATTTATCTGAGTATTTTGATAAATTAATGAGGGATTGTATTTTGTGACTATATAAGCTTAATGACAACTTAATGACAATTTTTTATATCTTTCATAGTGGTTCCTAGGAAAACATTATATTTAGCAGTTTTAAGAAAAGTGATCTTTCACTAAGTATGTTTACTTGACAAAGCATTATAGTTGATGTATTAGAGTAGCATAATCTATTGGAGAAGCAACAACAATAAAACTAGAGAATGTTTTATAGTTTAAATGTAGACAGAAGGAATAATTTTTAAAAATTGGGTTTTTTGTTGCTATTTCAAGTAAAATTTAAAAGATATATTTAAAAAAGAAATATATTTTAAAAATTAATGAGGGGGCAGCTTGATGGTACTGTGGATAGAGTACCAACCCTGAAGTCAGGAGGATCTGAGTTCAAATGGAGCCTCAGACACTTCCCAGCTGTGTGATCCTAGGCAAGTCACTTAACCCCATTTGCCTCAGCAAATAAATAAACAAATAAATAAATGAGACAATCAAATTTCTAATTAATTTAAAAATATTTGAAAAGGTTTCTATGAATTATTTATAGAAGTTTTTTTGAAAACACTTGTTTTGGGAAGTGTACTAAGAGAGCCAAGGGCTCTTTGGATATAGGACCAGAGTAATGCTTTGTGGGAGAAGTTTGATGTGGTTTTCCTGTTATTCATCTCTGGATCTGTTGAGAGGATGTGAGGATTATTGTAAAAGCAAGCTGAAAGCACAAAGACTGGGAAGCATGGTTTAGAAAGTTGGTGCTATGTAATAGCTCACAATGAATGAGGTGTGAAAAAGTAGAGAATAGAGTTTTACCTTCTGACAATCAGTGAAGTATGAAAAAATACAGAATAGAACTTTCTGAACTCCTAGTGCTAGGCTTTAGGTTTTAGCTGCACAGGTTTTTATCTCAAGTCAGTCAATAAATGAATAAAACAGGCATTGCTATGTTGGACTTGGTTTAAAGTGAAATTCATAATAGGTGGCAACATGTTCAAACAAGAACTGGAGATGGTAAAATGACCTGAGTAGATGGATGGATGGGTCGATAGTCAATAACTGAAGCACCATAAAAATCTGGTTACTAATATACCCCAATCCCCATTATAGCTATTTATAACGAACTTTTAAACTGTGTTAGTATTTTCCCTATTGACTATTGTTATTACATATCACATATCACACATGAAATCTTTTTGTTGTTGCATCCAAGTTTTATGGAAATACGGTCTTAAAAGGATTTGACTTATGCTATGGACACATAGTATGTAAGAACTTGATATTATATAGGAATCTGAGAAACAGAACAATATTCTTTTCAATAGAAAGATAATGGAACTAGCAGATAGCTGGCTGTTACAATGATTGTGTCAATTCCTTTTGCTCAACAGTTTTTCTTTGTTATAAGAGAGGACTATGTAGGGAGTAATTTACTGGGAAGTAATGGCTAAAGAAAAAATCATCAATAAAAATAAAAAATTAAAAACTAAAATAATGATTAAGATATTTGATTGCAAATTGTTCAGCAGAAATTTAGAGATTAGGAATTTGAATTTAGGTTGAAAACTGATCTAGAGATGTGGACCATTGAATGTACGCATTAAAAGGGATTTTAAAGACTATGTCTAGTCCAACATCTGATTTTTCAGATGAAGAAACAGACATTGGAGAACTGGAATGACAGATCCAAAGTCACTGATCATATAGCTATGTAGTGATAGAGTCAATGTGAGGGGATAAGTCTCCTAGCTCCCCATTCAGCACTCTTTATACAGTATTTAAGTTAGCTAAGAAGTTGTTTGAATTTCATTCTCAAAAAGAACTATTATATCAGGGAGGTGATGCCTTGACATGTAAGTGAATTGGATTTAAGTGAAGCAGGGCTGTGCAAAGCCACCAGCCTCACTTTCTTTTCCAGAGCCATCTGGGTCCGTGTCAAGATGTAGATTAGGACAATTGGACATAGCCCTGAATGAAATGGAAGACCCTGACCTTTTTAAACTAAGGTTTTTCCCAGCTCTTAGTTTGTCTGAAATATATAAGTAGTGGTAATTGAAGACTTAAGAAAGAATGATTAATTGGAGTATATATAGAATGAATGTTGGGTTTAGGGCAAAGTCTCTATAGACATCCACATTGTTAAAGGATGAGAAGAAGAAAAAGAGCTATGGAATGAAAAAAATTGAGAGAATGATGGGAAAACTGAATGGTGCAGTGTCATAGAGTCAAGTAGGATAATAATTCCAGGAAATCATGGGTGGTTTACTATAGCAAGTGATTGAGGAAGAACCTTTATGTTTGGCTAGAAGGAGATGCTAATGATGAAGGAAACATTTTCATGAAAGGAAAATATAGAATAGAAATTTTACTGAATTTCAGAGCCAAATAGTTAACTCAGGTATGCTAGCAAAGGCTAGGATCATCCACTATTTTTGGCGGCTGAGAAAATATTGTACTTCAAGTGCCTGTAATGACATTGTGTTGTAAAAGAGAAAGGAAAGAACTTTCTTCCTTATTCAGAACTCCTCTGGTGAGTACTGTCTTTACTACACCTAAGGCACTTTTTAAAAAGAGAGAGGTGTTTTTTTTTTTTTTTGTGGTAGTTATTTATGTTCATGCCTTACAACTCCAATTAGACTGTGACCTCCAGAAAGACAGGGACTTGCCCTGTTCGTATCCTTCCGGGTGGCCTGCATATCATAGGCACTCCATGCATATTAGTATTCTTCATAGTGCTCTAAACATAATACCCAATATATATTTGCCAAACAAATAAAACCATTCCTTGATGACTACTCCTTGTGTTTATTTTGTTTTTTTGTTTGCTTCTATGCTCAAATCTACTTCTTAATCCCAAGTCATAAGAAGCCAGAAAAGCAACAATACATTAACTTTATTTATAAGACTGGCTAAGTGAAGCAATCTACTAAAGATGAAGTCTTAACTTAGAGAATCAAGATAATGTGAATTGAGGTTTCCATGTTGTATGCTTGCTGAGCACTTATATAACATTTATCTTCCAGACTAGGGAAACTGATAAATCACAAGTGGCATTGCCATGAGTAAGCTAGTGAGCTTTTACTCCAGAGTGAAGATAAATATCTTCTCAGACTGTAGTCATCATGTACTATGTAATGTAATATAATGCCCACAACTGAAATTCAAGTGTTTGTTTCAGGGAGTTTTGACTTTTCTTTTAAAATTTTAATGGCTTTGCTTACAGATAGGCTAGTATAGCTATATTGTAGTTACAAGTATTAAATCAGAGTAGATCTCTTTGGGAAGTCTGTCTCAGCAATGACTTTCATTAAATAGAAATAAATAGAAGGCAGGGGCCTTTTATAAATATAATGACTTGATAGGTTTGCCTTGCCAGCTTTATGACTGAGGTGATAGGTCTTCTAAGATGATTTTTTTCTGCACCTCTCTTAGCAATTGTGATGACTGACAGGAAGAAGCAGCCCTCTGGCCCATGTAAAATGATACCCACACTTTTGGCTTATGTAGAAACTTGTCTTGGTGTGAGGCATTTCTGTGGTGGCTATCACTTAAATATTCAAAATCGGTGAATGGAGAAAACATTAGAGTTGGAAGGGTCAGAAGGGCTAGAATTGACAGTTATGAGGTGCTCCTGTCTTAACCCCAAGTGAATCATGTCATCTTGTCTCTATGAAAATGAGTGATTTGCTAAAAACTAGTGAAAATGAGGATTTGCTAAGGCTGTGCCAATCACAATTGGGAACATCTTATTTCTTATTATTTAAAATATTTATGGGGAAAATATAGTATCTTGTTCAATTTTACTTCTTTTGATTTAGTAAATAAACTTTAAAAAATTTTGTTTTTCCAAATAAACTTTTAAAAAGAAACTTAGGTCATGTGGAATGTGATTTAATTTGAATAGCTTTATTTTCAAAATCTTATATAACAGTGGAATTTTAGATATCTAATAGATATCTAAGATACAAGAACTTATTTTAATTTCAATTTCTAGGTACTTAATCTAGGCTCTTAGTACAATAGGTTGAGAATAGTTCAGAAGATATAAAACTTCCTGCATTATATACAGTGTAGCTGCATTAGTAGAAGACACTCATAGATGCATCCATAGGTGACCTAGAGAATACATCACAGGACCTAGAGTCAGTTCAAACCTAGTCTCATCTTACCTGGGGCAGATCATTAACCTCTGTCTACCTCAGTTGGAGATGGAGATAAAATGAAGATAATGATACAACCTATTGACGTTGTGAGGATCAAATGAAATAATATTTTTAAAGTACTTAGCACAGTGCTTAGCACATAGTAGATACTTAACAAATCCTTTTCTCCCTTCCTTCCCTCCCTTCCCCCTTCCTCCTCCCTTCCTTTCCTCTTCCCTCTCTCTCTCCCTTCCCTTGTTCCCTCTCTTCCCTCCCTTCTTCCCTTCCTCACTCCTTCCTTACCTTCCTCCTTTCTCTTCCTCATTCCCTCCCTATTCTCCCTCTTCCTTCCTTCCTTCCTTCCTTCCCTCCCTCCTTCCTTCCCTCCCTCCTTCCTTCCCTCCTTCTTTCCTTCCTTCCTTCCCTCCCTCCTTCCTTCCCTCCTTCCTTCCTTCCTTCCTTCCCTCCCTCCTTCCCTCCCTCCTTCCTTCCCTCCTTCCTTCCTTCCTTCCTTCCCTCCTTCCTTCCCTCCCTCCTTCCTTCCCTCCCTCCCTCCTTCCTTCCTTCCTTCCTTCCTTCCTTCCTTCCTTCCTTCCTTCCTTCCTTCCTTCCTTCCTTCCTTCCTTCCTTCCTTCCCTCCTTCCCTCCTTCCTTCCTTCCCTCCTTCCTTCCTTCCCTCTTTCCTTCCTTCCCTCCTTCCTTCCCTCCCTCCTTCCTTCCCTCCCTCCTTCCTTCCCTCCCTCCTTCCTTCCCTCCCTCCTTCCTTCCCTCCCTCCTTCCTTCCCTCCCTCCTTCCTTCCCTCCCTCCTTCCTTCCCTCCCTCCTTCCTTCCTTCCTTCCTTCCTTCCTTCCTTCCTTCCTTCCCTCCTTCCCTCCTTCCTTCCTTCCCTCCTTCCTTCCTTCCCTCTTTCCTTCCTTCCCTTCTTCCTTCCTTCCTTCCCTCCTTCCCTCCTTCCCTCCTTCCTTCCTTCCCTCCTTCCTTCCTTCCCTCTTTCCTTCCTTCCCTCCTTCCTTCCCTCCCTCCTTCCTTCCCTCCCTCCTTCCTTCCCTCCTTCCTTCCTTCCCTCCTTCCTTCCTTCCCTCCTTCCTTCCTTCCCTCCTTCCTTCCTTCCTTCCTTCCTTCCTTCCTTCCTTCCTTCCTTCCTTCCTTCCTTCCTTCCTTCCTTCCTTCCTTCCTTCCTTCCTTCCTTCCTACCAAAAAACTCTGGATGCAAATTGTTACAAAGATAATACAACATAAAGAATCAAAAAACTACAAAAAGTTTATAACTGTTTAGAAAGCAAGAAGCTTAATGGGATGTGTCTATAATCCAGATGGATAGAAATGGAATTAATGGCTATAAGATCCTGGACTCTAATGTTCTGTGGATCCCTATTTGCATGCTGAAGTAGAATTTGAATATAAATATGAATTGAAACACATTGGGAGATTAATGATCTCAAACTGAATAGGCATATATGGATATTTATTAATCACCAAGTATTAAGTACCTACTAGTATCAGGCACTGTGCATTTGTTATACCATGTTAGGAAGAAAATAACTCACACTAGAAAAAGACATGTAAATTGTTTTTACACCAGTAAATAAATAAATATTTATTGAGCGCCTTTATATTTGCTCAAATTACTGTTCTAGGAATTTTAACCAAACTAAAACAACATAGTCCTTGATGTTTCTCATACATAACAAAAATAATTATTTTGACAAAAAGTAGATTTTTAAATACAAAATATATATTAAAAACTTTCTGATTTCTTCAGCAAAGTAGAAATATTTAAAATATTAGGCAGCTAACATATTTCATGCCTTTTCTTATTTAATAGAAACTAGGAAAAAAAAAAAACCATTTATTTTTTCCTAATTCTCAGTTTCCCAGTTTTGAATTGATGAGTTTCTGTTAAAATTGACCCTGTTCTTAAAAGCAGGATTATAATTTAATTGTTTTTTTATGAATGAAGAACTTATTTAAAAATCTCATTAACAAGCATATGTCTTGAATGCTTTATATTTAATGTTTGCATTATCAAGTACAGCTTCACACAAAGTAAGTTCTCAATAAGTGTTTGCTGTATGATTGATGTTTGCTGTACGATTGATGTTTGCTGGATAGTAATGTCATAGCCATTTTTTTTTTTAACAGTTGAGATCAACCCCAATAAAGGGTGCTTACAATATTGTCAAGAGAATGAACTGAAAGAAAATTTAGACTTTTTAATGTGGTATTTTAAAACAATTACTCATTGATTATAAAAATTTGTCTTAAAATAATTTATACATATTTTAATCATATTTTGAATTTAAACTCTCTATTTAAAAATTAAGAGCATTTTAATTTGTGATCCAAATTTTTAAAAAGTCAATTTTAAAAATCTAGGTGTTTTTCTATTTTTCCCCCCCCCTGAGGCTGGGGTTAAGTGACTTGCCCAGGGTCACACAGCTAGGAAGTGTTAAATGTCTGAGACCATATTTGAACTCAGGTTCTCCTGACTTCAGGGTTGGTGCTCTATCCACTGCGCCACCTAGCTGCCCCCTGGTGTTTTTCTATTTTCAAAAAAAGGTGATTTTTTTTTTTTTTTTGAATATAGCATGAGTTGATTTATATTCAGTCTCTTTAATCCTTTTTTTGGATGCAAATGGCATTTCAGGTCCAATGTCAATTGGGATTGCTTTGGATCATTGAACTACTGAAAAGAACCAAGCCTTTCATAATTGACTGTTGCACATTTTTGCTATTATTGTGTACAATGTATTTCTGATTTTGCTTGTTTCTCTCAGCATCAGTTCATGTAAATCTTTTCAGGCCTTTCTAAAATCAGCATGTTCACCATTTTTATAGAACAATAATATTCCATTACCTTCATGTACCACAGCTTGTTCAGCCATTCCACAACTAATGGGCATCCATTCTAAAAAAGCTGATTTTTAATTAATTTCTTATATAAATAAAATAAGCAATGAATCTTAATTTTCATTGTGGCTTCATTTTCCCTTGCCCCTCTATTTTATATTTTAGCTACATAATTTTTTTAAGTTAATTTTCTTTTTATAAAATTAAAAACTTAAAAAGTCCTTGATTTCTTTAAGTTGAACATTTTACCTCTGTTGTAAAACATTGTACTATATTAATAGCCCAAGTAAAATAGCTAATTATTTATATTTATCAGAAAATACCAAAGCATCACATATATGTATCATAATATGAAATCTCATAAAACATCTATGAACTACTATAGGAAAATGATATTGGCTAGTAGAAACTACCATAGAATTAAAAGATGTCAGGATACCTATTTTAAGTCACATCAACTCTCAGTTTCAACATTTTGAAACAGGGAGAATACAGCATATTCACTATTTAAAATAAACTTAATTATAACTTGTACTTCATAATATTTTGTATCGTTCTTAAATAGAGCAATCTAAAATATTGCCCTTAGAGTAGAAAAAATCTAGACTGCCTTCTTGAAATAGTTTTTTAAAAAAAGTTTTATTATTTCTTCATGAAAGTATTTCCTAGGTTTCTCATTTTTTGACACTATATTTTCTTCTACTCTGGAATAATCCTCTTTCCCCTAGTAATAACAACAACATGGCTGCTGCTTATAATTATGCTTTTTTTTTTTTTTTTTTTTTTTCTTATGGGAAAAGCCATCATCTATTTTATAGATGTCTTGGATCTAAAGGATGGGAGGAAAACTATGTGGCAGCTCTGGGACATACAGTGACAGTCTAGCCACAATGAGAGAGAGATTTAAGGGACATGTAGGGCTCTTCAGTCTCTATACTTATCTAACCCTTGCTTGTTATTTATCATAATTGTTGTGACTTCTATGTAAATATGAAGAATCCTTCAATCTTTTTAGTCTAATTTCTCCATTGTGTGATTCCCTCTTAACACTGAAATTTCTTTGGTGTCTCTAAAGTGTAGTCATTTGTTTATTTATTTATTCATTTCTTACCTAGTTTTAATCACTGAATGGGCATTGTCTCAGTCAAACTGAAACTGGGAAGACTTTAAGCTTAAAAAGTTCAAAATTGAGGTGGAGCCAAAATGGAGGAGTAAAGGCAAGGACTCTCTCAAGCTCTCCCCCAAATTCCTCTGAATACCTTTAAATTATGACTCTAAACAAATTTTAGAGTATTAGAAGCCACAAAAAAAGTGGAACGAATTTCCAGCCCAGAATAATTTGGAAGGTCAGCAAGAAAGGGCTAATTGCACTGGAGTGAGTCAGTGGAGTATAATCCAACACACACTGCCCCAACACAGTCCCCACCCCAGGAGACTAGGGTTTCAGGGCTACTGAATCACTGGGAGACATCGAGATCTCTCAATCCACAGCCACCAAAGACAATTTAGAAGATTAACAGGAAAGGTCTGTTACATCAGGATGAGTATGGAGCATACACAGTGTAGCCCATGCCAGTGTAGCCCTGGTACATAAGGAGTAGGCCTTAGAGCTGTGGAATCAGCAGCAGTGACTTCTAGAGGCCTCAGCCCACAGACTAAAAGGGAATTGAACAATTGGCCAGAAGGAGATTATGGGGAGCTCTTTGCTAGCTGTGAGGCAGGATTTTTGCTTTTTCTATACTTGGGCCTGGGTCACATTCCTGGGTGACAGGCCCTGGGTGAGGAGCACTAGTACACCAGAGCTTGCAGTCACAGTGGAGCTCCTCACAGTTCCAGGACAGAAAAGAGTGATTGTGGTCACTCACAGACCAGAGGACAGGCCAGGAGAGTAGTAAACACACCTCTCCTTAGATCATACCACCTTGGAAGAATTGAAAACTTATAGGTCCTTAAAAGTTCTTTGAAGAAAGATACACAACACTTTCAAGGTTAGGTCATTGTACCCTTCCCACCAAGTCATAGGGTGGGAAAATGAGCATGCAACAGAAAAAGATTCTGACCACAGAAAACTACTATAGTGACAAGGAAGATCAAAATGCACACTCAGAAGAAGATAACAAAGTCAAAGTTCCTTCTTCCAAAGCCTCTAAGAAAAATAAGAATTGATCTCAGGCCATGGAAGAGATCAAAAAGGATTCTGAAAATCAAGTGAGAGAAGGAGAAAAAAAATGGGAAGAGAAATTAGAGTAATGCAAGAAAATTATGAAAAACAAGTCAACAGCTTGGAAAGGAGACACAAAAAATACTGAAGAAAATAACACCTTAAAAACAGACTATGCAAAATGGCAACAAAAGTACAAAATGCAGTGTATAGAAGGATGCCTTAAAAACAGGAATTAGTGAAATGGGAAAAAAATCCACTGGAACAAACAACTATAAAAGTAGAATTGCACAAATGGAAAAGGAATTAAATAAAGCTCACTGAAGAAAATAATTCTTTAAAAATTAGAATTGAACAAATGAAATCCAATGATTTTATGAGAAATCAAGAAACAATAAAACAAAACCAAAAGTATGAAAAAATAGAAGACAATGTGAAATATCTCTTTGGAAAAACAACTGATCTGGAAAATAGATCCAGGCAAGATAATTTAAAAAAATATTGGACTATCTGAAAAAAAGATTAAAAAAAGAGCTTTTCTTTATTTTTCAAGAAACTGTCAAGAACAACTGTCCCAAGATTCTAGAACCAGAGGGTAAAACAGAAATTGAAAGTATCCACCAATCATTTCCTGAAAGAGATCCCAAAATGGAAACTCCCAGCTAAATTCCAGAGCTTCCAAGTTAAAAAGAAAATATTGGGAGCAGCCAGAAAGAAACAATTCAAGTATGGTGGAACCACAATCAGGATAACACAAGATTTAGCAGCTTCTCTATTAAAGAATCAAAAGGTTGGGAATATGATATTCTGGAGGGGGAACTAGGATTACAGCCAAGAATCATCTACCCAGTCAAAATGAGTAAAATCTTTTGGGGAAAAAAATGGATATTCAGTGAAATAAAGAATTTTCAAGCATTCTTGATAAATAGACCAGAGTTGACTAGAAAATGTGGCTTCCAAATGCAAGAATAAGAAGAATAAAAAAGTATACAAGAAAGAAAAAAATGTAAGGAACTTAATAAGATTAAGGATTACATTCCTACATGGGAAGAAGATACTTATAACTCATAAGAACTTTCTCATTATTTGGGTAGTTAGAAAGAGTCTCTCTCTCTCTGTGCATACATATATATATATATATATGTATATATATACATATATTTATATATATACATATATATATATGTATCTTTTCTATATATCTGTCTTCATGTATATACACACACATATATACATATATATATATATATATATATATATATATATATATATATATACACACACACACAGAGGACATAGATGTTAATTGAATATTATGGACTATCTAAAATAAAATTAAAGGGTGAGAGAGAAATGTATTGTGAGAAAAGAAAAGGGAGAGGTAGAATGGAGGTAAATTATCATACTTAAAAGAGGCAAGAAAAATATTTTTTACAGTGGAGGGAAGAATAGGGAGGTAAGGGCGAGTGAGTGAACCTTACTCTCATCTGAACTGGCTCAAATAATATACATACTCAATTAGGTATAGAAATCTATCTTACCCTACAGGATAATGGGAGAGGAAGAGGGGATAAAACAGATAAGATGCTGTATTTATTATACTTTTTAAAAACTACATATATTACAGAGTTGCACAGTTTCACACATAATCATCTTTCTATTTTCTACTTTATTGATGAAATGTTTCTTCTTTTGGTGTTCATTAAATTCATAATAAAAAATATTCTAAAGTAAAAAATAGGGGAACATATCACCACAATAATAACCTGTCATTTCTTGGCTCAGATATAATCACTTTCATTGTTATGATAATATTTAGAGTTCAGCATGCATAGGGTCTCCTGAGTTGTCTTGAAAAAAATTTCGTGATATATAGGAATAAAACTTACAAACTTTTGACTTCCTTCTTATCTTACCCTCAAGCTGTATTTTGCCAGGTATTTTTCTCTGTCTTTTTCTTTTCCTTTACTCTGAATTTATCAAGTATTAAACTTTATGTTGTTAATTAAAAAAAAAAAGACCAAGGTCCCTCACTACACCTGGGGCTATCTCCAGTCATCTTGATCTACATTTTGCCACTGGACCTAAATGGTTCTGGAGGAGAGAATAAGGTTGGGAACTTTGCACAAACCTTCCTCACTTAAATCCAATTAACTTGCAAGTCATAATACCTTCCCAATGTCATGGTCCTCTCAAAGAGGACCACTTTGAGAATGAAGGACATATAACAAATAGCATTCATTCAATAAAACTTTTTTTTTGAGTCCTTACTGAAAGAAGTACAGGAATAGACTGAGAAAGGAAGGAATTAGAACACTTTTGTCAAATACCTTCTGTTTGTTAGGTCTACTTTTTCTCTTCTTTTAGACTAAGCTAGCTCATCATAGTTATGAACCAGCTTTTTAGGTTTTATTCTCAAAGTAAGAATTGGGTAATTTTGTAAGTCTTCAGTTTGAATGTGTTTTTGAGATATCAACAATCTTAGATTTATATAGATATCACTTTTTTTTTTTTTTTTTTTTTTTTTGCAGATTTCTGGATCTTAAGAGTTCTGTAGTAATTTAAGGAGCATGAATTTTGGAAGTTTTGTATTTCACAATGAGAATTTAAAAGCTTGTAAAGCATAAGTTAACACAAAGCTATATTTACCTTGAAAAAAATATTTTTCAGTTGTGGCATATAATTATAGTGGAATATTATTATGCTATAAGAAATGACTAGCAGGATGATCTCAGAAAAATCTGGAAAGACTTACATGAAGTTACATAAAGCAAAGTGAATTGAGAAGAACCAGGAGTACATTGTATACAGTAACAGCACATGTTGTATGATGATCAATTGTGAATGACAACTATTCTCAACAATACAATTTTACAAGACAAAAAAAGAGAAAATATTTTTCTTTAAAACTTATCTCTGGTGATTGATTTTTCTTTTTGTAACTAAGATGGCAAATTCTTTGTTTCAAATGAAATTTTATTTCAAATGTAACCCATGTGTTACATGGTAAGTACTATGAATTGTTTTTTTCATTGGAAAACCTACATGATATAGAATATATATTTGTAAACTAGTTTTCATATGAGTGTGTGTTTGTGTATAAAGAGTATAATATAAGTATACTTTAAAAAATAATAGTAGTTTATCAAGTCAACATCTGCTTAAACTGTGAAACAAAATCTTGCCTACCAGAGGTACCCAGAATAGGATACTAATGGTAATAACTTAGTCTCTTAGGCTACAAGGTATGGGTTTAAACATTGCAGTGAGCACATATTACTGTCTTGATGAATTTTATTGTCCTTTATGTATAAACAACTAGCTTTGGGACAAACTTTGAATGTTAAAATTGCCATACTTTATGTTTTTTGTATTTTCTTGCTAGCTAAGTGCATGTTTTGGTCTCTGAATCTTTGAAAGATTGTTTCTGCTGTTAAATAGCCAGTTTTATAGTTTTCCTTTAAACAATCTACTTTTGCCTTTATTGTAAAGGTATTGGTTATATTTCTGTTGTCTATGACTTTTTTGTTCTTTGACTTCAGCCATTTTTCACTTTAGTCCTCCTAATCACCCTTTAGTCCTTTGATTTCTTCTAATTAGTGTGGACTTGCAATGGTTTCTTAAAAAACAATCTTTCTTTAATATTTTTTCCCAACACTGTGCCATTTAGCCCCTCCTTACTACTTCTTCTTTATTTCTTTTTCTTTTTTTTAAATCTTCTTTCTATAATGCTATAAATTAGCTGATGATCCTTTCAACTGAAGACCTTTACATCTTGGTACAGATCAGGGCTGGTATGGAAACGACTAGTGAAAGAAGCAGGATGTGTCTGGAAAAAACTTTTATTAGAAACTCATAAAGAAATCAATTATGAGGTTGATAATTTGATGTTACTGTAATGCTTAATTCTGAACACAGGGTTACATGTTTAAGCATAGAAAACTCTTGATAAGCTTCCTTGGCAAGTTGCTATCCTGATGAATTTTTTCAAAAAATAATTTCAGAATTTTACTAAGAGTAACACTTTCTACATGTCTCAGGAGCTAAACAATTCTTATTTATATTAGTTATAATTTCTGCAATCTCTGGACAGTTAGGTGGTAAAGCAGATAGAGTGTAGGTCCTGGAGTTAGGAGATCCCAAGTTCAAATCCAGCTATAGTTACTAGCTGTGTAGTCCTAAGGCAGCTAGATGGTGTAGTGAATACAATATGGGGCCTAGAGTTCTTGTGCAGTCTCAGACGCTGTCTGGGTGACCATGGACAAGTCATTTAACCCTATTTGCCTCAGTTTCCCCATCTGTAAAATGAGCTCTCTAGCTCAAGTGTCTTTGCCAAGAAAACCCCAAATGAAGTCAAGAAGAGTTGGACAAAGCTAATCAATAAACAATAATTTCTTCAACCATTCAAAGTAGTTTATTTGAAAAATCCTCCCTCCTTTATCCTGTTCTTTATTTTAGCCAATAAATTGTTTTGTTAGGCAATGAAGAAAGTAAAAAGTTGAATTGGCTTAATTATTATGATTTTTGAATGTATTCTTCTCTATTTTGTTTATCTTCCTTTAGTCTGAAGCTCAGTTTTCTTTTAGGATAGTCAAATGTAGGATGTGTATTATTTCTAGAGGTTAAAGGGTGAAGCAGAATGTGAATTTTACAATATATAGGAATTCATATATAAGTTGAATTTATTAGGATGCATATTATTCCTGTCAGTCTCCTTACCACAGAGAAAAAAAGTATTTGCTAAAGGATGTGGTGCTTACTTGATGTAGAGGGCTGGAACTCTGAAAAGGTTTATTTGAATCTAAGACAGCAGAGCACTTAAGGCTAATTACCTACTCAATGTGTGATAATGTTTATAAACATATGGTGATGTGAAGGCTCTCCTCATGATTGGTGCTTATTGAATGTGTTGTGATGAGTTAATCAAAGGCAAGGATTGGAGGGCTGAGGAAAAAAGGGTCAGAGCCTCTCTGCCACAGCACACTGAGGAGAGAAGACTTCAGGCTTCAGATTCCAGAGTCCAGAATTCATCTTTAATGAGCTGTATGGCAGCTTGCTTGCCTCCTTCACTTTTCCTCCTAGAGACCAAGGATTTTGACTGATCCTGATTCTAACTGATCCTGAGGCCCTTCAGAGAGCTAGCCTGGACATTATAACTTAACATTAAAGTTAAGCTGAAATGTTCAATGCGAGACTCCTAGGGAAAGGCTTATCCTTATGAATGAGAGGTTTTGAGAAAAAAGAAAAAAATGATTGCTTTTTGTGTGATGTACTGTAGTTTTCTTTATCAAAATATTCTCAGTTACCTCTGTCCTATTAATGTGGCTTTGAGAAGACCAAGAATTTGAATGATGCCTTTTAAATTCTTCTGGTAATTTCAGAAAGTTGATAGTTTAAAAAAATAAAGAGAAATCAGCACATTTTAAATTTCACTTATGACAGATGAACTGTGTACACAATCATTGTGTCCAGTGATCAGTGTCTCTATATAAATTTGTTCATTGTTATTGAAACTGCATTAGATTATCTCTTTAACTTATTCATTAAGAGATCTTTGTCTGTACAGTCTTCTTTATGAATTAATGAAGGAATTCTTTCCTTTTGTCAGTTATAATTATATTGATTTATTTGGATTTTATGAAGATCTGTACTTGATTTAAAAAATTATAAAGTTGAAATAAATACCTTACCAAATAACCCTTTTAAAGAGTTTAAACTAAAAATTTAAATTTTGTAGCCTCATTTCTTAAGTACATTAGTATATAAATTCTTAGAAACTAGAAAACTTATAACTTGCTAACTTGGAAAATAAGGTTAATTTTTTTAGGCATATTTTGTCTCTTAAAACTCCAGAGAGTCTATCTAGTAGGTCCAATTAGTTCTGGAAAATTTAAATATTTCCTTCTCTCATTTAGTGATGATAGTGATGATGAGGATGATGATGGGGATAATGACTTTTGGCAATGTTTTCTAAACATGCTTGTATTTTAGCCAGTGTTGAAAGATTATTAATTGGGCATCAGATTTTGCTTGTAGTTTTGAGATGCATGCTTTTTCTCAACCATACTGTTTATTGTGAAGTAATTTTGCCCTCCCATCTAGGGAAAGAGGTCAAGCTTGCAAATAAATGTTGGCAAATTGGAAAGCCATCTTTTAAAATGGTGATTTTTGTTTTACATACAAGTTTTAAGACTGTATAATATAGTTCTGTTCTCTGGTCTGCTAACCTTTCCTTCTTCCAATAGAAATAATTGTGTAAAGCCATCTTTAATTTATTTTTCAGGAATTGCCTTTCTTCATCAATGGAACATAAAAATAATAACATGCTTTATTTAGAGAAAGCTTAAATATAGTTCCTGAACAGAAAGCTCTTTGATATGAATTGGCTAAGACAGGTCATAATAACATTACATGGTGTTTTTCAGGCACAGTAGAGAAGGCACCAATAATACAGGCCAATAAAAACCCTGGGGACTTTGGTGGTCAGGTCTCTGCAAATCAGAAGCAAGAAGTCAATGACCCTGGAGGTGGTTCTTTCAGGTAAAAAATTGCCTTTTTAGGGGGTTTTGTTTTGCCAATAAATATGAAACAGGAACAACACCAGAGGGCAGTATTTTATAATAATTGCTAGGGTCTCCTTAAAATTTAGGTGATTTGTCCATTATTTAGTATTTTTAAAGAAGAATATTAGTTACAACTCATGTTTAAATTTTCAACAAATAACTATATTAGAAAATAAGTCCTTGTATTACTATGTAAGTAAATTCAGGAATTAAAAAAATAAAATCCATTTTTTTTTTCACCATTTTATTTCTATCAGAAATAATTCTGAATTCTATCAGAATTGACTTTGGTGACTGGATGTGCTTGTTTCTTTTACATATAGTTAGACATTGGTAACTCAGTGGTAGTTCTCAAAGTATTCTTTTCCCACTTCTGAGACAGATTCCTCTCCCTCAAACTACCTGAAAAGAACTTGTTTATTTTGGCTCTTTATAAAAGCCACTTCAGTCTGCTGTGGATGGGATCTATTTGACTCAAATTGGGGATCCTTGTTTGCACTCCAACCAAATTTAATGGCTGCAAAAGGTTCATTAAAGTAGCCTTAGTCTATGAATTATTTTGCTGCTTCTTAGTCTCCATCTGAAATATCCAAAAATATTCTGTAGACATTTATATTTTTAGCATTTTTAAAGCATCAGTCAGTGGTGAAGATATTAAAATATAATTTTATCCATTTCTTTATATTTTTTGCATATCTGTTCATATATCTAAATTTTGAATCCTTTAATATTTTCTTATATTCTAGTGTCCTTATGAAAATAGAGAATTCAATTCAATACATATTTATTAAGCTCATACTTTATGTAAAGCACCCTCTTCCTTAGGCCTTTGGAGAAAAGAAAATGAAAAATCAACATAGTCCCTGCCCTTATGAAGCTGACAGTCATATTTAAAAAAAAAATATGTATATGTAATATAATGTGGATGTGTATATGCATATATGTGTATATATGTATATATGTGTGTGTGTGTGTGTATACACACATGTATTGTGTTAGGAAGCCTTATCAAGTGAGAACATTTCTCTGATTGAAAAAACATTTCTAAGATTCAGTCATAAAAAAGGAAGGCTGGACTGGTTGAGTAAACAAATTAGCTATGACTCTGAAGGCTTTAAATAGCAAAACCCTGGAAGAATTTCAGAGTTGGAAGTTGGAAGCAATTGTGAAGGTGACTCCTGACCCTAAGGACAAGACAGTAAGGAGAGAAAGAAGATAAGGGGGATTTCTTTTCCTAGACTCTTCTACCACTATCAGTCATATTATTTTGAATCAGAACTCCTTGACCAGTACAAGGAAGCTGCATTAAATGGGGAATAGATATGGATACAAAAAGACTGTCACCTGAGAAAAGAAGTAGCTTCAAGGAATATGCCCCCGGGCAATCTAAAAACAAGCTATTGAGAAAAGCAGATCCTGAGAGTCTGACTAAGCAATCCACTAGCACAAATGTTGTGCCAGGAGAGGTCCCAAGAACTGTATCAGAGCTCTGTGAGAGAAAGGACTTCGAGACCATGAAATACCAGGAATCATCAATTAACTATCTTTGTCACCCATGTGACTTGCTACCCATGTACTCTTAAGTTTGAGTCTATTCTTTTGATGGACAAGTTGTACATTTGTAGGAGAGGGTGCCATATATTTATGAAAGGAGTGTTTTATAGTGATTGTTTATATTTTGCCAACTTTGTAATTGTGTTTGCTAAGAGCTAATCATGTCTTCTCTCTGCCTGTTAATAGGAAACACAGTGATGGGGACTTATGAGTCATAGTGTTAGAAGTGCAGACCTTCAAGGTTGCCCTTTGAATGGTTGGTTAGTTGTTGTCCTCTCTCAGAGATCACTATGTTAAAATCAAGTTAGTGTATTGGACTGATCAGACTAATAAAAGCTTGGAATGTTCTGTCACAGTTCGGACATAAATAATCCCTATGAACAATTGGGGCAAATTCTCTGATTTTATGCATTTTGTGTTTCTTCTGAGTGAATTAAATTCTGCTTTTCTCTCAAAGCAAAGCACCTTCTCTAATGAGGGCATGGCATGCTGGGTGATGCTGTGCTAGTGTCTCCTGTGTCATACAATAAATTCTAAAATTCTTGAGAGATCTTAAGAGTGTCCTTACATAATTTTTAGAATAGTCAGCAGTCAGAAAGCATTTATTAAGCATCTGTTTTGTGCTAGGCATTGTGTTAAGTACTAGAACCCATAGAATTGATGTCCCCTTCTCCTACCAACTCAGACCTTCCAGTAGGAGTTGGAGAATAGCACAAAGGGATCACTACAAAAGCATACTTAAATCTTTTAAAGATTTCCAGAGTTCTTTCCAGAGTTTGATCTAATAGAGGTAAATATTTCTGATATGCAGGCAAGTTAAGAGATTTTTAAGATGTTTTAGTGAACTAGTAATTTTTTTTTTTTTTTTACATGTAAAACATTTTTTTATTTTATATATATATATATTTTATAATATTATCCCTTGTATTCATTTTTCCAATTTACCCCCCCTCCCTCTATTCCCTCCCCCCGACGACAGGCAATCCCATACATTTTACATGTGTTACAATATAGTCTAGGTACAATACATGTGTGCGAATATCACTTTCTTGTTGCACAATAAACATTAGAATCCGAAGGTACATGCAACCTGGGCAGACAGATATTAGTGCTAACAATTTTCATTCCCCTCCCAGTGTTTCCTCTCTGGGTGCAGCTACCTCTGTCCATCATTGATCAACTGGAAGTGAGTTGGATCTTCTTTATGTTGAAGATTTCCACTTCCATCAGAATACATCCTCATACAGCATTGTTGTTGAAGTGTACAGTGATCTTCTGGTTCTGCTCATTTCACTCAGCATCAGTTGATTTAAGTCTCTCCAGGCCTCTCTATATTCCTCCTGCTGGTCATTTCTTACCGAGCAATAATATTCCATAACCTTCATATACCACAATTTACCCAACCATTCTCCGACTGATGGACATCCATTCATCTTCCAGTTTCTAGCTACTACAAAAAGAGCTGCCACAAACATTTTGGCACATATATGTCTCTTTCCGCTCTTTAGTATTTCTTTGGGATATAATCCCAGTAGTAGCGCTGCTGGGTCAAAGGGTATGCACAGTTTGATAACTTTTTGGGCATAATTCCAGATTGCTCTCCAGAATGGCTGGATTCTTTCACAACTCCACCAGCAATGTATTAGTGTCCCAGTTTCCCCACATCCCCTCCAACATTTGTCATTATTTGTTCCTGTCATCTTAGCCAATCTGACAGGTGTGTAGTGGTATCTCAGAGTGGTCTTAATTTGCATTTCTCTGATCAGTAGTGATTTGGAACACTCTTTCATGTGAGTGGATATAGTTTCAATTTCTTCCTCTGAGAATTGTCTGTTCATATCCTTTGACCATTTATCAATTGGAGAATGGTTCGGTTTCTTATAAATTTGGGTCAGTTCTCTATATATTTTGGAAATGAGACCTTTGTCAGAACCTTTGTTTTTAAAAATATTTTCCCAATTTGTTACTTCCCTTCTAATCTTGTTTGCATTAGTATTATTTGTACAGAAACTTTTTAGTTTGATGTAATCAAAATCTTCTATTTTGTGATCAATAATGATCTCTAGTTCTCCTCTGGTCATAAATTCCTTCCTCCTCCACAAGTCTGAGAGGTAGATTATCCTCTGTTCCTCTAATCTATTTATTATCTCCCTCTTTATGCCTAAATCATGGACCCATTTTGATCTTATCTTGGTATATGGTGTTAAGTGTGGATCCATATCTAATTTCTGCCATACTAATTTCCAGGTGAACTAGTAATTTCAAAGTACAAAGTAATTGAAGCACAGGATTTTGCAAGCAGAATTTGTTGTATTTTGTGAAATATTTACTGTGAGGTATGGCAGCATTGCAAGAAAGAGTAATAGAGTTTAGTATTAATCTAGAAGCAAAATCATTCCTTTTAAAAATTTTTCCAACGTTCTTGCCTCCTACTGAGAATTTAAATATATAAATAGAAGGATGTCTGTTGGGCTCAATTTTACTATATTACAAACTTTTGTTGTTGTTGTTTTTTAATTAGCAAGAAGGATATTAATTATTTTGGTAACTAGCCTAAATTTTACAAATATTAAAAAAAAAGTTATTTAAAAAATCCTGGGTTTTGCAAACAGGATTGATTCTTTCATTTACTTTAGTTTATATATAGAATATATTAGGTTAGTTGGAATTGTTAATTCTCCCTTGGGGAGAAACAAGTGCCTAAGGCACTGATTGATAAATCAATAAATCTTTAGAGAGTGTGGTAAATAAGCTGTCACATGTCATTTTTTTTTTCTCAAGAGAACAAATTTTAGACAGAATAAATATGTTTGTTTCCTTTCACTATTTTCTCCCTCAAAATTGTAAGATACTAAGTTATTTAAATAAGTGCATTCCATTTCCAGGATTCATTAAACAGCTATGGAGATGGAGCCTGTTCTTGCTTTCTTAAAGAAAGAATTCAGTTGTTTGCATATTTGCATTTCAACCTCTAACCTCTCCTGAGGACAAATAGATGTCTGACTATTAAGCCTAAAGGCAGAGAGCTGGGAATCTGTATTAATCCTCTGAATGCTGACTAGTTTTCCTCAACAGTCCCAGCGTGTGTGAAGAATGTGTTTGTAGCTTGGAGGCAAACTGGCATCTAAAGCAGAGCAAGAATTTTGAAAAATAGTTGTGTTCTGTATAAATTTATTTTATTATTGCATGTTTGTTTCATTATTCCTCATTTCTACTTTCTGTTAAAATAACTTAATTTTGTTTTGTATTCTCATGGGTAAGGTGTTGGTCACTTGTAATAGTACAAGGATGTGATTTTTCAAACTACTTTTTTTCTTATTCATGTAAACCCCAAGTCATTGGTACATTTCACAGATTTTTTTTTTCCTTAGTAGAAAACGTAGTGATTTTCACATAAGAAATGCATATGGACTTCTTCACAAATAATGGCTTAGCTGCAAACATTGGCAGTAACAGCAAGGTGATACTTAGGTTTGCAACACATAGAATGTATACAACATAGCTATGGGCTGTAGATTTATTCCTTTAACAGGTTAAATTATTATAGTGTCTTATTTTTTAGGGCAAAATAAATGTATTCTTTAAAGTGGATGTTTATTCTTTGAGCAAAGAAGGCTGCATTATATCATTGTCAGAGACTTTTGTGGCAGAAAAATAAACATACCTAACTAACTTACTGTATTGGCACATTTGATTTAAAGTGTTTCCATGCCAAGATGGAATACTTTGAAACATGTAGATAATTTTATTTTTTTAAAAAGAATTTAAGCCTAGAATTCATTGGAGACTTCAGAACTACCATTTACATTTTCTATCCAAATGCAGTATAAATTGGACATTTGGCTATATAGTTGATATTTAAATTTGTTGCAACTTTAGTCTATGCATTGTTGAATACTTACATATACAGAGCAGATTTAAATGTGCTCCTGAGGCTGATACATAATGAGTAGTATGGCAGTGAATTAAAATAGATATGCTATGCTTTTTGGAATATAGTTATCTTAATATTGCCCTCTAAGACACTGTTTGATGTAACCCTATGAGAGTTAATTTTCAGGAGGCGTAGTAACTGACATTTATATATAGTGCTTTATAGTTTGTGAAATGCTTTACATTTTGTCAGCTGAACCACACATGCATCCCATAAAGTCATCACCATAGGCAACATACCCATTTTATGGATAAGAACACTGAAACAGAGAGTAAATCATATTTCCTTAGCTGGTTTTAGCTGTGACATTTGAAAATAAGTCTTTCTGACAATAATTCCAGTACTGTGTCAACTCCTTCATGTTGTCTCTCCTAAGTAGACAGCCTGTACCTTTCTTTGTCTGAATTTTTAAACATAGAATTAAATACACCAGTCGGGTTAAACAATGGATTAGCCTCTAATTGTGTCTGTGGTTCTAGAGTAATAGCTTCTCCTGGAATTGTCTAGAAAATTTCAGTACAACTACATTAAATGGAACACACTAGGAGGAGAGAGGACGATTGAATTGACTTTTATGAACTATTCTGAGGCCTTTAATTTTTTTTCTGCAAAGGTTGTGTTGTACTAAAAGAATATACATTGTTACCATAAATACTTGCTTATAAAGTGAAAGTATATAAAATACACTTTATGATTTTATAGGGAAAACTCTAAGTGGGGTGAAACAAGTTATAGACATGATTTTGGGGGATTGCTTTCAAGATTGAACTTGACTTGGTTTAGCCCAGATTTTAGGTCTTTGAAAAGGCCATTTGTAATAAGTAGTCTTTTTAATCAGGAAAATACTGTATTAAAGGATTAAAAAATAAATCAAAATATAATTTTTTGTCTACATATTTTAAAATCATAAGTGTTTAAAGGTATTTAGGAGTGACTAGTTAGTAACAATAATAGAATGTGAATAGATTTTTAAATTAAGAATATGGCTCACAATTATAGTCCAGAAAACAACTATTTATTTCCTTTTTTAAAATGAAATTTTATTTTTTAAAAATCAGCAAAAAAACTACCTTTTCTTCATGCTATCCCATCCTAATAATTGAAAAAGAAAGAGTAAAACCCTTATTAGGAACATGCATAATCAAACAAACAAATTCCTCATGACTATGACTATGTCAAAAATGTCACATTTCTCCCTCTAAATCTTTATTTATTTATCAGGAGGTGGGTATCATGTTTCATCATGAATCTTCTGGAATCATAGTCATTGTACTTAACAGAATTTTTAATATTTTCAAAATTGATTATCCTTACAGTTTTGTTGTTTTTATGTAAATTGTTCTGTTTCTGTTCACATCATTCTCATCAGTTCATGTAAGTTTTCCAGATTTGTCTGACATGTCCCCTTGGACATTCCTTATAATACAATAGTATTCCTTCTCAACTTGGCCAGCCATTCACCAGTTGATGAACAGCCTTTTGATTCCAATTCTTTGCCAAAAATATATATATATTTATATATATTTGTACATCTTTAAACTTTGTTTTGCTTAGGACTCATTCATTCTTACTATCAATTACCTTCCCTCTTATCCCCCCCTTATACTCTTTCTCCTGTTTTCCTGTTGAGTGTATTTCTATACCCAAATCTATGTATATAGTCTTCCATTCTTTGCCTAATTCAGAAGAGGAGGTTCGAATATTAGATTCTTTTTCCCTTTTTTTGGATAGATTTCTACTTTTACAGACTGATTACATGACATAATTTCCCCTAACCAGTGCGTTCCTCTTTCTCTCCATTTCCATTTTTCTTTTGAGATTATCAAGGCATAAAAGAATCATTCTTAGGCCTTCTGTCTAGTTGTATTCCCTTTAGCTAGAATCTTGATGATTATATATCATGAACACTTGACACATGTATCATCTCATCATATCTGAATGTAAGTTTATCTTTGTTCAGTCCTTTATGATTATTTGTATTTACCATTTTATTTTGATTCCTTTGTTTATATTTCAGAATTTCTACAAAGATCTAGTCTTTTAATCAGAAATGTTTGAGGGCAGCTAGGTGACTCAGTGGATAGAGCACCAACCCTGAAGTCAGGAGGACCTGAGTTCAAATGTGGTCTCAGACATTTAACACTTCCTAGCTGAATGACCCCAATTGCCTCAGCAAAAGAAAAAACAGGAAAAAGAAATGTTTGGATATCCTCTATTTTATTACAAATCATTTCCCTCAGTAGCATTGTACTCAATTTTATTAGATTAAGGTATTCTTGGTTGCAAATCTATGTTTTTTTCCTTCTGGAATATTGTTATTATAAATTCTCTACTCCTTTATAATGATTACTGCCAAATCTTGAATAATTTTGATTGGGATTCCTCAGTATTTGATTTCTTTCTTTTGGACCTCCTGAAGTTTTTTTGTTTTTTTTGTTTTTTGTTTTTTTTTCTTTTCAACTTGACCTGGAAGCTTCGAATTTTGGCTGTAATATTTCTGAGAAATTTTTATTTTTGAGTTTTAAGAGGTGGCCAGTAGATTCTTCCCATCTCTGTTCTATTCTTTGGTTTTAAGAGGTCTGCATATTTTTGTTTTAGATTTCTTGAAATATGATGTTGAGGCTCTTTTAAAAATGAATTTCACGTAATCTAATGATCTTAAATTTGCTTTTCTTGATCTTTTCCCCCAGATCATTTATTTTGCTCTAAGATAGCTTACATTTCCTTTTATTTTCCTCAGTCTTTTGATTTTGTTTTAATATTTTTTGTTGTTTCATGGAATCACTGGCATAAGCTTGGTCCATTCTAATTTTTAGGGAATCTATTGTTTGGGGAAAGTTTGGTACCTCTTATGCCAAACCTCATTCTTATTAATAATTCCTTATTTCACTGGTCTCATTTTTTCCATTTTTTATTTCTAGTATTCTCATTTCATTTATAAAACCATTTTTGATTAATTTTTAACTTTTGCTTTATCACTTCCAGGATCAATTTCTTGATGAATTTATGCTTAAACTGTTTTTCTTTGAGGCTTTGCTTATAGATATTTTGAAGTCATTCTGTTTTTCTAAGGTTTCTGTATTGAGTGCACCAATGACCACAATAGCTTTTTATGATTTTTGTGATTTTTATTTTATTTTTATGATTTATATTTATGATCAGCAGGCTGATCCTGCACCTGTTTGCTTGAGGGTATTGAGTTTTGATATATTGTAAGGATTTCAGGGACAGTTCAGGTTGGGAACTTATAAGATTTTATTGTACCCAGGATTGTCTGATCCGAGGGAAATATCATTTCTCTCTTCTTCCCTCCAATCTTGAGTTTGGATTTGAGCAAGAGGCCTGTGAGTTTTCTCTGTTTGGAGTTATAGCAGCCTGCTGCTAGACTCAGCCATGATCATGATTCCTCTTTAACTTAGGCTATCTTCATTAATTGCTGTGACAAAAGAAAATTATCATCTTTTAACCATACATTTACTCAATAATTAATAAATTTTTATAAATTGTTCTAGATGCTGGGAACATACAAAAAGGCAGAAAGAAGGCAGTCCTTATTTTTAAGGAGTTCACTGTCTAATGGGACTAACAAAATACAAACAACTTAGTATGAATAAGAATGTACAGAGGATAAGCTGGAAGAAAGTTATTGGCATTGAGAAGGCTTTGTAGAAGGGAAAAGTTTTTGTAGAAGATAGCATTTTATCTGGAATGGGTTGGAAGCCAGGGAAGTCAGGAGGTGGAGATAAGGAGGGAGAGTATTCTAGCAATGGGAGACAGCCACTGAAAATGCCTAGAGTCTGGAGACTGAGTGTCTTGTCTTTAAACAGCAAGTGACCAGTGTTATTGGAATGAAGAATGCATATTGGAGGGGAAGGTGTAAGAAAACTGGAACGATCAAAGGTAACTAGGTCATATAGGGCCTTGAATACCAAGCAAGAAATTCTGTATTTGATTCTGGAGGTAATGAGCAACTACTGGAGTTTATTGAATAGAGAAGGATGACATGCTTAGCCAAATCTGAATTTTTAGGAAAATCAGTTTAACTATTGAAGGAGTTGTGAGAAACTTGGGAGAGGTAGAACAACCAGCAAGGTATTATAATAGTCCAGGTATGAAGTAAAGCCAGGTTTTTCCCAGCTGGTACCAATATCAAAGGAGAGAATTGGATGTACACAAAAGATGTTAAGAAGGTAAACTCCACAAAACTTGGTAATGAGGAATTGAGGATGACACTTAGGTGAAAGTCTAGATGACTGGTAGGATGATGGTGCCCTCAACAATAACAGGGAACTTTGGAAGCTGGAAGAATTTCAGAAGAAAGTTCATATTGAGCTCAAGACAATTATAGGCCAATCAGATGAAGATGATATTTGGAGAGGTTAGGACTGGATTAGTAAATCTGAGAATCTTCTGCACAGAGATGTTTATTGAATCCACAGGAAGAAGGTCCATCTGTAGTTAGCAAGGTGACTTGGGACTAGTTGTGTAAGTCAGTTGCTTTTCCAAGAAACTGATGACATCACCAAGTAAAATATAATATAGAGAAAGAAGTAAAGAGGGTATATCTGTAGTTAACAAGGTGACTCAGGATGAAGATCCAGTCAAGGGTACTGAGGGGTTGTCATACTGGTGAGGAACAAAAACCAGGCAATGCCACGAAAACCTGGAGACAAGAAACTATAAAGTTTTAATAGCAGAAACTCCACTAAGTCTTTTGGGTCACCCTGTATTTTCCCTGAGTTGTATTATAGTGTAATGTTTTTATTTCCATAGTACTATTCAGTATGTTTGGGGCACGTATGTGATACTGTGAATAAAGTTCTAGACCTGGAGCCAGGAAGACTTATTTTCCTGAGTTCAAATATGACCTCAGACACTTAGTAGCTGTGTGATCCTGGGTAAGTCACTTAACCCTGTTTGCCTCAGTTTTCTCATCTGTAAAATGAACTGGAGAAGGAAATGGAAAACCACTCCAGCATCTTTGTCAAGAAAATCCCAAATGGAATCATGAGTCAGATACTATTGAACACCAAAAATTCAGTATATTTATTGTTTTTAGTCTTCCTTCTGCAGTCTATAGTGTTAAAGTTTTTAAAGAGCTTTCTTCACAATAACAATGCCAGTACTATTATCCTTATTTTATAATTGAAGAAACTTTCCCAGGATCAATTTAGTAAGTATTAGAGCCAACATGTGAATCCATCCTTATTCTTTTCACTTTAGCCTTCTTTCTACTTCATCACACTGTCTCTCAATAGCTTTTAGAAGAAGAAATGAAGAATGTTACATAATTTTGATTTAAGTAATCAGGAGTATATTAAAGCCTGTGAACCAGACTAATTATGTAAGTCAGTTGCTTTTCAATGAAATCAGAGCTACATGCAGACCAGAATTTTAAATGAACACATCAGGATTAAACTGTTATAGAATTTTTCTTTTTCTTCTGCTTTATTATGTTTTACATATAATTTATTAAATGAATGTTTATGAAAGATCTTCTCTATGAATCCCACTATGTTAATTGTTAAATAGGCAACAAAAGAAATATGAGATTCTCAATTTCATAGGAATTTATAATCTAGAATAAAGATATGAAAGATAATATTATAGAAAGTATGTAATTATGCAGTGAGCAATACAGTTATTTTAATTTTTGCTCAAGGGAGGAAATGAATTAGAAAGCACAGTTTACCTTACTAAATCACTATTATTTTATGTAGCCCCTATGATCTCCTGGGACTGTTCTTCACTTAAATGATGTAATCCAGTTCTCCTATCTGATGATATCTGATGGAAATATAGTGAAAAATTAAATTTGGAATGCTGGTAGCCCATGCAGAGGTAGAGGAAGATGCAGGGTAGGGGTGAATGAGGAGAATTTGGGATAATTCAGCAGTGAGACAGTCATAAGTTTAGATGATTAGGAGATAATTGGAGGTTTCCATAGCCACTTATGTCTGACCTTGGCTTTGGTGTACATGGTTTCTGTCTTCAGCCTAAAGGAGAATGAGCACTTCAGAAAAGGATTAGTGATCTTTGTCTCTTAAGAGTTCCTGGAGCCCTAGTGAGGTGAAAATACTGCAGGGAATATCTGGTTTGAAGACCCTCTGATTGATATTTGCCCAGTTCAGTTTTCTAAGGGCATAGACATCTCACAGTTACTCGTCTGTTTTCTGTAATAGCTCACTTAGACACAGGGTAAAATTCAAGTTCAATTCAGTAAACATTTATTAACCAATTATTTATGAACAAGACAGTGTGCTAGAAGTTGGAGTTATTCACAGAAATAAAAGTCCTTCCCTTAAGGATCTTAAGTTCTGTTTTTTGTATGAATATACACAAATAATCATACTATGAGGTAAGTTGAAGAGGGAGAAAGTTCTAATAATTGGCTGTGATTGGGGAAAAACTTCATGGAATAGTCACCACCTGAATGGAATCTTGAAAGAAAATAAGGGTTGGAGCTCTTCTGAAGAGAGAGTTTATTCCACAGACAGCCTGAGCAAATACATAGACACTAGAGACAGATTTTTTGGGAAATGGGTTGTAGACATTTTGGCTGAAGCATTGAGTTTCATACTAATTATGAACTTGAACTGGAAATATAGAGTGGGACCTGATTATAGAATCTTTTTTTTTTTTTTTTTTTTTTTTTTTTTTTTTTTTTTGTGTGTGAAGCAATTGGAGTTAAGGTCACACAAGTAGTAAGTGTTAGTGTCTGAGACGGATTTAAACTCAGGTCTTTCTGAATCCAGGGCTGGTGCATCAATTAGCTGCCCCTGATTGTGGATTGCTTAATACACAGCATGGTAGTGTTACTTTATTTACCTTCAGTCACAGAATCGCAGAATTTCATATATATGAACCCTTGTCCCAAAGCCCATTGATATGGGATACTCTCCTTATTCTGGGAGATAAACGTTTTGCTCTGTCTAAGAGGCGTCAGATTTGGTGAGATGTGAGAGTTTCATTCTCAGCCAGTCCCTTTCCAGTTCCTAGGTCTTTTCCAGAGCTCTTTGAGTGTCTTCAGGCACTTCTGGCTGCCAGCTTTGAAAAAGAAGATGGATCCACTTCGGGTTGCTGAGGGGAAAGACTCTGGGAAGATGCACGAGTCTCCATCAAGTTCCTATATCCTGCTTGCTACTCTAGAGACTGACGGATGAAATCCAGAACATCCTCTTCTGGTTGAGCTGAGTTATTTTGATCCTTATAGGAGACCTCTTTAATCTGTATTGTCTGTTATACATTATCTTATGTATACATTCTCTGATTTTTATTTTGCTATATTTTGGATAAAATGGTTTCTTTATTATTTGCTACGTGTGTTTATTTTGGAATTGATATTTAGAGAGAAAGAGGTTGTGTTGGATATAAAGCTTGAGGTTCTACTCCTCAGAAATGACAAATGGATCAAAAGTTAGTATGAAACTGTAAGTGCAAGGGATAATGTAAAAAATTACCCGTGTATATGTACTGTCAAAAAAAAGTTATAATTATAAAATAAAATAAAAATTAAATTAAAAAAAAAGTTAGTATGAAACTGATGATATTCCCTAGGCTAATAATAATTATTGGAATAGATAGATATGCTTCTAGACTGGCCCTCATTCTTTCTAGAAAAACAAAGTGGCCTCCTGCCCCAATCTCTTCCTTCCCCTCTAGGCAGGAATGAAAATCTCCTTTAGAGAAGGGCAGAGGGAGAAGAGGCTAGAGATATCTGTTCTGCCTCCCTTCAAGTCATATGACAGCACCTCCCTGCTGCATGTGGGGGGATAATCCTTGTCACATATGGATCACACACTACATATGGGAGCTCACTCTCCTCTTGCTTCACATGGATGAAAACCTTTGTGACCCTCTAGTCCCATTGGAGTCTTACAAAAACATCCTTCTATAATGAAGCTAACAAATGATTATTAGAAATTTGCTTGAAGTCTGTAGCATAGACACTGGCCAGGCCATTGCACTTTTGGATTGTTCTAGTTGTTAGGAAGTTTTCCCTTTCATCAAGTCTTGGTTTGCTTCTTTGCAACTTGCACTCAGTTATTCCCTCTTCAATCTATCCCCACCATAGCTACAAAACTGACATTCTTTGAAGCACTTGTTTTAACTGTATCATTCCTCTGCTCAGGATGTTTAAGTAGCTCCCTCCTATTTCCAGGATAAAATGCAAATTTCTCTATTCATAGGCCCTTACAATCTGACTCCAGGATATATTTCCAGGCTTATTACACACAATTCTTCTTCACTTAGTTTATGTTTCAGTTAAGCAGTCCTTGCTGTTCCCTGTACATGGTATTCTTTCCCCCATTTTCCTTCTCTCAAAACAGAATTGAATAGTCCCAGTTCTGCCCTTTAGGGATAAATGAAACAAGTCCAGTCTCCCAATCTACATGACAGACAGTCCTTTAAAAACTTGATGAGTGCAGAGGACAATAGAACTATCCCTTGATTATTCCTGGAAGCTGTTCTTTTCTTTTTGCAGTCAAAGATGACATCAGCTCTTTTGCCTTCCATACTGTACCACTGACTTGCTTTGAACCTGTAGTTCACTAAAACCCCAATGTCTTTTATAGGCAAATGCTCTCTAACTATGTCTTCTTCATTTAATTTATACTTTTCAAAATTGGTGTGTTTTTTTTTGGAAATAAATGTAAACAGAACTTTACATTTATCCTTATTAAATTTCATTTTATTGAATTTAACTGAAAGCTCTTGCCAGTCAAGGTCTTTTTGGCTTGTGATTTTGTTATTCAGCATCTTAATTATACCTCTCAGCTTTCTATTATCTGCAAATTTCTTAAGTATGCCATCCATCTCTTTATTCAGGTCATTGATAAAAAATGTTAAATAGCACAGGACCACACACAGATTGCTGGGGCTTTCCACTGAAGATCTCTTGCCAAGTTAACACTGAGCCACTTAATCAGTTCTAAATCTAATCTAACTATGTATATTATCACCTAATCCATATCCCTCCATTTCCCCCACCCATAATAATATCATATAATGAAAGGTTTTATTAAATGCTTTGGCAAAATCTAGGTCAACTATATCTAGTATTTTTGATGTTACATTTTAGTAACCCTCTGGAAAAAAAAAAGGAAATGAGATTACTCTAGCATGACCTATTCTTGATAAAGTATGCTGGTTGTATTTTATCATCTTCTTTTTCTAGCCAGCCATTTACTTAATGATCTGTTCTAGAGTTTTAGCAAGAATTGAAGGCAAACTCATTAGTCTAGAATTGGAAGGCTATTCTCTTTTCTTTTTTGAAAATCACAACACCTGCCCTTCTCTAATCTCATTTTACCTCTCCCACTCTCCACAGTCTTTCAGATATCCCTAACAGGGACTCAGCAGTGACATTTACTGGTTCTTTCCCTATTCAAGAATGTTGTTTATTTGGGCTTGAAGATAATTCATCAAGAACACTTTACTATCTCTTCATTTAAAAAAAATATGAACTCCCGATTAATAGTTTTATCATTTCCAAGATAGTCACCTTTTTTGGCAGATAAAACAAAAGCAAAATGAGAATTAAACAATTCTTCTTTTTCTCCACAATTACCGAATTTCATCCAGCCAAAGCAGTCCTATACCTTCTTTTACATTTATATACCTTCTTTCTTAAAACAGCTAATAAAAGAAAAAACATTTTTGTCCTTAGATTGTCCTTTTATTTTCCTTGATAGAGTTATAACCAGTTCAGCATTGATGTGAGTTTAGGTGCATAGCTGGCCTGACCTAACCTAGTTGAGGATGAGCACTTCAGATTACTTTATGGCTACAATGATCCTACTTTGACCATCACTTAAGACTAGAGTCTATATATCTGCTCTTCAACCATGTGTACCCCTTCCACACTTACCATTAACTCAGGGATCGATAATAAAATCAATATTATTTTTGCTGCTTTGAAAGGGATGACGTGAGTGCTCAGGATCCCTGTGCTATTCAAATGAAGGACAAATAGACCAAAGTGCCCTTCCTTGATCCTTATTTTAAGTTTTTTCATATCCATCAATGTCAGCTTCATTCTTCTAGTTTCCCTATCTTACTTTTCCCTGTACTAGCATCTCCGGTGGGAGAATTTGCTGAGTACTTTCAAGAATGCTCATCCATCTTTCACTCTATTCTCACTCATACCCCCAAAAAGCCGTAGCATAGGCAATGGCCGCACCTGGAAGTGAAACGTCTTGGCAGATGGGCTAAACCAGGTCGAGTGTAAGCAATAAGCCTCAAATGCATTGGTGAGTCAAGGGCATATCTACCCCAAACATGTGAAGATTTCTCCCAGCAGTATGGGAGTATGAAAACAATTTGTTCCAGTGACCATGAAGGGAAGCAGGAGCTGTGGAATACTCAGAGCTTAGTCAGGCTGCAAAGATGTCAAGCTCATCCCTGTATCTCAGGCCATTGCCAGTCATCTTGACTTTTGTCTTGTCACTGGAGTTCAGTGACTCTGGAAGAGAAAGTAAGGCTGATGACTTTGTGCAACTGCCTTACTTAAATACAATTCACCTGCAAGTCAAGACATCGCTCTGTCATCTCATTGGTTCTCTTTGAAAACAAAGGAAGAACAACATTATGCTTCCTGGAACTCCTATTATTAACAAACTGCTCTTCATATCAGTCTTTCTTTTCCCCCTGCTGACGCATTGCTTTGTACTTGTAGCATCCCTTATCTATACTAGCCCTGCCACCCCTCTACTTGAACTTTTAGGGATACTAGTAGAGAGGCACACACATAGGAGATAGAAATGAATGGACAACTCACACCTCTTCACACTTTCTTGATATCTGTTTTCTTATGATGTTCTCATGCTGTATTCTGTATTGACAGTCTTTGCAGAGGAGTTCACTGAGCTGGGTTTAGGGACCTGTTCTTTTCTGTAGCTTCTTTCTTAACTACTAGGTATGATATGGTATGACATCTTCCCCTGAGAGGATTGATTGCTTTACTGCAAGATGCAGTAATTGTGATGTGATTGGGAAGGAAGAGAAATCTCTAAATCCTTGTAATCTGGAAGAGGCATAAAGGAAAACTTGAAGAAGGGTTCTCTTTTTTATTAAAAAGTTTAAAAAATTATGTCTATTTTTTGCATTCCCATAATTTTCCTTATTTCCCTTCCCCTTGGCAGACAGCCATCTCATATACAAATGATAATTTTGAAAGATAAAGATAAAAAGAAAAGGAAAAATTAGCTTAACTAATTAATATGTTGAAAAAAATCTGAAAAATATATATCTATCTCTGCAAAGAGGTCATATGGGAATATCTTTTTATAGCTGTTTTTTTGAGTCATTCTTGTTCTTTCAAATTTTGCAATAGCAATTTTTGGTCTGTATATGTTCCTATGTGTTCTCTTCATTTGTGGTGTTATAGTTTCCTTGGCTCTGTTTACTTCACTCTGCATCAATTCAGCTACATCTTTCCAGGCTTCTTTTTATCATCTCATTGTATTCGTGTACCATTTTTCAATCAATGAGAATCTAATCTGTTTTATTATAGCTTTTTATTGACAAAACATATGCATGGGTGATTTTTCAACATTGACTCTTGCAAAACCTTCTGTTCCAACTTTCCCCTTCCTTTCCCTCACTGTGACCCTCCCCAGTTGGCAGGTAGTCCCATACATGTTAAATATGTTAAAGTATGTGTTAAATTCTAATCTGTTTTTTAAAGCTCAATAGGGATGTGGTTGAACCTTTAGCTAATCAGTTACTAGTTGCTCTATAATTCCATCATGTTGATTAAGGAATCTCTTTCCACCTGCTAAAAGGAGTAAAAGAGGTAAATATTTATACCTCCTTACATTCTGCTCTCCATAAAATGTTTGTTGTTCACAGCAAATCACCTATGTACTTTTGACACATTTGCCCACATCCCAAATTCTGAATAGCTTTCTGGTGATTTGGGGAGGCCCAAGGCATCCATTGGAATGCTTCCCAAGTAATTTGTATCAAAGACTATTAGTAAAGTCCATGTGGCATAGTTCTTGGACAAACTGAAAATAGTCTTCCATGAGGATTCAGCCCTATTATAACTGGTGGGCTTGTCATTATGCCTATTCCCAAATACATGATATAATTTAACAAACACCAATTTATATAAATCTTATAAGTTATCTGGGGCAGCTATGTGATGTAATGGATATAGTGCTGGGATATAGACCTGAGTTCAAGTGTGACTTCAGGCACTTTCCAGCCACATGACAAGTCACTCAAAACTGTTTGCCTCGATTTCCTCATCTGTAAAATGACCTGAAGAAGGAAATGGCAAATCATTCCAG
The DNA here is from genome assembly GCF_048593235.1 of Sminthopsis crassicaudata. Taxonomy (NCBI): domain Eukaryota; kingdom Metazoa; phylum Chordata; class Mammalia; order Dasyuromorphia; family Dasyuridae; genus Sminthopsis; species Sminthopsis crassicaudata. The sequence continues at coordinate 472,825,478 of NC_133618.1, forward strand.
TTCCTTTGCCAAGAAAGCCCCAATGGCACCACGAAGAGTTGGACATGACTGAAATTACTGAACAACAACATAACTTTCAGCAATTTAGCTTCTCATCTTATAATTCAACTGAAACTATGGCTGGAAAGTGCTCTCCTTCCTTCCTCAATGAGTCCAGCATTTGGGTCACAGTATTTCTTTTCTAGTTTCTACCCTTGTTCGAGAGGACTTCAACACACATATAGTTACTACCTCAAACATTCTGACTTCCCAGTTTCTACTTTTTTATTTTGCATGATCTACTGGTTTTTTCACTAATCTTTAAACTCTTCCTGTCTATTGGCTGCTTCCCTATTGCTTACAGACACACCCATGTCTCTCCCATCCTCAAAAAGTCCTCACTTGACCCATTTATCTCTTCAAGCTATTGTCTTACTTCACTCCTAACTTTTGTGACTAAACTTTTTGAGAAGACTATTGGAACAATTGGTTCTTCCACTATCTTTCCTCTGGCTCTCTTCTTAACTCTCAGCAATTTAGCTTCTGACCTTATAATTCAACTGAAACTGTTTTCTCCAAAGTCACCAATGGTTTTTTAATTGTCACATCTGATACCATTTTCTCTATCCTCATCATTCTTGACTTCTCTTTAGTCTGATCCTCTTGACTGCCTTATTTTCCTTGATACTTTTTCCTTTTTGAATTTAGTGACCCACTCTCCAGATTCTCTTTCCACCTGTCTGACCACTCCTTGGTCTCCTTTGCTGGATCTTCATCCAGTTCATCGCAACTAAATGTGGGTATCACCCTAGGCTGTGTCTAGGATTCTCCCCTTCCCTTCTCTTTCCCCTCTTCTCTCTTCTCATTTTCTCCCCTCCTCTCTTCTTTTCTTTTCTTCTTTCCTCCTTTCTTCTTTTCTTCTTTCCTCTCTTCTCTTCTTCTTTCCTCTCTTCTCTTCTTCTTTTCTCTCTTCTCTTCTTCTTTCCTCTCTTCTCTTTTCCTTTCTTCTTTCCTTTTTTCTCCTCTCCTCTCCTCTTCTCTTTTCCTTCCTCTCCTCCTTTCCCCTTTCTTTTTCCTTCTCCTTTTCTCTTCTTTTCTCTCTTCCTTTTCCCTCTCTCTCTTCTCTTTTCTTCCTAATTCAGTTGGTGGTCTCATTAGCTTCTTTGGTTTCATTTATCATCTGTATACTTATAATTCTCAGATCTATTTATTCATCCCTATAATCTTTAGTCTTGCATCTCCAACTATCAGTTGTACATCTTAAACTAGATGTCTTATAGACTTCTTAAGCTCAATTTATACAACTAATGATCTTTTCTTTCAAATTCCCCTTCTACCTAATTTTCCTGTTGCTGTTGAGGACACCACCATTCTTATCTGACTTCAGGTGTACTAGGTATCTTTGACTCCTCACACTCTTTCATAGCACATATGTCATCAGTTGCTAAGCTTTTAAAATTTTACTTTTGTATTATCTCTTGTGTGTGCTGCCTCCTCTCCTTTGACACTGTCACTAGTTTGGTGAACACCTGCCTAGCTCCTGGACTATTACAATAACTTGCAGGATGCTTTCCCTGCTTCAAATCTCTCCACTCCTGTCTCTTCCCAGCTGTCAAATTAATCTTCCTGATGTGGAATCCTCACTACATTACATTACATTACATTACCCACCCCATTCAATAAATGCCAGCAGCTCCTTATCAACACCAGGATCAAATACAAAATCCTATTAGTCATTCAAAACTCTTGTTAAATTGGTTCTTTCCTACGTTCCAGTTTTCTTATGCCTTATTTCCCTCCAAATACATGGTGATTCTGTGAGACTGGCCTCTTTGCTGTTCTTTCACATGATGCTCCATCTTCTAGCCCCAGATATTTTCACTGCTGTCCTTTGCTCTAGGAATCCTGTCCCTGCTTGTCTCTGTCTTTCAGCTTCCTTGACTTCTTTGAGGCTGCAGATAACATTCTCCTTTCTTTTTCTTTTTTAAAAAAATTTTTATTGAAGCTTTTTATTTTCAAAGCATATGCAAGGATATGACCCTTGCAAAACCTTGTGTTCCAATTCCCCCCTTTTCCCTCTTTCTCCTACCCTAGATGTTAAGTAATCCAATATATGTTAAACTTGGTGAATATATATATATATATATATATATATATATATATATATATATATATATATATATATATATATACATATATATGTATAAAATCTAATATAGGCAAACATGTTTATACAATTATTTTGCTGCACAAGAAAAATAAAATCAAAAAGAAAAAAAGTGAGAAAGAAAATAAAATTCAAGCAAACAACAAAAGAAGTGAAAGTTATCAATTCCCCCAGTCTACTCTCTGAGTATAGATGGCTCTCTCCATCACAAGATCATTGGAACTAGCCTGAATCATCTCATTGTTGAAGAGAGCCATGTCCATCAGAATTGATCATCATATAGTCTTGTTGTTGCTGTGTATAATGATCTCGTGGTTCTGCTTATTTCACTTAGCATCAGTTCATGTAAGTCTCTCCAGGCCTCTCTGTATTCATCCTGTTGACATTTCTTATAGAATAATAATATTGTATAAAATTCATATACCATAACTTATTCAGCCATTCCCCAACTGATGGGCATCCACTCAGTTTCCAGTTTCTTCCTAATACAAAAGCAGCTGCCACAAACATTCTTGTACATGTGGGTCTAAGATCTCTTTAGGATACAGGCCCAATAGAAACACCACTGACATTCTCCCTTGTTTAAGAAGACTTTTCTGACCTTTTTTAATGCTAGTCCGTTCTTTCTGAGATTATCCAGTTTATCCAAATGTTTGAATATCATTATTTGTATATTATCTCTTCCATTAGACTGTGAGCTCTTTGAGGGAAGATTACTGTTTTCATCCTTTCTTTGAGAATCCCTAATACTTAACATAGTCTCTGGCACATAGGCACTTGATTTGAGAGGTCAGACTGCTTGAGAGGACATTTGTACATGTATGTTAATGTCCTTAATAATTAAGACAAAGATGAGGGCACAGACAGGATTGTGAGGCAAATACTGAACTTTATGAAAAATATTGAAAAGTGATTCTGGTTAGATAATAGCAACAATAATCTGGACTGAGTGATATATATGAATAAAACAAGAATGCAAAAAAGATGAGCTAGAATTGGCAGATGGGAGCAATAACTATAATATCTTTGAAGCAAATACCCATTTGTAAAAGCTAAAAAGAAAAAGTGGGATAGAGAAAGAAAAGAAAGAAAGAAAGAAAGAGGGAGGAAGAAGGGGAGAAGAAAAAAGAAAAGAGGGAAGGAAAGAAGGGAGAAGGCAGTAAGTCAGTCTATCTGGGGGCATGAGAGAAACAACAGTTAGCACTGGAAAATATGGTCATGGATGCAGCACCTTTTGGAGAGAGAGAGTCAGATTTCAAGAACATGTAAATGTGAAAGAAAAAAAAAAGAGCTGAGATAAAGAAAAATTTGTAAATGGTAAAGTGAGTTTTTCAGAGAAGACAATAGCAAGGGAGGGGGAAAGAGGTATGTTTGAATTCACTAGGAATGACAATTTAGGGAAAGTTAGTTGGGAAAGGGAGTTTTCTTTTAGAGATATGGGGACTCTGAATTCCAATGATTAGAAAAATAAGAAGTATGAATTTACTACTCATAAGACTCTTGAAAAACTAGTTAATTGAAGTCTTGACTTGCCAAGTTTCTATGGTGAGGCAAGGTATTTAGTATACTTGATTATACTCTAGACATGGAATTCTGGTTAGTGGTCTTGACTAGACTCACTAACTATCCCCTAACATACCAAGGAATGAGTAACACCCAAAAAGTATCTGAAAGAATATTCCTCCCCTACTGTCAGGTCTTGTGCAGCACAAAGCATGATGTCCAAAATTCTGAATAGTATCATGCCTTTGTCTGAAATTACACTTTCCAGCAACCAGTCTAGTAATCCAATTAGTTTTAGTAATACAGATGAAAAATTGCAAACCAATTGCATTGGGTTAAACATTTGGCATGGGCTCAGTGGAAGGCCATATGCTTTCAGATGGAGTTCTCATCTTGTCTGGATTTAACATAAACTGTGGTTCATCTCTGTCTCTGTCTGTCTGTCTGTCTGTCTCTCTCTCTTTCTCTCTCTCTGTCTCTGTCTCAGTCTCTGTCTTTCTCTCTCTGTCTCTCTCTCTCTGTGTCTCTCTGTCTCTCCCTCTCTTTTTTCTCTCTCTCTGTCTGTCTCTTTCTGTCTGTCTCCCTCCTTTCCTCTCTCTCATTCCCTCCCTCTTTCCCTCCTTCTTTCCCTCCCTCTCTCCTTCCCTCTCCCTTTCTCCCTCCCTTCCTCTCTCTCTCTCTCTCTCTCTCTCTCTCTCTCTCTCTCTCTCTCTCTCTCTCTCTCTCTTTCTCTCTCTCTCTTTCTCTCTCACACACACACACATACACACAGATAAAGTTTTTATTCCTTTATATCATGTTTTAGAGATTAATTTATGTTTTTAAAAATGACTTGCTATTGGGAAGATGATGTTAATTTGATCCATCCTCAAGGCATTGTATAAAAAAACAAATAAATTCTTTTTTAGAATGCTTTATAGATTTAAAAAACAAAAATTTTACCTCCCTCCCTCCTTTCCCTCCTTCCTTCCTTCCTTCCCTCCCTCCTTCCTTCCTTCCTTCCCTCCTTCCTTCCTTCCCTCCTTCCTTCCCTCTTTCCTTCCTTCCTTCCTTCCCTCCTTCCTTCCTTCCTTCCTTCCTTCCTTCCTTCCTTCCTTCCTTCCTTCCTTCCTTCCTTCCTTCCTTCCTTCCTTCCTTCCTTCCTTCCTTCCTTCCTTCCTTCCTTCCTTCCTTCCTTCCTTCCTTCCTTCCTTCCTTCCTTCCTTCCTTCCTTCCTTCCTTCCTTCCTTCCTTCCTTCCTTCCTTCCTTCCTTCCTTCCTTCCTTCCTTCCTTCCTTCCTTCCTTCCTTCCTTCCTTCCCTCCTTCCCTCCTTCCTTCCTTCCTTCCTTCCTTCTTTCCCTCCCTCCTTCCTTCCCTCCTTCCTTCCTTCCCTCCTTCCTTCCTTCCCTCCCTCCTTCCTTCCCTCCTTCTTTCCTTCCTTCCTTCCTTCCTTCCCTCCTTCCTTCCTTCCTTCCTTCCCTCCTTCCTTCCTTCCCTCCCTCCTTCCTTCCCTCCTTCCTTCCTTCCCTCCTTCCTTCCTTCCCTCCCTCCTTCCTTCCCTCCTTCTTTCCTTCCTTCCTTCCTTCCTTCCTTCCTTCCTTCCTTCCTTCCTTCCCTCCTTCCTTCCTTCCCTCCCTCCTTCCTTCCCTCCTTCCTTCCTTCCTTCCTTCCTTCCTTCCTTCCTTCCTTCCTTCCTTCCCTCCTTCCTTCCCTCCTTCCCTCCTTCCTTCCTTCCTTCCTTCCTTCCTTCCCTCCTTCCTTCCCTCCTTCCTTCCCTCCTTCCTTCTTTCCCTCCTTCCTTCCTTCCTTCCTTCCTTCCTTCCTTCCCTCCCTCCTTCCTTCCTTCCTTCCCTCCTTCCTTCCTTCCCTCCTTCCTTCCCTCTTTCCTTCCTTCCTTCCTTCCCTCCTTCCTTCCTTCCTTCCTTCCTTCCTTCCTTCCTTCCTTCCTTCCTTCCTTCCTTCCTTCCTTCCTTCCTTCCTTCCTTCCTTCCTTCCTTCCTTCCCTCCTTCCTTCCTTCCCTCATTCCTTCCTTCCTTCCTTCCCTCCTTCCTTCCTTCCTTCCGTCTTTCCTTCCTTCCTTCCTTCCTTCCTTCCTTCCTTCCTTCCTTCCTTCCTTCCTTCCTTCCTTCCTTCCTTCCCTCCTTCCTTCCTTCCCTCCTTCCCTCCTTCCCTCCTTCCTTCCTTCCTTCCTTCCTTTCTTCCCTCCTTCCCTCCCTCCTTCCTTCCTTCCTTCCTTCCTTCCTTCCTTCCTTCCTTCCTTCCTTCCTTCCTTCCTTCCTTCCTTCCTTCCCTCCTTCCCTCCTTCCCTCCTTCCCTCCTTCCTTCCTTCCTTCCTTTCTTCCTTCCCTCCTTCCCTCCTTCCTTCCTTCCTTCCCTCCCTCCTTCCCTCCTTCCTTCCTTCCTTCCTTCCTTCCTTCCTTCCTTCCTTCCTTCCTTCCTTCCTTCCTTCCTTCCTTCCTTCCTTCCTTCCTTCCTTCCTTCCTTCCCTCCCTCCTTCCCTCCTTCCTTCCTTCCTTCCTTCCCTCCCTCCTTCCCTCCTTCCTTCCTTCCTTCCTTCCTTCCTTCCTTCCTTCCTTCCTTCCTTCTTTCTTTTTTCCTTCCTTTCTTCCTCCCCCCACACCTTTATTTTTTTAAAAAATGGTATTTGCTTCAAAGATATAGCAAGAACAAATGAACATACATTCCTTATACTGCACCCCACCCCACCAACTTAGTGGTATATTCTTCCCTACATATCTTCAGGCTCAAAACATATCTCAGTTCTTACATGACACTTGTACCAATGACATGCTTATGTCCATATGTGGTGTCTTTGCCAGATGAGTAGATGAGTCAGTGTCTGTTGAACTAGGTCCTTAAAGATCACTCTCTGCTTCTCAGGGCATCAGGGTTAGGCTGTTTGCAACATCCATCCTGAACACTAACTCTCATATTCTTGTGGTTCATTCTCCCAACCTTTTAAAATTCCAACCTTTGGTGACTATTCCCTTCACCTAGAATGGGAAGTATATGCCATATTTTCTAAGACTTAAAACTGTAAGTGATAACATGACTAATCAAGAAACAGCATAATGTAATTGACAGAGGCTATATTTGAAATCATGAAGACTTGGGTTAAGATCCCTTCTTTAGTCCATGCTAGTGACTTCAGACAAGTCAGTCAATTGTTCTGAACGTCAATCACTTCATCAATAAAAATGGAATAATAATACCTATTGTATCTATATGATAGATTATTATTATTCTTTTTTTAGTATTAGATATTTGAGGCTGGATTTGAACTCAGGTCCTCCCATGGTTATTATTATTAATTGAGACAAATATGTGAAGAGCCTTGTAAAGCACCAAATAAATATTAATTGTTATTATCTAACCACATTAACAGTGGTCAGAACCAAATTAATAAGCATTTATAAAGTGCCGGACACGGTATTAAGTGCTAGATATACAGACAAAAATCTAATAGTTTCCTCCCTCAGGAATTTTATGTTCTATGAATGGAAACAAGCATGTATGTGTGTGTATGTGTGTGTGTATAAGTATGAATATGTGTATATATATACATATATATACACACACACATATATAAACATATATACATATGTATATAGATATATGAATACAACCACTCCCATGTATCTTGAGGAATAAAGAAAGGCTTCCATAGAGTAGAATTTTAAATGCAGTAGTTGAAATAGAAGTACATCCTGGGAATGGGACACTGTTAATTCAAAGGAACAGAGATAGATCAGAAAGTAGGATCATGCAAGTTCCTTTTGATCTTGTAGTTTCTAAGTTGAGTAATTGTATTGAGAATATAACCTGGGATGGGATTAGCTCTGTGCATAGTATTCTACACTGTATCTTTTAGATATGGGATGTAAATCTTTCTATAATTTATGAAGTTTTTGGTCAGTTTTCTCCCAGTTAACTGTCACCATTCTAATTTTATTGGAATTTATTTTGTTTATCTAGAGACTTTTTCAGTTTTACATAGTGAAAACTGTTTATTTTAATCTCCTGAGATCCTCTCTTTCTTTCATTTGGTCAGTAATTCTTTCCTTCTCTATTAACTATGAAAGATATTTCCTTCACTGCTCTACTTTGCTTATAGTGTGATCTTTTATATCTAAGTCATGTATCCATTTGGAGTTTATTGTAGTATATATTGTGAGATGTTGATCTAAATATAATTTCTGCCAGACTGCTTTCTAGTTTTCCTAACATTTTTTTTTGTGTGTGGCAGTCTTTTGCAATACTATTAAATTACTCAGATTGCCAGAAAACAACTTTCTCCTGGAAATGGAGTTATTTTGACTCCTGGGGAGGACTAGGTGGGGACAAACTGGCTCCTCTGCTCTTTCCATTCCTGCTAAGTAGAACAAAGAGCTGACTATTTTAAACCTCACAGGGGCCAGATTTTCCTTCTTTGCTAGTGAGTTCCTTTAGTACACAGATTTTCTTTATAAAAAAATTTAGAGTTTTGAAAGAGACTGGTAGAGAGTCTGGTAGTTAAGTCTTTGTCCTTGACCATATGACCATGAGAGCAGATTTGACTGTAAAGACAGATTGATGGGATTTTTATTGAGAATAGTGTTATATTCTTTTTTAACATAAAATATTTAATATTAAAAAATTTAAAGATATAGTACCATTTTGATATTTTAATTTTTTTATTATGAACATCTCAGACATCTTTTTCATCTAGTACCTGACTAAGAATCCATCCTACAATAGGTATTATTATTCCATTTTTATTGATAAACATTTACTTGAAAGGCTCCAATAATGGGGAGCCATTAATTACTGAGGCAATCAACTCCACTTCTTTGCAAATCTTGTGGTTAATGGAGTTTTTCTTTACATGGCACCAAAATATGCTTCTTTCTATCATCTATCACATGATTCCTAGTTGAGTTCTCTTAGTCTCCATAGAACAAATCTAGATTCCATTCTATTCTGAACAGTACTTCAAATACCTATTGTGCTCTACTTTCCCTGACATTTTTTTTCTCCTTTTCTAGTTTTTTAAAACTATCTTTGCATGGCATGGTTTCCAGTCCCTTGTATTTAATTGCATTGCAGCTTGTCATCATCCTTTTATTTTTTTCCCAAGAGAATTTGTTAATCATGGTTTGTAGCTTAGTGTGGTAAAATAGAAAGGTGATATAGTGACATATGGTAATAGGAACCTGATTAGAAATTAGATTCTAATATGAAACAGATTTATTATGATTGGATGCTTTTAGGGTACAGAAAATGCAAAATTTATCTTGGAGGACAAAACTCCTAAGTAAAACTGAAAAAGATTTTGAACAACTGTAGTACATTGACTTTTTTTAAGAATTTGTTAACTTCATATCATTTTATTTCATAAATAGTCAAAATATTGACATTTGGAGGGTGTGTTTTAGAACATCTGGAATTGCATACAACAGGCCAAACTTGGGTAGTTTGTTCACAGTTAAATGTTTTCTGCTTTCTGTGTTCCAGATGTGCCCATCCAGTGGCACCTCCCAACATGTACCTTTAATAAAAAGCAAATGTTATTTCACAATGACTCTGCCTTGAATTATAGTATGAATGGAAGTCATTGCTTGGGAGACATAGTCTTTCATTTTCTTGGATGAAAAAACCTGATAGACTTAAAAACAAATAAATTATAAGGTCTATTTGTTAGAGCTTGTACAGTGAATCAGCCCCAGCTTATCTGAATTTCACTTTTCTCCTTTACCATTTTGGGACTCAGTCTTCACAGTTAATTCAGGGCATTCTAGCTAGAAAGAGTAGCTGTGCTGTCCCGCTCCAGTACTTGAGAACTATCTGTAGAGTAGCCATTCTCAAGTTATCTTGTAAGGTAAGACCCCTTACCAAATTTTTTTTTTTGTTCTGAGATAACATTGTCTCACTTTCCTGATAGGTGGAATGTCCTGAACACAGAAGGATGAGGACCTATTTTAATAATAAAGGAGGAAGAAGGAATCTGAATGATCCAGTGTTGCTTCTCCAAATTATTAACAGAAAAACATCTGGCAACAAATTCGTCTCTGTGAGGAGTCTACTTTATTTTTCTCAATGTCATTGTGAAGCACAGATTCTAACAATCACTACAACTTATCTCCCATTTGCTATTCATTGGCAAACTTTGCTTGACCATTTCTACTGTGAGAGGTGACAGGATATGAAAAATGGAAATGGGGTAAGGAAACTATGGAAATCTGTTCAATTTGTATATGGGAATTTTATTTTTTTTTGCCATATCTTTCTTTAGCAGTCTGGTGAAGTCTATGGACCACTTAGAATACTTTTTTAAAGTGTATAAATAAAATGCATACAATTATAAAGGAATTATAATTGTATTATACAATTATATAAAATACAAAATACTGTCATCAAAGTTATTGCAAATGCCCAGTTCTTAGACTTCATCCATGGATTTAGGTTAAGAATCCCTGCCTTGGGGTTTTAAACATGTTTATCCTTTGTTATATTACCTGTGTAGACAGATTTAGGCTCTTTATGACTTCAGAACATAAGAAATGATACTGTGAGTCAGACTAATGGTTCATCCAACCTAGTAAATCAAACTTTGATCAATTGGATAGGTGCAGAATAGAAGCTTCTGCCTAATTTAATTTTCTTGCTAACTTGAGGGTTAACCCCAAGTCCCTTTTTGTTTCAATCTTTCTTGAAAATCTTTCTAAAAAATATAAATCCATATTTCTTTCTTTTATGACTGAAGATCTTGTGATGTCTTCCATGATTCTGACCATTTGTGACTCTTTGGGATTGTAGATGAAGATGAAACAGATATGGGATCTTAATCTTTTTTTTTTTTTTTTTTTTAATAGTTTTTATTTACCAGATATATGCATTTTACAACATTGACAATTGCCAAACCTTTTGTTCTAATTTTTCCTCTCCTTCCCACCCCCCATGGTAGGTTGACCAATACATGTTAAATATGTTAAAGTATAAATTAAGTACAATATATGTATATATGTACAAACAGTTGTTTTGCTGTACAAAAAGAATCGGACTTTGAAATAGTGTACAATTAGCCTGTGAAGGAAATAAAAAATGCAGGCAGACAAAAACAGAGGCACTGGGAATTCCATGTAGTGGTTCATAGTCATCTCCCAGAGTTCTTTCGCTGGGTGTAGCTGGTTCAGTTCATCACTGCTCTATTAGAACTGATTTGGTTCATCTTATTGTTGAAGAGGGCCACATTCATCAGAATTGATCATCATATAGTATTGTTGTTGACATATACAAAGATCTCCTGGTAGGATCTTAATCTTAATATATATAGTGATTCCAGGATAGAACCTAGAAATCACCTTTAAAAAGAATGAATCCCTGACATGAACATTTTGTGTATGTAGTTTGTTTACCAAAGCAGAAAACAAGAAACATTTTATTTTATTTTATTTTATTTTAGGAATTTTGTTTTGATTAAGTGAGATTTTGGTAATTTTTTTGTATCTTATAATTGTCCATTTTATAGGAAAGTATTAAATGTAGGTTTTCTTTCATCTTTTTTTAAAGTTAGCAAATGTTTATTGAATACCTATTATTTGTAAAATCCTATATTAGGTTGGGGAAAAGCTTTAGAGTTCACTCTTTAAGAGAAAAACCCATTTTTTGTAGTTTAATAAATTCACAATTTTGTTGTGAACTTATAATGTTCAAGAAGGATGGCTAATAATGAATCAATTTTCCAGAATTCAAAGCAACTGGTATCTAATACTCAATTTACTTTAAAATTATGTATTCTGCACAGTGGGACAATGAAAATGTACTGAGATCATGGGGGAAGAAAAAGATAGATGCTTTTATGATGTGGGTGAAAATAGACAAGAGTGATCAATCTAACCTGCCACTGGATGGCATCTTTGTTCTATAGTAGTGCCATTAAAAGAAGCAGTGATCTGATTTTTTAAAAATTGGCTTCCAATAGGAAAAATTCGGTAAATGTTTCTAAGTTTTTGACACATTTTCTATTACTATATTCCATAACAAAGCTAAGGAAAATAGTTTTTGTAATGTGTAAACATAAAGGCATTTTAATAAACACTTTTATCAAAATCTTTGGAACCCATCATTTTTCAGTAATATATGGTAAAGGATAAAATTCCTAAAATTGGAATGCTTTTAACACTATAGACATTTTAATAATATTGAATGTATGAATCATAAACGGGAAGGGTTCATGACTTTTTTTTTTAAACTAAACTTTCTAATTTCTGACTAGTTAAGTATAGTGAGGGAGGTAGGTAGTGCAGTGGAGAGGGTGCCAGGCCTAATGTTGGGAAGACTCATCTTGAGTTCAGATCTGACTTCTGATACTTACTAGTTGTGTAACTCTGAGCAAGTCATTTATACTGTTTGTCTCTGTTTTTTCATCTGGAAAATGAGGTGGAAAATGAAATGGCCAGACCCCTCTAGTATTTCTGCTAAGAAAATTCCCAATGGGATCACAAAGAAAAAGACTAAAAAACAAAAACCATAAAATATATAGAGAAAAAATGATACTAACTTATGCTCTTCACAAACAGATCTGAGGCTGCATTGACCAAAAGCTCAGTTTTGTTTTTTGTGGAGGCGAAATATTTCTTAATATTCCAGCTGCACGAGAAGCCCTTCAGATAGACTCATTCTCATTTAATAAAGTATGGGTTTTATGACTGGAGGTACTAACAGGTTTAGAGGGCTGGGCCAAATGTATGTGAGGATTATTATTTCTTAATCTGTGACCATAGAAAAGAAAAAAATATGGAGGGTCATATTTTTCTTAATTGAAAATAAAAATTCTTTCCTTTTGCATATTTCATTAGTGAAGTAGATGCTTGTTTCCCAAGTGGGTTTGTATAACAGTTTGATATGGAAGCTATGTTTTAGAAATTTACCCCAAATACAACATATCATAGTATAAACATGACATAATTAAAAATGTCTCTATTTCCTTTGGAAAGAAAAGAATATACAAAGGGTAGAGAAAAGCAGAACAATTTCTGATAAAGAATAGTATTATGGAGAAAAGAAAAAAATTTTAAACAGTTTTTAAAAATTTCTCCTGCTATGGACTTGATAAATAGGAAATGTGAATATTCTTATGTAAAAAAAAAAAAAAACAAAGAGAGGATTGTATATGAAACTGAGTATTTTTATCTGTGTATTAATGATTATTGTGAACTCATTCTCCCAGAAAAAGATCTGCTAAATCTTCCTATTAGGGATTTAAGAGTACTCCTGAGGGATTGTGAAGTAGTCTTCTGTAGCGAGCTGTCGTCTCTAGAAGCTGCTGGATCGCTCTCTGGGAAGAGATCTGCTGTGTCTACTCAAATCTCTCAGACAGATTCTTCTTCCTGTAATGAACCGTTGTCTCCAGGCAGTTGCTGTTAATTCTTGTCCAAAGAAGTGACTTCCCTTCCTGCAGAGAGCCCCGTCAAGCCTGATGCAATTCAGAGTCTTCCTTCTTCAATCCTGGCTCTGAATCTCCTCCAGCTCTTATCCTTCTCCAGGCCGATCTGCCCTCTGCGCCCAGTGCTGTCTCTTTTTATCCTCCCAGAGAATGGGCGTGGGATAATGCAAGGGCTTCTGGGAAGAACCACCCCAGCCAATGAGCTTGCCCCCTCTATCAAGTCAACCTGAGTTCTCACCTTGTAATTGTCCAGAAAACCTGAATTCTCACCTTATCACTGTCCAGACAACCTGAGTTCTCACTTAGTAATCCTAACATCTCCCCCTTTCTTTTGATTTAGAACATAGGACAGTCATGACCTTGAAACATAAATCCATCAATATGGGAAGTATTACAGATAATTACATAAATGACCTTGAAACATAAATCCATCAATATGGGAAGTATTACAGATAATTACATAAATTACATAAGCACACAGTAACATAGTAACATAACACATGCTAGAAGTATATAACATAATCATAAATTGAAAATTTATAAATGTCCATAAGTCCATTGTCCATTAGTCTCATCTTGTGTGAGGAAGTCCAATGATTCCTGCTGGTTTTTAAAGTTCTTTAACAGTCTTCTTATTATCCATGCTCTTTCAGTGTCAGATGTTTCTTAGATCTTCTCCTTTATTTTGAGGTCTTTCTCTTTTTCTGTCTCTCTCTGATGGACAAGGCGAATATGACTCGTTGGCACCCATCTGATTCCTTCTCCTGCTGAAGAAATACAAGCAAACCCTCTCTCCCAGGCATTTAACCTATCTAATTACCTTCTATTTACCACTTTCTAAATCTCTTCTCATCATCTGGCAATTACATTGGAATTGTTTGCACTGGACACAGCCCTGTTGGTTTAAAAGGCCTGTATTCTCCCCAAGTGTAATCCATTTTTGCAATCTGATTGCCTTTTGGCTCACTTATTAGGTAATCCCTTTCTGCCATGTGATTGCTTTTCTGCTGGTTGATTAAATCAGAGTCCTGGCCTTCTAAAGACTCTTTGGGTATAACATCAGCTGCCATCATGCCCCAAGTCTTTTTTGCCTGGGGCCCTGGACCTGGGCCCCTCATCCTATTTCCCTGAATTAATCTACACTCTGATGCCCAATGGAGTCCTCTGTTGCATTTTGGACATGGGGTTTTAGGTCTTCTCTCACTCTGTCTTCTCACTGTATCTCTATACCTACACTGAGCTCTTAGATGTCCAATTTTTCCACATTGAAAACATCTCCGAGTTTCTCTAGAAGACCCTTGCCAGGAGGGACCCTGTCTTTCCACATTCATCATTGTCTGAGTGTAAAAAGCATTTGTTCCAACTGTAGCACAGCGTCTTATGATCTCCTCTAAAGGAGCATCTTTGTCTAATCCCCATATAATTCTTTTGCAAATCTCATTGGCATTTTCCTTAGCCAGATGTCTGGTCATTATTTCTGTAGCTGAATTTTCTCCAATAGTTCTTTTGACAGCAGTTTGCAAACGTCCCACAAAATCTGCAAAAGGTTCATTGGGACCTTGCTGTATTTTAGTGAAAGCCTCTCCACGATCTTTCTGTCCAGGAAGGACACCCCAAGCTTTTATTGCAGCCTTAGCAATTTGTTCATATATTGTCATGGTATAATCAGTCTGTTCTGAATTCTCTCCATACCGACCTTCACCAGCTAAGTGCTCAAAAGTGAATTGTGTGTTAACTCCTATTTCCAAATTGCATCTGACTTGAATTTTACATAATTCATGAAATTCCGCAAGCCATAATAAATTTTCTCCAGGTTCCAGACATGTCCTTGCTATGGATTTCCAATCATTCGGGGTTAGGACTTCATAAGACAAACCATCTAGTAACATTTTGACATAAGCTGATGTAGCCCCATAAAGGGTACAACCTTTTTTCAAATCCTTAATTTTATTCAAATCTAAAGGTGCATATCTTCTCCTTTTTTTACCTACAGAATCAATCTCTTCAATCACAGGATATGCATGTATAAAATCACTTATATCCTGTCCTTCTCTCTTAGCTTTAACCAATGCTTTTTCTAATCTTGTCATAGGCTTAGGCTTCTTCACAGGCAATTCTGTTTGTGTTTCTGCCTCTTCCCCTCTTTCTTCCTCCATCTCTGAAGGTGGGGTTGATGTGGGTCTGTCAATAATCTGTTCTCTAGGCAGGGTTGAAGCTTCTTCAAGAGAATCATACCATAATTCCTCATTTAAATCCTCTTGCTCTAGGGAAAGATCTTGATCTTTCCTTTTTTCCTCACACTTCCTCCTCTATTCATTTTTAGAACTTTTCCTTCTCCTACAACTTGCTTGATAGTTTAAGGCTAATTGAACTATGTTGTAGATATAAAATACTTCTGCAGAAATTGAACGAGGCCCATTTTTTGCTTGAAATTCTTTCATTTCATATCCCACTAGCTTCCATTTATCTACATCTATCTTTTCTTCCTCTAAGAACCAAGGGGATGTGCGTCTTAATGCAGCCAAGAGTTTAGCAATCTGTACCCAGGTTACAAGTAAACTCTGCTCCTCAATTATGTTGATTATACTCTCTATAGTACCACTCCTGAATGGGGGTGGAGCTGAGGTTGCTTCTGGGGCTGGGGATGAGTCGGCTGAGGTCCAGGGATTGAATATAGCTAACATCTGCCCCATTTCAGCTATAAGAGATTCCTGGTTTAGCCCTTAACAAGTTAAGTTCCTTATTTATCTATTAGCACGCTCACTTAATCTTTAACAAAGTTTCCTTGTTACTCACGGTTCTGGGTCAGAGAGACTGAGATCTAGATCGGAAGCTTTTCCACTGGAATCAGGACCGTGTCTGTCCCTGTTCGGGCGCCAAATTGCGAAGGTCTGGTCTAGCTCTTCTTGTCAGGATAAGCAAAAGTCCGTGCCCCACGTTGGGCGCCAATTGTAGCGAGCTGTCGTCTCTAGAAGCTGCTGGATCGCTCTCTGGGAAGAGATCTGCTGTGTCTACTCAAATCTCTCAGACAGATTCTTCTTCCTGTAATGAACCGTTGTCTCCAGGCAGTTGCTGTTAATTCTTGTCCAAAGAAGTGACTTCCCTTCCTGCAGAGAGCCCCGTCAAGCCTGATGCAATTCAGAGTCTTCCTTCTTCAATCCTGGCTCTGAATCTCCTCCAGCTCTTATCCTTCTCCAGGCCGATCTGCCCTCTGCGCCCAGTGCTGTCTCTTTTTATCCTCCCAGAGAATGGGCGTGGGATAATGCAAGGGCTTCTGGGAAGAACCACCCCAGCCAATGAGCTTGCCCCCTCTATCAAGTCAACCTGAGTTCTCACCTTGTAATTGTCCAGAAAACCTGAATTCTCACCTTATCACTGTCCAGACAACCTGAGTTCTCACTTAGTAATCCTAACAGTCTTCCCTAACACTGTAAGTGAATCTTCCATTTTGGTATTTCCCTGAACTGTTAACTGACAGTGATTAACATCCAGCTACATGAAACAATTAATATCAGTTTTACAAAGGTGTATTTAATTTGAAGATACAGCAAAAATACAAATATTTTCTCCCATCACCTGGGATGCATATCTTCCCCTATACTATCTTAGTTGTTGAGGAAGGTGGTCTCTGACTTAATTCAGTTTTAGTACAGCATTCTTCCCACCAACTTCATTTCCAAATGCAATAGTACTATGGGATGAATCCATACCTCAGCTACTACTAAAATAGATCCTGTAGGTCCTTTTTGGGGTACTGATGATTGGTACTGATGAGGGACTAAGGCCTCTCTCCCCTTATAAATTGTCTCTTTTTTTCTCATCAGAAGGAATCTGACCAAGAGATTAGTCTTGACTAGCTAGTACCTTTTCAGTGTACCCCAATTCCAGCTACACCTCAATCAACAATCTTCATTACATGGTTAATAGACTGGAACCAGTGACAGAATGTCTATAATGCTCCAGCTTGGGGAGCAAGACACTTCTATTATATGTCATCATGCCACTTCCAAAGCAGACTCCCCAGCCTCTTCCTTGTCGCATCAGCCAAGCATACTGATGTCTGTTCACCAGCTACCCCTTATATATAGTTTGGCTTTAAAAAAAAATAAGTACCTAATATATTCATCATGTTAGTTCCAAAGCTGTACCACTTGTCTGTATTTTGAAAAAGGTTTTTTTTTTTTTTTTTAAGCCAAATACACTGCTACCAAAGGAAGAATTCTCCAGACTTATAATAGTGCTCATTAAGATCTTTGTGACATTGCCTCCATTTAACATTTCTTAAGTAGCTTCTATGTACAGGGCAATATACTAGGCCCTGTGGGAGATATAGAAATGAATAAGATGTTATCCCTGGACCAATTAACTTGCAGTCTTTTAGGGGAGCTAAAAAAGAACACAAATAGGAATTCGAAATACACAACAAAAAATAATGGTATGTAGGAGACACATAAATCAAGTGTCATGAAAGAGTTTTGAAGAAGAAATTATTTGTAGCTGTAAGAGAAATGTTGGTACCTGAACTAAGGTTTGAAGGATGTGTGTAGTGGTGGTTGTGAGCTCATTCCAGGTATGAGAGATAGTGTGAGCAAAAGATGGAAGCTGGATAGGTTGAGACACCTTTCAGGAAAGATGTTTCTTAATTTGGCTGGAATACATGGTACTTTTAAAAATTAAATAGTATAAGGGAAAGTTAGAAAGGTAGAGTGAGATCAAATTGTGGCAAGCCTTGAATGCCAAGTTTTAAAACAACTGGTGTTACTGTTGTATATATTATGTTATATATTATGTATATTTGCAGTATGAATGTATGGTTAAGATATAATAATAATATTTATATAGTATTTATATAATAATATCATTTATATAGCATTTATGGTTGCAAAACACTTTCTTATATTTTATCTTGTTGATCTTTATAACAAGACCATGAATAAGTAGTGCAGTTATCATACTCTCCTACCCCCTCCCTTTTTTTTTTTTTTAAACAAATGGCCAAGCTAAAACTTCACTTTGAGTATCCCCAAGCTAAAAAATGAAAGCAATTCAGGCATAAATCTTGGTCTTCTGATTCCTTATCTTTTGCTCTTTCTGCCCCATCACTACTCTCAAATGTCTTTCTTGGTAAAATGGGGGCAGGGAACAGAACTAGACTAGAGACATCCAACAGCAGTCTCACCAATCAAATATGGTGACTTCAAATTAAAATGTAATTGGGAAATATTTAAATAAATAAAAATAAAACGCCAACACAAATTGAATGTCTGTGGTTTTCTAAATCAGTATGTGACTCACAGAAAGCATCTTTTTTTTTTTTTTTTTTTTTTTTTTTTCTTGGCCCCTTACTGACAGTTTTTTATTCTGGAGAAAATCTTACTTCACTGTGACTTGTGTTTAGATTTTCCCAAATGTGGATAACAAGGTCCCCAATCCCACATAGGTATTTTATATACATTGTAAGTACATAGGACAAACATTATTTTCATCACTGTAGAAAATGCATTATTCAAAGATCTCCCAGGAGCCCAGGAACAAATACAGAAACATAAAATCCTCAGATATCCTATTAGACTCATTAGAATCATCCTGGTAGGTAAACATATTTTGGGAGATTGCTGATCAAGTGCTCCCTATACAGGTCACCTTGGACCTATACCCTCCAAGCAACTGAGCATTATTAGGGTTGGCAAGGTTCAGCTCTCTTGATTATCAATGGCATGGCTTCAGCTGTAGGGAATCCCTTATTTGGGAACTTCTTCCTTTTCCAAGAAGCAAGTTATTGAGAAATCTTCTCCCTCTAGATAGCTGATTCCTCATTTAAAAACTCAGAAACTCTTGAACTCAGGATCATCTATATTTAATTCTTAATGCTTATCAGAATAACTAGTTCCTGAACTTTGCTCAGAAAAGGAAACAGAAGGACAGAAGGATACAGCTATAACCTGGAGATTTAGGAGCTCTCCTACCTTGATAAATTGGCCAAATGCAGGCACAAGAGAAAATATTCTTCTCTTGCAAGTTGTTGTTTTCTGCTGTTGGGTGTGAGAACAGAAGAAATCTGTTTCTCCTCTTGACTCCATGCACTCCAGGTTGGAAATCCAAGGGAGAGAGAATATGGGGCTGAACCATTTCAGTGCCTACTTTTATAAACACTAAAGAGGGAGGGTTCTCCAACAAGAGTCTTCTGCCAATTATTATCAGGAGGCATCAGCAATCTCTGAATTCTAGTGTTCGGAACTAAATCTATTTCTGTGAGAGATGAACTTCAGATACTTGTGAAGCATCCACACTCTATATAATCTCCTTGTTGATTTCAGGGAACTCATCAAATTGAGCAGAATCTAATCTCATTATATATATAAATAAGGAAGGAAGGAAACAATGCATTTATTAAGCTACTATTACTAACCAAGCACTATACTAAATATTTAATAATTATTATTCATTTAATGCCCATAGGAAATCTGGGAGGTGGTTGCTTTTATTATCCCTATTTTACACTTGTAGAAACTGAGGCGGATAGGTTAAGTGATTTGCTCAGGGTCACATAGCTAATAAGTGCCTGAGGATGGATTTGAACTCAGGTCTTCCTGGCTGCAGACCCAGTGATTTATCTTCACTGAGTCAGCTAGGTGCCAAAATAAATTGGTTTTTAGGAGGAAAGGGAGAACACTAACAAGTGGAATTCTGAAAAATGCCTGATAAGTAATAACATTTGCCTTGAGTCTTGAAGAGAGGTAGGATTCCTGGAAGTGGAGGAAGAATGTTCTGGGATGGCAGGCTATTTAGACAAAGTACAAACATAATTGTGTTCATTATTCATTATTGTGTTACTTGTCTTTTGATGATTTTATTATGTTTCACTTCATATGTTTTACTAATTATCTTGAATCATTTATGTTTTGAATTTTTCCTATGTTATTTCCTATATTTCCATAGGCATGAATTTGAACAGATTACCCTTTTTTCCCCCTTTTGCAATAATATTTCTATAAGATCTTAAAGTTTACAAAATGATTTCCTCAAAGTAAATTTGTGGGATAGGTAGAAATATAGTAATAGATGCCACTATTGGCTAGAGATTGCCCATTCCCAATAAAGAGCTCTAGTTCTGAGCTTATCCGTGGGCCAAAGACTAAAGAGGTCAAACTCATTCTTAATTTCTTTGGCTCTTAGCATGTCCATTCTGAACCCAGAGAAAAATCACTTAAAATATAGATTTGGCTTATGTCTAAGATCTTTTATCCCACTCCTTTCCCCACAAAGGGAATCGAAAAGTATTCAAAGAACAGTAGAGCTCAGTTATGGTATAATGATTTTCTCCACTGGGGAAAAATACTTAAAACTCAAAAGATTCATAAGCATACATTAACAAAAACCTAAAACATGAAAGAATATCTATAATTCCTACTATATTTTCCTTGGAGACTTAAAACATTACTGGGGCCTACTTAATGGAACTTCAAACATAAATAGGACTGTTGAACAGCATTTCACCTTTACCTTGGCTCTGTGTTAACTTTACAAACTACCTCAAGATCCATGTTTTCTGGAAAACTTGCAGCATGGCTTGGGTTCATCTTTCATCTTCTCTGAGACTTGTTTTGTAGCTGGCAAAGGCACCATTCAGACTAAGAAATACAAGCTATCCTGAGCTACTCAGGAGCTATTCTCCCAAAAGCTTCATTTCTCATAATGATCATTTAGTCACTTATGCTCAGGAAAAGAATCTTAAAGCAGAAGAGATAACCAGAAGCCTGGAATTCAGGCCCTGCTATACCTAGGCATTCTGAGAAGTCTCCATTGGTACTGGGAGGAGGAATTAAGGAAGCAATCATCTCCCATCCACTGGAAGTTAGAGAGGGGTGGGGTGGGGAGCATATGGTGGTTCAAGATCTTGCAGTTGTGTGGAGAAACCTGCAGTTGGAGGAAGAGCCTTTCTATCTTCATTATATAAGTATTGTTACCCTTATTTTATAGAGAGTGAATTTTTTGCCCAGGAACATTTGGAACATTTGCCCAGGGTCATTCTTGATAATTACTATAAAAATAGCCTCTCATTCATAGACATTCCCAGTAGTGAATCACTAAGTTAAAGAGCATATTCATTTTTTTAGCTCTTATTAATTTTTGCCAGATTATTCTCCAGAAAGCTTATACCATTTTATAGTCCCATCCACAATGCAATATGAATATCTATTCCACAATCTTACTTATATCAACTTTTATCATTTTAAGTGTTAATAGGCAAATTATTCAAAATATGACTTTTTTTGTTTTTGTTTTTTAACAAATAGTGTTGCTTGCAATTATCTCTTTGCTATCTCATGATTTGAAATCACAGAGTAAATTAGTGAAGTAATCAACCAATCAATTTTTAAGATTATGCTCTATGTAGATAGATACACAATAATAGTCACTAAAAATGAGTAAAAATTTTGGCTTTAATTAATACCTCTGTTGTTGATAGGTTATATTGCATAGTGGATAGCAATAATAATAATGGTAATATTTTATATGAAAGTATGAAAAGTGCTTTATATATGTTATCTCAGATTTTCAAAATAATCTTATGTGGTAGGCACACTTATTATTCCCATTTTGCAAATGAGCAGATTGAGGCTAACAAAAGTTGTGACATAGATAGTAAGTGTAAAAGGCAAGATTCTATTCAGGTCTTCCTGACTTTATTGCACACTCTATTTTCTATACAACCTAGTGTCATGAAGGATAAAATACTGGATTTAGAATCAGGAAGACCCGGGTCCAAATTTTGTCATGGATATTTAATAGCTATGGGATTTTGGGCAAGACATTTAGCTTCTTTATCTTTAAAATTGGGATAAGAGCATCTACCTTCAGGATTTTTGTGAGAACCAGTTGAGATGATATATAAGAAGTGCTTTGCAATTCTTAGAACACCATACAAATGTTTATCAAACTCATTACAGATATATTACAATAAATACAAAGAAGGTCTTTTATTAAATATTGAGGAAATTATTTCCCAAACCAAGTAAATTGTGAATAATGGTCAGCAACTCTATACAAAAGAATGCTAGTAGGAAGAGAAAAGTGGACATAGTTTAGCCATTTTTCTTGCTAATTCAGAACTAAGAAGACCTTTATGGACATCTGGTTTAGACAATACAAATTACTGTTCTGTCATTTTGGGATAGCTTTTTTTGCTATATGTATTTTTGTTGTTGCTATGTTGCCTAGATATTCAGAGATATGATTATATTAATTGATACAGAAAAGCATTTGACAAAATATAACACCTATTCCTATTAAAAACACTAGAAAACATAGTAATAAATGGAGTTTTCCTTAAAATGATAAGTAGCATCTATCCAAAACCATTAGCAAGTGTTATATGTAATGAATAAACTAAAAGCATTCCCAATAAGATCAGGGGTGAAATAAGGTTGCCCATTATCACTACTACTATTCAATATTATACTAGAAATGTCAGTTTTAGCAATAAGAAAAGAAAAAGAAATTGAAAGGATTAAAGTGGGTAATTAGGAAACAAAATTATCACTTTTCAGATGATATAATGGTATACATTGGAATCAACTAAAAAGTTACTAGAAACAATTAACTGTAGCAAAATTGAAAGATATAAAATAAACCCATATAAATCATCAGCATTTTTATATATTACCAACAAAGTCCAGCAGCAGGAGATAGAAAGAGAAATTCCATTGAAAATAACTATAGGTGGGGCAACTAGGTGGCACAGTGGATAGAGCACCAACCTTGAAGTCAGGAAGACCTGAATTCAAATTTGACCTCAGACACTTAACACTTCCTATCTATGTGACCCTGGGCAAATCACTTAATCCTAATTACCGCAGCAAAAACAAAACAAAACAAAACAAAAAAGAAAATATTTAATATAAAATATCTGGGAGTCTTCCTGTCAAGACAAAGTCAAAAACTATATGAAAACAATTACAAAACATTTTTCATGTAAATAAAGTTAGATCTAAACAATTGGAAGAATATCAAGTGCTCATGGATAGGCCAAGCTAATAGAATAAAAATGACAATTCTATCTAGATTAATCTACTTATACAATGGCATGCCAATCAAACTGCCAAGAAATTACTTTATAGAGCCAGAAAAAAATAATAATGGCATTCATCTGAAAGAACAAAAGGTCAAGAATTTCAAAGGAATTAATTTTAAAAATGCAAATGAAGGTAGCCTAGCTGTACCAGACCTCAAATTATATTATAAAGCTGTAGTCATCAAAACCATTTGGTATAGGCTAAGAAATAGAGTTGTGGATCAGTGGAATAGGTTAGGTCATAAAACACAAGAGTCAATGACTATTGTAATCTATTGTTTGATAAACCCAAAGACTCTAGATTGTGGGATAAAAATTCACTATTTGACAAAAATTGCTGGGAAAACTGGAAAATATTATGGCAGAAACTAGGCATTTACCAACATCTAAAATCCTATACTAAGAAATACTAAGATGAAATGGGTTCATGATTTAGACATAAAGGGTGATCAAAGGATTGTCTACTCTGATTTGTGGAGAAGGAAGGAATTTTGATTAAAGAAGAATTAAAGAACATTGTGAAATACAAAATTCATAATTTTGATTGCATTAAATTAAAAAGGTTTTTGCACAAACAAAACTGTTGTAGCCAAGATAGAAAGGAAGTAGTAAGCTGGGGAAAAATTTTACATCTAGTGTTTCTGATTTCTAAAATAATTTCTGAAACATATAGAGAACTGACTAAAATATATAAGATTACAAGCCCATTCTCCAGTTGATAAATGGTCAAAGGATATGAATAGACAATTTTCAAATGAAGAAATTAAAGACATTTCTAGTCATATAAATCCAGAGAGAGAACTATGAAGCCTGAGTGTGGCTCAAAGCATTTGTTGTTGTTGTTTGCTTGTTTGTTTTGCTTTGTTTTGTTTTTTATCCTTCTGATCTGATTTTTTTTTTTTTTTTTTGCACAATATGGTTAGAAGAATTGCACATGTTTAGCCTACATTGAACTGTTTGCTGTCTATGGGAAGAAGTGGGAAAGAAGAGAGGGAGAAAAAATTTGAATACAAAGTTTTGCAAAGGTGAATGTTGAAAGATACTTTTGCATGTAATAAAAAAATTATTAAAAATTTAAAATTAAAAGATGTTGTGAATATAATAATCAATCTGATGAACACAGATAATTGCTACAATTTTTTATAATTCTATTTTTCTTTTATCTTTCTACAATTTAACTAGTTTCCTCTCTCCTTCTCTTTTCCTTCTTTTCTCCACTCTCTCCAAAATCTTTCTAAACTTAGAAAACACTTATCAAAACTATACCATATAAAAGGATTCTGCAAATTAGTAGAAAGAAAAAGATGAAGAGCATTTTACTCACTAATTCACTACCAAGAGGCCAGTCAGTTTATCTGTCTTTTTAAAAAGATAAATCTTTATTCTTATCTTTTTACTTATTGACACCTTTGTTTTCTATTATATTCCTCTTCCCACTTCTCCCAGAGAGTTATCATCTTAAATTATGAGAAAAAGTTTCATAAAACTAAACAACACATCAATAACAATGATAAAATGATGTTATATGTAGTATCTCACATTCATAGTTCTCCTTTCTGCAAAATAGCTTTGGTGCAGCTAGGTATCTTATCTTATTTTGGGCCAACTTTGGTTGAAATCAGTTTCAATTTTGTTATTGTTGTTTTTTCCATTTGCATTGTTGTAGTCATTGTTTATATTATTTTCCTGGCTCTACTTACTTTATTTCCCCACTAACTCATATAAGTCTTCCCATGTTTCTCTAAATTTTTCGTATTTATAATTTCATGTAGTGCATTAATATTCCATTAATTAAATCTCTTTATATATGAAATATGACATTCATAAAATATAATCTCTTTAGCAATTCCCCAAATGATGGGCATCTACTTTATTTTCAATTCATTGCTACCACAAAAAGGGCCGCTGTATTTGGTGTACATAGAACCTTTCTTCTGGTTTATCTCAAGTTCTTGAAATGTTAATACAATTTCCAACTATGTTTATCACAACAATATTTTACTAGAGCAAAAAAAAAAAATAATGTCCTTTTTGGTTTTAGAATGACATTTTACCAATTAAAAACATTTGTGGGTGAAGATGAAGCCTCTTGCTGACCTAAGCCAAATAATCATTGTCCTGCCTGAGCATTTTATGACTTCTTAACTCATAGGAGTATATTTGTTACCTTTCTTATCAATGAATATTATATGTAGATTGTAAGATAGCCATGAGGAAGTGCAATAATTTTCAAATAGTATAGTCTTCTAAGATTAGTCTTCTAGTCTTGTTTTTCTTAATAAATACAATTATGAGGTATTTACTGTAACCTGCACTTGGGTTGCAAAGTTAATATTTTACTTATAAAATTTACTTATTATAATTGTTACCATTATTTATGCTTCTATGGTAGAGAAGAGAATGAAATTAATGATGTTGCCTCTATGGCTAGAATTTAAG
The DNA here is from genome assembly GCF_048593235.1 of Sminthopsis crassicaudata. Lineage (NCBI taxonomy): Eukaryota > Metazoa > Chordata > Mammalia > Dasyuromorphia > Dasyuridae > Sminthopsis > Sminthopsis crassicaudata. The sequence continues at coordinate 472,851,046 of NC_133618.1, forward strand.
TGAAGAAAATGTCTGAATTTTGGCAACAAACTTTTACTTGATTGGAACCCAATCTTTTTTTTTTTTTTGCCACTGTTTCTTTACATAAACAGATATTAGAAATGGATGAGAAACTATAATCAGTTTAATTTTGGGTGTGTGTGTGAGTTAATCTAGTCAAGTATAGATATATATACAAGAATCTTCTAATGTGAATAATGAAGTTCAGGCAGCATTTATTTATTTATTTATTTATTTTTTGTGTGTAGAACCGAATTTTTTGTTGCACAGGAAGAATTGGATTCAGAAGGTAAAAATAACAGTTTACATTCATTTCCCAGTGTTCCTTTTCTGGGTGTAGCTGGTTCTGTCCATCATTAATCAATTGGAATTGGATTAGCTCTTCTCTATGTTGAAGAAATCCACTTCCATCAGCATACATCCTCGTACAGTATCATTGTTGAAGTGTATAATGATCTTCTGGTTCTGCTCGTTTCACTCAGCATCAGTTGATGTAAGTCTCTCCAAGCCTCTCTGTATTTCTCCTGTTGGTCATTTCTTATAGAACAATAATATTCCATAACATTCATATACCATAGTTTACCCAACCATTCTCCAATTGATGGACATCCATTCATCTTCCAGCTTCTAGCCACTATGAAAAGGGCTCAGGCAGCATTTATTGTACTTCCCTCTCTCTTTCCCTCCCTCCATCTCCTTCTTCCTCTCCCTCTTCCTCTCCCTTTTTCCTTCCCTCCCTCCCTTCCTCTCTCTGTCTCTCTGTCTCTGCCTCTCTTTCTCTCTGTCTCTCTCTCCTCTCTTTATTTGTTTTTATTTTCAGGAAATTATTTCTTGACTGTTTTAAATAATCAATTCAAAAGTTAGTAAGTTGTCTTCAGAGATAATATTTTTAAAAAATCATAAGCTATTTTAAAATCTGTTAAACTGTCTTTAATTTTATAATTGGCAGTCTCCCCCTTCCTTTAAAAAAAAGTCATAATAAAATTTTTATTACTTGGGCCATTACTTCTTAGCTTAAAAATTCATATAAAAATGACTAAACTTTGTGACTAATTTTAAAATTAACAAAGTCTGAGAAAGTAAAATGCTCTCACTGTTTTTGCAATATTTCCTAAGTCAAGACAGTTAATTATTAAGCACATACAGTATGATCGTAAGAATGTAATATTTCATTATGTTGAAGAAACTATGTTGATTGAAATTTCTAAAAAAAATTAAAGCACATATCTACTTTTCATTGTTTTTGAAGATAGTACAGGTTTGAATGAAGGTGTATCTATGTGCTTCTATATTTTAAAAATACTATGTAATTTTCTAAAAATCTTTGATCAGATTTTTTTTATTACTTCCATTTATGCTCTACTTATGGCTACATTTATTATTGTTACTATTTATAAATAAATTTCACACACTTTATGTTATACACTGGTCCTTAGATGATAATATTAAAATGAAAAGATTTTATTTTATGAATTGAGGAATATGGTTAAAATCTTTTATCAGTAACAAATAAGTAACAAAATTACTGTGAAAATGGAAGTTCGTTATTATTTCTAGATAATGACAGTGCAATTCACATCCCAGTTAAATAGAAATGGAAGAGGGAGGCCTACTACAGCAACTTGAGTTTTGAATGTGTATTACTATTGTACTCATATAAAGCTGTAGCATACGCACTTAATTCTAAAGAAGTCCACCCTCAGGTGTTGACCCACTGGAAGTAGGAGAATTAGTTTGTTAGAAATTACAAAAATCTTTTTGAGCCCAGGTTGTTTTCAGACACCTTTGTTTTCACTGGAGAAAAACCATTTCAACATCTGTGCTCACATGGGCTTTTGTAATGGAAAGTGAAGCTTTGATAACTGCCACAGAGACTTACTCCTTAAAAGAAGTGAATCCAAGATGGCAGCCATGAGCAGGTCCCCATGGCTGCTTTTGTTTTTCCTTGAAAACCCCTTATAAAGCTTTGAAAACATCTGTGGAGACTTGCTAGTGGCCGCTGATTTTCTGTTATTGGGGTTTGAGTCCCTGTGGCTGCTTATGAATACTTAAAAAGCTTCATTTGCTCTTGCAAAAACCTATTTTAGTGTATGGCTTTGTGGGTCCCACAAGACCTTGCAAAATCTCACAATTTTCCCATGAGATGCTTCTATACTTTTAAAATGATGATATTTTGGGATTGGGGGTTTCACTGTTACTGAATGTGGAATAGTTATCCTGCTTATCAAGGCATGCAGTGTAAATAGGACTATTTTTTTCAGTTCTATGTCCTTTTATTGAAGGATTAAATCAGTGATATGATATTTAGCATTTTTTATTATGCTAACAGAACAAGATAAAATACATTAATTTGAGGAAAAACATTTAAATTAGAACTAAAAGTTATTTTTCCATTTTAAAATATATTCATGTTTAATAATCATTTTGGTTTTAAGCATCTTTTAATATTTTAAGGGAAAATGTAATATTTACAGTATTAGGAAACTGATTTATTTCTTTGTCAACTCTTAGTTCTTTCAAGGTTTTGTACCAATTCTTTTCTCCTCAATTTTTCTTTTTTTTTTTCCTTTCTTTCTTTTTCTCTTTTCCTAAGAATATGATATATAGAGAAATTCAATATTGTTCCCCAAAGGCTGTTGTTCCCAATCACTAGTCTGAATAGAAACTGTGAGACACAGACAGACATACAGTGAGAGAGACAGAGACAGAAAAAGAGAGAGTATGCAGATACTAAACAGTGTTTGGCAAGACACCACCAGCCAAATACCTCAGAGTTATAGTAAAAGAGGTTCCTTCTTAGTGTATTTTACATCCTTATCTGTATAGTAACTTGGCAGCAGTATAGTCCATTAGTTTTTTTTTTTTTTAAGAAAAACTTAAGAAAACATACTATATTGAGTCTCTTTAAACATGAAGAATGAAGTATAATTTCATAAATTATAATAAATTAAGACTATCAATTTGTTAATTCAAACCAGGCTGGATTGGTTGACTTTGGAATATCTTATACAGAAAAAATTCGCTAAAGAAATGAGCAATTAATTCCCCAGACATGCTTACAACAGAAAAGGATGGTTAGTAATAGACCTAGAGGGCTCCTTAACCATTAGTTCAGGTTAGAAAACAAAAATTTTAGCTAAAGTTTTTTTAAAAAGAGTTTTAAACAAAAATTTTAGCTAAAGTTTTTTTAAAAAAGAGTTTTAAAGTCCATTTAAATAAAAATTAAATTTAATTCAAATATTTACTAATTGCCTACCATGTGCAAAGCACTTCATTATGTACTAGGATGATTCAAAGATGAAAATCAATATGGTTTCTGTCTTTAAGGAGCTTTTTCTCTAGCCAGGCGGTATGTTGGAGCCAGCTCTTAACTTCTTGTGAAAATTATATTTTCATTGTGAACTTTTAGACTTTGGATACCAACAAACTACCAATCACGACTTGATTTATTGCTTTGTTGATTGCTTACTCCTAAGAAAGTATGGGGAAAATATTAATGATGCCAATTAAGCTTAAAAGTGTGTTGTACATACAATTCCCCTTACTCCCTCCCCCAAAAGCCAATTGTTAATACACCCATACATACCCTGAAAAACTTGAATATGTTCTGAAGAGCATCTGTTTATCAGATTCTTTACCCACCATCAGATAGGTCTTGAGAACTTTAGTATTAGATATTTTCCCCATAAGTTAATATTAATTCCCTTTACAAACAGCATGTTAGTTTACAGGCTTCAAAACACAAAACTATTATATTTAGGACACAGAAAGGTTGTGCATCCAAGCAATAGTGAAGAGGAGGATATACTTTTATTAATGTGTCATCTTTCTACCAAAGGACATGTAGAACATCCAGGACTTAAAAGAACTACTTGGTTTAGGATTCTAGCAGGGGCAAAAGTCAAAGTTTTCCGGTGCTTGGCACTGTTGGTTTCCAAAGTCTAAATTTCACAATGAAAATATAATTTTCACAAGAGATTAAGAGCTGGCTCCAACATACTGCCTGGCTAGAGAGGAAGCTCCTTAAAGATAGAAACCATATTGATTTTCATCTTTGAATCATCCTAGTACATAATGAAGTGCTTTTACTGGCTTTAATTTTGCTCCTATTCACTGTTAGTTACTTCATTTTTAAGTACTAGTTTTAGAATTGTTGGCTAGTGGTGCAATTACATTGAAATTTCAACTGACAGGTTTATGACTCTGAGGCATTGAGTGCCTCCAGCCAATTCAAAACTTTCATCAGGCTGCCAGGAAGTTCAATAAGGATCTGGTCTAAGATGAAGAAAGAAAGCTGGATATGGCCTGAAAACTCTGGATTGATCTTTTTTCTTTCTTTTCTTTTCTTTTCTTTCTCTTCCTTCCTCCCTCTTTCCCTCTTCTTCCCTCCCTCCCTCCCTCCCTTCCTCCCTCTTTTCCTTCTTTCCTTCCTCCCTCCCTCCCTCCCTCCTTCTTTCCCTCCTTCCTTTCTTCCTTCCTTCCTTTCCTTCCTTTTTTCCTTCCTTCCTTCCTCCCTCCCTCCTTCCTTCCTCCCTTCCTCCCTCTTTCCCTCTTCTTCCCTCCCTCCCTCCCTCTTTTCCTTCTTTCCTTCCTCCTTCCTTCCTTCCTTCCTTCCTTCCTTCCTTCCTTCCTTCCTTCCTTCCTTCCTTCCTTCCTTCCTTCCTTCCTTCCTTCCTTCCTTCCTTCCTTCCTTCCTTCCTTCCTTCCTTCCTTCTTTCCTTCCTTCCTTCTTTCCTTTCTTCTTCCCTCCCTTCTTTCTTCCCTCCCTTCTTTCTTCCTTCCCTTCCTCCCTTGCTATCTTCCTCCTCCCCCCCTCTTCTTTCTCTTCCCTCTTCTTTGAAATTGGGATTAAGTGATTTGCCCAGGGTCTCATCTCCTCCTGACTTCAGAATTAATGGTCTCCACTGTGCTACCTACTCACCCCCCCCATCATTTCTTATAGAACAACAGTATTCTATTATATTTGTATACCACAACTTGTTCAGCAATTCCTCAATTGATGGGCATTCCTTCAATTTCAAATTCTTTGTCATCACAAAAATAACTGCTGTAAATATTGTTGTATTAATAGGCATTTTCCTATTTTTTATGATCTATTTGGCACATAGACTTTGAGATATCTTGAGGATAGTGGTATTGCTAGGTCAAAGGAGCATTTTTTTTTCATATGACTATAGCTACCTTTAATATTTTCATTGCCTATTCATATCCTTTGACCATTTATTAATTAGGGAATGGCTTGCATTTTTACAAATTTTTATATATTCTCTATATTACATGCTCTATATATTTTTCTATAGTTCTCTATTTTAGAAATTAGACCTTTATGAGAAATACTGGCAATAAACTTTGTTTCCTAGCTTTCTGCTTTCTTTCTTGTCTTGGTTGCATTTAATTTAATGTCATCAGTTTATCCATTTGTATTTTTGTATTTATCCATTTTGTATTTCATAATGTTCTTTCTCTTGTTTGATCATAAATTCCTCCCTTCTCCATAGATCTGACAAGTAAACTATTAATTGCTCTCCTAATTTGCTTATGATATCACTTTTTTGTCAAAATAATGTATCCATTTTGATCTCTTAGTATAGAGTGTGAGATGTTCATCTATAAATAGTTTCTGGCATACTGTTTTCTGGTTTTCTCTTGGGTTTTTGTCAGGTAGTAAATTTTTATCCCAGAAGCTGGAATCTTTGGATTTATCAAACAGTAGATTATTTATTAATCATTTATTACTGTATCTTGTATGTCTAACATATTCTACTACTCTATTTCTTAGCTAGTACCAAATAATTTTGGTAATTGCTGCTTCATAATATAGTGTTAGGTTTGATAGGGCTAGGCTTTAGTCATGGTTCCAAATTGTTCTCCAGAATGGTAGGATCACTTCATAAGCCCAACATCAATACATTAGTATTCCAACATTTATGTTATGGGCCAGAACTCTGAACTTGAAACAAGGATTCTTACGAGGTGCTAAGTCAGTGGAATCGATGAGACAGTGGTTAGTTATCTAGTTTAGCATGGTGATGAATAGATCTCTAAGTTCAATATGATTGATTTAATCTTACAACAAATAATGGTTTCCTAGTGATATAATGATACTTAGAATAGAGCATATAAACCAGGGGGGACTCAGAGAGATTAAGTTCCATCTTTATCAGCCTCTTGGTGGCTGGCCTGGCTTCCTGCGTTTTCTCCACTGAAACCAAGTCCCCTCTGAAGGCCACAAGAAAACTAGCTGTGAAGGAGATAGGACTTTGAAGGAAATAATAAAGTGTTTGGACTTTAACACCTGGCTATTCTTGGGGTGATTATTCTACTGAAAAGAAGGCTGATCAAAGACCTCCAGAAAACCACTGAGAACATTATGCTGTTATGGGCCAGAACTCTGAACTTGAAACAAAGATGCTTACAAGGTGCTAAGTGGAATTGATGACACAATGGTTATCTAGTTCAGTATGGTTCAGTATGATTGATTTAATCTTACAACAAATAATGGTTTCCTAGTCATATAATGATTGGTTTATAGTAAGTGTGGACCATATAAGTAGGAACTGAGAACCACAGAGGACAAGTGCACTAGAAGCTCTTGGAGCTAAGGAGACAGAAATTCATTTCACCTTCAGTCAGGCTCCTGGTGGCTGGCCTGGCCTCCTGCACTTCCTCCACTGAGACCAAGGCCAGACTGAAAGGCTCTCCAGAAAGCTGCCCAGCATCAGGAAGGAGATAATAAAGGATTTGGACTTTAACACCTGGCTGTTCTTATGGTGATTGAACTGAAAGGAAGGTTGTTCCCAGAGACCCCAAGAAAACCAAACCAGAGAACATTACATTACACATTTATCATTTTTCTTTTCTTCCTTTGCATTTTTTTTCATTAATCCCTTTGATATTCTTGACTTTTCTTCCAGATGAATTTTGATATTATTTTTTCTATCTCTATAAAATAACTTTTGGTAGTTTGATTGGTATGGTACTGGATAAGTAAATTAATTTTGGTAGGATTGCCATATTTATTATATTAGCTCAGCCTGTCCATGAGGATTTTCCCAATTGTTTAGATTTGATCTTATTTGTGTGAAAAAAAAGTTTTGTAATTATATTCATATAGTTCCTGGATTTGACAAGGACCAATTAATAGACTATTTTATAGTTTTACAGAAGGCATGATAAAAGTCTTTGTCAGTAGAAGTAGAGAAGACAACCTGAATCTATATATGTGAGAGATAACATAGAAGAATCCATAGGACTGCATAACTGTTTGGGTAAGAATTGATAAAGAACAGTTGAAAAAAATTAAGATTTTGAGTTTTAGTAATTAATGGAAAGAAGTAGTCCCTTTAATAGAAACAGGGAAGTTGGGACAAAGGACAGTTTAGAAGGAAGATAATTGGTTTAATTTTTAAAAATAGTTTTTTATTCAGCTCTTATCAAACACCAAGCAAAATCTCTATTATGTACAATTTGCTTTTCCTTTTAAGTATATAACAAATTCTATATATAACTTTCAAAACTGTCCTGCTTGTATGTGTATTTGACTCTTTTATGCATTCTTTAAAAATACTTCATTTGAAATGGACAAAAGACTGGCCCCCTCATCCCTGGGTCAAGGGGCCTCAGGCTTATAGGAAAATGTTACTTAAACTAAATTAAGGGAAGTGTTATGTTCAGACTGGGCCCATCCCCTGATTCATGAGACCCTAGACTTTCTGAGAAGTGTGTGTCTAACTAAGTCAGGACAACATTGGAAAATATGCCTACAGGTTCCGTTGTGTGCTCACTCTCCACCAGACACTTCCCCATTGTAAACGAGAAACTGT